>NC_034180.2:6977797-7673422 GCF_002021735.2 Oncorhynchus kisutch | reverse complement strand
TCCACCAGAGGTTGCACATGGGGGAGAAACCGTTCGGCTGCCACCTGTGCCGGGCTAGTTTCTCCCACTCGTCCAACCTGAAGAGGCACCAGAGGGTCCACACAGGGGAGAAACCGTTCGGCTGCCACTTGTGCCGGGCTAGTTTCTCACACTCGTCCAACCTGAAGAGGCACCAGAGGGTCCACACAGGGGAGAAACCCTACAGCTGCCCCAGTGTAAGAATAAGTTCTCCCACCAGCTGAAGATGCAGTTGAAGGTCCACAAGGGAGAGAGGCCGTTCGCCTGTACGCACTGTAGGAAGAGGTTCTCAGGGAGGAGCTACCTCAGGATACACCAGCAGAAAATGCACATGAATAGTGACATGTAACGTAGTACTAGTTAGTTAGTTTGTAGTTAATTCTGTTGGTTTGGGATATAGTAGGGAACTGGATGAGGAGAACTTAGGAAAAAGTATGATGAGGCAGAGTAGATAATATGGTTATGGCTGGTGTGATGGTGTCTGTAAAAATGCGTCACTGATGAAGAGTGACAGACTTTGTCTTTAGGTGTTTTATAGTGAGAATGATAGTGCCTTAATTCATGTTTACTTGACGAAGTAGTGAAGATGTATGTAGTGTGCAATTCCACGCTAACAGTGACGCTGATGCTCACTTTTTCTCTTTATGTATGCTAAGCAAAAACCATTGATTGCAAAGTTTAACAAACCATACATACACCTACAGTTGAAGTTGGAAGTTTACATACACCTTAGCCAAATACATTTAAACAATTCCTGACATTTAATCCTAGTAAAAATTCCCTGTCTTACGTCAGTTAGGATCACAAATATATTTTAAGAATGTGAAATGTCTGAAAAATAGTAGAGTGATTTATTTAAGCTTTTATTTAATTCATCACATTCCCAGTGGGACAGAAGTTTACGTACACTCAATTAGTATTTGGTAGCATTGCCTTTAAATTGTTTAACTTGGGTCAAATGTTTTGGGTAGCCTTCCACAAGCTTTCCATAATAAGTTGGGTGAATTTTTTCCCATTCCTCCTGACAGAGCTGGTGAAACTGAGTCAGGTTTGTAGGCCTCCTTGCTCGCACATGCTTTTTCAGTTCTGCCCACACATTTTCTATAGGATTGATGTCAGAGCTTTGTGATGGCCACTCCAGTACCTTGACTTAGTTGTCCTTAAGCCATTTTGCCACAACTTTTGAATAATGCTTGGGATCATTGTCCATTTGGAGGACCCAAGCTTTAACTTCCTGATTGATGTCTTGAGATGTTGCTTCAATATATCCACATCATTTTACTGCCTCATGATGCCATCTATTTTGTGCAGTGCACCAGTCACTCCTGCAGCAAAGCACCTCCACAACATGATGCTGCCACCTCCATGCTTCACAGTTGGGATGGTGTTCTTCGGCTTGCAAGCCTCCCCCTTTTCCTCCAAACATAACAATGGTCATTATGGCCAAACAGTTCTATTTTTGTTTAATCAGACCAGAGGACATTTCTCCAAAAAGTACGGGCTTTGTCACTATGTGCATTTGCAATCCGTAGTCTGGCTTTTTTATGGCGGTTTTGGAGCAGTGGCTTCTTCCTTGCTGAGCGGCCTTTCAGGTCATGTCGATATAGGACCTGTTTTACTGTGGATATAAATTATTTTGTACCTGTTTCCTCCAGCATCTTCACAAGGTTCTTTGCACTTTTCACACCAAAGTACGTTCATCTCAAGGAGACAGAATGTGTCTCATTCCGGAGCCTTATGACAGCTGCGTAGTCTCATGGTGTTTATACTTGCATACTATTGTTTGTACAGATGAACGTGGTACCTTCAGGCGTTTGGAAATTGCTCCCAAGGATGAACCAGACTTGTGGAGGTCCACTTTGTTTTCTGAGGTCTTGGATGATTTCTTTTGATTTGCCCATGATGTCAAGCAAAGAGGCACTGGGTTTGAAGGTAGGCCTTGAAATACATCCACAGGTACACCTCCAATTGACTGAAATGATGTCAATTAGCCTATCAGAAGCTTCTAAAGCCATGACATCATTTTCTGGAATTTTTCCAAGCTTTTTAAAGGCACAGTCAACTTAGTGTATATAAACTTCTGACCCACTGGAATTGTGACACAGTGAGTTATAAGTAATAGTCTGTAATAAAAGTAATCTGTTATAAAAGTGAAATAATCTGTAAACAGTTGTTGGAAAAAAATTGCTTGTGTCATGCACACAGTAGATGTCCTAACCGACTTGCCAAAACTATAGTTTGTTAACAAGAAATTTGTGGAATGGTGGAAAGGGGAGTTTTAATGACTCCAAACTTCCGACTTCAACTGTATATGCAGAAGTCTACTTTTAACAATTGCCACTGACAATGTAACTAAAACACATTTATTTGAGGAACGGTGCAGATGCAAATTTTGATAAAATAATTAGTTTTTTTGTGACCACTTTTTTCCAAAAACTCCGAATTAAGATTCAAATATGTCTGCAGAAAGAATGTGTCAGCTATGATATGACACATTGAGTTTGAAAAAAACTATGTAGATGATTGAACTACAGTCAGTGAAGTGGATCAACACCCAGTAACATAATGACATCATGGGTCCTTGATCTGTACTATACAGAAATGCATAATTATGAGTGTAATTCTCTTCATGGTGATGTATCCTGAATAGGTACCAAGGTAGAACAATGTAATCCTCCTTTGCATGTTTGAGTATTATACTACACACTGGCTGTTATTCAAATGAGCTCCGCACCCAAACAAGACTAAATTTGGTTGGTCAAGACCGGACCAAATCTATACCAATCATAGACTTCTATGTTTAACAAGTTTGGACATTACAGTAAAGTCCAGTAGAGTATATCACATTATACTGTACTGAACTATAATCTTCTTTGCTGTACTTTACTGTGGTCTACTCTGCTTTACTGTAACTGTTTTGAGACTATGATTTCCTATTGTGGCCAATTCAATTGCGGTCATTCTGTTACTGATTTTTATTTTTTGTCACTGTTAGCGATTTGGTTAGAGAGGGTAGCGTCTCTGGCAACCTAACCGATATAATGAACAACCAGCCGGATTGGGTAGCAGCACTAGATTTGTGTCAGGACTATAGCCCGTGAAAGGGTGAATAATTCAAGTTTATTGAAAATATGTCAAATCATTATTTGTATATGTTGGTAACCCGTTGTATAAAAGTGATAATGGCCTCGAACCCAGTGTTTGGAGGATATGTTGGGAGGGTGTTAGAAATGTCCTCTCACTGTCAACTGCGTTTGTTTTGAGCAAACTTAACATGTGCAAATATTTGTATGATCATAAGATTCAACAACTGAGACACAAACTGAATAAGTTCCACAGACGTGACTAAAATATATGGAATAATGGGGGGGGGGGGGGGGGGGTTTCAAAAGTAACAGGTAGTATCTGGTGTGGCCACCAGCTGCATTAAGTACTACAGTGCTTCTCCTCCTCATGGACTGCATCAGATTTGCCAGTTCTTGCTGTGAGATGTTTCCCCACTCTTCGACCAAGGCACCTGCAAGTTCACGGATATTTCTGGGGGGAATGGCCCTAGCTCTCACCTTCCGATCCAACAAGTCCCAGATGTGCTCAATGGGATTGAGATCCGGGCTCTTCGCTGGCCATGGCAGAGCACTGACATTCCTGTCTTGCAGGACATCACGCACAGAACAAGCAGTGTGGCTGGTGGCATTGTCATGCTGGAGAGTCATGTCAGGATGAGCCTGCAGGAAGGGTACCACATGAGGGAGGAGGATGTCTTTCCTGTAACGCACAGCGTTGAGATTGCCTGCAATGACAACAAGCTCAGTCCGATGATGCTGTGACACACCGCCCCAGACCATGACGGACCCTCCACCTCGATCCCGCTCCAGAGTACAGGCCTCGGTGTAACGCTCATTCCTTCGACTATAAACGTGAATCTGACCATCACCTCTGGTGAGATAAAACCACGACTCGTCAGTGAAGAGCACTTTTTGCCAGTCCTGTCTGGTCCAGCGACGGTGGGTTTGTGCCCATAGCCGACATTGTTGCCGGTGATGTCTGGTGAGGACCTGCCTTACAACAGCCCTACAAGCCCTCAGTCCAGCCTCTCTCAGCCTATTGTGGACAGCCTGAGAACTGATGGAGGGGTTGTGTGTTCCTGGTGTAACTCGGGCAGTTGTTGCCATCCTGTACCTGTCCCGCAGTTGTGATGTTCGGATATACCGATCCTGTGCAGGTGTTGTTACACGTGGTCTGCCACTGCGAGGACGGTCTGCCACTGCGAGGCTGATCAGCTGTCTCCCTGTAGCGCTGTCTTAGGCGTCTCACAGTATGGACATTGCAATTTATTGCCCTGGCCACATCTGTAGTCCTCATGCCTCCTTGAAACCCTCATGCCTCCTTGCAGCATGCCTAAGGCACGTTCACGCAGATGAGCAGGGACCCTGGGAGTCTTTTGTTTTTTTTAAGTCTGTAGAAAGGCCTCTTTCGTGTCCTATGTTTTCAGAACTGTGACTTTAATTGCCTAGTGTCTGTAAGCTTTTAATGCCTTAACGACCATTCCACATGTGCATGTTCATTAATTGTTTACGGTTCATTGAATATGCATGGGAAGCAGTGTTTAAACCCTTTTACAATGAAGATCTGTAAAGTTATTTGGATTTTTACGAATTATCTTTGAAAGACAGGGTCCTGAAAAAAAGGGACGTTTCTTTTTTTTGCCGATTTCACATAATGATGAAATGACTAAGACCTTTAGGAAATAATGTCTGGATGAAAATCCCCAAAACATTTATTTTTGCTCAGAGTATTATTTATATCAACTCCCCTGTCTGATATCTTAACTTTCTGTATACCACAAAATCTAAAAGGTAGAAATGTCATATTTCAGGTCATTAAAATGTACTGCTGACTGGATAATACCTGTTGTTTCTCCTGATTTCAACCATTATGTTCACAAATGATCTGCTTGAGAGAACGAGAGGTTTTACCTACATAGCCCACGTGGACATTTAATAATGTAGATAACATGGGTGGTGGAACATGTAATAATGTCATTTATTTGGAATCATATTCCTGTATGTGGGTTTCTTCTTTTTTCTCATTGTATTCAATTGTTACCATGCACCTGCAAAAAAGATAGCTCAGATGTGTGAGTGCCAATTGAATTTTGAAGCATACCAAACATATCCTACTAATTTGAGTGTCCCAGATTTACTATGTTACTTCTAGTCTATGAGACAAGGCTGTTCAAATACATACTCTTGCAGAGTTTCTCATGACTCTCCATCATTTGCTTGGAGCAGATATGCTCCTGCCCTCCCTCCTGGAATGCCTCCCAAAGCTTTCAGAATTCAGCTAACATAGCAGTTTTTCACCCATAGGTACTGCGGTCAAGTTTGACACCGGTCTGCAAATCTGTAGTTTCAGACTGCAGTAACTTGTTAAGAGGGTCAAGGAGCCCCAGGATTTTGTGAGTCGTGTTAGCAATAAACTTAAAGCTCGGCTCTGTCACTGCTTTCAGTATGCCTGTGATCTCAAGTCTCACATAGCAGCACCATATACGCGAGTAGATTCCACTTCATCAAGCATCTCTGTGATGTCACTTGATTTAAAGATGACTAAAAATGGTCACGGACTCCAGCCACCCAAGTCTTATTGTAATCTCCAGTACCGCACGGCAAGTGGTACCAAAGCACGAAGTCTGGAACTAACAGGACCATGAACAGCTTATACACCCAAGCCATAAGACTGCTAAGTAGTTAGTTAAATAGTTAACCAAGTAGCTACCTGAACTTTGTCCATTGAACCTTTTTGCACCAACTTTTTATACTCATCACATAAGCTGCTGCTATGTCACTTTATTTTGTAATTATATGTACATATTTTAATTTTATTTCACTTTTATTTAAACAGGTAGGCTAGTTGAGAACAAGTTCTCATATACAACTGCGACCTGGCCAAGATAAAGCAAAGCAGAGCGACAAAAACAACGCAGTTACACATGGGATAAACAAACATACAGTCAATAATACAGTAGAAAAAGTCTATATACAGTGTGTGCAAATGGGGTAAGATAAGGGTGGTCAAGGCAATAAATAGGCCATGGTGGCGAAGTAATTACAATATACCAATTAAACACGAGTAATAGATGTGCAGAAAATGAATGTGCAAGTTGAGATACTGGGGCGCAAAGGAGCAAGATAGATAAATAAATAAATCAATACAGTATGGGGATTAGGTAGTTGGATGGGCTTTTTACAGATGGGCTATGCACAGGTGCAGTGATCTGTGAGCTGCTCTGACAGCTGGTGAGCTGCTGTAAAGCTAGTGAGAGAGATATGAGTCTCTTGCAGTTTGTTCCAGTCATTGGCAGCAGAGAACTGGAAGGAAATGCGGCCAAAGGAGGAATTGGCTTTGGGGGTGACCAGTGAGATATACCTGTTGGAGCACGTGCTATGGGTGGGTGCTGCTATGGTGACCAGTGAGCTGAGATAAGGCAGGACTTTAACTAGCAGAGACTTGTAGATGACCTGGAGCCAGTGGGTTTGGCAACGAGTATTACTCAAGGGCCAGCCAACAAGAGTGTACAGGTCACAGTGAAATCGGAGTAGATAGCCAGAGAGAATCTACAAGCCCACCCTATGGCTCTATTTTCTTTCTCTCTACATTGTTGGGAAGGGCCCATAAGTAAGCATTTCACTGTTAGTCCACACCTGTTGTTTACGAAGCATGCAACTAATACAATTAGATTTAGATGGTATAAAGTTGTTCTATTTTTTCTTACTATATTCTTACTCACACTTATTTCTAAACAAGTATGTTCTGCGAGAAAATAGTATATGAAATTTCGAATGCACAATTGCGTTTACTCCTACCATTCGTTCACTTTGCTACAGCGCGTCAAACATGTGAGTCGAAAAAGGCGAGTGAATTCTACTAAATCAAACGACTATATTAGTATGAAGTTTAATTATTAAACACATAGTACGCTAGTATTGTTATTCGGACAAAATCATTGATCATAGGAGATTTGATGTGTAATGTAATCTGTAGTACCGTATATCAAAAAACCGTGCGCATAACTTTTTATTTTAACCACGCCCTTTGAGCAATGACGCCAACCAATAAGATAACTTCCTTCTACACAGAAGAGAAATTAACCGTGACAAAATACAATTTCACGTTAGCGTTTGTTGTTATTTAGACGTTTATTAACACCCTGGAACACAAACTAATTTAACGGCACAGCATCACATACTTAGCTCAGGTAGTCTTTAATTCACGTTGGAGACAGGACTTGTTCGATATGTTATCTAGGCAACGCTAGCTAGCTGCTAACGTTAGCTAACAATGGCTAACTGCAATGGCAACGTTATGGTTTTTCACACTCAAATAGCCTCCATTATGGAGGTGCTGGCTAACGCAGCTGTGGTAGAGATCTGTAAACTCGTAGACGACGACTATGCAGTGTTTCGTTTGGAAATTTCTCAAAGCCAGAGAGAAAACCGGGGATTGCGGAGGAAACTACAGCTACTGGAACTGAAGGTGGCACGGGAGCGTCGTCCCAGTAGTGTCAAGATCCTCGACCGATACAGAGGAACGACAAGAGGTACATTTTGTAGAAGGCCGAGGCTGCGGGCCCCCTCTGGGCATGTGTTCAGATGTGTTTCCCAAAATGGTGTCTTGGTCCTAGAGAATGATAGTGGACTCAAGCTTGTTAGCATGGGCAGCGTTTTGAAGCAGTCAACTGGGTGGGACTTCCAATGGGTTAAGGAAGGGCCACATTATGCTATTCAGGGATCTTTGATCAACTAACGAATTATACTCGTGAGTAAACATTCCATAACTGCAGGTGGCAGTAAATCGCCACCTTTGGCTTTATACATGTTCAAACAACACAGTACAGGTGGCAGTATGCACACTTCCAGTTTGTTTGCCAACTCATAGAAGTAGTAGAAAAATAAAATGGACTACTTCAAAATGGAGATGGCCTCAAATCAAATTGTATTCACTTTGAAATGCATGCGTACAAGCGCTTCCCAATGATGCAGAGTAAAAAATAAGCAAAATACAAATTGTAACATGAGGTGTAAAACACACAAGATTGAAGCTATATACATGGAGAAAAAGTACCATATCACCAAAGATAGTTAATCTGTGTCATTTACAGTGGGAGCAAATGAAGCATAGTGGTCAGAACAAGCAAGGAGGTGGGCAAAGGCAAGCACGAGCTAGCAAGATCCTATTGGTGTGTTGTAGTGTGTATTTGCATATTTCCATTAGGGAACACCACCTCTGAAGTGCGCATGTGCACAAACTCAATTTGACATTGCATTCCAACACAATGCAATTTCATTTTTTGGGGGCAAAGGGTCAAGTCTATCAAACTTAGTGCACTGTGTTCATAATAGATTATAGTTTTGGGATCAGACGTTTCATGGTTGAGAATTTGCAGAATGTCGACCCAGCTTCACCATTCTCTCCCACTACTACATTTTATTTGTCACATGTGCCGAATACAACAAATATAAAAATCAATCATAACTAATTAACTACACATGGTTGATATTACTAGGTTAACTAGCTTGTCCTGCGTTGCATATACTCAATGTGGTGGCTGTTAATTTATCATCGAATCACAGCCTACTTTAACTTCGCCAAATGGGTGGTGATTTAACAAAAGAGCATTCCCGAAAAAAAGCACAATCTTTGCACAAATGTACCTAACCATAAACATCAATGCCTTTCTTAAAATCAATACCCCGAAGTATATATTTTTAAACCTGCATATGTAGTTAAAATAAATTAATGTTAGCAGGCAATATTAACTAGGGAAATTGTGTCACTTCTCTTGCGTTCAGTGCAAGCAGAGTCAGGGTATATGCAACAGTTTGGGCCGCCTGGCTCGTTGCCAACTGTGAACTAATTTGCCAGAATTTTACATGATTATGACATAACATTGAAGGTTGTGCAATGCAACAGCAATATGTAGACTTAGGGTTGCCAACCATTCAATAAAAAACAGAACGGTTCTGTATTTCACTGAAATAATCAACTTGTTGTTTTTTCGAAATGATAGTTTCGGGATTTTACCATATAAATGACCTAAGGCTCATATCTCTATGTTTATTGTATTATAATGAAGTCTATGATTTGATAGAGCAGTCTGACTGAGCGGTGGCAGGCAGCAGCAGGCTCTTAAGCATTCATTCAAACAGCACTTTACTGCGTATGCCAGCAGCTCTTAGCAATGCTTGAGGCACAGCGCTGTTTGACTTCAAGCCTGTCAACTTCCGAGATTAGGCTGGCAATACTGAAGTGCCTGTAAGAACATCCAATAGTCAAAGGTATATGAGATACAAATGGTATGGAGAGAACTAGTCAACGTGTCATAATTCCTATAACTACCACCTAAAACTTCTTAACTGGGAATATTGAAGAACTGGGAATATTGAACCACCAGCTTTCATATGTTCTCATGTTCTGAGCAAGGAACTTAAATGTGTTTTTTTTTACGTGGCACATATTGCACTTTTACTTTCTTCTCCAACACTGTTTTTGCATTATTTAAACCAAATTGAGTGTTTCATTATTTATTTGAGACTAAAAATATTTTATTTGTGTATTATATTAAGTTAAAATAAGTGTTCATTCAGTATTGTTGTAATTGTCATTATTACATCTATACATATATATACACACATACACACACTGGGCAGAACAGGTACTTGATACACTGCTGATTTAGCAGGTTTTCCAACTTACAAAGCATGTAGAGGTCTGTAATTTTTATCATAGGTACACTTCAACTGTGAGAGACGGAATCTAAAACAAAAATCCAGAATCACATTTGTATGATTTTTAAGTAATTAATTAGCATTTTATTGCATGACATAAGTATTTGATCACCTACCAACCCGTAAGAATTCCGGCTCTCACAGACCAGTTTTTCTTTAAGAAGCTCTCCTGTTCTCCACTCATTACCTGTATTAACTGCACCTGTTTGAACTCGTTACCTGTATAAAAGACACCTGTCCACACACTCAATCAAACAGACTCCAACCTCTCCACAATGTCCAAGACCAGAGAGCTGTGTAAGGACATCAGGAATAAAATTGTAGACCTGCACAAGGCTGGGATGGGCTACAGGACAATAGGCAAGCAGCTTGGTGAGAAGGCAACAACTGTTGGCACAATTATTAGAAAATGGAAGAAGTTCGAGATGACGGTCAATCACCCTCGGTCTGGGGTTCCATGCAAGATCTCACCTCGTGGGGCATCAATGATCATGAGGATGGTGAGGGATCAGCCCAGAACTACATGACAGGACCTGGTCAATGACCTGAAGAGAGCTAGGACCACAGTCTCAAAGAAAACCATTAGTAACACACTACGCCGTCATGGATTCAAATCCTGGCCCGTCTGAAGTTTGCCAATGACCATCTGGGTGGTTCAAGAGGAGGAATGGGAGAAGGTCATGTGGTCTGATGAGGCAAAAATAGAGCTTTTTTGTCTAAACTCCACCTGCTGTGTTTGGAAGATGAAGGATGAGTACAACCCCAAGAACACCATCCCAACCGTGAAGCATGGAGGTGGAAACATCATTCTTTGGGGAGGCTTTTCTGCAAAGGGGACAGGACGACTGCACCGTATTGAGGGGAGGATGGATGGGGCCATATATCGCGAGATCATGGCCAACAACCTCCTTCCCTCAGTAAGAGCATTGAAGATGGGTCGTGGCTGGGTCTTCCAGCATGACAACGACCTAAAACACACAGCCAGGGCAACTAAGGAGTGGCTCGGTAAGAAGCATCTCAAGGTCCTGGAGTGGCCTAGCCAGTCTCCAGACCTGAACCCAATAGAACATCTTTGGAGGGAGCTGAAAGTCCGTATTGCCCAGCGACAGCTCTGAAACCTGAAGGATCTGGAGACGGTCTGTATGGACAAAATCCCTGCTGCAATGTGTGCAAACCTGGTCAAGAACTACAGGAAATGTATGATCTCTGTAATTGCAAACAAAGGTTTCTGTACCAAATATGAAGTTCTTTCTTTTCTAATGTAGAGACAGTAGCCGCAACATTATGTACAAAACAAGTTATGAACAACACGAAAAACAAACAGAATAGCATGGTTAGTTAAGAGCCGATAAGTCGGCAGCCATCCCCTCCGGCGCCAGCAACTGGACTTCCTCTCACTACCATATTTGATGGTGAAAAAAATGTAATGAACGGCTGCTTCAGCTTTATAGCACCATGTGACCTGTCTGGGTTACCCCTATCACTGTGCAGGGGTACAAGGTATTTGAGGTAGATATGTAGATAATAAGCGTAAAATAAAGAACAGTTTAGCAGCAGTATATGATGTGTGATATCAGTGTGTGTGTGTGTGGGGGGGGGGGGGTTGTAGTAGGGATGCACGATATATCGGTAAACATATTGGAATCGGCCGATATTAGCTAAAAATGTTCAATGTCTAGTTTAACGCCAATGTGCAAAGCTGATGTCAAATCTGACTTGCATACCTATATAACGTAGGTACATGACATAATGATGCAAGAATTTTGCGCTACACGTGCAACACAGCATTCCTAACCTAGCCCACAATGTCTGCTGTGTGGATCGAGCAGTCAACAAGTCATTTGAAAGAGTAAGAATATTTCAGCGAGACAACGCAAAGGCGAAATACATTAACGCCAAGATAATGTAATTTCCCTTGACAATCAACCGTTCTCTTTCGTGGGTGATGTTTGCTTTCACTGACTGGTCGAGCACCGGTACACACTACCAAGTGCGTTTTTTTGCAGATGTTGCTCTACCCGGAGTTACACAGTAATAGCGTCATGACTGACATTTGGACCAGCGATATCAGCCCCATGAGCATGCTGAGTCTGACAGCACAGTGGGTCGCCAAGGATTTGGTACTGAGGAAAGTCTTATTGCATGCTCATGAATGTGCTGGTTGTCATAGCGCTGCTGCCTTTTCAATGGCATTTGAGAATGTGTTTGGAACTTGGAAATATGAACACACTAGCTAGCTCCATTCTAACAACTGACTCGAGAAATAAGCTCATCAACTTCACCTGCAGCATACGCGATACCCTCTGTCATGGCATTTAAACGCCTGTTCAACAAAACCGCCAAACAGGCTGTGAACAAGCGATTCGTGGCATTCTCTCTTTACTGTGCCGTCTTCATGCTCGATGCTATGTACAAGGACCACTACTTCGATACAGACAAGAAACAGGTTTTATGTGAAGTGTTGCATACATAGCTGGACAAGATGGAAACGGACACAGTGACAGTGTGCACCGAGGAAGAGAGGCCATTGACAGACAGAGCTGAAACTTCACTGCTTGACATGTATGATGAAATCCTGGTTGAGAATGAAATGACTGGACCATGCAGTTGTGGGTGAACAGGGTTTACTGGAAGGGACTAAGCATGCACCCCTGATTGGCCCCCATGTTGAGGGTCAGCATGGCGGAGGTGTTGTTGCTTACCCTCACAACCTAGAGCCTGCACGTCAGGGAGTCCAGGATCCAGTTTCAGAGGGAGGCATTCAGTCACAGGGTCCCGAGCTTGGGGGGGACTATGGTTTTTGTTGGTCAATTTCTTCAACAAATGATCAGGTCGATATAATTATCAAACCTACATTAGTAATGGAAAGGAAACAGACTTTGTTTTAAGTATTAAAATACTCCTTTAGTAATACAATTGTAGGCAGAAGTTGGTACAGAGTACAGTACATAATAGCTCTCCCCAGGTTCCGCAAAATGTCTAAGACATCCTGTAATTCATATAGCTTCTCCCAATCCTTGCGTGAGTTTCCATGGCAACATTTTAACAAATCTAACCTCCCCCTGACTGCAGCAACCATCTTATCAGCAATTAAAAGCTCAGAAGTGGGTTTGACCGAAACTTGACCTTTCATCACAAGTATAGGGTCATAAGGGGAACGAGTCCAAGCATCTTCTGACAGGTGTCTGTTTTCATCAGGCCCGCGGCGGCCTTGTGTTCTCAGAAAACTAGTCGTATTCTCAGAACCTCCGATAGCCAGGTGGGGCCCAGACAGGAGGAGTATGTATGAACGTAGGCAGTTTCCGCCTTCTGATAATGTCTGAAGGGCACAACACTCAAAACAGGTGTTAATACCCACACAGGTCTCCTAGAAGAGGTGACCTTACAGTTTATCATAACACAATTTATTAACCATTTAAAAGGTATGAGGCCTTGGTTTAACCCTCTTCATTTTTAATGCTGAGCTGTAGTCTATGAACAGCATCCTCACATAGTTATTTCCCCTCGTGTCCAGGTGGGCGAGAACAGTGTGAAGTGCAATTGAGATTGTGTCATCTGTGGATCTGTTGGGGCAGTATGCAACTTGGAGTGGGTCCAGGGTAGGGCATCTGGGATGATGATGTTGTCATGTCCAGCCTTTCAAAGCTCTCACAATTACAGATGTGAGTGCTACGGGATGATTGTCATTTAGGCAGGTTACCTTGGAGTTCTTGGGAACAGGGACAATGGTGGTCAGTTTGAAACGTTGAGATCAAATAACATTTTATTGGTCACATACAACAGTTTAGCAGATGTTATTGCAGGTGTTCCTAGCTCCAACAGTTCAGTAATATCTAACAATGCACGCTTATCTAAAAGTAAAATAATGGAATTAAGAAATATAGAAAGATTAGGACGGGCAATGTTTGTGTCCGGAGTATAAATAAATAAATAAAATAAATATATACACATACAGTACCAGTTAAAAGTTTGGACACACCTACTCATTCCAGGGTTTTTCTTAATTTTTACTATTTTCTACATTGTCTAATAATAGTGAAGACAAACTGTGATAACCAAATCTATTTCATATTCTTCAAAGTAGCCACCCTTTGCCTAGATAACAGCTTTGCACACTTGGCATTCTCTTAACCAGCTTCATGAGGTAGTCACCTGGAATGCATTTCAATTAATTAGGTATGCCTTGTTAATTTGTGGAATTTATTTTGTTGTGACAAGGTAGGGTTGGTATACAAAAGATAGCCATATTTAGTAAAAGACCAAGTCCATATTATGGCAAGAACCACACAAATAAGCAAAGAGAAACAGTCCATCATTACTTTAAGACATGAAGGTCAGTCAGTATGGAAAATGTCAAGAACTTTAACATTTATTCAAGTGCAGTCACAAAAACCATCAAGCGCTGTGATGAAACTGGCTCTCATGAGGACCGCCACAGGAAAGGAAGCCTCCATTACCTCTGCTGCAGAGAATAAGTTCATTACAGTGAACTGCACCTCAGATTGCAACCCAAATAAATGCTTTACAAGTAACAGACACATATCAACTGTAAACAGGAGACTGCATGAATCAGGCCTTCATGGTTGAATTGCTGCAAAGAAACCGCTACTAAAGGACACCAATAAGAAGATGAGACTTGCTTGGTCCAAGAAACTTGAGCAATGGACATTAGACCGGTTGAAATCTGTCCTTTTGGTCTGATGAGTCCAAATGAGATTTTTGGTTCCAACGCCGTGTCTTTGTGAGATGGAGACTAGGTGAATGAATGATCTCTGCATGTGTTGTTCCCACTGTGAAGCATGGAGGAGGTGGTGTGAGGGTGCTTTGCTGGTGACTGTCTGTGATTTTATATAAAATTCAAGGCAAACTTAACCAGCATGGCTACCATAGCATTCTGCAGCGATTCACCATCCTATGTGGTTTGTGCTTAGGGGGAATATCATTTGTTTTTCAACAGGACAATGACCCAACACACTTCCAGGATGTGTGAGGGCTATTTGACCGAGAAGGAGAGTGATGGAGTGCTTCATCAGATGACCTGGCCTCCACAATCAACTGACCTCAGCCCAATCGAGATGAGTTGGACCGCAGAGTGAAGGAAAAGCAGCCAACAAGTGCTCAGCATATGTGGGAACTACTTCAAAACTGTTGGAAAAGCATTCCAGTTCAAGCTGGTTGAGAAAATGCCAAGTGTGTGCAAAGCTGTCATCAAGGCAAAGGGTTTCATCAGCTGTCCGGGTGGCTGGTCTTAGACAATCCCGCAGGTAAGGAGGCCCGATGTGGAATCCTGGGCTGGTATGGTTACACATGGTCTGCAGTTGTGAGACCGGTTGGACGTACTGCCAAATTCTCTAAAACGACATTGGAGGCAGCTTATAGTAGAGACATGAACATTAAATTATCTGGCAACAGTTCTGGTGGACATACCTGCTGTCAGCATGCCTATTGCACACTCCCTCAACTTGAGACATTTGTGGAATTGTGTGTTGGCAAAACTGCACATTTTAGAGGGGCCTTTTATTGTCTCCAGCACAAGGTGCACCCGTGTAATGATCATGCTGTTTAATCAGCTTCTTGATATGCCACACCTGTCAGGTGCATGGATTATCTTGGCAGAGATACTCACTGACAGCGATGTAAACAAATATATATATATATATATATATACACAATTTGAGAGAAATAAGCTTTTTGTGTGTATGGAACATTACTGGGGTCTTTTTATTTCAGCTCATGAAACATGTGACCAACACTTTACATGTTGCGTTTTATATTTTTGTTTTTTTTAGACATTATGGACAGTATATATATATATATATAATATATATATATATATATATATGAAGAATACGTGGATAGAATAGTATATGTACAGCAATAGTTAAATATGATGAACTTGACTAGAATACACTAAATATACATATAAATAAATAATTAGGCCTATACTGTTGTCATCTGCAAACTTGATAATTGAGTTGGAGGCGTGAGTGGCCACACAGTCATGGGTAAACAAAGTACAGGAGGGGGCTGAGCATGCACCCTTGTGGGGCCCCTCTGTTGAGGATCAGCGTAGTGGAGGTGTTGTTGCCTACCTTCACCAACTGGGGGCGGCCTGTTGAACACCAGGACCCAGTTGAACATCAGCCTGTTTAACAACAACCCTCTCAAACATTTAATGATGCTTCCATTTGTTTTACCTCCGACAAGGTTGTCTGATTCAAATCTTGAGAAGAAACCATTCAGTTCATTAGCAATGTTCTGGCCCTCATGTCTAGCAAGGTCAGAACTGTTTTTTCCCCTGCCTATGTGGGGGGCGCTAGCCATGGATTTAATCCCTTGCCAGGCCACCCTTGAGTTTCCTGAGGAGAGGGTCCTTTCCGCCCTTTGCTTGTATGCCTCCTTGTCCACCAGTATCTGTCTTTTGTTCTCGCGTTGTACATCTCTTAAAGCCTGTCTATCACCCTCAGCATGAACTGTCTTCTTTCTATTAAGTAGTGATTTTAGATGTTTTGATACAAGACTTATTGTTAAGGAAGATTTTACAGGTTTTAGTAGGCACAACTGACTCAACACAGAAGTTTACATTAGTCTGAAACATCCGAGTTCATCAAGATCAGAGCTGCTGTCCTCATACCTCCCACATGGTACAGTCAAAACTCCCCTGGAGACGAGTGATACTGTTGTCCTTCCAGATCTGTACGTTTTTTTAACTGTAGGTTTCTCCCATTCCAGGAGGCGACAGTAGGTTGGCCTGAGGTAGACCGCATTGTGGTCTGATGTCCCCAGGGGAGGTCTGGTCGTGGCAGAGAATGCATTTGGTATTGTCCCATAGCACAAATCAAGTCTTATTATTCCTAGTGTGACATTTCACATACTGGTGGTATGTGCTCAGGACTTTGTGCAAAGTACAGCTGTTAAAATCCCCTAAAATAAATGTGGGTGCGTCGGAGGAGAAAGATTCCAGTTTCTGTGACAGATAAATCATCTCTGATGCTTTTGATATATTAGCTTTAGGTTGAATGTACACAACGGTAACAAACAATTGGGGGAACTCACGGGGCAGATAATAGGGTCGCAGTGACACAGAAAACAGTTCAATGTCGGGGGTACAGAGACTCTCTCACCAGGATTGATTTTCACCACTGGTCCCTGACAAGCAGGCAGATGCCCCCGCCGTGATGTTTCCCTGTGACTGTCAGATTACGGTCCACTCTGACCAGAGTGAAGCTGGCCAGCTCCACTTGCCTGTCCGGGACTCTGTCATTGAGCCAAGTCTCAGTAAATGCCAGCAAACAGGCCTCCCGGTATTTGTGTTGGAAGCGTAGATTCGCTGACAGCTCATCTGCTTTTCCCCCTCAGTGACTGTGCATTGATTAACAACTGATGGGTCAGGGAAGTTTTTACTCTTTCCACGTTTGCATTTGGGTTTGTAATCCACTCGCAGACAATCAGGGATTAGATGGGCCATTGGGATATCCATCGCATTTGTGTTGCATTGTACAATCGTGGCCAAAAGTTTTGAGAATGACACATTAATTTTCACAAAGTCTGCTGCCTCAGTTTGTATGATGGCAATTTGCATATACTCCAGAATGTTATGAAGAGTGATCAGATTATAAATTGCAATTAATATCAAAGACCCTCTTTGCCATGCAAATGAACTGAATCCCCCAAAAACATTTCCACGGCATTTCAGCCCTGCCACGAAAGGACCAGCTGACATCATGTCAGTGATTCTCTCATTAACACAGGTGTGAGTGTTGACGAGGACCAGGCTGGAGATCACTCTGTCATGCTGATTGAATTTGAATAACAGACTGGAAGCTTGAAAATGAGGGTTGTGTTTGGAATCATTGTTCTTCCTCTGTCAATCATGGTTACCTGCGAGGAAACACGTGCCGTCATCTTTGCTTTGCACTAAAAGGGCTTCACAGGCAAGGCTATTGCTGCCAGTAAGATTGCACCTAAATCAAGCATTTATCGGATCATCAAGAACGTCAAGGAGAGCGGTTCAATTGTTGTGAAGAAGGCTTCAGGGCGCCCAAGAAAGTCCAGCAAGTGCCAGGACCGTCTCCTAAAGTTGATTAAGCTGTGGGATCGGGGCACCGCCAATACAGAGCTTGCTCAGGAATGGCAGCAGGCAGGTGTGCGTGCATCTGCACGCACAGTGAGGTGAAGACTTGAGGATAGCCTGGTGTCAAGAAGGGCAGCAAAGAAGCCACTTCTCTCCAGGAAAAACATCAGGGACAGACTGATATTCTGAAAAGGGTACAGGGATTGGATGAATCCCCTTTCCGATTGTTTGGGACATCCGGAAAAAACCTTGTCCGGAGAAGGCAAGGTGAGCGCTACCATCAGTCCTGTGTCATGCCAACAGTAAAGCATCCTGAGACTATTCATGTGTGGGATTGCTTCTCAGACAACGGAGTGGGCTCACTCACAATTTTGTCTAAGAACACAGCCATGAATAAAGAATGGTACCAACACATCCTCCGAGAGCAACTTCTCCCAACCATCCAGGAACAGTTTGGTGACGAACAATGCCTTTTCCAGCATGATGGAGCACCTTGCCATAAGGCAAAAGTGATAATGAAGTGGCTCGGGGAACAAAACATCAATATTTTGGGTCCATGGCCAGGAAACACCCCAGACCTTAATCCCATTGAGAACTTGTGATCAATCCTCAAGAGGCGGGTGGACAAACTCCAAGCAATGATTATGCAAGAATGGGCTGCCATCAGTCGGGATGTGGCCCAGAAATTAATTGACGTAATGCCAGGGTGGATTGCAGAGGTCTTGAAAAAGAAGGGTCAACACTGCAAATATTGATTCTTTGCATCAACTTCATGTAATTGTCAATAAAAGCCTTTGACACTTATGAAATGCTTGAAATTATACTTCAGTATTCTATAGTAACATCTGCCAGAAATATCTAAAGACACTGAAGCAGCAAACTTTGTGGAAATTAATAGTTGCGTCATTCTCAAAACTTTTGGCCACGACTGTAGTAGAACTCTGCTGTATTGGATTCTGCGGCCAGCAGCGTTTATCATTTAGTCCATTTTGTAGCGGGTATGTACAAGATCAGTACAACACCCCACCACTGTAAATCCATCGTTGGCAGATTGTTTGTGAAAATAAGTGTACAAATTAAAAACATAAAAGAACACATCAAACGTCACACACACTGCGGTATGGTGCAACAGAGCCGCGCCCCTTCCTCCTTATTGGTAATCTCAATGCCTTTGGATGAATCCGGGAACATATCTCAGTCTGTACTACAATGGTGCTGCCCATGCTCTCACTGACCCATAATGGGACAGATACAATGTGATGTCTTGGTTAGGGTTTGGATAGTATGCAATACGTACCCTGCACAATTTGTTTTATTTTACCAGGCAAGTCAATTAAGACTGTATCATATTCTAACCATATTTCCAATTGTAATACTTAAAAAAGGATGTGATGCATGGAACATAATCAATAAATAGTATATGAAGTTAGGTGAAGTGTTACCTTACATCCTTGTCAAATGTAGACTGTCATTAGTGTACAATATACAATTGATCATTGAGAGTTGCTAACCTAACCACCTATTTTCCCCCAATCACTCACTCAGGTGAACGACATCTCACTGGAGGCCACAGGACCTTTGTGAAGCCAGCGGGATACAATACATGGCGAGATGACCAACCAATCACTGTTGATGAGGGGAGTGGAACCTCAACCCAGCATGTTAACGTGATAGAGGTCAGTGTCATAGTGTAACAGAACGTTACAGTACATCAAATGTGTCCTGTTTATTTCAGAAAGACTCCCCTCAGCTATTCATGTACATCCTTATTTATCTGCCATAACAGAGCTTGTGAGTTCACTGCGACATTGTTATCCAGTTAAAATGCCTTTAATAACATCCTCTATTTGTGTCAGTCTGCAGATGTAGAGGCTGCAGGTTCTGGAGGATCGTCTCTGGTCAAGCAGGAGAAGTCTGAAGAAGAGGAGGACCGACGGTACAACAGAGACATCCACCCTGTAGCCACGGAGGACCTACACACCGCTGCCGCGCCCAAGTCTAGGACACGGCACAGCATCACGGAGGTCAGTGGAACGCCGAACGCCGTCCTCAAGTCAGAGACAGACACCGAGACTTTAACTGTAACCAAAAGGCTTTTACACACAGGATCTGACCTCAGGTCAGATCCAGAGAGACTGGGGCCACTGGGCTGTTCTCCTGCTCCCAGTTCAGAGTATTTACTTTACGGTAACCCAAGCCCGAGGACAGCTCCATCCAATCGGGACTCGGTTGACACATTCGAGAATGGCAATGATCCGTCTTGTTCTTACGCTATAGAGATGGACCCTGGTAACATATCCTTGGGTTTAGAGAGACAGACTGATCTGTCTAGAGGGGACTGGAACCGGTACAGTAGTAGTGTATACTCTGAAGGGTGCGAAGATAAGAAAGGGGAGATTATAGTTGTAAATGACGTAAAAGTGGAGGGCGACGCTCCTCCGACATGGAATGTAGACGAGACTCATTTAGGAGGACACTCACAAGGCAAAGATTTCTTTGATTACAGAGGAAGCTTAAAGACTAATCTAAATGTCACCACCCACTACGCTTTACACAATTTCAGGGATTGCGACCCAGTATCCACGTTGATGGCCCCTTCGGATTCACACGACCGCATCCTTTTCGATCAGGTATTGAACTCAAAGGACCAAAGGGCCAAGGCACAGGGTGGGTGTGCAAAATCAGGTAGTAGTAAAGAGAAACGGTTCCTCTGCATGTTCTGTAACAAAGGCTTCAGCTGCCTCCAGAATGTTGAGATCCACCAGAGGGTCCACACAGGGGTGAAACCCTTCAGCTGCCCCCAGTGTGAGAAGAGGTTCTCCCAGGCTTGTGACCTGAAGAGGCACCAGAGGGTCCACACAGGGGAGAAACCATATAGCTGCCCCCAGTGTGAGAAAAGGTTCTCCCAGGCTGGTGACCTGAAGAGGCACCAGAGGGTCCACACAGGGGAGAAACCTTTTTGCTGTACCCAGTGTGACATGCGCTTCGCCCTGGCTGGCAACCTGAAGATGCACCTGAAGGTCCACACGGGAGATTCTCAGAGGGAAGCAGCAGAAAAACCATTCCACTATAACATAGAAAGTAACCATTCCACTCAATAGCTTCTGATGTTTAGATCAAACCCTGAATTAAATATAAATATTAATTTTGGTTGTTAGAAGAAAATGTCCACAGATGCATTTGCAATAACGAGAGTAACAGATTTCACTGTTGACTATTGTGTCCAGACATTGTGTGATATATATATAAAAAATGTCTGTTACATATTGTTTGTACTGTGTAGGCTATATGATGTTCACAAATGCCTATTTCATTACTTCCATTCAACTACTTAATTTTTCCTAAGACACTTTTAATGCGGAAATGAATGCAGTTTATCAAGTTCATGCATATTTTTTTTTTTTTTTGTAACATTACATGCAAGTCATTTAACAGATTTTCTTCTCCAGAGCGACTTAGTAGTGCATTCATCTTAAGATAGCTGGGTGAGACAACCATATATCACAGTTGCAGGAAGTCACTGCTTTGTTCTTTGTACTCCATGGAGTTGTCAATCAACCGTGATGTGGTTTTGGAGCTGGCAGGACTTCCCCGAGAGGAAGAGCATCTCCGTCTTGTTGAGCTTGAGGTGGTGGGCCGGGTACGCAGAGAAACACATATGTGTGGTTTTCGTATGGTGTATTTAAAACTTGTTTTATGTTGAATAAACACAAAATTCAAGACTTTAATTGAGACTCTCTTCAGTACACATCACATCTGATCGTACCCTATTTTGCAAACACACAACCACACTTTATAACCAATTAGGGCAGGAATTGCCAGGGACCTCGGGATACAATATCACAAAATACAATATGTATTGCGATTCAATACTGTGATTTTATAGCTGTTCCATGGTTCAAACATTTCTCACCATAATTCTGTTGCAGAGGGACAAGAGTTCCATTAGAACACTTATGGAAATAAAAGTAGTGAAAACAAATTGGCTCCCTATTTTAAAAGGAATATGGAGAACAAACTATGAAGCAAAACACCTACAGTACACCAATAAATTAGTCAGGTTTGTCTGACTTTTGACTTATAATGGACTTCTTTTTACCCACAACGTCATATTAATGTCTGTTATGGGTTTAACAATGAAGTAACTAATGACAATATAGGATTCAAACATAGTGGGGATTCGTAAACCCTTCATGTTGAAAATGTGTTTATCTGTGTGTACGTACCTGAGGGAGTGTATGTCTCTGTCACCTGTCTTTTTCCAGGAGGAGGAGGGTCCAGAGGTGCTGCTGGTGAAGGAGGAGGGGTGTGAGGAGAGTCTGGGGAACCCTGATGGGACCATGGTCATGGAGGACAACCAGACTACACCTCCTCCTGAACCCCCAGAGAAACCAGCTGAGCAGCACAGGACCACACACAGTCTCACTGAGGTGAAGCCACTGAACTACTGTCTGTATGGTATTAGGTCAGAGCCTGTATCCACAAAGCCGATCTAGGATCAGTTTAGGATTTTAGATTATAATGAATAAAGCTACAATTGAAGTCGAAGTTTACATACACTTCAGTTTTAGTCATTAAAACTTGTTTTTCAACCACTCCACAAATTTCTTGTTAAACAAACTATAGTTTTGGCAAGTCGGTTAGGACATCTACTTTGTGACTTTTATATCGCTTGGAAAATTCCAGAAAATTATGTCATGGCTTTAGAAGCTTCTGATAAGCTACTTGACATCATTTGAGTCAATTGTAGGTGTACCTATGGATGTATTTCAAGGCCTACCTTCGAACTCAGTGCCTCTTTGCTTGATATCATGGGAAAATCTAAAGAAATCAGCCAAGACCTCAGAAGAAAAAAAAATTGGAGACGTCCACAAGTCTGGTTCATCCTTGGGAGCAATTTCCAAATGCCTGAAGGTACCATGTTTATCTGTACAAACAATAGTACGCAAGTATAAACACCATGGGACCACACAGCCGTCATAATGCTCAGGAAGGAGACGCGTTCTGTTTCCTAGAGATGAACGTATGAAAAGGTGCGAAAAGTGCAAATCAATTCCAGAACAACAGCAAAGGACCTTGTGAAGATGCTGGAGGAAACGGGTACAAAAGTATCTATATCCACAGTATAACGAGTCCTATATCAACATAACCTGAAAGGCCGCTCAGCAAGGAAGAAGCCACTGCTCCAAAACCGCCATAAAAAAGCCAGACTATGGTTTGCAACTGCACATGGGGACAAAGATCATACTTTTTGGAGAAATGTCCTCTGGTCTGATGAAACAAATATAGAACTGTTTGGCCATATTGACCATCGTTATGTTTGGAGGAAAAAGGTGGAGGCTTGCAAGCCGAAGAACACCATCCCAACCGTGAAGCACAGGGGTGGCAGCATTATGTTGTGGGGGTGCTTTGCTGCAGGAGGTACTGGTGCACTTCACAAAATAGATGGCATCATGAGGAGGTAAAATTTGGTGGATATATTGAAGCAACAGCTCAAGACATCAATCAGGAAGTTCAAGCTTGGTCGCAAATGGGTCTTCCAAATGGACAATGACCCCAAGCAAAGTGGCAAAATGGCTTCAGGACATCAAAGTCAAGGTATTGGAGTGGCCATCACAAAGCCCTGACCTCAATCCTATAGAAAATTGGTGGGCAGAACTGAAAAGGCGTGTGCGAGCAAGGAGGCATACAAACCTGACTCAGTTACACCAGCTCAGTCAGGAGGAATGGGCCAAAATTCACCCAACTTATTGTGGGAAGCTTGTGGAAGGCTACCCAAAATGTTTGACCCAAGTTAATCAATTTAAAGCAATGCTACCAAATACTAAATTGAGTGTGTGTAAACTTCTGATCCACTGGGAATGTGACGAAAAATAAATAAAAGCTGAAATAAATCACTATTATTATGACATTTTCACATTCTTAAAATATATTGGTGATCCTAACTGACCTAAGACTGGGCATTTTTACTCTGATTAAATGTCAGGAATTGTGAAAAACTGAGTTTAAATGTATTTGGCTAAGGTGTAGGTAAACTTCCGACAAATTCTTACAGACACTTTGTGGATACTGTCTTGATTAATTTGGTCTGAAGTGTCAAGTAATCAAATTAAGTAATACATTTGCATAGCAATCCCTCATTGCCCAATCAGAAGATGCTCCATAGCAGGGTGCTCATATCAGATTTCTTGATCCAACATCCTCTCACTCTTTATCTCTTACAGTCAGTAGACATGGAGGATGGGAAGCCTGATCTGCTGCTGGTCAAAGAGGAGACAATAGAAGACGGACCAGAGAGAATTGATCTGCTGAGTGGACTAAAGATGGGGGAGCAAGGTAAGGGAGAAGTACATAAAGCCTACATACAGTAATAGATCTTCAATGGGAATAGTGATGCACCTGGCGATGATTTGAAACAATATACGAACTTGACAATGAAAGAAATCTCCACATGTAGAGTTCTCTGCCATGTTTGTAAAGTCCATTTTCTAACCTCTTCCTGCGGGTGGTTGGTTGGAGGCTAACAGAGGAGACTGGACGGCCATCTTGGATTCCCAGACCCAGACGGGTGCAGTCAAGGGCCCAGGAGACAACATCACAGAGCAGGCCAGGACCAGACGCGACATAGTGGAGGCCAGTGGATGGGACAACGTCCTCAACTCTGGGCTGGGGCAAAACAACCAGAAACAGACAGTCAAACACAAAACAACAACCAAACTTATTCTCCAAAACAACAGACTGGCTGAGACCAGGGCGAGGGGTAGATTTGGTCCGCGGGGACGGGGAGGTGTCCATATGCGTCAGGAGAGATCAGACACAGACTCGGCTAGCGATGCTCCATCCTGCTCCTATAGTTGTGATTCAGAGAGACTGATTTCGCCTCAGGTTAACCCCCTTACAGGTGCTGCCTTCAGCCTGCCTTCTATAGGATCTATCAACTGGGACATGGACCCTGCGACAACACAGACTCTCCCTGGCCTTCATCCTCCTCACACTCTCATAATGGTAAACCAGACCTCAGACAATATCAGTGCCTCAACAGTAAATGGCTACACAAGCCCATTGACAAATGACAGTAGTAGAGACGCTATCAGTAGATCCGGTGGCAAAGAGAAGCGCTTCCCGTGTTCGTTCTGTGGGAAAGCCTTCCGTTTCCCCAAACAGGTGGAGATCCACCAAAGGATGCACACGGGGGAGAAACCGTTCAGCTGCCACATGTGTCAGGACAGTTTTTCACACTTGTCCAGCCTGAAGAGGCACCAGAGGGTCCACACAGGGGAGAAACCATTCAGCTGCCACATGTGTCAGGACAGTTTTTCACACTCGTCCAACCTGAAGAGACACCAGAGAGTCCACAGAGGGGAGAAGTCCTACAGCTTACCCAGTGTGAGAAGAGGTTCTCCCACCAGCTGAAGATGCAGCTGAAGGTCCACAGGAGAGAGGCCGTTCACCTGTACACACTGCGGGAAGAGGTACTTCAGGATACACCAGCAGAAATTCACACGGCCCATGTATAGAGTATAGCCCTCAAACTCATCTCTGGACCTCAATGCCAGTTCCACAGCGTTTTTTTTCTTCCATTGTTCTCCTCTAAATCAGACACTGATTTATACCTGGGACACCAGGTGGGTGTAGGGCTGTTAGTTACAGTGACCGCCATAGCGGCTGTCACGTCTCATGACAGCAGTCAAACTCCACGTGACCATTTAGTCACGGTAATTAAGCTTCTCCAAGCTCTGATGGTGCTGATGATCATTAGTAGCCTACCAAACTTGCTAACTGCCTAGTGTTCAGCATTCTGTTGTCCCTCTTATCTCTCTAACATCAATGCATATGTAATCAAACACTTCATGAGAGCCTATGTTGCACAACATTTCTATAGACTATGCAATTGCTTGAGAAAACAGAGTGATGGGCTCCATTTAAAAAGAGGATCCCATCAGATTTCTATAGGCTAGGCCTACTATATTTATTTCTCAATTTTCCTAATATTAAGCACATTGTTTCTCTTCACCACAGGAGTACAGCCTACCTGGCTGGCATGAACCACGGGAAAAGTGTCCACCATTAGCTATTTAAGTGTATTTTTCCCCCCTGCCCCTGTTTTGAGACGGGTCCATTCTAAATCAAAACATATTATTTAGTGTATGTAAAGACAAGATTAAATCAAGAATAGTCTGATGGGTGACGATATTAGCGTTTCATTTGTAAATGATTCACAGCGTGTGGAGTAAAGCAAGAAAGAGCGCATGCCTTTTTCAAATCATAGTCACACACCTCGTGTAGCCTAGCCCATAGGCCTATATGTTTCGATAAGGTTTGTATCACATCTAAAGTAGCCAAATAACTTCTTAAAATGAAGCACATTAATCAACGTTACAACAGGTGTAGAGCCTGAGTTTCAAGATTCTAAAATGCACCTTTTATAATAAAAGGATTCCATGCATAAAAGCTTTTGCTATGAGAATGGTGTTTTCTCGCTAATGGAACATTCACGCATTGCTGCACTTATAATGTGAAGAAATAGCCTAATAGTTTATTAACATTTTAAGCTAAACATCCTGATCTTTTTCGTCAGCCTCATTGCTTAAAAAAGGTTTTGATGCTAGTGGTTGTATTAATTTGGGATCTATCGCAACCCACAACTGTACCAGGCTATTTATTTCTTGTGCAGAATAGGTCAACTTTTGTACTATGGGGGATAGTAGATTGACATAGGCTAGTGCTTTTGCTGTTTTGTTAGGCCTACTCATCTTGTTGGCTGACGAAGTAAATGTGGACAGTTCTTCCAATATCTTCAATATGCGCCTCGGAATTGGATAAGAACATGCGCAGTTGCATCCCCGACGTGTCCGTCTTCACTTGTAGCCTGTGAGAAAGAGCTGATCACGTGATGGAAAACCATGTGAGTGAGAGGTGCTTCAGAGCACCCAGCCAGAAGGAAATTATAATTATTATATTCAGCCCAAGGGCACAACAGCCACTGGCCGTAAAATGCATGGTTTTTTTTAGGGGGCATTACGGCCACACAAAGGGGATGCCGCCGGGAAATTCTAGGCATTATCAAGTGCTTGCCAAATTGTAAATGAGAGACTGAAGTGTGTACAGCCTGCACAAAAAAAAGAAAGCAGAGCTCATGCCTTTTTAATGCACATTTTTTCAAATTGTCATTAGTCACATCATGCAGCCTTACAATGTATTAAAAATCCTAACATATAGCTAAAAGTTTCACAACATTTACATAACTCTAAATAAAGCATATATAAGGAGTACCGGTTTCTTTGTTAACCTCTCTGTAAAAATGCTTCACTAATTAAGTGACAACTATGTCCCTTAGGTTGATTCTGGTGTTTTATAGTGAGAATGCCTTAATTAACTTGACAAAGTAGTGAAGATATGTGTAATGTTGAACATTTACAAAGTATTCTAAAATAAATTTTATCCGAAAGGGTACCAGTTGTACAGAAAAGGTAGGGTTAAAATAGTGAGTTATTCCACTTACAGTTTAGCAGACACTCTTATTCAGAGTGACAGTACATTCATCTTAAAGGCCCAATGTATCGGTTTTTATCTCTATCAAATCATCTCTGGGTAACAAGAGTACCCTACTGTGTAGGCTTGGGCGGTATACCGTGTACTTGGGCATTTGGAAATAGGCACGGGATGTTTTTTCAATACCATTAACTATTTTATATATTTGAATATACTTGTCACTTATTGTTTGTGCAATACAAGTATTGTACTTCAACATTGAGTGTGACCATTTTGATTAAATTAAATACAAAATTGATTGATGACTGACTTGGTTATTTTTGTGTCATTGCAGGGACTGAGTTTCCCTTTTCTCCGTCTAACCAAAATATTATGTTAATTCTTGAAACCATTTTGTTTTTAAATAAAAAACTACAATGGCTCCATATTGTTGGGTAGTTGAATCATAGTGTTAGAGATGGGATAGACTGTGGTAAACATTTTATAATATGTCATGTTAATTCTGTACAGTGCCTTCGGAAAGTATTCAGACCCGTTGACCTTTTACATTACAGCCATATTCTAAAATTGATTTTAAAAAAATGTGCTCCTCAATCTACACACAATACCCCATAATGGCGACGCAAAAACAGGTTTAGAGATTCTTGATGATTTATAAGTATTCTGACCCTTTACTCAGTACCTAGTAGAGGACAACCTCGAGTCTTCTTGGGTATGACGCTACAAGCTTGGCACACCTGCACTTGGGGGAGTTCCTCCCAATCTTCTCAAGAATACTTTCCTCAGGCACTATGCTTGTCTGTACAACTTTACAGTCTGCAGTCCATAAGGACCAGGTGTTGCTGGCAGGAGAGACTGGACCTCTGAAGCGGCTAGTCACAAACCCTGGCCCCAGATCAGAAGCCATCGCTGTTCTTTCCCGAGTTGGAACAGGGACCAAACCGTAAGGGACAGACACTCCACAACCAGTAGACAAGGGGACTGAACAACCTCAATCCTGGTGGTCATCAGAGAGACAGAGGCTCCAGTCAACAGCCCCCTCTAAGCCTGGGGCTTAGAGATAGGAACAGGAGGGTCTATGATAAACACCACAGTATTGATAATGAACAGAGCTGGTCACCCTGGGCTTCAGAGTTCACAGAGAGTGGTGAGACCGGTCATGGAATATTCTAATCAAGTGAGAGAGACTCATTTCATCAATCTTAATTTAAGATTGATTAATTATTGCAATTATGAAACTGTCAACCCCACACTCATGAGTGTTGGACCAAGAGCTTAACCTTACAGAAAAATGCATAGTTAATGGCTGGGAAGCGCTTAAAAATGCTTAGTCATGGCTGGTTCCACCCCTCCAAAGCAGATCGGGGGGCATCATAAGCCACCTCATGGTTATCTGCACTAGGTGTTGTTTTACCCCCAACCCGGCTCAGTTTCCCAGATACAATGAGGGGTTTGTTCTACTCCTCCAGGCTCTATCTCGGGTCACACACACCACATCTTGTCTATGGAATGAAGTCTTTAGCCATCATAAATCAATTGTCAGCTCAAGCCCCAGAGGCCCAACTCAGTCCCACAGACACAGGTTGCATCAAAGCATAAACAGTATTAAACAATCTTATCATTTTTCTACCATAGACAAGTCTGTATTCTCCTTCAGGGTCTCATCTAATGCCTGGTGACTGGGTTCATAGAAAGCCTGAATATGTATCTAGGCTTCCTCAGTTACCTCATGGTTACCCCACCAATACAGACGAGGTGAATGTCCATCCTGACCCTAAGAGGTACCTAGCCTATAACACCGCACACAATCCCAACAACACCCAAACAATGGCTAGAGGTCAAGGAGGGAGCTCAAAGATGAACCACCTGAGAGTGTTGGCTCCTCTTCTGGTGTCATTGGGTCACACAACGTGGGAGGCCCAGATTTAGGACAGACGGCGACAAGGAGTATGACTGCTCCACATGTGGGAAGGGATTCGCTAAGGGGAACTATGGGAGCACCAGGGACATTGTTGTGAAGATTTTTGAGATGGATTACTGTGAGTAACTCTAATTATAGTATAATTTACAATGGATGTTTAAAAGATCTGAAGATCACTGACAGCATGATTCAACCTTTAAATTTTGTTGTTGTTGGGTTCCCAAATATATTATATGAAAGCACCACAAATCCAGAGAATTCCAGACTTTGATGACAAGTGAGCACAGCACAAGGTGAGTCGAAAAATGTATTGTATGCTGCTGCATAAATTATGTAATATGCCAGGGAGATATGTATACTGTAGCTAAGAAAGTAATAAAGTGTATGTTGTGTAGTAGGCTGTTAGTAGCCTATGTGCCTCATCCTAATAATTTGGTCTTAATTTTGCCTACTGTTCTGACTTGGTGGTGCACATGTAGCCTATAACCTGTTTTTGAGAAATGTAATAATCGAATATTGTAATAGCTTTCATTATCTGCTCTTTATTTATCCTACGGTTCTGACTAGGTGTACAGGGAGAACACTGTAAGAACGGCCCACCCAGGTTCTGAATTCTGTTGCTGTACATTTCAAAAGTGCTGAACAAATAGTTATATTGACTAGGTCCGTCTTTGCTCCCTCATTAATGTCTTAATCTAAATTACGGATTGCCTCATACCGCTTGTCGTCCCCTTGTGCCATAGTTTGTACATCTCAATTGTCAGTAGAAACCACATTTGTTAAAGCAAGTCAGCTATGTTTTTCTAAAAGGCAGTAAATGAGGCTGAATGAACTGTTTTGCTGCCAGACAAGGCTCTGCTGATAGCCAGGTGTAGCAGTGGTAAGGTGTTCAGGACTGATGTTGGGACTCTACTGTTGGGACAGCTTTATGTAGGCCCTAACAGTTTGTGGGCACCGTTATTGCGCAATTCATGTATTGTGACTTTGCTGGCATGCAGCCCACATAATGTTTTTGCCCCACCAAGATTTACATGCTAAAATCGCCACTGACTGTAATTAATACATGCATTAACAGAAATGAATGTAACCAAATGAAGGGCATTAATGGTACATTTCATACTAGTGACATATGTAATGGGGACTCTCAATGGTGCAGCGGTAGAACCAAATCTTTTCAGGCCCCCGAGGGGGGGGAAGAGGCGTTGTCGTGTCTTCTTCACGACTGTTGGTGCGTGTGGACCATGTTAATTCCATAGTTATGTGATATTTCACTAACGGTATGTATTTACTAAGTTTAATAGGTTACCCCCTATGCCCACGAAGCAGCCAATATTTTAGAGCGAAGCGTTGTCAAGCGAAGGCGCCGGTTCCGGTCAAAACACTGTTGCGCCAGCCGAAAAGAGAGCCCTGGACTTGTTGTTAATGTAGTAAAACTGTACCGTACTTCAAAAGAACAGCGCGCATACCCCTTTTCATTCAACCACACCCTTTGAGCTATGACGCACGCCAATAAGATCCTTTCTCTTCAGTGTAAACGGAAGTGAACAGTGACCAAGAACAATTTCCACTTTAGCGTTTTAATTTGTTATTTAGACGTTTATTAACACCATGGAACTCAGCATATTACTACTTTAACTGCACGGCATCACATACTTACTTCAGGTAGTGTTTAATTCCCGTTGGAGACAGGGCTTGGTTAATAGATGTTATCTAGGTAACGCTAGCTAACAATGGCTAACTGTATGGTTTTTCACACTCAAATAGCCTCCATCATGGAGGTGTTAGCAAATGCAGCCGTGGCAGAGATATGTAAACTCGTAGACGACGACTATGCAGTGATCCGTTTGGAAATGTCTCAAAGCCAGAAAGAAAACAGGGGATTGCGGAGGAAACTACAGCTACTGGAACTAAAGGTTGCGCGGGAGCGCGCAGAGCGCGTCCTCGCCAGTCGTCCCAGTAGTGTCAAGATCCTCGACCGATACAGAGGAATGGCAAGAGGTACATTTTGCAGAAGGCCGAGGCTGCGGGAGCTGTGGCCCCGTTCGCCTCGGCGCATGTGGCTTTAGATGCGTCAACCACATTATAGTTAACCAGAATTGGGTCTCGGTCAGTAGTTGGATAGTATGCAAGAATTCACCTGATTACTTAGATATCTTGCACAAAGGCACAATATAATATTCTGAATTTTCTATATGATGCATGGAACATAATCAATTGAACTATAAATTGACCTATACATAGTATGTCAGGAAGTTATGAGAAGTGTTACCTTACATTCTTGCCAATTCTAGACAGTGTCCACAGTGTACAATATAGCAAGTGATCATTGACAGTAGCTAACCTAACCACGTCTTTTCCCTCAATCACTCTCTCAGGTGAAGGACATCTCACTGGAGGCCACAGGGGCTTTGTGAAGCCAGTGGGACACAATACATGGAGAGATGACCAACCAATCACTGTTGATGAGGGGAGTGGAACCTCAACCCAGCACGTTATCGTTATAGAGGTTAGTGGAATAGTGTTGCATTAACAATTTGTTACTTTGTAAATCAAATGTGGCCAGTTTTTTTCCCATAAATTATTATGCTTGCTCGCAGATTTTCCAAAAATGTATATTTCACTCAGCTCTTCACAGAGCGAGGTGGAATAGGCTATATAGGATTCGTAGTTCTTTGATTTTGTGCGATTAATTTACCAGCTATGAAACAAAACGGAGGAAGTACATTTAAAATAGCTACTGCAGCATTTATTTTACTATAAATGTGATCATACTTGACTATTTATATTCACAAAAGCGAGTGAAAAGCTCGCACTGTGGAGCCCTGACCACACGTCAACGTGGCTGGTGAAATAGACATTTTACACACCAATGCCAAATTCTATCCGCATTTGGCTGGTGGGGGGGTGTGTTCATTTTAGGCCCTGCATGTAACTATAAGTTCCTTGAATTTTACTTTCACGGGTGCCTTTTCACTATCTGGATAGACACTTGTGGTTTCTAGCTAACGTTACACCAATCAAAGCAGTGTTGTGTGAAGTGAAGCAAAACTTGAATGGTCAAAACCATTGATTTTGTGGCGACAGGTTTGCATAATGGGATCATATCACGCAATTATACCATTTATAAAATATTCAGTTATATGTATATTTAATACAGACACAAGGCTGTTTGGCTCATCTCAGTCGCAAATGGGAATAACTTTACAGCTGTTTCTGATTAATGAACAATGCCATGTTGGTGGGTGGTAACATTAAAATAAAACCCAGCCCTGAAATGAAAAGTAGTTTGAAAAGCATTTGTATGTCGTATCATAGGAAAACACACCGCATTCACATGGATTTGCACAAAGTGGACAGTTCGGATTTGTCAAACCCAAATATATCATACTTTGATTAAAACAATGACTTATTGACTTAAATCATTGTGCAACATCATGGGTAAGCTATGGCCATCATCTTTCAGGTTGAAAAAGTTGATTTCAACTGGTGTGGGCATTTAAACTTCCAATTACGACCACAAAGATGGCCGCCGGTCAATTCACCGTTGAATGTCAACTTAAGTAAGAATGTATATTCTGTTATCTATAGTTTTATGATTTCAATAGGTTTCCTATGGATATATTCACAGTATAATATAAAACAGCTGATATTCCCATTCAAGTCAACATTCTCTGATGTATGGACTGCCAACCCTCTTTTGGTACCAATTGAAAGTTAAAATTGTATTCCCATTTTAGTACATTTATCAGTCAAAACATGAAACCCATCACCCTGTTTTCAAGAGCGTGCCTCAACTGTTGACTGGCACAACACAAACACCTCAGATGATGTAAAATAGTATAAGCTACAACATTTGCAAGAAAAGTGGTCTAATTTAGATCAATGGCGTTAAAGAAAAAAAAAAGTACCTTTTTTATTTTTCGAGAAATCAAAAAATAGACCCCTGTTTGTAAGCTTTTGAAATCATATCAAACTCACCCGTTTATCGTCTGCAGTGGTATGGTGGGGTATGTAAAATAGGTCAACTTTGGGCACCTCTGTCTCCTGAATGTTTTGGCACTCAGGTCCAAAATGTTACTTTCTGACCACTTCTACCATGGAAAGTTTCATTCAAATCAAAAGGAGTGCGGTCAAAAAGTGATTGAAATTAAATGGAATGCCCCATAGGGTAGCTTGTGAGACGTCCCTACGACATTGTTGTTGTCTTTTGACCAATCACATCACATCTTTTCACATCAGATCTTTTTCAGAGCTGATCTGATTGGTCAAAAGACCAATTAGTGAGAAAAAATATCTGAATTGGGCTGCTGTCTAAATGCAGCCTTCTTGTGTCAGTATGCAGATGCAGAGGCTGCAGGTCCTGGGGTTAAGCAGGAGAGGTCTGAAGGAGAGGAGAACAAACGACACAACATAGACATCCAGACTGGAGCAGCGGCTGGAGTGGTTCCCCCTGTGGCTACAGAGGACTCTTCCACCACCCCATCGCAGCCCAGGACGCGACGCAGCATCACGGAGGTCAGTGGAACGCTGAACGCCGTCCTCAAGTCAGAGACCGACACAGAGACTTTAATTGTAACACAAAGGCTTTTGCACACAGGATCTGACCACAGATCAGACCCAGAGAGACTGGGGCCACTGGGCTGTTCTCCTGCTCCCAGTTCAGAGTATTTACTTTACGGTAACCCAAGCCCGAGGACGGTTCATTCTCATCAGGACTCAGGTGACGTGTTAGAGACTGGCAATGATCCGTCTTGTTCTTACACTACAGAGCTGGACACTGGCAACATTCCCTTGGGTTTAGAGACACAGACTGTTCTCTCTAGAGGGGATTGGAACCAGTACAGTAGTAGTGTATACTCTGAAGGGTGCGTAGAGGGTCTGGTCGTAGATAAAGTGACTGTGAAAGTGGAGGGCGATGTCCCTCCCACATGGAATGCAGATAGTCACCTAGGAGACGGACACTCACAGGGCAGAGATTTCTTAGAAAACAGGGAAAGCTTGGAGACAAATCCAAATGTTGTTACCCACTCCCCTTTACACGCATTCAGCGGTCGCGACCCAGTGTCCACGTCGATGCGGCCTTCAGATTCGCACAGCCGTGTCCTTTTCGATCAGGTATTGAACTCAAACGACAGGGCTAGAGCCCAGGCTCAGGGAGTGGGAGCCACGTCAGGCAATAGTAAAGAGAAACGGTTCCTGTACAAGTTCTGTAACAAAGGCTTCAGCTGCACCCAGAAGGTGGACATCCACCAGAGGGTCCACACAGAGGAGAAACCATTCATCTGTACCCAGTGTCACATGCGCTTCGCCCAAGCTGGCACCCTGAAGAGGCACCAGAGGGTCCACACAGGAGAGAAACCCTTCAAATGTACCCAGTGTCACATGCGCTTCGCCCAGGCCGGTGACCTGAAGAGGCACCAGAGGGTCCACACGGGGGAGAAACCCTTCAGGTGCCCACAGTGTGAGAAGAGGTTCTCCCGCCAGGACCAGCTGAAGATGCACCTGAAGATCCACATGGAAGAAAGGCCGTTTGCGTAGCTACCTCAGGGTGCACCAGCAGAATAACCATTTCACTCTATAACAGACCAAGAACGTAACCATTTCTACTTGATACTGTTGCTTCTGATATTTAGATCAAATCCTGCATTAAAGACAAAGGTGAATTTTCATTGTTGTCAACAGAACAGATCCACAGATGCATTTGGAATAACAAGAGTAACAGATTTCAGTGTTGAATATTCCTGGGTAGAATATTGCATCCAGACATTGTGTGATATATAAGGCATATTATAAACCTAAAAAGTCTGTTACATAATGTGTTTGTACTGTTTAGGCTATATGTTTTATTACTTCCATTCAACTACTTCAATTGTTTCCCAAGACACTTTCTATTTGTTATAAAAAAATAAAAAAATAAAAACCATTTTTTTCACCAATTTCGTCATATCCAATTGTTAGTTACAGTCTTGTCTCATCGCTGCAACTCCCGTACGGACTCGGAAGAGGCGAAGGTCGAAACACAACCCCGCCAATCCGCACCAATGTGTCGGAGGAAACACCGAACACCTGGCGTGCACTGCACCCGGGCCGTCACAGGAGTCGCCAGGACTTCCCGTCCGGCCATACTCTCCCCTAACCCGGACGACGCTGGGCCAATTGTGCATCGCCTCATGGGTCTCCCGGTCATGGCCGGCTGCGACACAGCCCAGTATCGAACCAGGATCTGTAGTAACGCAGCTAACAGTGCGATGCAGAGACTTACACCGCTGCGCCACTCGGGAGGCCCCCAAGACACTCCTAATGAGAAAATGTATGTGTATTTATTGTTGATATGTGTATGTGTGGTTTTCATATGGTGTATTTAACACTTGTTTGTGTAGCCCTTTAGACTCGTATCTGTATACGGGTTGAAAGTGGCAGATTTGGCCACTGATAAGCACCTAAATTCTAATGCAGTGGCTGTACAGTAATATGCTATAAATGATGTCAGTGCTCAGGCTCGGTTTGGGTTTTGACTGACAGCTGTTCTGAACTTGAGCACATCACGCAACAAGTTGCCCCCATCGCTCCCGCTAATTTGGCAACCTTTTTGTTGTCTGAGTGAAGGAAATGCTGTAAATTAAGAGGACTGAATCTATTTTGAAAGATGAGATGTTAAGGATTATAATAAATACCACTTTGATGTCATACAAGCAAGCCAAACACTCATGAGTCCAATTGTGCACTTCACATTTCCATATCATAAAACTCATGTCATACACAGTCGTGGCCAAAAGCTTTGAGAATGACACAAATATTAATTTTCAAAGTCTGCTGCCTCAGTTTGTATGATGGCAATTTGCATATACTCCAGAATGTTATGACGAGTGATCAGATGAATTGCAATTAATTGCAAAGTCTCTCTTTGCCATGCAAATTAACGGAATCCCCCAAAAACATTTCCACTGCATTTCAGCCCTGCCACAAAAGGACCAGCTGACATTATGTCAGTGATTCTCTCGTTAACACAGGTGTGAGTGTTGACGAGGACAAGGCTGGAGATCACTCTGTCATGCTGATTGAGTTTGAATAACAGACTGGAAGCTTCAAAAGGAGGGTGGTGCTTGGAATCATTGTTCCTCTGTCAACCATGGTTATCTGCAAGGAAACACGTGCCGTCATCATTGCTTTGCACAAAAAAAGGGCTTCACAGGCAAGGATATTGCTGCCAGTAAGATTGCACCTAAATCAACCATTTATCGGATCATCAAGAACTTCAAGGAGAGAGGTTCAATTGTTGTGAAGAAGGCTTCAGGGCGCCCAAGAAAGTCCAGCAAGCGCCAGGACCGTCTCAAGTTGATTCAGCTGCGGGATCGGGGCACCACCAGTACAGAGCTTGCTCAGGAATGGCAGCAGGCAGGTGTGAGTGCATCTGCACGCACAGTGAGGCGAAGACTTTTGGAGGATGGCCTGGTATCAAGAAGGGCAGCAAAGAAGCCACTGCTGAGTACTGGGGTAAAATCATTTTCTTTGATGAATCCCCTTTCCGATTGTTTGGGGCATACGGAAAAAAGCTAGTCCGGAGAAGACAAGGTGAGCGCTACCATCAGTCCTGTGTCATGCCAACAGTAAAGCATCCTGAGACCATTCATGTGTGGGGTTGCTTCTCAGCCAAGGGAGTGGGCTCACTCACAATTGTGTCTAAGCCATGAATAAAGAATGGTACCAACACATCCCCGCGAGCAACTTCTCCCAACCAACAGTTTGGTGACGAACAATGCCTTTTCCAGCATGATGGAGCACCTTGCCATAACGCAAAAGTGATAACTAAGTGGCTCGGGGAACAAAACATCGATATTTTGGGTCCATGGCCAGGAAACTCCCCAGACCTTAATCCCATTGAGAACTTGTGGTCATTCCTCAAGAGGCGGGTGGACAAACAAAAACCCACAAATTCTGACCGACTCCAAGCATTAATTATGCAAGAATGGGCTGCCATCAGTCAGGATGTCGCCCAGAAGTTAATTGACAGCATGCCAGGGTGGATTGCAGAGGTCTTGAAAAAGAAGGGTCAAAATATTGACTCTTTGCATCAACTTCATGTAGTTGTCAATAAAAGCCTTTAACACTTATGAAATGCTTATAATTTTACTTCAGTATTCTATAGTAACATCTAACAAAAATATCTGACACTGAAGCAGCAAACTTTGTGGATATTAATATTTGTGTCATTCTCAAAACTTTTGACCCACGACTGTACACTGAGTGTACAAAACATTAGGAACACTCTTTCCATGACAGACTGACCAGGTGAATCCATGTGAAAGCTATGATCCCATATTGATGTCACTTGTTAAATCCACTTCAATCAGTGTAGATGAATGGAAGGAGACAGTTTATAAAATATTTTTAAGCCTTGAGACATGGATTATGTATGTGTGTCATTCAGAAGGTGAATAAGCAAGACAAAATATTGAAGTGCCTTTGATCGGTGTATGGTGGGTGCCAGGTGCACCAGTTTGAGTGTGTCAAGAACTGCAACGCTGCTGGGTTTTTCACACTCAACAGTTTCCCTTGTGTATCAAGAATGGTCCACCGCACAAAGGAGATCCACCCAACTTGACACAGCTGTGGGAAGCATTGGACTCAATATGGGCCAGCATCCCTATGGAATGCTTTCGACACCTTGTAGAGTCCATGCCCTCCCGACGAATTGAGGCTGTTCTGAGGGCACTAGGGGGGTGCAACTCAATAGTAGGAAGGTGTTCCTAAGGTTTTGTACACTCAGTGTACAGCGTCAACGTTTCTGATCACTATGTTTGATGTACAGTTACAAGATGTGGCGTCATAACCTGTTCTGAACAGAATGAGCGTATAGCTATTCGCCACAGAACACGCACCTGAATGCACTCATGACTTTCTATGCTCACCAAAATTACAATCTGTTTCTCTGAAATGTCTTGTGAAAGCCAAACACTGTAATATCGTATTTTATAACTTAGCTAATCATGTTGGCAATAGATCTGCACCTGACCCAGATTGCCATTTTAAAATGGTTCGGTTTTTGGTTTGCGATAACAGCATTTGTGTGATGGTGAGGCTGCAGGGTTGTGTTCCAAACAAAACGACTACAAGTGTGCTTGCTGCAGTTCCTCAACGGCACAGCTAGGAGAGCAACTACAAGGTGCTTTTTTTTTTAAGACTCTTCTTTGAGTCATAAAAGTGCATTGAAATTATGTTGGAACTGTGTACACTTTGGAGAGATGTGTTGCCAGTTAGTCCTCACTCAAACCCCTTGTCATTATTTGTTGCACCTACCCAACATTTTCCAGGAATATTCTTGTCATCTTACTGAATGTATCAAGAGTATTTTCTGATTTTCATTATTAACAAATGCGGTAAAAAAAAAAGTTAATATAAAATGCACATCAAATGAACAGTGTAATGTTGCGATTCCGTATTGTGTTAGGTGAACTGTTGTGTCCTCTACTTTGGACGCAACAGTTATCATGATCTCAAAACTGTTCCCTTTCATTTGCTTACCGTGCATTTCATATTTCTTCTGTAAGAAACATTTAAATGTATCCATATCCTTATTCAGTGCCTTCAGAAAGTATTCATACCCCTTGACTTATTCCACGTTTTGTGTTACAGCCAGAATTCAAAATTGATTAAAACATTTTTTTTTTTTTTACCTCAACCATCTACACACAATACCCCATATTGACAAAGTGAAAACATGTTTTCCGAAATGTTAGCAAATGTATTAAAAATGAAATACAGACATATCTACATTACATAAGTATTCACAAACGTGAGTCAATACTTTGTAGAAGCAAGCAGCGATTACAGCGTTGAGTCTTTCTGTGTAAGTTTGCACATTTATTATTTTCAAGATTTTTGATACTCTGTCAAATTGGTTGTTGATCATTGCTAGACGAGCATTTTCAGGTCTTGTCATAGATTTTAAAGTAGATTTGAGTCAACTGTAACTCTGGCACTCAGGAACATTCACTGTCTTTTTGGTAAGGAACTCCAGTGTAGATTTACCAATATGCTTTAGGTTGTTGTCCTGTTGAAAGGTGAATTAATATCCCAGTATCTGGTGGAAAGCAGCCACTTGCCAGTGCTTAGCTTAGTTTATTTTTTATCCTGGAAAAACTCCCCAGTCCTTAGCGATGACAAGGATGCCCATAACATGATGCAGCCACCACTATGCTTGAAAATATAGAGAGTGGTACTCAGTAATGTGTTGTATTGGATTTTCCCCAAACATAACATTTTGTATTCAGGACAAAAAGGCAATTGCTTTGCCACATTTTTTGCAGTATTACTTTAGTGCCTTGTTGCAAACAGGATGCATGTTTAGGAAAAATGTTTTATTCTTTACAGGCTTCCTTCTTTTCACTCTGTGGAGTAACAACAATGTTGTTCATCCATCCTTAGTATTCTCCTATCACAAGGACGCCTGTATCTTTGTAGTGACTGGGTGTATTTATACACCATCCAAAGTGTCATTTTAATAAATTCACCATGTTCAAAGGGATATTAAATGTCTTTTTTTTTACCCATCGACCAATAGGTGCCCTTCTTTGCGAGGCATTGAAAAACCTGTAGGGTACTGAGATGAGGTAGTCATTCAAATCATGTTGATTTCATGTTGATATTATTACACATGCAACTTATGAGACTTGTTCAGCAAATTCTTACTCCTGAACTTATTTAGGCTTGTCATAACAACGTGGTTGAATACTTATTGACTCAAGATATTTCAGCTTTTCATTTTTTAGACATTTCTAAGAATTTCTAAAACCATAATTCCACTTTGACATTATGGGGTATTTGTATGTAGGTCAGTGACTTAAACATCTAAATTTGATACATTTTGCATTCAGGCTGTAACACAACAACATGTGGAAAAAGTCAAGTGGTATGAATACTTTCTGAAGGCATTGTAGGCAGTGTAAAAGGGTTAATAAACACAAAATGAGACTTTTCATTCTAAGACTTTCATTGAGACTCCCTTCAGTAAACATCACACTCTATTCTGCATACACTGACAGCACTTTATAACCATTATACACTTACTAAATATACCTACACATACCCAGACACTAACAAACACCTACTGTACACCTCAAAATAGTTTAGTCAGGTTTGTCTGCTGATTAATTTTGTCTTATTATAGCGGACTTATTGTTACCCACAACAACTTATTTATGTCCACCATGATGGGTTTAACAACAATGAAGTCATTCTGTATCTACAGTACAGGACTCATGTAGTGGGGATGGGTAAACACTCCATGTTGAAAGTGTGTTTATTATCTGTGTGTACGTACCTGAGGGAGTGGATGTCTGTATCACCTCTCTCTTCCAGGAGGGGGAGGGTCCAGAGGTGCAGCTAATAGAGGAGGGGTGTGAGGAGGGTCTGGGGAACCCTGAGGGGACCATGGTCATTGAGGACAACCAGACTACACCTCCTGAATCCACAAAGGAACCAGTTGAGCAGCACAGAACCACACACAGTCTCACTGAGGTGAGCCCACTGTGAACTACTGTCTGTATGGTATTAGGTCAGGGCCCGTATCCACAAAGTCTCTCAGAGGAGAAGAGGTGTGGGACCATGCCTTTGAATCATCAAAGTATTAAAGAGTGTCAACTAATCAAATCAACTAACATGTTTGCATAATACTCATCACAATTGCCCAATCAGAAGATGCTCCATAGCAGGGTGCTCCATATATTTAGGTGTACATACAGTGGGGCAAAAAAGTATTTAGTCAGCCACCAATTGTGCAAGTTCTCCCACTTAAAAAGATGAGAGAGGCCTGTAATTTTCATCATAGGTACACTTCAACTATGACAGACAAAATGAGAAAAAAAATCCAGAAAATCACATTGTAGGATTTTTAATGAATTTTATTTACAGGTCTGTGAGAGCCAGAAATCTTGCTTGTTTGTAGGTGACCAAATACTTATTTTCCACCATAATTTGCAAATAAATTCCTTAAAAATCCTACAATGTGATTTTCTGGATTTCATGAAAGTGAGCGTACCAGATTTACAGAAAAGGTCAAGTGTTACCACAGTGAGAAAAGTTATTCTACTTGTCACATATATCGTTTTGTGCAATAAAAGTACTGTGCTTCACATTATGTGAGTGTATGACTATTTTGTATGACAAATACAAAATTCACTCTGTGCTGACTGACTTGGTTACTTTAGTATCATTGCAGGGACTGAGTTTCCCTTCTCTCAGTCAAACCAAAACATTATACTTAATTCTTGAATCAACACATTTGTGTTATTATTTTTATAAGAAACTCCAATTCCTCCATATTGTTGGGTACTTGCATCACAGTTTTAGAGAGAGATGGGCTTGACTATGGTTAACATTTTATAATATCCTGTTTCTGTGTGTACAGCACAGAAAACCTTTATGTAAACCTTTATGTTTACTGATCCACCTCTACGCAGACGACACCATTCTATATACTTCCGGCCCGTCCTTGGACACTGTGCTATCTAACCTCCAAACGAGCTTCAATGCCATACAACACTCCTTCCGTGGCCTCCAACTGCTCTTAAACGCTAGTAAAACCAAATGCATGCTTTTCAACCGTTCGCTGCCTGCACCCGCATGCCCGACTAGCATCACCACCCTGGATGGTTCCGACCTTGAATATGTGGACATCTATAAGTACCTAGGTGTCTGGCTAGACTGTAAACTCTCCTTCCAGACTCATATCAAACATCTCCAATCGAAAATCAAATCTAGAGTCAGCTTTCTATTCCAAAGCCTCCTTCACTCACGCCGCCAAACTTACCCTAGTAAAACTGACTATCCTACCGATCCTCAACTTCGGCGATGTCATCTACAAAATTGCTTCCAACACTCTACTCAGTAAACTGGATGCAGTTTATCACAGTGCCATCCGTTTTGTCACTAAAGCACCTTATACCACCCACCACTGCGACTTGTATGCTCTAGTCGGCTGGCCCTTGCTACATATTCATCGCCAGACCCACTGGCTCCAGGTCATCTACAAGTCCATGCTAGGTAAACCTCCGCCTTATCTCAGTTCACTGGTCACGATGGCAACACACACCCGTAGCACGCGCTCCAGCAGGTGTATCTCACTGATCATCCCTAAAGCCAACACCTCATTTGGCCGCCTTTCGTTCCAGTTCTCTGCTGCCTGTGACTGGAACGAATTGCAAAAATCGCTGAAGTTGGAGACTTTTATCTCCCTCACCAACTTTAAACATCTGCTATCTGAGCAGCTAACCGATCGCTGCAGCTGTACATAGTCTATCGGTAAATAGCCCACCCATTTTTACCTACCTCATCCCCATACTGTTTTTATTTATTTACTTTTCTGCTCTTTTGCACACCAATATCTCTACCTGTACATGACCATCTGATCATTTATCACTCCAGTGTTAATCTGCAAAATTGTAATTATTCGCCTACCTCCTCATGCCTTTTGCACACAATGTATATAGACTCCCCTTTTTATCTTTTTTTTCTACTGTGTTATTGACTTGTTAATTGTTTACTCCATGTGTAACTCTGTGTTGTCTGTTCACACTGCTATGCTTTATATTGGCCAGGTCGCAGTTGCAAATGAGAACTTGTTCTCAACTAGCCTACCTGGTTAAATAAAGGTGAAATAAAAATAAAAATAATTTTTTTTATTCTGTACCATTTGTGTTTACAGACTGCAATCCATGAGGACCTGCTGATATCTGGTGTTGCTGGTGGGAGAGACTGGACATCTGAAGCAGCTGGTCACAAAGCCTGGCCCCGGATCAGGACCTTGGATCAGGAGCAGTCACTCTTATTTCCCGAGTCGGAACAAGAATCAAACCACAAGGGACAGCGACTCCACCACCACACAGAACACAACCGGTGGACAGGTGGACTGAACAACCTCAGTCCTGGTGGTCATCAGAGAGACAGAGGCTCCAGTCAGGGATCCAGTCTGCAACCCAGACCCTTCTCTTCAGTCTCAGTGCAGGGATGAAGCAGGGCCTGGGGCTGATAGAGACAGACCCTCCTATTCCTATGATACAAACACCACAGTATCCATGATGAACAGAGCAGGAAACAATGTGGCCAAGCACCAGACCGTTCACACCAAGGAGAGGCCTTTCATGTGCAAAGTATGTTACAATAGCTCTTTCCTGAGTAACCTTACCAGACATAGGAGTGTCCACAATGGGGAGAAAGCACTGTGGTTTGAGTTTTACACAGGGGATATCTGGGAACCATTCTTTATCTGACATATTATAGTTATCATGTGTCTTGGGGTAAGAGGGTAATTAACCACATACCCCTCATTACCCTTTGTTAACTTGTCATTTGAAACAGGCTTGAGTAAATGTTTTTAGAGAAACAGTAAACCTAGGCTAGAACAAGGAGAGTTTAATATTTACCACACTGAGGTAATGTAGATGGAATAGTCATTCTCGGGTCGTTCCATCTGATTTTAATAACTTTTGACCACACCCCTTTATACATATCTGCCCATGGTAGAAGTGGTCAGAAAGTGCATTTTTGGACCTGAATTCCAAAACATTTAGGAGATAGAGGTGCTCAAAGTTGATCAAATTTGCATACCCCATCATACCATGAGACATCCATGTCTTCATCACTGGGAAAGATAAACAGTTGAGTTTGATAGAATTTAAGAGCTTACAAACAGGGTTGTCAAACTATTTTATAATTTATTTTAAAAAGTCATACAAATTAATAACTTTGAACCTAAATCCAGTTAATGTTGATTTTACATTTAATTCAGGTTAATTGACAAATCAACCAAATGTAAATCAAAACTAGACGTTGAACTGACGTCAGTGCGCAGGATGTCTAATGGTGCAAAATGGATCAACTTTAAGCACCTCTATCTCCTAAATGTTTTGGCAATCAGACCCAAAAAGTCACTTTCTTGACCACTTCTACAATGTGCAAATGTGTAGAAAGTTGGCATCAAATCAAAAAGTTATTGAAATCAAATGGAACGACCACACCCTTTGAGCTATGATCCCAACCAATAAGATCCTCTCTTCAGTGTAAAAGGGGGCACCGTTTGGTGTGACGCAGACCCGGTGGAGAACGCAAGACTGAAGTGACCCTGTCGGTACTTTCGAGTTTTGATACAGAGTTATTACCTGATAAAGTAATGTTAGGACATGTAAGTTATCCCGTAAAAGCATTTGTTCCAAACCCCCTACAGTGGGACAAAAGAGCGTGTTGTTTTGGTGTGAAAAGCTGTGTGTCAATTGTGGGGGTGGCCATGTTGCTGGGGATCAGAAATGTCCTGTGCGAGTGAGACAGGGTGAGGTTGCCAGGGTGAGAGCAGAGCGGAAAGTGTCATATGCTAAGGCATTGAGGAAAGTAGAAGATGGAGCGCTATGGGTGAGAGATCCTGAGAGGATCCCTGTGAGTAGTAGGCCAGTGCAGAGTGACTTGAATAGTTTAGGCTTTAGTAAGGTTGGCTTCTTGGTGTTTATTGCTATGGTCATTAATTGTACCGCACGGATGGAATGGAAATCCCAGAATATAGATTTTTTTTTGTAGCAGCAGCAGAAGAACTACAGGGAATTTTGAGAGAAAGGCTTCCATATTCGTTAGGGCCAAAGTAGTGGGAAGGAGTGGTGGGTTTGTTGGGGATAGTGGTGTATATGAAGGGTTAGATGGAGGTGCAATTTCTTTTTTCCTACTCCCCATTTTCTGTGAACAAAATGTGCAATTCACACCGACCTGTGAAGGGCAGCAATACGCAACAAAGCATCTAGTCAGAAGATGTCGTATGCGTAGGCAGTGAAGATGGGTCAAGGATCCTAAGAGGCTCCAGTTGAGTAGTAGACTTTGTCAGTAGAGTGATAGGCCGACAAACGAAACATGATTCAGTAAGGTTGGCTTTTTAGCGTTCATTGCCATGGTTATCAACTGTACCGCCGGAATGGAAATCACAGAAAATAGGTGTTGTGGTGGCAGCTGCAGAGAAGTGCTTGTGATTACGGGAAATGACTACGGAAGAGTTACATGGTGTGTTGAATGGTAGTGTTCTGTCCTCCCAGGCTGTTGGCATGGTGTATGATCAGATAGGATCAACATAGCGGAATGGGGGGTGGGTTTTTAATGAATGTTGATTTAGTTGGCAGGGTTTTTCCTTTTCCCAATTATACTCCAGTCCAGCTGATGGCGGTAATGTAACGTTAATATTGGATGCCAACCGGAATTAAACTTACTGAAGACGTAGTCTCCCGGAAAACCAAACCAAAAAAAAGTAAACGGAAGTGAACAATAATTTCAAAGTTAGCCTTTTATTGTTGTATTTAGACGTTTATTAACACCCTAGAACTCAACATATGACTCATTTAACGGCACAGCATCACATACTTACCCCAGGTAGTGTTTAATTCGCGTTGGAAACAGGACATAAATTAGAGGTTTTATATAAGTAACGCTAGCTAGCTCTTAACGTTAGCTAATAATGGCTAACTGTATGGTTTTTCACACTCAAATAGCCTCCATCATGGAGGTGCTGGCGAATGCAGCCGTGGCAGACATTTGTAAACTCGTAGACGACGACTATGCAGTGTTTCGTTTAGAAATAACTCAAAGCCAGAAAGAAAACAGGACATTGCGGAGGAAACTTCAGCTAATGGAACTGAAGGAGGCACGGGAGCGCGCAGAGAATATGACGCGAGGACGCGTCGTCCCAGGTAGTACGACTACGAGTAGTGGCAATATCCTGGACCGATACAGAGGAATGGCAAGAGGTACAGTTAGCTGAAAAATATATAGCTGAGCGCCTGTCACCACGTTCTCCTCTGCACATGTGTTCAGATGTGTTAATTGGGCCATGGTCAGTTTTTACTTAAATATATTTCGCTAAGACACATTATCATATTCTAACCATATTCTTGATTAACTGCATTTCCTATTAATTACTCATTGACAACAAAATGATGCATGGAATATAATACAGAGATCAATAAATATTATATCAAGAAGTGTTACGTTACATCCTTGTCAATTGTTGAGAGTGTCCAAACTGTCAATAGTGTACAATATAGCATTGAGCATTGACAGTAGAAAACATAACCTCCTCTTTATCCTCAATCACTCTCTCAGGTGAAGGACATCTCACTGGAGGCCACAGGATCTCTGTGAAGCCAGCAGGACACAATACATGGAGAGATGACCAACCAATCACTATTGGTGAGGGGAGTGGACCCTCAACCCAGCACATTATCATGATAGAGGTTAGTGTAATAGTGTTGCATTACAAATTACAGTTACTTTGTAAATCAGATGTGGCCCATTTATTTCAAAGGCTTCCCTCATCTATTCACTTGCTTACATGTACATCCTAATTTATCTGCCAATGGGGAGCTTGTGAGACTTACAACATATTTATCAAATTCTACTCATGTACTGGTAGTAACCCTCTCTCCTTTGCAGTCTGCAGATGCAGAGGCTGGTGGCCCTGAGGTCAAGCTGGAGAGGTCTGAAGGAGAGGTGGACCCACAGCACAGCAGAGACATCCAGACTGGAGTGCCCCCTGTAGCCATGGATGACCAAACCACTGCCCCAGTGCAACCCAGGACCCGATGCAGCAGCACGGAGGTCAGTGGAACGCCGACCGCCGTGCTCAAGTCAGAGACAGACACCGAGACTTTAACGGGGCTGGGGCGACTGGGCTTTCCTCCTGCTCCCCGCTCAGAGTATTTACTTTACGGTAACCCGAGCCCGAGGACAGTTCTATCACATCAGGACACAGGTGACGTGTTACAGACTGGCAATGATCCGTCCTGTTCATACACTACAGAGACCGAGATGATACCTAGTGATACATCTGTGGACTTAGATACACAGACTAATCCAATGAGAGGGGACTGGAACCGGTACAGTAGTAGTGTATACTCTGAACGGTGCCTAAATAAGAAAGGGGAGGTTATAGTCTTAGATGACATGATTGTGAAAGTGGAGGACGACACTCCTCTGACATGGAATGCAAACGAAACTCACATAGGACACTCGCAGGGCAACACCAGTGACTACTTAGACTACAGGGAAAGCTTAGAGACAAATCCAAATGTCGCAACCCACTCCCCTTTACACGCGTTCAGGGATCGCGATTCAGTGTCCACGTCAATGGGGCCTTCTGATTCACATGGCCGCGTTCTTTTTGATCAGGTATTGAACTCAAATGACAGGGCTAGAGCCCAGGCTCAGAGAGGGGGAGCAACATCAGGCAATACAAAAGAGAAACGGTTCCTCTGCAAGTTCTGTCACAAAGGCTTTAGCTGCCTCCAGAAGGTGGAGAGTCACCAGAGGGTCCACACCGGGGAGAAATCCTTCAGCTGTACCCAGTGTGAGAAGAGGTTCTCCCACCAGCACCACCTGAAGAGGCACCAGAGGGTCCACACTGGGGAGAAACCCTACAGCTGCCCCCAGTGTGAGAAGAGGTTCTCCCGCCAGGACCAGCTGAAGATGCATCTGAAGGTCCACACTGGAGAAAGGCCATTCGCCTGTACACACTGTGGGAAAAGGTTCTCAGAGAGGAGCTACCTCAGGACACACCAGCAAAAACACCATTCAACTCTAACATAGAAAGTAAACATTCCACTCGATAGCCTCTGACGTTTAGATCAAACCCTGCATTATAGACAAAGATTAATTTTCATTGTTGCCATCAGAAAAGATCCACAGATGAATTTGGAATAACAAGAGTAACAGATTTCAGTGTTGAATATTCCTGGGTAGAATATTGCATCCAGACATTGTGTGATATATAAGGCATATATAAGCCTAAAAGGTCTGTTATATAATTGTGTTTCTACTGTGGAGGATATATAATGTTCATAAATGCCTATTTAATTATTTCCATTCAACTATTAATTCTTTTGCCCAAAACACTTGAGAAAATGAATGCAGTATCAAGTTCATGCAGATTTTTTGTTGTAATGGTGTATTTAAAACTTGTTTATGTTTAATAACATATAATGGGACTTTTCATTAAGACTTATTCACCATCCTTGGATTTCTTCAAATTTTGTAATAAAGTATGATTAAAATGGATTGAATTGTCATTTTTAGTCAATGATCTACAATGTCAAAGTGGAAGAAAGATTCCAACATTTTTGAAAGATGAATGAAAAATAAAAACGAATACCTTGATTAACTAAGTATTCACCCCCAGATTTAATTCAAAACTGTAACTTGGCCACTCAGGAACATTCCCTGTCTTCTTGGTAAGCAACTCCAACGTAGATTTGGCCTTGTAGGTTATTGTCCCGCTGAAAGGTGAATTCCTCTCTGTGTCAGGTGTAAAGCAGATAGAAGCAGGTTTTCCCCAATGATTTTTCCTGTGCTTTGCTCCATCCCGTTTCTTTTTATACTGAAACCCCCCCCCCCCCCCCCCCAGTTTTGCAGAGTTCCAGCATACCCAGACCATGTTTAGAGCCACCACCATGCTTGAAAATGAGGCGGCTACTCAGTGATGTGTTGGATTTGCCCCAAACATAAGGCTTTGAATTTAAGCAACCAAAAAAGTACAATTACCTTAGTGCCTAGTTGCATACAGGAATGTTTTGGAATATTTTTTTTCTGTGTATTTGTATTCTTTTCACTCTGTCATTTAGGTCAATATTGTGGAGTCACTACAATGTTGTTGATCCATCCTCAGTTCTCCCATCACAGCCATTGAACTCTGTAGCCATTTTAAAATCACCAATGTCCTAATGGGGACATTCCTGAGCGGTTTACTTCCTGTCCTGCAGCTCAGTTCAGAATGATGACTGCATCTTTTATGTGTATGAGTGGTTTAATACATCATCCACAGCTTAACCCTTACGAAAAAAAAGATTGCAGTCAGAGTGCAGTATAACTGCAGTATACTGCAAATACTGCATCCAAAATATTTTTTTTGTTGCAGTAATTTTTGCAAGGTAACTGCAGTTAGAGTGCAGTATAACTTATAATTAACAGTAATTCTGCAATTACTGTGTCCAAAATACCAGTCAACTGCAGTTATTTCACTTTTACTGTAGTTTCAAAACTGAAATATTTTTTTGCAAGGAAATTAACTTCTGCATGCTTAAATAGATATTTGATGTCTGATTTGTTATTGTTACCCATCTACCAATCACTGCCCTTCTTTATGAGGCTTTATAAAAGTGCTTTGTATTTTAATATGTGCCTTACTTGCCTCAGGGACCTTGCAGATGTTGTATGAATTGGGGACAGCGGAAGGTGGAGTCATTTAAAAATCATGTCAACCCCTATTATTTCACCAAGTGAGTCCATGTTACAGAGTAGGTGATTTGTTCAAGGTCAACTGCCCCTTAGAACCAACATCTCCGGCTTTAAATGGCCCATGTCGCATCAATTCAAGTCAAACATGAATTCTAGTGTCAAAATTGACTACAAAGTGTGAAGTTAGTCTTTTCCAAAACAGAGTGAGTGAGCTTGTCACAACTTGTTGGAGGGCTGGGTATGGATTATTTACTTTTGCCAATGATGCCTAATTGCCCAGAGACAACACGCCCCCAGCTGTGGTCCGCCCCCAACCATGTGGACATTTGTTGTTAAGTCTGCAGCGCACGCACATTACGCTCTGCAAATAGGAGTGAAAATGGGCTTCCATAAAAGTTGTTCAACAACCTTGGGCAGATGGCCAGGATATAGATTTCAAATAAAATGGTATTGGTCACAAACATATTTAGCAGTTATTATTACGGGTGTAGCGAAATCCTTGTGTTCCGAGCTCCAACAGTGCAGTAGTAACAATACACAAATCTAAAAGTAAAAGAATGGAATTAAGAAAATATATAAATATTAGGACGAGCAATGATGGAGTGGCATTGACTAGGATTCATTATGTACATATGGAGATGAGTAAAGCAGTATGTAAACATCATTAAAGTGACTAGTGTTCTATTATTAACTTGACCAGTGATTCCATGTCTATGTATATAGGGGAGCAGCCTCTAAGGTGCAGGGTTGAGTAACCGGGTGTTAGACGGCTAGTGATGGCTGTTTAACAGTCTGATGGCCTTGAGATAGAACATGTTTTTCCAGTCTCTCGGTCCCAGCTTTGATGCACCTGTACTGACCTCGCCTTCTGGGTGGTAGCGGGGAGAACAGGCCGTAGCTCAGGTGGTTGATGTCCTTGATGATATTTTTGGCCTTCCTGTGACATCGGGTGCTGTAGGTGGCCTGGAGGGCAGGCAGTGTGCCTCCGGTGATGCGTTGGGCAGACCACACCACCCTCTGGAGAGCCCTGCAGTTACGGGTGGTGCAGTTGCCGTACCAGGCGGTGAAACAGCCCAACAGTTGCGCCTTCTTTACCACACTGTCTGTGTGGGTGGACCATTTCAGATTGTCAGTGATGTGTATGTCGAGCTTTTCACCTTCCCCACTGCAGTTGATGTGGATAGGGGCATGCTCCCATGGCTGTTTCCTGAAGTCCACAATAAGCTCCTTCATTTTGTGCAGTGTGATGGCGATTGCATTGTCTGTGGATCTATTAGGGCGGTAAGCAAATTGAAGTGGGTCTAGGGTGACAGGTAAGGTAGAGGTGATATGATCCTTAACTAGCCTTTCAAAGCACTTCATGATGACAGAAGTGTTGTGCTATGGGGCGATAATCATTTAGTTCAGTTACTTGTGTTTTCTTGGGTACAGGAACAATGGTGGACATCTTGAAGCAAGTGGGGATAGCATACTGGGATAGGGAGAGATTGAATATGTCTGTAAACACTCCAGCCAGCTGGTCTGCGCATGCTCCGAGGACGTGGCTAGGGATGCCGTCTGGGCCGGCAGGTTTGCGAGGGTTAACACGCTTAAATGTCTTACTCATGCCGGCCACGGCGAACGAGAGCCCACAGTCCTTGGGAGCGGGCCGTGTCGGTGGCACTGTGTTATCCTCAAAGCGGGCAAAGAAGGAGTTTAGCTTGTCTGGGAGCAAGACGTCGGTGTCCGTGACGTGGCTGGTTTTCCCTTTGTAGTCCCTTATTGTCTGTAGACCCTGCCACATACGTCTCGTGTCTGAGCCGTTGAATTGCGACTCCACTGTCTATGTACTGACGTTTTACCCGTTTGATTGCCTTACGGAGGGAATAACTACACTATTTGTATTCAACCATATTACCAGTCACCTTGCCATGGTTAAATGCGGTGGTTCGCGCTTTCAGTTTGGCGTGAATGCTGACATCCATCCACGGTTTCTGGTTTGGGTAGGTTTTAATAGTCACCGTGGGAACAACATCCCCTATCGATTCCTGATGAATTCAGTCACCATGTCCGTGTATATATAATTGTTATTCTCAGAGGCGACCCGGAACATATCCCAGTCCGCTTGATCAAAACCAACTTGAAGCATGGATTCTGATTGGTCAGACCAGCATTGAATAGACCTTAGCACAGGTACTTCCTGTTTGAGTTTCTGCCTAAAGGAAGAGAGTAGCAAAATGGAGTCGTGATCTGATTTGCAGAAGGAGGGCAGGTGAGGACCTTGTAGGCATCTCGAAAAGGAAAGTAGCAGTGGTCTACTGTTTTTCCTAAGCGAGTACTACAGTCAATGTATTGATAGAACTTCGGTAGCATTTTCCTCAAATGTGCTTTGTTAAAATCCCCAGCTTCAACCAATGAGGCCTCAGGATATGTGGTTTAAAGTTTGCATAAAGTCCAGTGTAGTTCCTTGAGGGCCGTCTCGTGGTTTCGGCTTGAGGGGGAATATACACAGTTGTGACTATAACCGAATAATCCCAAGAATTCTCTTGGGAGGTAACCCCTGTCTGCATTTGATTGTGAGGTATTCTAGGTCGGGTGAACACAAGGACTTGAGTTACTGTATTATCACAATCACACCATGAGTAGTTCATCATTAAACATACACCACCACCTTTCTTCTTCCCAGAGAGTTCTTTATTCCTGTCTGCACGATGAACTGAGAACCAAACTGGCTGTATGGACAGGGACAGTATATCCCTAGAGAGCCATGATTCCATGATACAGAGTATACTACAGTCCCTGATGTCTCTCTGGAAGGAGATTCTCGCCCTGAGCTTGTCTACTTTATTGTCCAGAGACTGAACATGAGCGTAATATACCCAGGAAGAGATGGATGATGTGCACTAGAAGTCCACTCTGAACACCTCTTCTCCTCCGGCGCGTCTTTGAGCAGCCTCTGGAATAATTTAAATTGCCCTGGGGGGTACGAACAAAGGATCCAAATCGGGGAAGTTTTATTCCTGGTCGTAATGCTGGTGATTTACCGCAGCTCTGATATCCAAAAGTTATTTCCGGCTGTATGTAATAACACAAAAAAAACATTTTGGGCTAATAATGTAAGAAATAACACACACAACAAAAAAAATACTGCAAAGTTGCTTCGGAGCTAGAAATTGAGCTGCCATGTCTGTCAGCGCCATCTGGAATAGCTGGATTATTATCCAACTAGCTTCTACTTGGGCTGTCAACCGTCAAACCCGAGACTGCTGTGTTGTTGGTAAGTAGCTATGTTTTGTTTATAGCTAGCTACATGTCATTATTTGATAGGCTATGCCTGTATGATACTAGGACACCATCAAGGAAGGTAATATGACTGACATGCTTGGCAAGGTAGCCCCAGCACCACCAGACAAAATGTTCATAGGTACAGTATCTGTATCGGCTGTGAATAACAAAAGATGAAAGACAAGTGTAATATTTAATATTCTTCTTCAGTATTAAGGATGGTTTATTAGTGAGGCTTGCGAAGCAAGAGTCCCCACTTTAAATCTTTGACATACACTATGTATACAAAAGTATGTATAAAATCGAGCACACAGCTACGCAATCTCCATAGACAAACATTGGTAGTAGGAGGGCCTTACTGAAGAACTCAGTGACTTTCAACGTGACACAGTCATATGATGCCACCTTTCCAACAAGTCAGTTTGTAAAATTTCTTCCCTGCTAGAGCTGCCCGAGGCAACTGTAAGTGATGTTATTGTCAAATGTAAACTTCTAGGAGCCACAATGGCTCTGCTGCGAAGTGGTAGGCCACACAAGCTCACAGAACAAGAGCGCAGCGTGCTGAAGCACGTAGCAAGTAAACATCATCTGTCCTCGGTTGCAACACTCACTACCGAGTTCCAAACTTCCTCTGGAAGCAACGCCAGCACAAGAGCTGTACGGCGAGAGATTCATGAAATTGGTTACCATAGCCGAGCAGCCGCACACAAGCCTAAGATTACCATGCGAAGTGCCAAGCATCGGCTGGAGTGGTGAAAAGCTCGCTGCCATTGGACTCTGAAATATTGGAAACGCGTTCTCTGGAGTGATGAATCACGATCCACCATCTGGCAGTCTGATGGATGAATCTGGGTTTGGCGGATGCCAAGCGAATGCTACCTACCTGCCCCAATGCATAGGGCCACCTGGAAAATTTGGTGGAGAAGGAATAATGGTCTGGGGCTGTTTTTCATGGTTCGGGCTAGGCCCCTTAGTTCCAGTGAAGGGAAATCTTAACGCTGCAGCAACATTCTGGACGATTCTGTGCATCCAACTTTGTGGCAACAGTTTGGGGAAAGCCCTTTCCTGTTTCAGCATGACAATGTCCCCATCCACAAAGCGAGGTTGATACAGAAATGGTTCGTTGAGATCGATGTGGAAGAACTTGAATGGCCTTCCCAGAGCCCTGACCTCAACCCCATCGAACATCTTTGGGATGAATTGGAGTCCTAATCAGCCAAAATCAGTGCCTGACTTCACTAATGCACTTGCGGCTGAATGGAAGCAATTCCCCACAGTAATGTTACAACATCTAGTGGAAAGCCTTCCCAGAAGAGTGGGGGCTGTTATTGCTGCAATGGGGGACCAACTCCATATTAATGCCCAAGGTTTTGGAATGTTCGCTGAGCAGGTGTCCACATACTTTTGGTAATGTAGTGTATTTAAATGTGTAATTCGCATTCTGACCTGAGAAAGGCAGCAATACAGCGACTAGTCTGCTGGAAACGCACAAGAAGAAGAGTGTAAACGGAAGTAAACAATGACAAAGAACAACTTCCACGTCAGCGTTTTTATTGTTGTTATTTAGATGTTTATTAACACGATGGAACTAAAAATATGACTAATTTAACTGCACAGCGTCACATACTTACCCAATGTTGTATTTAATTCGCGTTGGAGACAGGACTTGGTTGATAGACGTTATTTAGGTAACGCTAGCTAGCTAGTTGCTAACGTTAGCTAAACGTAACAATGGCTAACTGTATGGTTTTCCACACTCAAATAGCCTCCATCATTGAGGTGCTAGCGAATTCAGCCGTGGCAGATATCTGTAAACTCGTAGACGACGACTATGCAGTGTTTCGTTTGGAAATAACTCAAAGCCAGAAAGAAAACAGGGCATTGAGGAGGAAACTACAGCTAATGGAACTGAAGGTGGCACGGGAGCGCGCAGAGAGGACAATCCGAGAGCGCGCCCTCGCCAGTCGTCCCAGTGGTGTCAAGATCCTCGACCGATACAGAGGAACGGCAAGGGGTACATTTTTTTTAGAATGCGGATGCTGCGGGGCCTGTCGCCCCGTTCTCCTCTGCGTATGTGTTCAGATGTGTTGTCCAGAATTGGGTCTTGGACAGTTTTTGGATAGTATGCAATACTAACCCCATCTTGCACAACTTTATTTTACCTTTGTTTTACTAGGCAGACCAATTAAGAACAAATGATTATTGCACAAAGACAAGATCATATTCTAAGTAGATTATTGATAAACTGAATGTTTATCATACTCCAAAAGAATGTGATGCATGGAACAGTCAATCAATCATAGTATATCAAGAAGTTATGAGAAGTGTAACCTTATCCTTGCCAATTGTTAGACAGTGTCAATAGTGATAGTGTACCACATAGTGTTGAGTATTGACAGTACCAAACTTAAGCACCCCTTTTCCCCCAATAATTTTCTTAGGCGAAGGACATCTCACTGGAGACCACAGGAGCTTTGCGAAGCCGGCAGGACACAATACGTGGAGAGATGACCAACCCTTAGCTGTTGATGAGGGGAGTGGAACCTCAACCCAGCATGTTATCGTGATTGAGGTTGGTGTCATGCAGTGGCTTGCGAAAGTATTCACCCCCCTTGGCATTTTTCCTATTTTGTTGCCTTACAACCTGGAGTTAAAATAGATTTGGGGGGGGGATTATATAATTTGATTTACACAACATGCCTACCTCGTTGAAGATGCAAAATATGTTTTGTGAAATAAACAAGAAATAAATAAAAAATGAACTTGAGCGTGCATAACTATTCACCCCCCCAAAGTCAATACTTTGCAGTGCCACCTTTTGCAGCAATTACAGTTGCAAGTCTCTTGGCGTATGTCTCGAAAGCTTGGCACATCTAGCCACTGGGATTTTTGCCCATTCTTCAAGGCAAAATTGCTCCAGCTCCTTCAAGTTGGATGGGTTCTGCTGATGTACAACAATCTTTAAGTCATACCACAGATTCTCAATTGGATTGAGGTCTGGGCTTTGACTAGGCCATTCCAAGACATTTAAATGTTTCCCCTTAACCACGTGTTGCTTTAGCAGTATGCTTAGGGTTATTGTCCTGCTGGAAGGTCAACCTCTGTCCCAGTCTCAAATCTCTGGATGACTGAAACAGGTTTCCCTCAAGAATTTCCATGCATTTAGCACCATTTATCATTCCTTCTATTCAGACCAGTTTCCCAGTCCCTGCCGATGGAAAAACATCGACAGGGATGGTGTTCAAGGTGATGAGAGGTGTTGGGTTTGTGCCAGACATAGCGTTTTCCTTGATGGCCAAAAAGCTCAATTTTGGTCTCATCTGACCAGAGTACCTTCTTCCATATGTTTGGAGAGTCTCCCACGTGCCTTTTGGCCAACATATTATATATTTTTTTTAAGCAATGGCTTTTTTCTGGCCACTCTTCTGTACAGCCCAGCTCTGTGGAGTGTACGGCTTAAGGTGGTCCTATGGACAGATACTCCAATCTCTGCTGTGGAGCTTTGCAGCTCCTTCAGGGTTATCTTTGGTCTCTTTGTTGCCTCTCTGATTAATGCCCTCCTTGCCTGGTCCGTGAGTTTTGGTGGGCGGCCCTCTCTTGGCAGGTTTGTTGTGGTGCCATATTCTTTCCATTTTTTTTTAATAATGAAAGAATATAGGAAAAATTCCAAGGCAGGTGAATACTTTTGAAAGGCACTGTAGTGTAACATTAAAAGTTACAGTACATCAAATTTGGCCCGTTTATTTCAGAAAGGCTATGCATAGCTTTTCATTTGCTTACATGTACATCCTAATTTATCTGCCATAGCAGAGCTTGTTATGATGGCGCTGAAGAGGATGGCTGACGTTTTACATGCTCCTGACCAATTGTGCTAGTTTTTTTGTGTTTAACTTATTTTTTTTAATGTATTTTGTACATAATGTTGCTGCTACCATCTCTTATGAATGAAAATAACTTCTGGACATCAGAACAGCGATTACTCACCACGAACTGGAAGAAGCTTTTTCCTTTAACGAGTCCAGCGAGAAGGACATACTGCTCTCCCGGGAACTGGCCCAAATCCCAGTCTTTTGCGTGAAGAAAAGACGGAGGAAAAGAGGACGCAGATCGTGCTGCCTTCTGAGAATTCTTAAGCGAGCGAGTAAACTCCCACTGCCATCCATTCTACTTGCTAACATGCAATCATTGGAAAATAAAATTGATGACCTACGATTACCCTACCAATGGCACATTAATTATTAAGAACAGTAATATCTTAAGTTTCAACGAGTCGTGGCTGAACGACGTCATTTTTTACCAGCATGTCACATGTGCAACCAGAGGAAAAAAAAATAGACCACGTTTACTCCACACACAGAGATTCATAAAAAAACTCTCCCTCGCCCTCCATTTGGAAAATCTGACCATAATTCTATCCTCCTGATTCTTGCTTACAAGCAAAAACTAAAGCAGGAAGTACCTGTGGTCAGATGACGCGGATGCTACACTACAGGACTGTTTTGCTAGCACAGACTGGAATTTGTTCTGGGATTCATCCAATTGCATTGAGGAGTATACAGTACCACCACCACCTGAGTCATCGGCTTCATCAAGAAGTGCATCGTCCCCACGGTGACCGTACGTACATATCCGAACCAGAAGCCATGGATTACAGGCAACATCCGCATCTAGCTAAAAGCTAGAGCTGCTGGTTTCAAGGAGCGGGACACTAATCCGGACGCTTATAAGAAATCCCACTATGCCCTCAGACGACCCATCAAACAAGCAAAGCATTAATACAGGATTAAGATTGAATCCTACTACCCCGGCTCTGACGCTCGTCGGATGTGGCAGGGCTTGCAAACTATTACGGACTACAAAGGGAAACCCAGACACGAGCTGCCCAGTGACGCGAGCCTACCAGACGAGCTAAATGCCTTGTATGCTCGCTTCGAAGTAAGCAATACTGAAGCATGCACGAGAACACCACCTGTTCTTGATGACTGTGTGATAACGCTCTCGGTAGCCGATGTGAGCAAGACCTTTAAACAGGTCAACATTCACAAAGCCGCAGGGGGCCAGATGGATTACCAGGATGTGTACTCCAAGCATGCACGGACAAACTGGCAAGTGTCTTCACTGACATTTTCAACCTCTCCCTGACTGACTCTGTAATACCTACATGTTTCAAGCATACCACCATAGTCCCTGTGCCCAAGGAAGCAAAGGTAACCTGGCTAAATGATTACTGCCCCGTAGCACTCACGTCGGTAGCCATGAAGTGCTTTGAAAGGCTGGTCACGGCTCACATCAACAGCATCCTCCTGGATACCCTAGACCCACTCCAATTCTCAAACCGCCCCAACAGATCCACAGATGACGCAATCTCAATTGCACTCCACATTGCCCTTTCCCAACTGAACAAAAGGAACACCTATGTGAGAATACTGTTCATTGACTACAGCTCAGCATTCAACACCAGTGCCCATTAAGCTCATCACCCTGGGACTAAACACCTCCCTCTGCAACTGGATCCTGGACTTCCTGATGGGCCGCCCCCAGGTGGTAAGGGTAGGCAACAACACGTCTGCCACGCTGATCCTCAACACTGGGGCCCCTCAGGGGTGTTTAATCCCCTCCTGTACTCCCTGTTCACCCACGACTGCGTGGCCAAACACGACTCCAACACCACCATTAAGTTTGCTGACGACGCAACAGTGGTAGGCCTGATCACCGACAAGGAAGACAGCCTATAGGGAGGAGGTCAGAGAACTGGCAGTGTGGTGCCAGGACAACAGCCTCAATGTGAGCAAGAGAAAGGAGCTGATCGTGGACTACAGGAAAAGGCGGGCCCGAACAGGCCCCCATTAACATCAACGGGGCTGTAGTGGAGCGGGTCGAGAGTTTCAAGTTCCTTGGTGTCCACATCACCAACAAACTTTACATTGCTGGGGCCAAGCTTCCTGCAATCCACGACCTATATAATAGGTGGTGCCAGAAGAAAGCCCATAAAATTGTCAGAGACTCCAGTCACCCAGGTCAGACTGTTTTCTCTGCTACTGTACGGCAAGTGGTGCCGGTGTCCCCCCCCCCCCCCCCCGAGCCATAAGACTGCTGAGTACTTCCGGTTCACAGAATCTCAAAATTGTTCTAAATAAAAGTCCCCCACGTAGAAGTGTCAACCTGTATATATTCATGAAATGAAAAATAATTGTCTAGACATTAACAGTGATTCATATTTCTGCATATTTAGGTGACATTAAATTTGGATTTTAAAACAGAATCTATATATGGAGTTATTTCATGGGGGACTGAGGTCTATGTGCACAGCAACACCTTTTACTCCACCCACTCCATTGGTCCCAATGCAATACACTGTAGGCCTACACATTACATATTGGCTTATAGAGAAAGAAACTATTCTATGTGCAGAGGTAAACATGGGGTTGGGAGTACAAACCTATATACACAAAAAAAACAACACAAGGCACATTTTTGTTGTCTAAACAAAAACTAATTCATTTACAATTTAAATGTAATGAACATCAATCAGGCTATAGGTACACAGTCACTACAGTCACCAATTTTATCAAATGTGTACCATTTAAAAATCATGGTCAAACACACTCTAGGATACATTCAATAATTTCAGTCCCCCATTTCATAAAATGTTTCGGCAGAGACAATGAATTTAACACACGTTATGATGCATTCATTTGTTACGATCCCTCAGAATAAATCCACTGAATTAGTGATGGGAACCCCCGAAATTGAAATGTTTTTATTAGGATATTGATATTGGTTCGTAGAAAATACTTTGAAACTGTGATTGTTCAAAGTCCAGACAACTGCTTGCGGCTTGCCCATGTGGCCAGGTGTGTTCTGGTGGTATAAACCTACCTAACCAGATTGAATACAATGAGAAGCCCATCCACAATTGACGGTTCATCAGCAGATAATTAAGTAGGCTAAGCAACCTGTTTTTGTTTTATTGTTAGTTTTTTGAAGTATGCTAAGCAGTCAGGGCTTTGTTCATGCAGGAACAGTCATGTATGCCTTTTTAGAGAATAGTGTAGGTTAAAAGGAAGAATAAACCAATATCACAAAATGCCTCGCTCAAATCGATATTATATACAACTATAGATATTAGTGCCCTCCACTATATGATTTCCTCACCTGATAAAGCTCTACCACAACTTTCTGTCTCTAAGTGGTAGTATGCACCACTGACACTCTTGGATGCATCTTTATCCTCAAAAGTGTGTCCTTTTTGCATATTAAGTTGGCAGTCTGAGGGTCTTCTCTGAGCAGTTGACATTCCCTCATTTAAACTCTCTACAGGCAATAGGTTTTGTAGATGAGCCTCATATACATTCTCTGTTTGTACCATTTTGTTCAATTTCACCTTGTTGTCACGAGCAATAGAATGTCTAAATATGACCTCTATTATTGTAACACATATTCCTACCATTTGACACTACGTTTAATGACAGTGGGTTTTCCAATTTGCCATTGCAACGTTTTTGGCAACTTCCTCACAAAATTGGAAATCAAATGTTTCGCCATTGAAATAGCATGATAATCCAAAAATGTATTTAAGAACAATTATTTTTGTAAAGAAAAATGGGGTGATTCTTAACTTTCTGATCCTCCCCAACATCCCTGCCACCCTCATACAATTTGTTTCAAATTTGGTGGTTCAACAGCATTATTTTCATTTGTCATCTGTTGTGTCACGTTATTCAGATCTATGCATTTATCAGTACGGTCCGCTCCACACTTAACTATCACCACAGACAACGGTGTCACTATCAGTACAGTCAACTCCTACTATAGCACTTGGTCCACCCTTTAACAGTCCCTCCACATGTACAGTATATTGCATTTTTTGGACAAATAAAAAAACATCTGAAGAAGCCTTTGACTTGCCTCCCAAAGTGCCACCATACACAGCACAGCCATTAGATAGACAGCACAAACATGTTTACATCAGCAAGAGCAGAGCCAGATGTTTTTTTATTTGTCCAAAAAATGCTCTGCTCTGCTCTTGCTGATTGGAATATCAATTGCAGTGTGTAATGCAGTGCAGCCTCGTTTTATTTTCACCATCTCAGCAGCGCAAAAACTCGGGAACGAAGTTTGACGTGTAACTTTTTCCTGTGCTTCCCCGAGCATGCACTTCCTATAGCCTATTATAAACTGGGTGGTTCGAGCCCTGAATGCTGATTGGCTGAAAGCCATGGTATACCATTTGTTATGACAAAACATGTATTTTTTACTGTTCTAATTACGTTGGTAACCAGTTTATAATAGCAATAAGGCACCTCGGGGGTTTGTGATAAATGGCCAATATACCACGGCTAAGGGCTGTGTCCTAGCATTCCGCGTTGCGTCGTACATAAGAACAGCCCTTAGCCATAGTATATTGATCATATACCACCCCCCCTGCAGTTTATCAGGTTCATGCACATTTTTTGTTGAGACATGTGTATGTGTGGTTTTCATATGGTGTATTTAAAACTGATCTCACCCTATTCTGCATAAACACGACAGCGCTTTATAACCAATATACACTTAAATATACCTTCACATACCCACACAAACAAACACCTACTGTACACGACAAAATAGTTTAGTCAGGCTTGTCTGATGATGACTTTTGACTTATCATCGCTGACTATATGTCCACCATGATGGGTTTAAAAACAATTAAATGATTCTGTAACTACAGTATAGGACTCAAACGTAGTGAGGATGGTTAAACACTCCATGTTTAATCTGTGTGTACGTACCTGAGGGAGTATACAGTATGTCTGTGTAATCTGTATCACCTGTCTCTTCCAGGAGGAGGGTCCAGAGGTGCTGCTGGTGAAGGAGGAGGGGTGTGAGGAGAGTCTGGGCAACCCTGAGGGGACCATGGTCATGGAGGACAACCAGACTATACCTCCTCCTGAACCCACAGAGGAACCAGCTGAGCAGCACAGGACCACACACAGTCTCACTGAGGTGAGCCCACTGTGAACTTCTGTCTGAATGGTATTAGGTCAGGGCCTGTATCCACAAAGCCTCTCATTGCAGGAGTGCTGATCTAGGATCAGTTTAGCCTTTTAGATCCTAATGAATAAAACTATATAGGCAGGTGGGGACCTTATCCTAAATCAGCACTCTTACTCTTAGATGCTTTGTGGATACAGGCCCAGGTCTTGATTCATTTTGTCTTAAGTGTGGGACCATGCCTTTAAATGATCAAACCATTAAAGCGTTTCAAGTAATCAAATCAACTAACATGTTTGCATAATACTCATAGCAATCCCTCATTCTTGATCCAACATCCTCTCACTCTGTATCTCTTACAGTCAGCAGACATGGAGGATGGGAAGCCTGATCTGCTGCTGGTCAAAGAGGAGACAATAGAAGACGAACCAGAGAGCATTGACATGCTGAGTGGACTAAAGATGGGGGAGCAAGGTAAGGGAGAAATACATATAGCCTACATAGAGTAATAGATCTTCAATGGGAATAGTGATGCACCTGGCTATGATTTTGTCTTTCATAAAATGAAATCAATACAACTTATGTTTACATACAAAAACACATTATATGTATGAACTTGACCAGATAATTGAGAGAAAAAACTCCATATTTAGAGTTCTCTGCCATGTTTATTTTTCTGCAGGTGGTTGGCTAGAGGATGACAGAGGAGACTGGGCGGCCATCTTGGATTCACAGACCAAGACGGATGCAGCTAAGGGCCCGCGGGACAACTTAGTGGAGGTCAGTGGATGGGACAGCGTCCTCAACTCTGGGCTGGGGAACAACACTGTTAACCAGAAACAGACAGTCGAACACAAAACCACGTCTGAACTTAGTCTCCATGACAACAGACTGGCTGAGACCAGGGTGAGGCGTAGATTTGGTCTGCAGGGACGGGGAGGTGTCTCTATGCGGCAGGAGAAAACAGACACAGATGCGGCTAGCGATGCTCCGTCCTGCTCCTATAATTGTGATTCAGAGAGACTGATGGCGCCTCAGGTTAACCCCCTAACAGGTGCTGCCTTCAGCCTGCCTTCTATAGGATCTATCAACTGGAACATGGACCCTGCGACAACACAGACAGTCCCTGGCCTTCATCCTCCTCACACTCTCCTAATGTTAAACCAGAACTCAGACAATGCCAGTGCCTCAACACTAAATGGCTACACAAGCCCATTGACAAATGACAGTAGTAGTGACGCTGTCAGTAGATCCGGTGGCAAGGAGAAGCGGTTTTCATATTCATTTTGTGGGAAAGCCTTCAATTTCCCCAAACAGGTGCAGCTCGACCAGAGGATGCACACGGGGGAGAAATCGTTTGGCTGCCACCTGTGCCATGCCAGTTTCTCCCGCTCGTTCAACCTGAAGAGGCACCAGAGGGTCCACACAGGGGAGAAAACATACAGCTGTCCCCAGTGTGAGAAGCGGTTTTCCCACCAACACCACCTGAAGCGGCACCAGAGGGTCCACACTGGGGAGAAATCCTACAGCTGCCCCAGTGTGAGAAGAGGTTCTCCCACCAGTACCATCTGAAGATGCATCTTAATGCGTCTATACGGGAGAATGTTTGCCTATACTCACTGCAGGAAGAGGTTCTCAGAAAGGAGCTACCTCAGGATACACCAGCAGAAAATGCACACGGCCCATGCATAGAGTATAGTGACATGTAGTACTAGTTTGTTTGTTTGTAGTTAATTCTGTTGGTTTTGGATGTATTAGCGAACTGGATGAGGTGAACTGAGGAAAGAATGAGTATGGTGACATAAACCCCACTGATCTCATGAGCCTTATTAATACATACCCCAGTTCTTACTCCCAGTCCCCTCCTGACCTCATCACTAACTGCAATGACTGCCTTTTTCCCTGGATACCCTTGCTCCCCTCAAAACCCGCTCAGTCTCCTTCACCCACACTGCTCTCTGGTACACCCCCGAGCTACGCCAGTTAAAAGCCAGTGGACGTCTGCAAGGGGACTGGTCTAGTAGTTAATTCTCAAACATACAAAGATCACCTGTTAAAATATGAGAACGCCCTCTCAGCTGCAAGAACATTTTACTACTCCGACATCAACTCTGTTTAAAAACAACCCAAAAGTTATCTTCTCCACAGTGAACCGCCTACTTCAGTCTCCTTGACAACTTCCCTGCAGACTCCTCCCCCAAACAGTGCAACAAGTTCCTGAAAATCCATGACATTCACCAACACCTACTTACAATGCCCAGTACAACCTCAGCATCACCATAGATAGTTTTTACAGTCCCTCTGTCAACACAAGTCAAAAGCCTTGGGGTCACTTCGGACCGAAACCCTCATCCATGCCCTCGTCACTTCCCGTTTGGACTATTGCAACACTCTCCCTCCCAAACTCACCAACAGACTTCAACTGGTCCAGAACTCTGCTGCCAGAATCCTCACCCAGATCAACCGATCACATTATACCAATCCTCATCAATCTACACTGGCTCCCTGTGCAATCCCGTATTAACTTCTAAGGTACTCCTCCTCATCTACAAATCCCCCCACAACCTGGCACCCACCTACCTCTCTGACCTTCACCCAGCACGTGCCCCCTCTGCTCCTCCTCTTTACATGTCACACCCCCCCATTCACAGGTCAAATAGAGGGTGCTTATATCTGTCCTGTTTCACTGCATGTATTAGTGGTTAACCAGTGTGAAATGGAAATGTGTGTTTTTTTTACATTTCCCAACGCCCTCAGACACCCTGGGAGAGTGTCACGGGCAGGGATCAGCCATTATTGACGGCGATACTGGAGCAATTAGGGTACATTGACATATGTTTTATCTAGTCTGCTCAAGGATTGGAACCAGCGACATTTTCGGTAACCAGCCCAATTCTCTTAACCGCTAGGCTACCTGCCGACCTCTCCACCATAGTTGCCTGAACCTTCAACTGCTCTGCACCAGGCTCTGGAATGCACACACCCCAAACATACAACATGCAGACTCAGTCATCTCATTCAAAAACATCCTAAAAACACACCTCTTCAAGGATGCCTATAACCTATAGCCTATCATTGACTCTGTCCTACCTAATCCCCCCCACCCCCGTGTCTTCTCAGTATACCTACAGTGCCTTCAGAAAGTATTCAGTTCACACCACTTGATTTTTTCCACGTTGTTGTGTTACAGGATTAAATAGAACATTTACAGTGCCTTGCAAAAGTATTTGTACCCCATGGCATTTTTCCTATTTTGTTGCATTACAACCTGTAATTTAAATGGATTTTTATTTGGATTTCATGTAATGTACATACACAAAATAGTCCAAATTGGTGAAGTGAAGATGAAAAAAATTACATGTTTCAAAGAATTCTACTAAATCTAAAACGGAAAAGTGGTGCGTGCATCTGTATTCACCCCCTTTGCTATGAAGCCCCTAAATAAGATCTGGTGCAACCAATTACCTTCAGAAGTCACATAATTCGTTAAATAAAGTCCACCTGTGTGCAATCTAAGGGTCACATGATCTGTCACATGATCTCAGTATATACACACACACACCTGTTCTGAAAGGCCCCAGAGTCTGCAACACCACTAAGCAAGGGGCACCACCAAGCAAGCGGCACTATGAAGACCAAGGAGCTCTCCAAACAGGTCAGGGACAAAGTTGTGAAGAAGTACAGATCAGAGTTGGGTTATGAAACATATCTGAAACTTTGAACATTCCACGGAGCACCATTAAATCCATTTTCAAAAATGGAAAAGAAAAGAATATGGCACCAAAACAAACCTGCCAAGAGAGGGCCGCCCACCAAAACTCACGGACCAGGCAAGGAGGTCATTAATCAGAGAGGCAACAAAGAGACCAAAGATAACCCTGAAGGAGTTGCAAAGCTCCACAGCGTAGATTGGAGTATCTGTCCATAGGACCACTTTAAGCTGTACACTCCACAGAGCTTGGCTTTATGGAAGAGTGGCCAGAAAAAAAGCCACTGCTTAAAGAAAAAAATAAGCAAACATGTTTGGTGTTTGCCAAAAGGCATGTGGGAGACTCCCCTAACATATGGAAGAAGGTACTCGGGTCAGATGAGACTAAAATTGAGCTTTTTGGCCATCAAGGAAAACCCTATGACTGTCGCAAATCCATAACCTCATCACCCTGAGAACACCATCCCGACAGTGAAGCATGGTGGTGGCAGCATCATGCTTTGGGGATGTTTTTCCATCGGCAGGGACTGTGAAACTGGTCAGAATTGAAGGAATGATGGATGGTGCTAAATACAGGGAATTCTTGAGGGAAACCTGTTTGTCTTCCAGAGATTTGAGACTGGGACGGAGGTTCACCTTCCAGTACGACAATGACCCTAAGCATACTGCAAGAGCAACACTCAAGTGGTTAAGGGGAAACATTTAAATGTCTTGGAACGGCCTAGTCAAAGCCCAGACCTCAATCCAATTGAGTATCTGTGGTATGACTTAAAGATTACTCTACACCAGCGGAACCCATCCAATTTGAAAGAGCAGGAGCAATTTTGCCTTGAAGAATGGGCAAAAATCCCAGTAGCTAGATGTGCCAAGCTTATAGAGACATACTCCAAGAGACTTGCAGCCTCAAAAGGTGGCGCTACAAAATATTGACTTTTGGGGGGTGAATAGTTATGCACGCTCAAGATTTCTGTTTTTTTTTGGTATTATTTCTTGTTTGTTTCACAATAAATATTTTGCATCTTCAAAGTGGTAGGCATGTTGTGTACATCAAATGATACACCCCCCCCCCCCCCCCAAAAAAAATATTTTAATTCCAGGTTGTAAGGTAACAAAATAGGAAAAATGGGGGTGAATACTTTCGCAAGTCACTGTATTAAATTATCAAATTGAGATTTTTGTTTTGTCAGTGGACTACACACAATACCCCATAATGTAAAAGTGGATTTTTTTTTTTTTTAAATGTTTACAAATTAATAAAAAATGTACAGCTGAAATGTCTTGAGTCAATAAGTATTCAACCCCTTTGTTATGGCAAGATTCAACCACAAATACCAGGGAGGTTTTCCAATGCCTCGCAAAGAAGAGCAGCTATTGGTAGATGTGTAAAAATAAAAAGCAGATATTGAATATCCCATTGAGCATGAGGAAGCTAGTTCCACTGTGGATGGTTATCAATACACTCAGTCACTACAAAGATACAGACGTCCTTCCTAACTCAATTACCGTAGAGGAAGGAAACCTCTCAGGGATTTCATCATGATGCCAATGGTGACTTTAAAACAGAGTTTAATGGCTGTGAAAGGAGAAAACAGAGGATGGATCAACGACATTGTAGTTACTCCACAATACTAACCTAATAGACAGAGTGAGAAGAAAGACGTCTGTATAGAATTGAAATAGTCCATAACATGCATCTTGTTTGCAACAAAAGCATAAAGTAATACTGCAAAAAATGTGGCAAAGCAATTCATCTTTTGTCCTGAATACAAAGTGTTGTGTTTGGGGCAAACCCAATACAGTACATTACTGAGTACCATTCTCCATATTTTCAAGCATTGTGGTGGCTGCATCATGTTATGGGTATGCTTGTAATCTTTAAGGACTGGGGAGTTTTTCAGGGTAAAAATAAACAGAATAGAGCTAAGCACAAGCAAAGTCTTAGAGGAAAACCTGGTTCAGTCTGCTTTCCACCAGACACTGGGAGATTAATTCAACTTTCTGCAGGACAATAACCTAAAATACAAGGCCAAATATACACCGGAGTTGCTTGCCAAGAAGACAATGAATGTTCCTGGGTGGCTGGGTTCTATGGCAAGACATGAAATGGGTTGTCTAGCAATGAACAACATCCGATTCAACAGAGCTTGAAGAATCTTGAATAGAATATTGGAAAAATGTTGCACAGTCCAGGTGTGAAAAGCTCTTAAAGGCTTACCCGGAAACACTAGCTGTAATCGTTGCCAAAGGTGCTTCTACAAAGTATTGACTCAGGGGTGTGAATACGTATGTAAATTAGATTTCTGTACTTAATTTTTTTATACATTTGCAAACATTTCTAAAAACAGTTTTTAACTTTGTCATTATGGGGCATTGTGTGTAGATGGGTGAGATGTATTTAATCAATTTTGAATTCAGACTAGCACAAATAAATGTGGAATAAGTCAAAGGGTATGAATACTTTCTTAAGGCACCTACAGTACATTCGGAAAGTATTCAGACCTCTTGACTTTTCACATTTTGTTACATTCCAGCCTTATAAAATATATATATTTTTAAATCTCATTAACACAATACCCAATAATGATAAAGTAAAACCAAGAATGTTTTGCACATACAAAAAATACAAAATATATCACATTTACATAAGTATTCAGACCCTTTGCTAGGAGACACAAAATTGTGCTCAGGTGCATCCTTCCATTCATCATCCTTGACATGTTTCTACAACTTGATTGGAGTCAACCTGTGGTAAATCCAATTGATTGGACATGATTTGGAAAGGCACACACCTGTCTATATTCGGTCCCACAGTTGACAGTGCATGTCAGAGCAAAAACCAAGCCATCATATCGAACTAATTGTCTGTAGAGCTCCAAGACAGGATTGTGTCAAGGCACAGATCTGGGGAAGGGTACCAAAACATTTCTGCAGTATTGAAGGTCCCCAAGAACAGTGGCCTCTATCATTCTTAAATGGAATAAGTTTGGATCCACCAAGACTGGCTGTCCAGGCAAACTGAGCAATTGGGGAGAAGAGCCTTGGTCAGGGATGTGACCAAGAACTCGATGGTCACTCTGACAGAGCTCCAGAGTTCCTCTGTGGAGATGGGAGAAACTTCCAGAAGGACAACCATCTCTGCAGCACTCCACCAATCAGGCCTATATGGTAGAGTGGCCAGACGGAAGCCACTCTTCAGTAAAAAGCACATGACAGCCCGCTTGGAGTTTGCCAAAAGGCACCTAACGGACTCTCAGACAATGAGAAACAAGATTCTCTGGTCTGATGAAATGAAGATTGAATTATTTGGCCTGAATGCCAAGGGTCACGTCTGGAGGAAACCTAGCACCATCCCTACGGTGATGATGGTGGTGGCAGCATCATGCCGTGGGGATGTTTGTCAGCGGCAGGGACTGGGAGACTAGTCAGGATCGAGGCAAAGATGAATGGAGAAAAGTACAGAGAGATTCTTGATGAAAACCTGCTCCAGAGCGCTCAGGACCTCAGACTTGGGCGAAGATTCACCGTCCAACAGGACAACTACCATAAGCACACAGCCAAGACAACGCAGGAGTGGCTTCGGGACAAGTCTGAATGTTCTTGAGTGGCCCAGCCAGAGCCCGGACTTGAACCTGATCGAACATCTCTGACGAGACCTGAAAATAGCTGTGCAGCAACGCTCCCCATCCAACCGGACAGGGCTTGAGAGGCTCTGCAGAGAAGAATGGGAGAAACTCCCTAAATACAGGTGTGCCAAGCTTGTAGCTTCAACAAAGTACTGAGTGAAGGGTCAGAATACTTATGTAAAGGGAATATATCTGTTACTTTTTATTTACCAAAAAAACAAACCTGTTTTTCCTTTGTCATTATGGGGTATTGTGTGTAGATTGATGAGGGGGGGAAAACAATTTAATCCATTTTAGAATAAGGCTTTAAACTAACAAAATGTGGAAAAAGGGGTCCCAATACTTTCCGAATGCACTGTATGTGTCCCCCTATCCCGCAACCTAAACCGGGTCCATATCCTCTATCCAACTCCTCCCTCCTCTTTTTATCTGCCCTGTTTTGTCTGGTCCTTTATTTAAATATTAATTTGATTGATGCACTTGATTTGATCTTTTGTACAGTTATTGATTTTATGTAGGCCTACGTTCAATGTAAGATTACCTTGATTTCCCTGAAAGGTGTCCTCCAAATAGAATGTATTATTATTCTATTATTATGATGATGATGATGATGAGGCAGACTGGATATGGTGATGGTTGATTTGATGGTGTCTGTAAAAATGCTTCACTGATGAAGAGTAACAAACTTTGTCCCTTTAGGTTGATACTGGTGTTTTATAGACAGATAATGATAGTGACTTAATTCATGTTTACCTGACATTAAGTAGTAAAGATGTGTGTAATGTTGAACCTTTTCATAAGTATTCTAAAATCAATTTTTATCAAAGCGAGGGTACCAGATTTACAGAAAAGGTAGTGTTACCATAGTGATAAGTTATTCTACTTGTCACGTATTGTTTTGTGCAATAAAAGTAATGTACTTCATATTATGTGAGTGTGTGACCATTTTGTTAAATACAACGTGAACTGTGTCGACTGCCTTGGCTATTTTTGTATCATTGCAGGGACTGAATTTTCCTTCTCCCTCTCTCTAGTGGTCCGTCGGTTTCGACGGTGACGACTCGTGGATGTCATTTTGGTTTATTGTGGGTTCTTCAGTGTCTCAGGAGTCAGTTTTGAAGAGCAAACTGAGGCATGAGGGACAGACATGTACTTCTGGTGGTGTTATGGGCGCAGTTGTGCAAGAATGAGGCTTTGCTCTGGCTGCAGATAGATGTTTCTGTCCCGCTCTAAATTGTTTACAGCGGTGAGCGTTTGAGTGCCAGGTGGATATCGGATAGAGGCGATGTCTGTGAGTTGGCTGGGCTGGATATTGCAAAATTTGAGGTTGCGTTTAAGGTGGTCTATGAAGCGCTTTTTGGGGTCGGCCTATATTCTAGTGCCCTTGCTGCAGCTTGCCAAAGAAAATCCTGATGATGTGGCCTGTACATCGGAGCTGTGCCTTAATGATCTTAGTCTCAATGCTGGTACTGTTAGCTTTCTGCAGTACCTCCAGGTTGGAGACCTTGTCTTGCCGCCGGATACCCATAATAGATCTCAGAGATTGTGTATGGAATGTCTCCAGCTGTTTGAAATGGTGACTGTACAGGGTCCAAGTATCACAGCCATACAACAGAGTTAGGATGACTACCACATTGTAGATTTTCACCTTTGTGAAAAGAGTGATGTAATGGTTTAGTATTCTGTTCCTCAGCCTTTCCAATGACTGGCTTGCTTTCTGGATTCTGCTAGTTATTTCTTGGTCGAGTGAGCCATCCTTGGGGATGGTGCTCCCCAGATATGCGAAGTGGTCGACATTCTGGAGCTTGGATCCACTGGGCTGGACAGGAGTGATGGTTAATGATTACAGTTTTTCCCAAGCTTTATCGAAGTTGTCTGCTAAAGACTGGAGGTCTGCCTCTGTGTGCGCAAGTAGAGCACAGTCATCAGCAAAGAAGGCCTTGCGGACAAAATGTTCTTGTGGTTTGGTCTTTGCTCTTAGCCTGCACAGGTCGTAGATTCAACCATCATCCCTGTATCTGATGTTGAGGTCTGTTGAGGTCCTTAATGGCGTGGTTGAGGACGGCGGTGAAAAAGAGGTTGAACAGCATCGGGCTCAAGATACATCCTTGCTTGATGCCATTGGAGATGGGAAAGGCTCAGAGATATCACCACAACAGTGGATCTGCCCTTGCATTTCGTCATGGAGTATGGCCTTTTGGGGCATCAGGTTTATGGTTGTGGGTAGAACAGTGGATTGCCTGTTCAGGAGATTGCTTAAGTGTTCCACCTCTCTGCAATACTTGTTTTGTCTCTGAGGAGGTTTTTGTCATCTGCTGATCTCAGAGGTGATGTGCAAGATTTCACCGGTCCGTAGATGGTTTTGAGGCATTCAAATAACTGTTTGGTGCAGTGTGTGTCTGCATACATTTGTGTGCATTCTGCTAGTCCCTCTCACCATTGATCTTGCATCGATCGGAGCTGTTTCTGCAGTCTTTGCTGCAAGTTTTTGAACTTGTCTCTCTAGGAGGCAGATTGCATTCTTGTCTTTCCAAAACAATCCCCAGAGTTATTTTCCTTCAGGAGCATCATGATTTCGTCATCATTGTCATTGAACCAGTCTTGGTGGGTTCTATTTTTAGTGCCAAGGAGTTTTGTTGCTGATTCCTGTACAGTCTCTTTGAACTCCTCACATTTTTCCGAAGGCATATCTGAGGGGATGATGCAGTTTGCAAGTTGGGTATCCAAGCTGCCTTGCAACTGAGCCCTGAGGTGGGCATCTTGCAGCTTCCCTGGGGAGGGTGTAGATTTTTTTTGTGACGCCTTGGGTGGTTTGGCACGATGTACAGTGGGGCAAAAAAGTATTTAGTCAGCCACCAATTGTGCAAGTTCTCCCACTCAAAAAGATGAGGCCTGTAATTTTCATCATAGGTACACTTTCAACTATGACAGACAAAATGAGGGAAAAAAAATCCAGAAAATCACATTGTAGGATTTTTAATGAATTTATTTGCAAATTATGGTGGAAAATAAGTATTTGGTCACCTACAAACAAGCAAGATTTCTGGCTCTCACAGACCTGTAACTTCTTCAAGAGGCTCCTCTGTCCTCCACTCGTTACCTGTATTAATGGCATCTGTTTGAACTTGTTATCAGTATAAAAGACACCTGTCCACAACCTCAAACAGTCACACTCCAAACTCCACTATGGCCAAGACCAAAGAGCTGTCAAAGGACACCAGAAACAAAATTGTAGACCTGCACCAGGCTGGGAAGACTGAATCTGCAATAGGTAAGCAGCTTGGTTTAAAGAAATCAACTGTGGGAGCAATTATTAGGAAATGGAAGACATACAAGACCACTAATCTCCCTCGATCTGGGGCTCCACGCAAGATCTCACCCCGTGGGGTCAAAATGATCACAAGAACGGTGAGCAAAAATCCCAGAACCACACAGGGGGACCTAGTGAATGACCTGCAGAGAGCAAAGTAACAAAGCCTACCATCAGTAGCACACTACGCCGCCAGGGACTCAAATCCTGCAGTGCCAGACGTGTCCGCCTGCTTAAGCCAGTACATGTCCAGGCCCATCTGAAGTTTGCTAGAGAGCATTTGGATGATCCAGAAGAAGATTGGGAGAATGTCATACGGTCAGATGAAACCAAAATATAACTTTTTGGTAAAAACTCAACTTGTCGTGTTTGGAGGACAAAGAATGCTGAGTTGCATCCAAAGAACACCATACCTACTGTGAAGCATGGGGGTGGAAACATCATGCTTTGGGACTGTTTTTCTGCAAAGGGACCAGGAAGACTGATCCGTGTAAAGGAAAGAATGAATGGGGCCATGTATCGTGAGATTTAGAGTGGAAAGCTCCTTCCATCAGCAAGGGCATTGAAGATTAATTGTGGCTGGGTCTTTCAGTATGACAACGATCCCAAACACACCGCCCGGGCAACGAAGCAGTGGCTTCGTAAGAAGCATTTCAAGGTCCTGGAGTGGCCTAGCCAGTCTCCAGATCTCAACCCCATAGAAAATCTTTGGAGGGAGTTGAAAGTCAGTGTTGCCCAGCAACATACCCAAAACATCACTGCTCTAGAGGAGATCTGCATTGAGGAATGGGCCAAAATACCAGCAACAGTGTGTGAAAACCTTGTGAAGACTTACAGAAAACGTTTGACCTCTGTCATTGCCAACAAAAGGTATATAACAAAGTATTGAGATAAGTATTTGGTCAATAACAAAAGTTTATTTAAAAATGTAAAATCCTACAATGTGATTTTCTCATTTTGTCTGTCATAGTTGAAAGTGTACCTATGATGAAAATTACAGGCCTCTCATCTTTTTAAGTGGGAGAACTTGCACAATTGGTGGCTGACTAAATACTTTTTTGCCCCACTGTACATACCAAGGATCGCTCTGACCATTCTATGTGCAGCACTCTTCGCCATGCATGGCTCTTGGTATCTTGACATCCTTAATGTCGGTCTGTCGCACAATGATATAATCCATCAGGTGCTTGGATCTTGGGTGCATTCATGTACAGTGGGGCAAAAAAGTATTTAGTCAGCCACCAATTGTGCAAGTTCTCCCACTCAAAAAGATGAGGCCTGTAATTTTCATCATAGGTACACTTTCAACTATGACAGACAAAATGAGGGAAAAAAAATCCAGAAAATCACATTGTAGGATTTTTAATGAATTTATTTGCAAATTATGGTGGAAAATAAGTATTTGGTCACCTACAAACAAGCAAGATTTCTGGCTCTCACAGACCTGTAACTTCTTCAAGAGGCTCCTCTGTCCTCCACTCGTTACCTGTATTAATGGCATCTGTTTGAACTTGTTATCAGTATAAAAGACACCTGTCCACAACCTCAAACAGTCACACTCCAAACTCCACTATGGCCAAGACCAAAGAGCTGTCAAAGGACACCAGAAACAAAATTGTAGACCTGCACCAGGCTGGGAAGACTGAATCTGCAATAGGTAAGCAGCTTGGTTTAAAGAAATCAACTGTGGGAGCAATTATTAGGAAATGGAAGACATACAAGACCACTAATCTCCCTCGATCTGGGGCTCCACGCAAGATCTCACCCCGTGGGGTCAAAATGATCACAAGAACGGTGAGCAAAAATCCCAGAACCACACAGGGGGACCTAGTGAATGACCTGCAGAGAGCAAAGTAACAAAGCCTACCATCAGTAGCACACTACGCCGCCAGGGACTCAAATCCTGCAGTGCCAGACGTGTCCGCCTGCTTAAGCCAGTACATGTCCAGGCCCATCTGAAGTTTGCTAGAGAGCATTTGGATGATCCAGAAGAAGATTGGGAGAATGTCATACGGTCAGATGAAACCAAAATATAACTTTTTGGTAAAAACTCAACTTGTCGTGTTTGGAGGACAAAGAATGCTGAGTTGCATCCAAAGAACACCATACCTACTGTGAAGCATGGGGGTGGAAACATCATGCTTTGGGACTGTTTTTCTGCAAAGGGACCAGGAAGACTGATCCGTGTAAAGGAAAGAATGAATGGGGCCATGTATCGTGAGATTTAGAGTGGAAAGCTCCTTCCATCAGCAAGGGCATTGAAGATTAATTGTGGCTGGGTCTTTCAGTATGACAACGATCCCAAACACACCGCCCGGGCAACGAAGCAGTGGCTTCGTAAGAAGCATTTCAAGGTCCTGGAGTGGCCTAGCCAGTCTCCAGATCTCAACCCCATAGAAAATCTTTGGAGGGAGTTGAAAGTCAGTGTTGCCCAGCAACATACCCAAAACATCACTGCTCTAGAGGAGATCTGCATTGAGGAATGGGCCAAAATACCAGCAACAGTGTGTGAAAACCTTGTGAAGACTTACAGAAAACGTTTGACCTCTGTCATTGCCAACAAAAGGTATATAACAAAGTATTGAGATAAGTATTTGGTCAATAACAAAAGTTTATTTAAAAATGTAAAATCCTACAATGTGATTTTCTCATTTTGTCTGTCATAGTTGAAAGTGTACCTATGATGAAAATTACAGGCCTCTCATCTTTTTAAGTGGGAGAACTTGCACAATTGGTGGCTGACTAAATACTTTTTTGCCCCACTGTACATACCAAGGATCGCTCTGACCATTCTATGTGCAGCACTCTTCGCCATGCATGGCTCTTGGTATCTTGACATCCTTAATGTCGGTCTGTCGCACAATGATATAATCCATCAGGTGCTTGGATCTTGGGTGCATTCATGTAGTTTTATACTTGTCTGCTTGCCCGACAATGGTGTTGATGAAGGCGAGGCTATGCTCTGAGCATTTGCTCAAGAGCAGGAGCCCATTTCCATTCATGGTTCCCACTCCATATTTGCTAATCACTCCTTGCCAGTTGGTGCCGTCTTTGCCCACCCTGGCATTGAAGTCTCCAGCAATGATTAGTTTGTCAATCCGAGGAGTTGTTGGATGAGTAGAACAGCTCTTTAATATTGTCAGGGCTTGGTAATGTAGGTGCATTAGCACTGATTATTGTGGCATGTCTGGTCTTGTTGAGAGGAATCATGATTTTCATTAGCCTCTCATTTATGTCGGAGGGTAAGTCAAATAAAATACAATTTTATTGGTCACATACACATGGTTAGCCGATGATACAGCCCAACAGGATGCTCTCAATTGTGTACCTGTAAAAGTTAGTGAGGGCAAACTTGATGATTGAGTTGGAGGCGTGCATGGCCACGCAGTCGTGGGTGAACAGGGAGTACAGAAGGGGGCTGAGCATGCACCCTTGTGGGGCCCCAGTGTTGAGGATCAGTGGAGTGTAGATTTTGTTTCCCACATTCACCACCTGGGGGCGGCCCGTCAGGAAATCCAGGACCCAATTGCACAGGGCGGAGTCGAGACCCAGGGTCTCAAGCTTAATGATGAGCTTGGAGGGTACTATGGTGTTGAATACTGAGATGTAGTCAATGAACAGATGTAGTCAATGAACAGCATTCTTACATAGGTATTCCTCTTGTCCAGATGGGATTGGGCAGTGTGCAGTGTGATAGCGATTGCATCGTCTAGACCGATTGGGGCAGTAAGCAAATTGAAGTGGGTCTAGGGTGACAGGTAGGGTGGAAATTACATGATCCTTGACTTGTCTCAAAGCACTTCATGATGACAGAAGTGAGTGCTACGGGGCGATAGTCATTTAGTTCAGTTATCTTTGCTTTCTTTGGAACAGGAACAATGGTGGCCATCTTGAAGCATGTGGGGAAAGCAGACTGGGATAGAGATTGATTGAATATGTCCGTAAACACACTACGGAGAAGGAGAGCCCACAGTCTTTGGTCGCTGGCCGTGTCGGTGGAACTATATTGTCCTCCAAGAGCGTAAAGAAGTTGTTTAATTTGTCTGGGGCCCACTACTGAAGTCTTGCAGGTGCCTGTGAAGGTTGGTTTTCATGGCAAGTCCCAACCCATGTATTCTATCCTCATCGTTTGGTTTCCCTTTCCAGAAAAACGTTCACTGATGGTGCCATCGTCAGCTAACCTTGTTTCACTCAGAGCTGCTATGTTGATCTTACATCTGCTCAGTTCTCTGCACAGCAGGGGAGTTATTCTCTCGGGATGTTGTCCATTGTTCGAACGTTCCAAGCAGCTATTATGAGCTTATTTTTTACCGGTTGCCTGTTGTTTCTTTTTTGTTTATATTGCTTATGTTTCTACCGTTTGGGGAATGGTCTGCCAGCCACGGTAAGCTGGACAGATTCAGTAGAGCAGGCAATTTCTAGGGCACCTTTTCTAGCCCCTTCCCTAGGTTAGATTGAACAGTGCTGTCCTAAAAGGGCTGCTCAGACATCCAGGGTGCTGCCACACATTTTCTCTGTCCTGGTTACGCAGATGAGTGGCCAATATCCTGGACCGCCAACATGCAGGTTCATGGCTACGACTGCCAGTGAACATCTCTCCCTGTCCATTCGCCATTCCCCCACCACTGTAGGGCTGTAGAGAAGTGATGTTAGCATGAGTTACCTGTGTGTGAGTTAATTATAGTGGGAGAGCCGTTGCACTGAGAAAGTCCCACTGTCTCTGCGTCCAAAGCTAAGGCCCAGAGGCACGGTAAATGTTGCGGCTGGAAGCTTCTTCAGCTGCAGTGGATGGTCAGGGACATGTGTGTCCTGCCTTTGTGCACTCCACAATGCATTGTTGCTATTTAACCCATAGGTGGGTTAGAGATTGACGGGCGCCAGGGCATGTCTGCTCACTGCACAACTCGTCTCTGGGGCCCACTACTGCTCCGAGATCCCCTGTAGTTTAATATGGGGTCGCTCGATACCCAGTTATGATGTATTGCCACGGGGAGGCACTACAGTAGTCTTGGTGGTAGAGAGGCTATGTACTGGCAGGGGAGACTTACATACAGTGCATTCGGAAAGTATTCGGATCCCTTGACTTTTTCCACATTTTGTTAAGTTACAGCCTTATTCTAAAATGGATGGAATTGTTTCCCCCCCCTGTCAACTAACACGCAATGCCCCATAATGACAAGCAAAAACAGATTTAGACATTTTTGCACATTTATTAAAAATAAACAGAAATATTACATTTACATAAGTATTCAGACCCTTTACTCAGTACTTTGTTGAAGCACCTTTGGCAGCGATTATAGCCTTGATTCTTATTGGGTATGACGCTACAAACTTGGCACACCTGTATTTGGGGAGTTTCTCCCATTCTTCTCTGCAGATACTCTCAAGCTCTGTCAGGTTGGATGGGGAGTGTCACTGCACAGCTATTTTCAGGTCTCTCCAGAGATGTTTGATAGGGTTCAAGTCTGGGCTCTGGCTGGGCCCCTCAAGGACATTCAGAGAAGTGTCCCGAAGCCACTCCTGCATTGGCTTTGCTGTGTGCATAGGGTCGTATTCCTGTTGGAAGGTGAACCTTTGCCCCAGTCTGAGGTCCTGAGCACTCTGGAGCAGGTTTTCATCAAGGATCTCTCTGTTCTTTGCTCCATTCATCTTCCCTCAATCCTGACTAGTCTCCCAGTCCTTGCCACTGAAAAACATCCCCACAGCATGATGCTGCCACTACCATGCTTCACCGTAGGGATGGTGCCAGGTTTCCTTCAGACATGACACTTGGCATTTAGACCAAAGGGTTCAATCTTGGTTTCATCAGACAAGAAAATCTTGTTTCATGTTTTGAGAGTCTTTCTGGAAGGTTCTCCTATCTTCACAGAGGAACTCTGGAGCTCTGTCAGAGTGACCATTTGGTTCTTGGTCACCTTCCCTGACCAAGGCCCTTCTCCCCTGATTGCTCAGTTTGTCAGGGCGGCCAGCGCTAGGAAGCGTCTGGTGGTTCCAAAGTCTTCTATTTAAGAATGATGGAGGCCACTGTATTCTTGGGGACCTTCATTGCTACAGAATGTTTTGGGTAACCTTCCCCAGATTTGTGCCTCGACACAATCCCGTTTCGGAGCTCTACGGACAATTCCTTCGACTTCATTGCTTGGTTTTTGCTCTGACATGCATGGTCAACTGTGGGACCTTATATACACAGGTCTGTGCCTTTCCAAATCAATTGAATTTACCACAGGTGGACTTCAATCAAGTTGTAGCAACATCAAGGATGATCAATGGAAACAGGAAGCACCGGAGCTCAATTTTGGGTGCCATTGCAAAGTGTCTGAATACTTATGTAAGTAAGGTATTTATTTCTGTTTTATATAATTTTTTACATGTGCAACAATTTCTAAACCTGTTTTTACTTTTTATTATGGGGTAATGTGTGTAGATTGTGGACTTTTTAAAAACTTAATCCATTTAAAATAAGGCTGTAACACAATGTGGAAAAAGGGAAGGGGTCTGAATACTACTGAATAGCTGAAAGTAGCAGGCAGGCAGGCGGCAAGCACTAACTACCACTACACTACGGCACTAGATGCATCACACACACACAAAGTACTTTGACCATTTGGTCAAGTTAACCATGTGTTGACTGACTTGGTTATTTTTGTGTCATTGCAGGGACTGAGTTTCCATTATACTTAATTCCTGAATCAACACATATGGCCATTTTTTATAATAAACTCCAATGGCTCCATATTGTTCGGTACTTTTAAAAACATGTAACCTTTATTTAACTAGGCAAGTCAGTTAAGAACAAATTGTTATTTACAATGACGGCCTCCCGGGGAACAGTGGGTTAACTGCCTCATTCAGGGGCAGAACGACAGATTTGTAACCTTGTCAACTCAGGGATTTGATCCAGAAACCTTTCGGTTACTGGCCCAACACTCTAACCACTAGGCTACCTTAATTTAATCACATTGTTAGAGATGGGCTTGACTGTGGTTGACATTTATAATATAATGTCATGTTTCTGTGTGTACAGCAAAGAGTTACTTATATAAACCTTTATGCTTTTCTGTACAATTTGTGTTTATAGTCTGCAGTCCATGAGGACCTGCTGATATCCGGTGTTGCTGGCGGGAGAGACTGGACCTCTGAAGCGGCTGGTCACAAAACCTGGCCCCTGATCAAGACCCTGAATCAGGAGCCGTCACTGTTCCTTCCTGAGTCTGAACCAGGACTGAACCACGAGGGACAGAGACTCCACCACCACACAGAACACAACCAGTGGACAGGTGGACTGAATAACCTCAGTCCTGGTGGTCATCAGAGAGACAGAGGCTCCAGTCAGGGATCCAGTCTGCAGCCCAGACCCTTCGCTTCACAGTCTCAGTACAGGGATGAAGCAGGGCCTGGGGCTGATAGAGATAGACCCTCCTGTTCCTATGATACAAACACCACAGTATCCATGATGAACAGAGCAGGTCACCCTGGGCTTCAGCATTCACAGCGAGTGGTGGGAGACCCCCCTGGTGGTAGCCTATCAGGAAGCCTGTCTTTTCCTTCAGGGTCTCGTCTAATGCCTTGTGACTGGGTTCATAGAAGGCCTGGGACTGGACCTGGGTCTAGCCTTCCTCGGTTACCTCAGGGTTACCACACCAATACAGACGGGGTCAGGATAGGTGTTCACCACAAGAAGTACTTAGCCTATAACACAGCGCACAATCCCAACAACACCGAAACGATGGCAAGAGGTCAAGGAGGGAGCTCAAAAGCTCCTGCTTCTACCTCCTCTGGTGTCATTGGGTCACAACGTGGCAAGCCGAATATTAGGGCAGACGCCGACAAGCCGTACAGCTGCACCACGTGTGGGAAGCACTTCACCCGGGCAAACTATTTGAAGGAGCATCAGACAGTTCACACCAAGGAGAGGCCCTTCAAGTGCAAACTATGTTACAAGAGCTTCCCCTTCCGGAGTAACCTTATCAGACATAGGAGTGTCCACAATGGGGAGAAATTGTAGCAGTGTGGCTTGAGATGTACACAGGGGATGTCTGGGAACCATTCTTTAGCTGACATAGTTATATTGTGAAGTGTCTTGGGATAAGAGGGTAATTAACCACATACCCCTCATTAACCCTTTGTTAACTTGTAATTTGAAACAGGCTTGTGTAAATACCTGTTTTTAGAGTGACAGTAAAACTAGGCTAAAACAATGACAGTTTAATATTTACGTTATTGACGTGATGTAGATGCAATAAAGTTCTATAAATTTCTCTATTCTTGCTAACACACTGTTCATTCTAAACAAGTCTGCTCTCTGCTTAAAAGATGCTGATCATGGCAGATTTGACGTGTATTGTATGAAGTAGTACCGTATTTCAAAGAACAGAAGGCACACCTTTTTATTTTAACCACACCCTTTGAGCTTTGACGGCAACCAATAAGATCCTTTCTCTTCAGTGTTAACGGAAGTGGTGTGTCTTGATTTGTCTAGTTCTCTCTGGCCTTTTCTCATTTGGGCAAAAGTCCGTCCTCTGCAGTAGTGTAGGGTATATGCAGGTATACACCTATATCCACTTATTTTTCAGTGTGCATTGCCTATACTCACTTCTTAAAATCCCCATATTGCGTATAAAAAGTAGTGTAGTGGAGGTATACACTGCATAAATTAATAAGGCCGATGGAACATATCAGAATGTTTAGCTTAAAATGTTGATAAACTATTATTGCTTCACATTTTAGGTGCAGCAATGTGCACACAGCAGTAGACCTCAGTGGGAATGTTCCAAAATGCAATTTCCAGGTAAACACCATTCTAAAATGTGCACCGCACATTCAAGCGGTTTTCTGGACAGAGATGGTAATATCTGTTAGAAATTTAGAAAGAGGGGAGATCTAAAGATGCAACAACTATCATGGGTTGCCAATATGACTAGGATAATGCCTTGGCTGTTAGACAATGAAAGAAAGAAAACCAATAGAATCAAATTTATGAAGCCCTTTTTACATCAGCCGATGTCAAAAGTGCTATACAGACGGGCCCACCCGGGTGGCGCAGTGGTCTAGGGCACTGCATCTCAGTGCTAGCTGCGCCCAGGCTCTGTTGCAGCCGGCCGCGACCGGGAGGTACGTGGGCCGATGCGCACTGTGTTAAGAAGCAGTGCGGCTTGGTTGGGTTGTGTTTCGGAGGACGCATGGCTTTCAACCTTCGTCTCTCCCGAGCCCGTACGGGAGTTGTAGCGATGAGACAAGATAGTAACTACTAACAATTGGATACCACGAAATTGGGGAGAAAAGGGGGTCAAAAAAAGAAAGAAAAGTGCTATACAGAAACCCAGCTTAAAATCCCAAACAGCAAGCAATGCAGAAGCTCTGAGGGGTGGCCAGTCCTCTTCTGGCTGTCCTGGGTGGAGATTATAACAGTACATGGCCAAGATCTTCATAGATGACCAGCAGGGTCAAATAATAATAATAAGTGGTTGTAGAGGGTGCAACAGGTCAGCACCTCGGGAGTAAATGTCAGTTGGCTTTCCAGGAAAATGTATGAGGAAGTCGTTATAAAATAATTGACTCCACGTTTCTATGGTGGGATTTTGGCTATACGCTACGGTAAAACATGCCTCATAATATGAAGTAAAACGTCCAGGTTTCAAACTATTAAGGAACAGGAAAAATATAGCGACGCTAATGATAGGCCTAACTGTCTTCTCGTAGATGGAAAGGCATTCCAGAAAATCTTCTCAATCAAATGTTAACTAGCTATAAAGTTGCCTATGTCTACCTGGCAGAATATGATTATTTGCTTCAATCCAGTGGCCATTTGTTTTGCAAACTCATCTCACGTGCTACAGAAACACCACTAACCAAACAGTGCTAGGTGTCTGTGCGTTTTCAATTAAAAGCCAACTACACTCAGAAACAAACATTTTGTAGATTTTTCCCAGGCCTCAAAAGTGGTCGGTCTCCTGATGTGGTTTAAGCATTGTTATGTATTTAGAACATCCAATGTTGTTTTTCTATTAAAAAAGTGGGATCGTCCACTTTTTTCGTCCACTTTCCCTCTCCTCGATTACCTTTGACCTTTTTCAAAAGGAGGCCAGAGAGGACTGACATAACGCAGACATGGAAGAATGGGAAGAAATGCACAAGGCTCAAACCTCCATCTTCTGAATATATACCTAGTAATGGTGTTAAAGAGTACAGATCAACTACTGAGTGTGAGAGCATGTCTACTGTTACAACAAGTAACCATGGAGGGAGTGACAGAGTTTGGAAGTGAGCCTGACCAGGATAAAGTACCTGCGGTGACAGGTGTGGTTGAGACTTCCAACGTTATCCCTGAGAATCCTATCAGAGATGATTTTTTTATCGTTAGAAGTAAGGATTTTTGAAAAAGTGGTCCCTGCTTTTTGGCTGACCTATATGTTGTTTCAAGCTGGGTAAAAGACAACTGGGAAGTGTTACATCTGTAAATTTTTTGAGGAGGGGAAGGGTTTAGATTTTTGGTGCATTCTCTGCCCAGAGACAACAGATGCTTCATATCCCACGCCTCGGTGACCTGTTATGCCTTGCTCTCCAGAGCAGGATGCCGCATGGGGTAGTGTAGAAGTGGATCAAATGATATTCCTGGAGTTTGTGACGCGTGCCGTCATCCTCCGCCCAGAGGCAGCTGGCACTCCACGTTATGTGCCTCGCGGTTTTGAGTGTAGAGGTGGATCAAATGACACAAACCGGTGCGCCGTTCAAATGCACTCAGATATTGTGTCTTGCCCATTTACCTTCTGAATGGCACACATACACAATCCATGGCACAATTGTTTAAAGGCTTAAAAATCATTCTTTAACCTGTCTTCTCCCCTTCATCTACACTGATTAAAGCAGATTTAACAAGTGACATCAATAAAGGACCATAGACTGACCAGGTGAATCCAGGTGAAATCTATCTCATGGAAAGACAGATGTCTTTAATGTTTTGTACACTCAGTGCATGTGTAGGGTTAGATTATTATTTATTTTTTTCCCTTTCCCAATTTTTTTTGATAACGTGCAATTCACATTCTGACCTGTAAGAGGCAGCAATATGCAGCACAGTGTCTATTCCCCCTATCCCTGCTTTGTTGGTTGAAATGGGGGTGGTTTCGTTGAGGCTGCGACGAGCTAAGCTGGCCATGCTCTTTTTTTTTGTTTGTTTTTTTTGTTTTTTTTAATATTTATTTTTTTTATTTTTTTTATTTTTATTAACAACAAATCAATACATAAAGCACATGAGGGAACACAAGCATACATAGATTACAAATAATAGACAATCGAGCTAGGGGGTACAATATCACATTACAATTACACAAGGACCTTAAGGGACATGCATATACTTACAATTCTAACAGCTTTTTTGTTAGTAGAGCATTTAACCGTCTTAAAATACAGTTCAATTTCTTTTTGTAGGGTACGAAAATGTGGTTTTCTGTTTGTAAATTTACATTTGTGTATATGAAATTTGGCCAAAAGAATAATGAAATTAATTACATAAAAATGATTCCGCTTATTTCTATTGTATGTAAAGAATCCAAACAGTACATCTCTCCACAATAGTGTAAAATCTTCATAAATGTGTTCAATTATAAACCTACTGATGTCTTGCCACAGTTTTCTTACATGCATACAATGCCAAAAAAGATGCACAACTGTTTCTGGGTGGTCATTACAAAAGGAGCAATTTGAGTTGATGTTTTCCTTAAACTTCTTCATATAGTGGTTGGCAGGATAATATTTATGAATAATTTTAAAGGAAATTTCCTTAATTTTGTTAACAAGTAGGTATGTTTGTGGCAACATCCAAACTTTTTTCCAACAGATATTATCAATAAATCCATTCCAATAAGGCATGACATAAGGTATAGATACAACATCCTGCTGAAACAAGGATCGTATCGCTCTGTTGTTGAATGGACCAAAAGAGAAACAAATCTTTCCTACTGATGAGTCAACAGGGTCAATAGAAGGTAGGCTCTGAGGGTCAGGTCTTGACATGTTCCTGAATAACATAGCAACACCTGAGGGAATGGCATCTAAAACAATTGCAAAATCTTTAGGTGTTACAGGGACCTTGTAAAGTGATAAGAATTCTTTATAACTGAGTAAAAAACCCTCTGCATTTACCAGTTGGCTCACCAATAGGATATTATTTCTGAACCAATATTCTAAAAACAGAGAGGTATTTTTATACAATATATCCCGATTATTCCATATATAATATCTGTGTGGAGAAAAATTGTGTTTATAAATTAAGGACCATGACAAGAAAACCTGCCGATGAAAAGCAGAAAGTTTCACTGGAACTTTGTCAATATTATAATTGCAAAACAACATGAAGTTAAGGCCACCAAAAGTAGAGAAGACATGATGAGGAATAAAATTCCAGATAGAAGTGGGTCTTCTTAGGAATTGTTTTATCCAAATGATCTTGAAAGTATTATTTAAAGTAGTAAAATCCAGAAAATTCAGTCCACCATTCTCATAAGTGTTCATTACAACAGTTTTCCTAATGTAATGGGTACGGTTTCTCCAAAGAAAGTTGAAAAGCATCTGGTCTATCTCCTTGCTTATTTTACGGTCAAGATATAAAGATAGAGCACCATATGTTAGTCTAGAGATACCTTCAGCCTTGGTTATCAGGACTCTACCTTTTAAAGATAAGTCCCTCTGTAGCCATTGATTTAGTTTCTTCTGGGTTTTTTTAATAAGAGGGTTAAAATTTAGTAAGCCTCTAGACTTCTGATCCTTTGTAATGGTTATGCCTAAATATGTAAGTTCTTCTTTTACTGGAATACCATAATATGAAGGTGTCACACAATCTTTGACAGCCATGAGTTCACATTTCTTAATGTTAAGATATAGACCAGACGCTTTGGAAAAGGATTGTATCACATTGATCGATATGGGAATTTGGTTAGCGTCTTTCAGAAAAAGTGTAGTATCGTCAGCCAGCTGGCTTATAATAATTTCTTTACCAGCTATGGAAATACCTTGTACAGGACTATTATTTAAAGAATTTGCAAGAAGTTGGGTGATTAATAAAAACAGGTATGGAGAGATAGGACAACCTTGCCTAATTCCTCTCTTTAACTCAAATCTAGGTGAGGTGCCATATTTCAATTTGATAGAGCTGTTACCATTTGCATAGAGAGTCTTAATAGCCTTACAGAAAAAATCCCCAAAGCCAAGTCTCTCAAGGGAGTGGAAGAGAAACTGATGCTCTACTGTGTCAAATGCTTTATAAAAATCTAAAAATAATATGAAGCTATCCTCAGTTATTAGGTCTGAGTAGTCAAGTACGTCTAATACTAGTCTGACATTGTTAGAAATATGTCTGTTCCTCATGAAGCCAGACTGTGTTTCATCAATAATTGCATCCAGAACTTCTTTAATTCTTTTTGCAAGTAGTGAGGCTAATATCTTATAGTCATTATTAAGAAGACAAATTGGACGCCAGTTATCGATGAGCAGCACTTCTTTTTTAGGTTTAGGTATCAGTGTTATTAACCCCTGACTCATTGTAGGAGGGAGAACATTGTTTTTAATACTCTCTAAAAAGACTTCAAATAGGAAGGGAGCTACTTGTTCAGAAAATAATTTGTAAAATTCTGATGTAATTCCATCAACACCTGGTGATTTATTGTTCTTTAGATGTTTGATAGACTCTATAATCTCTTCAACTTTGATGGGTTCATCACACTGTTTAGATTCTATATCACTGATAGAGTGAACATTATTCAGTGAGTTAAAAAACATATCTGTGGATTCCTGACAGTACGTAGAGCTATACAATTTTCTGTAAAAATTGCTGCAGTATTTAGCGATTAATTTTTGGTCATCTGTAATAACACCATCAATGTTTAACTTATGGATAGTGTTATTTTTAGAGTGAAATTTCTCAAGTCTAAAGAAATAGGATGAATTCTGTTCTCCCTCCTCAATCCATTTTTTCCTAGATCTAATAAAGGCTCCTTCTGCTTTTAATTTATATATATTATCCAGTTTATTTTGTAACTCAATTAGTTCCATCTTCTCCTCCCCCAAGAGGTCAGCTGGGGACCTCTGAGAAAGGGAAGTTATCTTAATGATCACCTTTTCCTCCTCAGCTCTTCTGGTCTTAGCAAGATTACTACCATATTTTCTAAGATATTTGGACACCTCAAATTTAAAGAGCTCCCAGTTCTTGCAATAAGATTTTTCTTCACAAGCCCTTTTCCAAAAGTGTGAGAGCAGATCTTTAACCTCAAATGTAACGATATCATTATTTAATAATGAGCCATTTAGCTTCCAGTAGGATGTTCTACCAAGGTTCGTATCAGGGGTAAATATTTTGATATCAATGTAAATAGCCCTATGGTCTGTGAGGGGAGTAGTACAAATATTTGTAGTAACACACTCACTATCAATACATTTGGATATAAGCCAAAAATCTATTCTGGATTGTCTGGAGCCTGTTTTGTTACTCCAAGTGAAAGATCTTTTGGCCGGAAACCTCTCTCTCCATATATCAGTAAGATCAAACTTTTCCATAAAAAGTATTAAACCCAAATTCTGATTGGTTGGCCTACCTGGGGGCCATCTATCAGTTGAATTATCTATTGTAATGTTAAAGTCCCCTCCTATCAATAATAACGAATTGGGAAATTTAGATAACCAATGAAGTATATGTTTCTCTATAGATTCAAGCAACTCATCATTCTCATGTTTGGTGTTGTACCCGTAGAAGTTTACAGTAATGAGTGTAATGTCATTGTAACTGATCACAAGACAAATAAAGTGACCAAAGGGGTCACATTCCGAGTGTAGAATATTACCACCAAAGGTATTTTTCATTGTAGTGACACCAGCAGAGCGTTCAGATCCATGGGAAAGCCAAATATCGTTGCCCCACTGTGACCTCCAGAAGTTGGCATCAGCAGAAATTGAGTGAGACTCTTGAAAAAAGCAAAAATCTGTTTGAAATTGTTTAGCAAATAGAAATAAGGCCTTGCGCTTCACACTGTTTCGTAACCCCCTAGCATTAAGAGATAATATAGACAAAGACAAAACAACAAAGATTATATAAAAGTATAAACTGTAGTAGGATGAGTCAAAGACGTAGGAGCAGTGAACGTAAACGATAAGGAACCGAGATCTGCACCATTTAAGTCAATTTAAAGTGAAAATAGCTTATTCCATAACCTTTGAAATTCAACTCAACTGGAAATTATGTTCAAGACCAAACCAAGGGTTCTTGTAGTAAGAGAGACTAAAAATCCTCTTTAGTGTAATCAGGAACTATTTTGAGAAATAAAATAAATAATAATTTAAATAAAAGGGTACCTACTATTTTAAGTACATATGAAAACTGATCATAAAATAATTGTATAACAAAATGTTTTACATATAAACGTTCCTAAGACCTTTTTTGGAAATAAGTATTAATAACTAAATAGAACAATAACCGTGTAAAGTCAGAGCAGACCTGTATGCCATTTAGGACAGTATCTTAGTTACTGTATACATAAAACATAAATTCAGCTTTCAATCTTCTTCGTAAGTTTATAAACAAAATAGGACTTCTGGTCATACAAGAACAAATTAATGAATTGAAATACCTGAGTATTCCTTTAAAATAGTCACCTGATGCTTGTTAGGTAAACCACATAAGGAAAATGAGAATACCATGGCTGAAACCATCAACCTGTTCCTTCTGGTGAGATTTTAGGGAGGAATATGGATTTCTGAACCGTTGATGAAACCTCGTCCTCCGACGAAGTAAGCAGCCTTCCCCTCACTTCGTGCTATCTTGATCGTTGGCCACAACTTGTTCCTTCTTTCTATGTCTTCCGGGCTGAGATGCTCGGCGAAACGCATACCATGGCTCTGAAGGAAGGCGTTCTTCCTAGCAGCTTTCCAGACAGCATCCCTGTAGAATCTGGTAGTGAATAGGATGATGATACCCCTGGGTCTTGAATCGCTTTGCTGTTGCTTCTTGCCGAGGCGATGTACAACGTCGATGGTATCACCAACTTTGTTCTTCTCTGCAGGCAAAACTTCTTGGCAGATACGGATAGCCTCTCCTCGCACATCTTCATTCTCCACCTCTGGCAAGCCGTAGAGTCTCAGGTTCCATTTTCTTGTGTATTGTTCCAGATCAGTGAGACGTCTATGGTAGACATTGTTATTCTTTTCCACCCTTTCCACATTTTTTTCAACTTTTGCCACTCTCGTTTTCACATCATTAATTTCACCACATGCAAACTCCACAGTCTTTTTCAAGCCTTCGATAACCATGGTGTTCGCGCCTACCATTTTCTCAATGGCGTCACACCTGGAGTTGATGAGTAAGGAGAGGGTAGCCACGATGTCAGAGTTCATGTTGGGTTTTTTGGAGGGTGGAGGTTTGCACGGAGTAACCGGTAAAGAGGGGAATTCGTCATCTTCAGCATTCGAAAGCATGATATTATCCATAGGCCAAGTGTAGTTATGGCAGTTGTCTATAAGCACGTTTCTCTCTTGTTGATTAGCAATAGAACGGCTAACTTTTTCCTTTCTTTTTTTGTCACGACTTTGCATGGACATGCTGAAATAAATTATCCAATTATCATTCCAGTCACAGGAAAGGTCTTATATCTTGAACAAATAAAAATAATGACTAAACTTTAAAGAAAAAAAAACAATTTTCACAATCTTTCTGAAGTTTGGTACGGAGCTCGGTAAAAAAGCGTCTGTTCAAGCAGCCATCTTGGCAGTTCTCCTAAGCTGGCCATGCTCTATGGGATGAAGGTATGGGGGCATGACTCATCTCACCCCGCAAGGTGTCTGTTGGGAGAGAGTATTCTCTATCCAGAATTCTGAGAAGAAGGTCAGTAGGTATCTGGGGAGTGAAATGCAGAATGGGGTGATGTTGACAAGACTGCGGTTGTTTTTTTTCTCTATTCCACCGTCCTGCACCTACAGGTGTGAGGCTATTAGTTGTTTAAAATGTGTAATCACACTCCGACCTGAGAAAGGCAGCAATGCAGCGTGTAGTCTGCCTGAGAAACTCACAAAGGTGAAACTGAGAAGACACTGTCTGTCATTTTGAGTTTTGAAGCGGAGTCTTTACCAGAAAAAGTAATGTTAGCATATGTCAGTTATCCTGTGAGAGCTTTTTAGCCAAATCCACTAAGGATGTTTTCGATCCCAAGCTTATGGCGATGTTACAGCAGTGTGTAGGAGGAAGAGTCCGAGATGTGAGAAGTGTGCAGGAGGGTATGGAACTGTGTGGTATCAGTTGAAAAATAAACTCTGTAAATTGTGGGGGTGCCCATGTTGCTGGGGATTAGAAGTGCCTGGTGCGAGAAAGACAGGTTTTATGCTGAATCAGTAAAGAGAGTAGAGGATGATGTTAACGTTAACACTCACTGCCTACTCGCTCTCAAAAACACTAGGCGGCATTCAGTCTTCTCCCAACTACAATCCTGCTGATGCTGTGTTTTAACATTTAGAAACCTTAAAAATCATCGCTTGTGATGTGGCTTTCGAAAAATATGGCCCTTATCTTTCACAAGCAAGAAAGAATCTAAAATAAGAAAAATACATTTATTGTAGCATTTTTTTTTACACACAGATCCATACATGCTAGATAGCTAATGAGCACAGGTTGTCTTCAGTAAACAAGCACTGTAACATTGAGATACGGCCGTGTGGGAACACTAACCCTATCATGGTGTGTATCAATTGAACCTTTAGTTTAAACGTTTTATTCTCGCTGATAAGGTACATATGCTTTCAAAACCGTACCGAAAGTGACGCGTGTTTATGTTACGTTGTTGCCTTAGCTAGCTCTCCCAATCAACACCTGTGATTGCTTTATGCCTCGCTTTTATGTCTCTCTCAAATGTCAACATGCCTTGCACACTGTTGTTTAGGATAGTTATTTTCTTAGTTTACTGTGGAGCCCCTAGTCCCACTCAACATAAGTCAGATACCTCCTTTGTCCCACCTCCCACACATGTGATGACCTCACCCAGCATAACTAGCCCGTCCAGAGATGCAACCTTTCTTATCATCACTCGGTGCCTGGGTTTACCTCCACTGTACCCGCACCCCACCATACCAGTCTGTACATTATGCCCTGAATCTATTCTACCACGCCCAGAAATCTGCTCCTTTTATTCTCTGTCCCCAACGCACTAGACAACCAGTTTTGATAGCCTTTAGCCATACCCTCATCCTACGCCTCCTCTATTCCTCGGGTGATGTGGAGGTTAACTCAGGCCCTGCGTGTCCCCAGGCACTCTCATTTGTTGACTTCTGTAACCAAAAAAGCCTTGGTTTCATGCATGTTAAAATCAGAAGCCTTCTCCCTAAGTTTGTTTTACTCACTGCTTTAGCACACTCCGCCAACCCTAATGTCCTTGCCGTGTCTGAATCCTGGCTAAGGAAGGCCACCAAAAATTCTGAGATTTCCATCCCCAACTACAACATTTTCCGTCAAGATAGAACTGCCAAAGGGGGAGGAATTGCAATCTTCTGCAGAGATAGCCTGCAAAGTTATGTCATACTTTCCAGGTCTATGCCCAAACAGTTCGAGTTTCTAATTTAAAAAATGTATCTCTCCAGAAATAAGTCTCTCACTGTTGCCGCCTGTTATAGACCCCCCTCAGCTCCCAGCTGTGCCCTGGACACCATATGTGAAATGATTGCACCCTATCTATCTTCAGAGTTCGTTCTGCAAGGTGACCTAAGCTGGGATATGCTTAACACCCCGGCAGTCCTACAATCTAAGATAGATGCTCTCAATCTCACAGAAATGATCAAGGAACCCACCAGGTTCAACCCTAAATCCGTAAACATGGGCACCGTAATAGATATTATCCTGACAAATTTGCCCTCCAAATACACCTCTGCTGTTTTCAATCAGGATCTCAGCGATCACTGCCTCATTGCCTGCATCCGTTATGGGTCCGCGGTCAAACGACCACCCCTGATCACTGTCAAAGGCTCCCTAAAACACTTCTGCGAGCAGGCTTTTCTAATCAACCTGGCCCAGGTATCCTGGAAGGATATTGACCTCATCCCATCAATCAAGGGTGCCTGGTTGTTCTTTAAAAAGTAATTTCCTCACCATCTTAAATAAGCATGCCCCTTTCAAAGAATATAGAACAAAGAACAGATATAGCCCTTGCTTCACTCCAGACCTGACTGCCCTTGACCAGCATAAAAACATCCTGTGGCGGACTGCACGAGCATCAAATAGTCCCCCGAGATATGCAACTTTTCAGGGAAATCAGGAACCAATACACGCAGTCAGTCAGGAAAGCAAAGGCTAGCTTTTTCAAACAGAAATTTGCATCCTGTAGCTCTAACTCCAAAAAGTTTTGGTACACTGTAAAGTCCATGGAGAATAAGAGCACCTCTTACCAGCTGCCCACTGCACTGAGGCTAGGTAACACTGTCACCACCAATAAATCCACGATAATTGAGAATTTCAATAAGCATTTTTCTATGGTTGGCCATGCTTTCCTCCTGGCTAACACAACCCCGGCCAACAGCTCCGCACCCCAAGCCTCCCCAGCTTCTCCTTCACCCAAATCCAGAAAGCAGATGTTCTGAAAGAGCTGCAAAACCTGGACCCGTACAAATCAGCTGGGCTAGATAATCTGGACCCTCTCTTTCTAAAATTATCCGCCGCCATTGTTGCAACCCCTATTACCAGTCTGTTCAACCTCTCTTTCGTATTGTCCGAGATCCCTAAAGATTGGAAAGCTGCCGCGGTCATCCCCCTCTTCAAAGGGGGTGACACTCTAGACCCAAACTGTTATAGACCTATATCCATCCTGCCATGACTTTCTAAAGTCTTCGAAAGCTAAGTTAATAAACAGCTCACTGACCATTTTCCCACCGTACCTTCACCACTGTGCAATCCGGCTTCCGAGCTGGTCACGGATGCACCTCAGCCACGCTCAAGGTACTAAACAATATCATAACCACCATCGATAAAAGACAGTACTGTGCAGCCGTCTTCATCAACCTGGCCAAGACCTTCGACTCTGTCAATCACCATATCCTTATCGGCAGACTCAACACCCTTGGTTTCTCAAATGACTGCCTCGCCTGGTTCACCAACTACTTCTCAGACAGAGTTCAGTGTTTCAAATCGGAGGACCTGTTGTCCGGACTTCTGGCAGTCTCTATTGGGGTACTACAGTGTTCAATTCTCAGGCCGACTCCTATCTCTGTATATATCAATTATGTTGCTCTTGCTCTTGGTGATTCCCTGATCCACCTCTACGTAGACGACACCATTCTGTATACATCTGGCCCTTCTTTGGACACCGTGTTAACTAAACTCCAAACGAGCTTCAATGCCATACAACACTCCTTCCATGGCCTCCAACTGCTCTTAAACACTAGTAAAACCAAATGCATGCTTTTCAACCGATCGCTGCCCACACCCGCCCGCCCGACTACTCTGGACGGTTCTGATTTAGAATGTGGACAACTACAAATACCTAGATGTCTGGCTAGACTGTAAACTCTCCTTCCAGACTCATATTAAACATCTCCATTCCAAAATGATATCTAGAATCGGCTTCATATTTCACAACAAAGCCTCCTTCACTCACGCCGCCAAACATACCATCATAAAACTGACTATCCTACCGAACCTCGACGTCATTTACAAAATAGCTTCCAATACTCTACTCAGCAAACTGGATGCAGTCTATCACAGTGCCATCTGTTTTGTCACCAAAGCCCCTTATACCACCCACCACTGCGACCTGTATGCTCTAGTCGGCTGGCCCTCGCTACATATTCGTCGCCAGACCCACTGGCCCCAGGTCATCTATAAGTCTATGCTAGGTATGCTAGCTCCGCCTTATCTCAGCTCACTGGTCACAATAACAACACCCACCCGCAGCACGCGCTCCAGCAGGTATATCTCACTGGTCGTCCCCAAAGCCAACACCTCCTTTGGCCGCCTTTCCTTCCAGTTCTCTGCTGCCAATGACTGGAACTAATTGAAAAATCGCTGAAGCTGGAGAGTCCCTCAATAACTTTAAACATCAGCTATCTGAGCAGCTAACCGATCACTGCAGCTGCACATAGCCCATTTGTAAATAGCCCATCCAATCTACCTACCTCATCCCCATATTGTTTTCATTTACTTTTCTGGTCTTTTGCACACCAGTATTTCTACTTGCACATCATCATCTATCACTCCAGTGTTCATTTGCTAAACTGTAATTACTTCGCTACTATGGACTATTTATTGCCTTACCTCCTCACGCCATTTGCACACACTGTATATAGACTTTATTTTTTTTCCTATTGTGTTATTGACTGTACGCTTGTTTATTCCACATGTAACTCTGTATTGTTGTTTGTGTCGCACTGCTTTTCTTTATCTTGGCCAGGTCGCAGTTGTAAATGAGAACTTGTTCTCAACTAGCTTACCTGGTTAAATAAAGCGAAATAAAAAGAAAAAGATTGGGCGTCTGGGATCTTAAACTAATCTTCCCCATACAGAAGACACCTTCGTCCAATTACTTTTATGTGTAATGTCATGGAACTGAGAGTCATGATAAATGGCTAACTGCCTGCCAGACCAGGGAAAACAATTATGCTGGCTTGCGCAGCAATAAAGCAGATTTAAAAATATATATATTTTGGATCTATTTGGGTCTGATAGACCAGACCCAATTTGGATCTGATTCACCCTCATCTCTGAAATATTTTGGGTCGATCCACCTCGGATTCAAAACGGAATTCATTTTCAAAAAATGACGGGGTCCTTGTAGGTGTCGGATGGGAATTTTACAGATCCAATTCGTTTCAGATCTCAATTTCGGGATTCGAGAAATGTGCAATTCACACTCCGAACTGTGAACGGCAGCAATACCGCAACACAGCGTCTAGTCCGTTAACACGAAGAAGTTAACGGACGCGAACAGTGCCAAAGAGTAATTAACACGTTAGCCTTTTTATTGTTGTTATTTAAACGGTTATTAACACTCTGGAATTCAAAATGTGACTAATTTAACTGCAAAGTATCAAATACTTACCGGCTATAGTGTTTAATTCGCGTTGGAGACAGGACTTGGTTGATATATGTTATCTAGGTAACGCTAGTTGTCGAGCTGCTAACAATGGCTAACTCTAACTGTGTGGTTTTCCACACTCAAATAGCCTCCATAATGGAGGTGTTAGCGAATGCAGCCGTGGCAGAGATCTGTAAACTCGTAGACGACGACTATGCAGTGTTTCGTTTAGAAATAACTCAAAGCCAGAAAGAAAACAGGGCATTACGGAGGAAACTACTGGAAGTTAAGGTGGCACGGGAGCGCGCAGAGAGGACATTGCGGGAGCGTGTCGTCGCTGGTCGTCCCAGTAGTGTCAAGATCCTCGACCGATACAGAGGAATGGCAAGAGGTACATTTTTACAGAAGGCCAAGGCTGCCTGTCATTTATGTCTAGATTTGTTACCCAGAATTGGGTCTTGGTCAGTTTTTAGATAGCTAATCAGAGGAATTATTGCATACTGTATGCATGTGAAAAGACACTATCATCTTGATTTCCTATTATTTACTCAATGAAAACAATATGATGCATGGAACATAATACATTGATCAATACATTGTATATCAGTAAGTTATGAGAAGTATTACCTTACATCCTTGCCAATTGTAGACAGTATCAAGTGTACAATGTACTGTTGAACATTGACGGTACCTAACCTAACCATCTCTTTTCCCCCAATCACTCTCTCAGGTGAAGGACATCTCACTGGAGGCCACAGGAGCTTTGTGAAGTCAGCGGGACGCAATACATGGAGAGATGACCAACCAATCACTGTTGGGGAGGGGAGTGGAACCTCAACCCAGCACGTTATCATGATAGAGGTTAGTGGAATAGGGTTGCATTAAACATAATTGTGACTGTATATCAAATGTGGTCATTTATTTCAGAAAGGCTCCCCTCAGCTATTCACTTGCATGTACGTCCTCATTTATCTTCCATAGAGGAGCTTGTGAGGCTTCACTACGACATTGTTATCCAATTCAACTCATGTACCGGTAATAACCCTCTCTCTTCTTGTCAGTCTGCAGAGGCTGCAGGTCCTGGAGGATCATCTGCGGTCAAGCAGGAGAGGACTGAAGGAGAGGAGAACCCACAACAGAGCAGAGACATCGAGACTGGAACAGCGGCTGTACTAGTGCCCCCTGCAGCCACGGATCACCTATCCACTGCTGCGCCCCAGCCCAGGACGCGATGCAGCATGGTGGAGGTCAGTGGAACTCCGAATGCCGCCCTCAAGTCAGAGATGAACACAGAGACTTTAGTTGTAACACAGAGGCTTTTACACACAGGATCTGACCACAGGCCAGACCCAGAGAGTCTGGGGCTGGGGAGACTGGTCTGTCCACCTGCTACCGGATCAGAGTATTTACTTTACAGTAATCCGAGACCGAGGACTGTTCATTCCCATCGGGACTCAGGTGACACGTTAGAGACTGGCAATGATCCGTCTTGTTCTTACTCTACAGAGGTGGACCATGGCAACATGCCCTTGGATTTGGAGACACAGACTGATCTGTCTAGAGCGGACTGGAACCCCTACAGTAGTAGTGTATACTCTGAAGGGTGCCTAGATAAGAAAGGGGAGGTTATAGTGGTAGATGAAGTGACTGTGAAAGTGGAGGGCGACGCTCTTCTGGCATGGAATGTAGACGAGGCTCACTTAGGAGAAGGACACTCACATGGCAGAGATTTCTTAGATTACAGGGGAAGCTTAAAGACAAATCTAAATGTCCCGACTCACTCCCCTTTACACGCGTTCAGGGATCGCGACCCAGTGTCCACATCAATGGCACCTTCCGATTCACATGGCCGCGTCTTTTTCGATCAGGTATTGAACTCAAACGACATGGCCAGAGCTCAGGGAGGGGGAGCCACATCAGGCAATAGTAAAGAGAAACAGTTCCTCTGCATGTTCTGTAACAAAGGCTTCACCTGCCCTCAGAAGGTGGAGATCCACCAGAGGGTCCACACAGGAGTGAAACCCTTCAGCTGTACCCAGTGTCACATGCGCTTCGCCCTGGCTGGCAACCTGAAGAGACACCAGATGGTCCACACAGGGGAGAAACCCTTCAGCTGCCCCCAGTGTGAGAAGAGGTTCTCCCAGGCTGGTGACCTGAAGAGGCACCAGAGGGTCCACACAGGGGAGAAACCCTTCAGCTGTACCCAGTGTCACATGCGCTTCGCCTTGGCTGGCAACCTGAAGATGCACCTGAAGGTCCACACGGGAGAAAAGCCGTTTGCCTGTACACACTGCGGGAAGAGGTTCTCCGAGAGGAGCTACCTCAGTATACACCAGCAGAAAAACCATTCCACTCTATAACATAGAAAGTAACCATTCCACTCGATATCCTCTGACGTTTAGATGAAACCCTGCACAAAGACAAATAGATTGATATTGTTGTCAGCGGAAAATATCCACAGATTCATTTAGAATAACGAGTGTAACAGATTTCAGTGTTGAATATTGCATCCAGGCATTGTGTGATACACACGGAGTGTATGAAACAGTAAGAACACCTTCCTAATATTGAGTCGTACCACCCCCTTTTGCCCTCAGCACAGACTCAATTCGTCAGGGACATGGACTTTACAAGATGTCGAAAGCATCTCCATTGCCTCCCACATTTGTGTCAAGTTCCTTTGTGTTGGACTATTCTTGATACACACGAGAAACTGTTGAGCTTGAAAAACCCAGCAGCATTCCAGTTCTTGACACAAACCAGTGCCCCTACTACCATCCCCCGTTTTAAAGGCACTTAAATATTTTCTCTTGCCCAATAACCCTCTGAATGGTACACATACACAATCCCTGTCTCAATTGCCTCAAGGCTTAAAATTCCTTTAACCTGTCTCCTCCCCTTCATCGACATTGATTGAAGTGGATTTAACAAGTTACAACAATAAGGGATCATAGCTTTCAGCATATATATATATATATAGATATATATATAGATAGATAGATAAGCCTAAAAAGTCTGTTACATATTGTGTTTCTACTGTGTAGGCAGGCCAGTGGTCACCAATCGTTCAATCGACCTGTCAGTCTCCAAGGCATTTCTAGTCGATCGCCAAACATTTCTATATAAAGCCTTGTGTTCCTATTTTTTTTTAAATTGGTCTCGGGCTGTTGGTGGTAGCCAATTCAGCTACCCTGCGTGCCGGGTAGGCAAACTGTTGCCATTTCATGTGTCTGAAGGTACAAACTCTGGAGAGGAAATCAAGTGCACTATGCTACCGCTGGCCAATCAGAATGCTCAGATGACAGAGTCTGCAGTAACGTAGCAGGCATGAAAGAAAGCTATGACAGAATTGATACTGTGAGATTTCAAAACGTTTAAAACCATGACTAGAGAGAGACTGTCAACGAACACAGCAAAGAGCTGCTGTTTTTATGAGTGAGTTCATGTTTAAGTTCTTACTCAGAACTGTCAACACTTTGTATTTCACACTTTTATAAACCATATAATGCACGTTCTTCCTATTTCCACTCAGCGCTACAACAAGCAGTGCAGCAGTGATGAATGAGGAGGAAAGTGTCTCTATAAGCCTTGTTAATTCTTAGTGGCTTGGGTCTTTTTTAATATCAAGGAATATTTCACTTCTCTGTTCATAGCAGTAACAACATGAGTTTGTGCACGAGGCAGAAATAATGTAGTGCGACTCAAGTTTCGCCATCAGCTGGAAGACGGTGTCCCTTTATGGTCAGTGTCAGTGGAGGGGAGGAAAGGGAGAGAGGAGGGATGTGAGAGACGGACCCTCAGTCTGCTGCTCTCTCCCTCCGCTGCGACTGACCATCAGATGCAGGCACCAGCAGCCCAGTAAAATAAAAAGCAAATTATTTAAATGTATGCTCACTCAGCTGTCCCTCACAAGTAATACAACAATGGATCTATTACCGGTGTGATCATATAGCCTACCTCAAATTTTGAAATATAAATACAGAAAATGTCCCAAACAACAATGCATTGGCAGGTAAATTGAAGCAAAGCCAAGTATGCTGTGATAATGTATTGGGCCTTTAGCTTACTGCACAAACCTCATTGCTACAGTACTGTTTTTAATTGGTTAATGTTGCATAGGCTTACATTTAAGTCATGTTATTTAAAAAATCAGAGCGGTAGATCTCGGCAATACATTTTGACTCAAACGGTGTAGGCTATATGATGTTCACAAATGCCTATTTCATTACTTCCATTCACGTACTTTATTTCCCCCCCAAAAAAACTCCATAGTCCTTGCCGATGATAAGCATATCCATAACATGAAGCAGCCGCCACCATGCTTGAAAATATAAAGAGTGGTAATCAGTGACGTGTTGTTGGATTTGCCCCAAACTAAACGCTTTGTATTCAGGACAAAAAGTTAATTTCTTTGCCAAATCTTTTGCAGCATTAATGAAGTGCCATGTTGCAAACAGGATGTATGTTTTGGAATATTTGTTTTTCTGTACAACAGAAGCTGTTCAAACCCAGACATCTTTTAGGGGAACACTTGTGACCTCTCTTTGGGTTAAGCCACAGAAGAAGAGTCGCCAGCAGTTAAAGCTTACATTTTCTTAGTTGGTAGACCTACTCTGTTTGGGCTGGAAAGGTATAGGCCCAACTTTTGAATGTACCATGCTCAGATTCCTAATGACGTCACAAATTAAATGATTTGCAAACGGACAGTTTTGCTGCAAACAAAACACACTGATTTGGCATTGGAGAAATATGGTAAGATGAACACATCAGTCCATTCTTAGCCTGTAATTTCGCAAATTTGTGTGGTGTAAAAGGACATAGAATTGCATGACATTTCAATTTCTCTGACCTGCAAATATGATGATAGATTCATGCAATGCTTTTACTATAAAAGGAGATCTTTCCACCCCTACTCTTGTTCACGGTGGTCTGCGAACACACAACCTTCTGGCCCGCAGCCCTTTGCGCTATCAAAATTCCTGCATTGCCGTGTAATGCTTACAGGACGAAGAACAGTTTGTAAAACTGCATATCTAAGGCTCTGGTCTGTCCAAGAAGTGAGGGTAAATGGTAGCTTTGTTATCTGCTATCCACTTATTATTTTGGGTATAGTGGAGAGTCACTTTTTTTCTTTTCTTCAAGCGTTCAGGTAGGGTTTAGGTCAAATATATTTTGCTGAAGGGAGGGCCATACATTTTCATTTCAGAGAGGTCCGATTTTGAATAATGTTCACTCCCTAAAGTTACTGACTGAAAACCGAGAAATAACTGCTAATTCTGTTTTTATACTAACTGGTTACCATGGTGAATAATCCAATAATTATTGGTAGGACACATGAAAGGAAACAGAGTTTACTGGAATCTCTACATCAAAAATACTGTCAGATAAATAAAATGTCCTTGTAGGTCTAATAGAAAAACACCACATAGCCTATATTGGTTCAGAACAGGGCAGCACGGCTGGCCCTTGGATGTACACAGCTAACATGAATAACATGCATGTCAATCTCTCCTGGCTGAAAGTGTATTAGAGATTGACTTCATCACTACTTGAATTTGTGAGAGGTATTGACATGTTGAGTGCTGTCTGTTTGAACTACTGGCACACAGCTCAGACATCCATGCATACCCCACAAGACATGCCACCAGAGATCTCTAAACAGCCCCCAAGTCCAGAACAGATTATGGGAGGCACACAGTACTACATAGAGCCATGACTACATGGAACTCTATTCCACATAAAGTACGCAAGCAGTAAAATTGGATTTTTTTTTTAAAGAAAAAAAGATTAAAATACACCTTATGGAACAGCGGGGACCGTGAAGCAACACAAGCAGACATACACACACACGCACACTAACGTACAGCGCATTCGGGAAAGTATTCAGACCCCTTGACTTTGTCCTCATTTTGTTACGTTAGCCTTATTCTAAAATGGATTAAATTATATTTCTCATCAACCTACACACAATACCCCATAATGACAAAGCGAAAAAAGGTTTGGATATGTTTGCAAATGAATTTTAAAAATCACATTTACATAAGTATTCAGACCCTTTGCTATGTGATTCGAAATTGAGCTCAGGTGCATCCTATTTCCATTAATCATCCTTGATATGTTTCTACAACTTGATTGGAGTGTACCTGTGGTGCAGCGGTCTGAGGCACTGCCTCTCAGTGCTTGAGGCGTCACTACAGACACCCTGGTTCGAATCCAGGCTGTATCACAACCGGCCGTGATTGGGAGTCCCATAGGGCGGCGCACAATTGGCCCAGTGTAGTCCGGGTTTGGCCGTCATTGTAAATAAGAATTTGTTCTTAACGGACTTGCCTAGTTCAATAAAGGTTAAATAAAAAATAAAAAAATAGAATCTATTGATTGGACATGATTTGGAAAGGCACACACCTGTCTATATAAGGTCCCACAGTTGACAGTGCACGTCACAGCAAAAACCAAGCCATGAGGTCCAAGGAATTGTCTGTAGAGCTCCGAGACAGGATTTTGTCAAGGCACCAAAGGGTACCAAAAAATTTTGCAGCATTGAAGGTCCCCAAGAATACAGTTGCCTCCATCATTCTTAAATGGAAGAAATGTAGAACCACCAAGACTCTTCCCAGAGCTGGCCGCCCGGTTGAACTGAGCAATCGGCGGAGAAGGGCCTTGGTCAGGGAGGTGACCAAGAATCCGATGGTCACTCTGACAGAGCTCCACAGTTCATCTGTGGAGATGGGAGAACCTTCCAGAAGGACAACCATCTCTCCAGCACTCCACCAATCAGTGGCCAAACAGAAGCCACTCCTCAGTAAAAGGCACATGACAGCCCTCTTGGAGTTTGCCAAAGGGCACATAAAGACTCTCAGACCATGAGAAACAAGATTCTCTAGTCTGATGAAACCAAGATTGAACTCTTTGGCCTGAATGCCAAGTGTCACGTCTGGAGGAAGTCTGGCACCATCCCTACGGTGAAGCATGGTGGTGGCAGCAACATGCGGTGGGGATGTTTTTCAGCGGCAAGGACTGGGAAGACTAGTTAGGATCAATGGAAAGATGAATGGAGCGAAGTACAGAGATCCTTGATGAGAACCTGCTCCAGAGCACTCAGGAGCTCAGACTGGGGCAAAGGTTCACCTTCCAACAGGACAACGACCCTAAGCGCACAGCCAAGACAACGCAGGAGTGGCTTCGGGACAAGTCTCTGAATGTCCTTGAGTGGCCCAGCCAGAGCCAGGACTTGAACCCAATTGAACATCTCTGGAAAGATCTGAAAATAGCTATGCAGCAATGCTACCCATCCAATCTGACAGCTTGAGAGGATCTGCAGAGAAGTGGAGAAACTCCCCAAATACAGGTGTGCAAAGCTTGTAGCATCTTACCCAAGAAGACTCAAGGCTGTAATCGCTGCCCAAGGTGCTTCAACAAAGGACTGAGTAAAGGGTCTGAAATACTTATGTAAATGTGCTGCTTTTTATTTTTAATACATTTGAAAATGTTTCTAAAAACCTGTTTTTGCTTTGTCATTATGGGGTATTGTGTGTAGATTTATGGGGACGACGACAACTTAATCAATTTTAGAATAAGGCTGTAACGTAACAATGTGGAAAAGGTCAAGGGGTCTGAATATTTTCCAAATGTAGTGTACGCACTATACACACAAGTACCAATGGATTTTGTGTTGTAGATATGTGGTAGTGGAGTAGGGGACTGAGGGCTGTTTTTAAAATTGTATAACTGCCTTAATTTTGCTGGATCCATAATAAATGTCATATATCATAGAATTAAAAAGCTATTTCCACGTGAAAATGTTATTGCATCAGTGGTTTTGTTGCTAGGACACTCTGATAGGACCACATTATGTTCAAATAGCCACAATAGCCTATTGGATAGTCTAAAACTTCAACTTAAAGCGGGTACAGGACCTAAAATGTGCGCAGGAAGTTCCACAGAATTCTCACAACATTCGAGTTTATGTCCACACAAACTGACATTTTCTCAGTGCCACCCAAAACAATAAGGGAACAGTGGTCCCCCAGCTCATGTTGGGGTTGGGGAAATTAAGCAGCAGATAAGGTAGCGAAGACAGCTCTGAAGAGGGAGGAGGTAAATGTGGTGGTCCCATTAGGAGGGATGGAATGTTGGAGCATCATAGCAGAGGGGCTGACCCAGGAGTGGCAACGTGAGTGGGAGAGAAGAAGGCTGCAGTTTTTCTCTATCCATAATTCTGTGAGGAAGGTCAGTGGGTATGGGGAGTGAGGTTGGGTTATTGTTAGTGATGAAACACAGATGGGAAGTGTGAGGAAGGTGGCGAGGTAGAGATTGAAGTATGTTATATTGCCGGTGGTATGCTGAGGATAGGACATTCTTCCATGAGATGACTAACCGCATTTTTGCTTGTAACAATTTTAAGCTCAAATGATAGGCAAAGCGAAATACCAAAGAAGCTGTTGTCTTTTCTATATTCCACCGGCCTGCACCTACTGGTGTGAGGCTATTATTAATTCGCATTCCGACCTGAGAAAGACAGCAATTCACAGTACATCATCTAGTCTGCCGGAAACGCACAAGACGACGAAGAAGACAGCAGATAGTCTGCTGGAAACTCACAGGAAGAAAAATAAGTCAACGGAAGTGAAGTGACCAAGAACAATTTCCACGTTAACGTTTTTATTTAGACGTTTATTAAAACCCTGGAACTTAAAATGACTAATTTAACTGCACATCATCATATACTTACCGCATGTAATGTCTAATTCGGGTTAAGGACTTGGTTGATAGATGTTATCTAGGTAATGCTAGCTAACTGCTAACAATGGCTAACTGTATGGTTTTTCACACTCAAATAGCCTCCATCATGGAGGTGCTAGCAAATGCTGCGGTGGCAGAGATCTGTAAACTAGTAGACGACGACTATGCAGTGCTTCGTTTGGAAATAAGTCAAAGCCAGAAAGAAAACAGGGCATTGCGGAGGAAACTACTGGAACTGAAGGTGGCACGGGAGCGCGCAGAGAGAACAACACGAGAGCGCGTCATCGCCAGTAGTGTCAAGATCCTCGACCGATACAGAGGAATGGCAAGAGGTACATTTTGCAGAAGGCATGAGGCTGCGCGGCCTGTCGCTCTGTTCAACGCTGCATGTGTTCAGATGTGTTACCCAGAATTGGGTCTTGGTCAGTTTTTGGAAAATATGCAATAATTCGCCTGATTGGCTTATACACTATCACATTCGAATCAGATTCTTGATTTACTGCATTTCTTATTATTTACTGAATGAAAACAATGTGATGCATGGAATTTAATAGATTGATTATAAATAAACTCAGCAAAAAAAGAAATGTCCCTTTTTCCGGATTAATAAACATACACTTGTGGAACGGTCGTTAAGGCACTAACAGCTTAGACGGTAGGCAATTAAGATCACAGTTATGAAAACTTAAGACACTAAAGAGGCCTTTCTACTGACTCTGAAAAACACCAAAAGAAAGATGCCAGGGTCCCAACTCATGAGCGTGAACGTGCCTTAGGCATGCTGCAAGGAGGCATGAGGACTGCAGATGTGGCGCTACAGGGAGACAGGATGGACAGGGGATCGTCCTCGCGGTGGCAGACCACGTGCAACAACACCCGCACGGGATCGATACATCCGAACATCACACCTGCGGGACAGGTACACGATGGCAACAACTGCCCGAGTTACACCAGGAACGCACAATCCCTCCATCAGTGCTCAGACTGTGCGCAATAGGCCGAGAGAGGCTGGACTGAGGGCTTGTAGGCCTGTTGCCTACAAGCCCTGTGATGTACCGGTGATGTCTGGTGATGTCCTCACCAGACATCACCGGTAACAACGTCACCTATGGGCACAAACCCACCGTCGCTGGACTAGGCAGGACTGGCAAAAAGTGCTCTTCACTGATGAGTCACGGTTCTATCTCACCAGTGGTGATGGTCGGATTCGCGTTTATCGTCAAAGGAATGAGCGTTACACCGAGGCCTGTACTCTGGAGCGGGATCTATTTTTTGGGGGGTAGTGGGTCCGTCATAGTCTGGGGCGGTGTGTCACAGCATCATCGGACTGAGCTTGTTGTCATTGCAGGCAATCTCAACGCTGTGCGTTACAGGGAAGACATCCTCCTCCCTCATTTGGTACCCTTCCTGCAGGCTCATCCTGACATGACTCTCCAGCATGACAATGCCACCAGCCATACTGCTCGTTCTGTGCGTGATTTCCTGCAAGACAGGAATGTCACAGTGTTCTGCCATGGCCAGCGAATAGCCCGGATCTCAATCCCATTGAGCACGTTTAGAACCTGTTGGATTGGAGGGTGAGGGCTAGGGCCATTCCCCCAAGAAATGTCCGGGAACTTGCAGGTGCCTTGATGGAAGAGTGGGGTAACATCTCACAGCAAGAACTGGCAAATCTGGTACAGTCCATGACGAGGAGATACACTGCTGTACTTAATGCAGCTGGTGGCCACACCAGATACTGACTGTTCCTTTTGATTTTGACCCCGCATTTGTTCAGGGACACATTATTCCATGTCTTTGGAACTTGTTCAGTTTGTCTCAGTTGTTGGATCTTATGTTAATACAAATATTTACACATGTTAAGTTTGCTGAAAGTAAACACAGTTGAAAGTGTTTAGACATTTTTTGCTGAGTTTAGTATATCAAGAAGTTATGTGAAGTTTTACCTGACATCTTTGCCATTTCTGTGTCAATAGTGTACAATATACCATTGAGCATTAACAGTACTTATCCACCTCTTTTCTCCCAATCACTCTCTCAGGTGAAGAACATGTCACTGGAGGACACAGGATCTTTGTGAAGCCAGTGGGACATAATACACTGAGAGATGATAAACCAATCACTGTTGATGAGGGGAGTGGAACCTCAACCCAGCACATTATCATGATAGAGGTCGGTGTAATAGTGTTATGTTAAAATTAGTTACTTTTTATAAAACAAATGTGGCCTTTTTATTTCAGAAAGGCACCCCTCAGCTATTCACCGTCTTAGATGTACGTCCTCATTTATCTGCCATAAGGAAGTTTGTTAGACTTCCCTACGACATCAACTCATGTACCGGTAATAACCTCCTTTCGTGTCAGTCTGCAGAAGTTGCAGGTCTTGGGGTCAAGCACGAGATGTCTGAAGGAGAGGAGGACCCACGGCACAGCAGAGACATCCAGACTGGAGAGACTGGACCACCCCTTGTAGCCACGGAGGACCCCACCACCACCCCAGCACAGCCCAGGATCAGAAGCAGCATCACGGAAGTCAGTGGAAGACCAGATGCCGTCCTCAAGTCAGAGACAGACACCAAGACTTTAACTGTAACACAAAGGCATTTACACAGAGAGAGACAGGGGCTGGGGAGGCTGGACTGTCCTCCTGCTCCCAGCTCAGAGTATTTACTTTACGATAACCCGAGCCCGGTTCATTCCCATCGAGACTCAGGTGACGAGACTGGCAATGAACCGTCTTGTTCTTACACTACAGAGATGGACCCTGGCACGCCCTTGGGTTTAGAGACACAAACTGGTCCATCTAGAGGTGATTGGAACCGGTACAGTAGTAGTGTATACTCTGAAGGGTGCCTAGATAAGAAAGGGGAGGGTCTGATCGTAGATGACGTGAAAGTGGAGGGCGATGTTCCTCCCACATGGAATGCAGATAGTCACCTTGGAGACGGACACTCACAAGGCAGAGATTTCTTAGACAGCAGGGTGTTCAGGGATCGCAACCCAGTGTCCACGTCGTCGATGGGGCCTTCTGATTCACACGGCCACGTTATTTTCGATCAGGTATTGAACTCAAACGACCGGGCTAGAGCCCAGGCTCAGGGAGGGGGAGCTACATCAGGCAATAGTAAAGAGAAAAGGTTCCTCTGCATGTTCTGTAGCAAAGGCTTCAGTTGCTCCCAAAAGGTGGAGATCCACCAGAGGGTCCACACAGGGGAGAAACCCTTCAGCTGTACCCAGTGTCACATGCGCTTCGCAGAGGCTGGCAACCTGAAGAGGCACCAGAGGGTCCACACAGGGTTGAAACCCTTCAGCTGTACCCAGTGTCACATGCCCTTCGCCCAGGCTGGCAGCCTGAAGAGACACCAGAGGGTCCACACAGGGGAGAAACCCTTTAGCTGCTCTCAGTGTGAGAAGAGGTTCTCACGCCAGCACCAGCTTAAGATCCACCTGAAGGTCCACACAGGAGAGAGACCATTTACCTGTACGCACTGCGGAAAGAGGTTCTCAGAGAGGAGCTGCCTCAGGATACACCAGCAGAAAAACCATTCCACTCTATAACATAGGAAGTAACCATTCCACCCAATATCTGATGTTTAGATTTCAGCGTTTAATATTCCTGGGTAGAATATTGCATCCAGACATGGTGTAAAATACAGTATAAGGCATATATATACAGTGCCTTCAGAAAGTATTCACACCCCTTGGCTTTTTCCACATTTTGTTGTTACAAAGTGGAATTAAAATGGATTTAATTGTGATTTTTTTTGTCAATGATCTACACAAAATGGAATTTCTTACATTTGTTTAAAAAAATAAAAATAACACTATCTTTATTAGCTTAGTATTCAACCCTCCGAGTCACACCTTTGGCAGCGTAATCGCTGTAAGCCCTTTCCACACCTGGTTTGTGCAACGTGTGCCGATTTTATTATTCTCAAAATTCGTTAAGCTCTGTCAAATTGGTTGTTGATCATTGCTCGACAACAATTTCAGGTCCTTCGCTCCATTCTGTTATTTATTTTTTATCCTGATAAACTCCCCAGTCCTTAACAATTACAAGCAGACATAAGCCTAGGAAGAGTAGTGTGAATATTGTATATATTTTTTAAAATAATTTTGATTGTTTCTTTTTGCATTTTTATATTTTAGTTTTGGCTGCTCTAGGGTTTGATCACTATATCCTGTGGTTTTGACTCTTAAAGTTGCAGGATCGTAAATGAAGTATTTTGGCTTGATAGCTTTCTGGCTGTTTGTTTAATCTGTTTGGAAATATTACAACAAGGACTGCATGCTGTGTCCAGAGGTAACAGAGGAAGTTCCAGTGAAAGCTCCTAGCCAAGGGGTTGAATACTTAGTGGAAAGAAAAAGTTTGTTAACCCTTTGGAAATACCTGAATTCCTGCATAAATTGGTCATAAAATTTGATCTGATCTTCATCTAGGCCACAACAATAGACAAATGGTCTGCTTAAACTAATAACACACAAACAATGATACGTTTTCATGTCTTTGAGCACAGTGTAAACATTCACAGTGCAGGGTGGGAAAAGTGAAGCCTTGGATTTAATAACTGGTTGACCATCCTTTGGCAGTTTTCTGTAGTTGCGGATCAGACCTGCACAACGGTCAGAAGGAATTTTTCACCATTCCTCTTTACAAAACTGTTTCAGTTCAGCAATATTCTTGCGATGTCTGGTGTGAACTGCTCTCTTGAGGTCATGACACAGCATCTCAATCGGGTTGAGGTCAGGACTCAGGTCAGGCATATTTTCATCTGTTGAAGCAATTCTGTTGTTGATTTACTTGTGTCTTTTGGGTCGCTGTCCTGTTGCATCACCCAACTTCTGTTGAACTTCAATTGGCAGACAGCCTAACATTCTCCTACAAAATGTATTGATAAACTTGGGAATTAATTTTTCCATTGATGATAGCAAGCTCTCCAGGACCTGAGGCAGCCCCAAACCATGATGATCCCGCCACCATACTTTACAGTTGGGATGAGGTTTTGATGTTGGTGTGCTGTGTGTTACTTCCAAACAACTCAACTGTAGTTTTTCATCTGTCCACAGAATATTTTGCCAGTAGCGCTGTGGAACATCCAGGTGCACTTTTGCAAACTTCAGACGTGCAGCAGTTTTTTTTGGACAGCAGGGACTTCTTACGTGGTGTCCTCCCATGAACACAATTCTTGTTTAGTATTTGACTTATTGTAGACTAGTCAATAGAGATGTTCCAGAGATTTCTGTAAGTCTTTAGCTGATACTAGGATTCTTCTTAACCTCGTTGAGCATTCTGCACTGTGCTCTTGCAGTCATCTTTGTAGGATGGTCACTCCTAGGGAGAGTAGCAACAATGCTGAACTTTCTCAATTTATAGACAATATTTCTTACCATGGACTAATGAACATCAAGGCTTTTAGAGATATTTTTGTATCCCTTTCCAGCTTTATGCAAGTCAACATTTCTTAATCTTAAACAAAAGAGATCTCAGAAGACTTAAGGTATGGTTCACATCAGGCAATGCTTCTTGTGAATAGCAAACTCAAGTTTTGTGAGTTTTTTTTTAGGGTAGAGCAGCTCTAACCAACATCTCCTTGATTTGACTCCAGGTTAGCAGACTCCTGGCTCCAATTAGCTTTCAGAGGAGTCATTAGCCTAGGGGTTCACATACTTTTCCCAACCTACACTGAACGTTTAAATCTTGTATTCAATAGACACAAAAAATACAATAATTTGTGTTATTAGTTTAAGCACGCTGTTTATTGTTGTGACTTAGATGAAGAGCAGAACATTTGATGACCAGTTTATTCAGAAATCCAGGTAATTCCAAAGGGTTCACATACCTTTTTCTTACCACTGTAGCAGAGAAAGTTCAGGGAATGCACCTAACCACTGCCAAGATGTGGCTTTTCAGCAGCGGTGGCATCACCCAGGTGGGTGCTACATTCCTGTCAATGGAGGACCAGTACCAGAGAAGCAGCTCCAATGGAGTGACTGACCATTCAGAGAAGCAGGTGCGGTGGCCTGTTTTCTTTCAGACTGTCTTTGTTTCACCTTGGCTGTCCCCTTGATGCCCCCTCTACTGAACCTCCACTGCCTTTCCACTGACCCTAAAGTCCAAACTGCCTCAACTTCATCCCAAGCTGCCTGAAGCTTTCAATCTCGATAATTTACATTTGACTATTTAGACGCTTTGAGTCTTTGAAAAGCACTATACTAGTTCAAAAAATGTATTCATATCTGTAACCCAAGTATTCCTAGTAGGTTGGATCTACATGTTAATGTTCTTAAATTGTTTGAGCCATTTTATTAAGAGGACCACAATGGAAATACGTTTTCAAACTTGTCATCCTCGATTACTTTATAATGCGTTATCCAGATGCGTGGTTGAATGGATTTAAATGATCAAATAAATCTAACATGATGCAGCCACCACTATGCTTGAAAAGATGGAGTAGTACTCACTGTGTTGTATTTGCCCCAAACATAACTGTATTCAGGAAAAAGTTAATTGCTTTGCCACATTTTTTTGCAGTATTACTTTAGTGCCTTGTTGCAAACGGGATGCATGTTTTTTGGTCTGTACAGGCTCTCTTTTGACTGTGCCAATTAGGTTAGTATTGTGGTGTAATTAGAATGTTGATCCATCCTCCGTTTACTATCACAGCCATTAAACTCGAACTCTTTTAAAGTCACCATTGGCCTCGTGAAATCCCTGAGCGGCTTCCTTCCTCTCCGGCAACTGAGTTAGGAAAGATGCCTGTATCTTTGTAGTGAATGGACGTATTGATACACCATCCAATGTATATACTGTATTTTATACCATCCATTGCATCTTGCCTATGCCGCTCGGTCATCGCTCATCCATATATTTATATGCCACCCTTTAGATGTGTGTATTAGATAGATGTGGAATTGTTAGGTGTTACTGCACTGTCGGGACTAGAAGCACAAGCATTTCGCTACACTCGCAATAACATCTGCTAACCATGTGTATGTGACCAATAAAATTTGATTTGAAGTGTAATGAATAACTTCACCATGCCCAAAGGGATATTCAATATTTGCTTTTTTAAATGATTGTAATTTAATTTGGCATCTACCAATCGGTGCCCTTCTTCGCAAGGCATTCGAAAACCTCCCTGGTCTTTATGGTTGAATCTGTGTTTGAAAGTCACTGCTTAACTGAGAGACATTACAGATAATTGAATGTGGGGGTACAGAGATGAGGTACCCCACATACATTACAGATAATTGTCTCAGTTCAAAAGCCATGGTGAACACTTATTACACACGGAGTGAGTCCATGCAACTTAAGCACATTTTTACTCCTGAACTTATTTAGGCTTGACATAACAAAGGGGTTGAATACTTATTGACTCAAGACACTTCACCTTTTCAGATTCTAATGAATGTGTTAGTGTGTAGGCCAGTGACAAAAAAAAATTATATATAAAATTTAGTCAATTTTAAATTCAGGCTGTAACACAACAAAATGTGAAAAAAGTCAAGGTGTGAATACTTTCAGAAGACACTGTAAACCTAAAAAAAGTTGACATTTATCTACATCTAAAGCAATGTCATCTAATTAAGCAAGAAAAAAACGAATGAATAGTGGACTCAGTGATATGTTTGAAATGTAAGTTTATTTATTGTTGAAATCGTTTTAATTCTCTTAGGTTCTAAGATCAACCGCAATGACAAGTGTCATTCGTTCACAATAGTTGTATCCAATACAGAAATACAAATGTTTAATGAACTGGGTACCCAATAAAAATAACATTTGACCGCACTCAATTATCTCAGTTCCTACCAGAGATGAGGCGATGATGATTGTGGCGGCTGCAGATCAGGGGTATTCTACCTTAACCCTACGAGGTCTGGCATCTGCTGGTTTTGTTCTACCTGATAATTAATTGGACCCACGTCTAAATCAGTATCTGATTAGAGGGGAACAATAAAAACAAGCAAGTGGAACTGTCTTCGCGGTCCAAAAGACAGTTAGCACAGAATATATGTTCAGGCTCTAGGGGTTGCCAACAAAGTCCAAATCCATCAAATTATTGTAAAGAATTTAGGGACTGTCTTTTTTTGTGTGAAAACGTTGTCTAAAATAGCATGGCCTACATATACAGTAAGTGTGATGCACGTGACATCATGGGAACTTCGAGAGAAAAAACAAACACATTATATCGGAGTTGTCTCTTAAAATTGGAGACGGTCTATTCATGAGGCTAGCATAACATCTCACTCTTTTGTATTGAATCCAGGCGGTTAACGTGAGATTCAACTCTTACCCTACGAGGTCTGGAGGGGTATCCCTATCTCTAGGCCTAAACCGCATTCTCCTTTTGTAGGCTACCATGACGATTCCACGTGGGCGAAAACATTGCAGCCTAAATGTAATTATACTATGTTAATTACATGATTCAAATTATGATGAAAAGCCAGGAATTTCACTAACATTCATAACTGAATGTTTATGATGCAAATCAAATAGGCGAAACTTTGTGCAAACTCGAGAGTTGTCCATTTTGGGCGCCTCTTATCCCCGCGACCCAGTATTTTACCCCTTAATGCATGATATTAGGGCTATATACGGCCAGTAAAAGATGGTGCAGCCATGGTATGTTTATGTTAACAATTGTACATGACTCATCAGAGGGAGGAAGGTTTGGAAGCCCATTCCCGCCACCCCCCAAAAATAACAAAATGTATACTGTCTCAAAATGTCAAGATATTAAATCTACATTTCGAAATAGTATAGAATATGTATATATATATATATATATATATATATATATATATATATATACAGTTGAAGTCGGGAGTTTACATATACCTTAGCCAAATAAATTTAAACTCAGTTTTTCACAATTCCTGACATTTAATCCTAGTAGAAATTCCCTGTTTTTGATCAGTTAGGATCACCACTTTATTTTAATATGAAATGTCAGAATAATAGTAGAGAGAATGATTTATTTGAGCTTTTATTTAATTCATCACATTCCCAGTGGGTCAGAAGTTTACATGCACTCAAATAGTATTTGGTAGCATTGCCTTTAAATTGTTTAACATGGGTCAAATGTTTCGGGTAGCCTTCCACAAGCTTCCACAGCCAAGACAAGTGTCTTGACTTCTTTTGATTTTCCCATGATGTCAAGCAAAGAGGCACTGGGTTTGAAGGTAGGCCTTGAAATACAGCCACAGGTACACCTCCAATTGACTCAAATAATGTGAATTAGCCTATCAGAAGCTTTTAAAGCCATGACATCATTTTCTGGAATTTTCCAAGCTGTTTAAAGGCACAGTCAAGTTAGTGTATGTAAACTTCTGACCCACTGGAATTGTGATACAGTGAATTATAAGTGAAATAATCTGTCTGTAAACAATTGTTGGAAAAATCACTTGTGTCATGCACAAAGTAGATGTCCTAACCGACTTGCCAAAACTATAGTTTGTTAACAAGAAAATTGTGGAGTGGATGAAAAACGAGTTTTAATGACTCCAACCTAAGTGTATGTAAACTTCTGACTCCAACTGTATACATGTATGTATATTTACATATGTTTCTTCATTTCTAGCATTGTGTGGCGATTTCCATCAATCCGTGTTGCAGAGATAAGCATAGCAGGGCCGCCAGGAAAACGTGTGTTGAGCTGGCATATGCCCAAACACTTGATTATGTGTGAAACGAAGCAGTAAAGTTGTGTATTTATATCTTAAGTCATGTATTTATAGCCTAAAATAAGCCTATTTATTTGTGTTAAGAGAAAATGTGAATGTGACCAAATTTGCTTTATATTCCAACTTCGGGTGGCTAGTCTACCTTGACCTTATCCATCCAAAATGATTGACTGGAATTAATAGACCAGCACAATATTGATTACTTACTGTGTGAGTAACTTTTTAATTACAGATGCAAATGCCTACACAATGCAACCCTTCTTAAAGCAAACTCAGCCCTGTGCGTTCTATTGTCCAATCACAGATGTCTATTTTTTTTAACCATATGACCTGATTAGAAACAATCTGGTTCCATCATTGCCCATATAAAGTGGTTCTCAAACCTCTCCTCGGGGACCCCCAGATGTTTCACAATGTTGTTTGAGCCCTGAACTAGTTCAACTGATTCACCTAGTCAAGGGTTTGATGATTAGTTTACAAGTTCAATTAGATGCGTTAGCTCTGGGACAGATCAAATACATGAACCGGCTGGGGGTCTACGAGGACAGGTTTGAGAACCTCTGGTTTAGCCAACCAGATAAGGCAAAACTCTGGGCCCCCGGACTTTAAAAAAAAGAAAAAAAAAGGAATTGATAAAACAAATTCTGAGGGAACGGATAAAATAAGATGGAATGGATAAAAAGAAAACAGGCGGAACAAATAAAACAGAGGGAACGGATAAAACAAAACTGAGTGAACGATTTAGTCTGGCTGTTTTTTTTTCTCCTCCACCTAGGCTTAGGCTGGGAGTTTGACAGTCAGCCGTTCCGCTCTGTGGACAACGAGTTCCATTGTTAGAGCGGGGATACAAGCATCTCGTCATTGTATCTAGTATCTCTGGTACCGTAATTCAAAGAAAAGAGCGCACAACTTTTTATTTTGCAACACCATTTGCGCTATGACGCTAACCAATAACATACTTTCTCTACAGTGTAAACGGAAGGAAACAATGACGAAGAACAATTTCCACCTTGGCGTTTTTATTGTTATTATTTTGACGTTTATTAACAACAAGTGAATTTAAAATATTAGTAATTTAACTGCACAGCATCACATATTTACCCCATGTAGTCTTTAATTCTCGTTGGAGACAGGACTTGGTTGATAGACGTTATCTAGGTAACGCTAGCTAACTAACAATGGCTAACTGTATGGTGTTTCACACTCAAATAGTCTCCATCATGGAGGTGCTAGCGAATTCAGCCGTGGCAGAGATCAGTAAACTCGTAGACGATGACTATGCAGTGTTTCGTTTGGAAATAACTCAAAGCCAGAAAGAAAACAGGGCATTACGGAGGAAACTACAGCTACTGGAACTGAAGGCAGCACGGGAGCGCGCAGAGAGGACAATGCGAGAGCGATACAGAGGAATGGCAAGAGGTACATTTTGCAGGAGGCCGAGGCTGCGGGGGCTTTCGTCCCGTTTCGCATGCGTTTAGAAGTGTTACCCAGAATTGGGTCTTGCTCAGTTTTTGATAGTATGCAATTCTTCCCCTGATTACTTAGCTATCTTGCACATTTGTTGTATTTTACTTTTATTTTACCAGTCAGGCCAATTAAGGACACAATCTTGCACAAAGACACCATATTCTAACCAGATTCTTGATTTACTGAATTTCCTATTATCATACTTTTAAAATAATGTGATGCATGGAACATAATCAATCAATAAATAGTATGTCAACAAGTTATAAGAAGTGTTACCTTACATTCCTGCCAATTGTAGACTGTGTAAATAATGTATAATATAGCGTTGAGCATTCACATGATCTAATCTAACCACCCCTTTCCCCCAATCACTCTCTTAGGTGAAGGGCTTCTCACTGGAGGCAACAGGAACATTGTAAAGCCAGCGGGACACAATGGGTGGAGAAATGACCAACCCATAGCTATAGATGAGGGGAGTGAACCCTCAACCCAGCATGCTATTGTGATAGAGGTTAGTGTCATAGTGTAACATCAGAATTAAATGTGTTAAATGTGGCTTGTTAATTTCAGAAATGCTTTCCTCAGCTATTCACTGGCTTGCATCAATATGTATATGCCGTGTAGGAGTTTGTGAGACTCCCTAAGACATTGTTATCCAATTATATCGATTATAACCTCCTCTGTTCTTGTCAGTCTGTAGATGCAGAGGCTGCAGGTCCTGGGGTCAAGCAGGAGAGTACTGAAGGAGAGGAGGACCCACAACACAGCAGAGACATCCAGACTGGAGCAGCGGCTGGAGTGGCGCCCCCTGTAGCCTCAGAGGACCTGGCCACCGCTCTGAATGTCAATCTCAAGTCAGAGACAGACACTGATACTTTAAATGTAACACACCGGCTCTTACACACAGGGTCTGACCACAGATCAGACCCAGAGGGGCTGGGTAGACTGGGCTGTCCTCCTGCTCCTGGCTCAGATTACTTACCGGTATTTCATCAGAGCCAGAGGACGGTTCATTCCCTTGGAGATGGTGACGTGCTAGACACTGGGGTTGATGATCTCTCCTGTTCTTATGATACAGAGATGGACCCTGGCAACATGTCCTTAGGTTTAGAGACACAGACTGATCTGTCTAGAGAAGACTGGAACCGGTACAGTTGTAGTGTATATTCTGAAAGGTGTCTAGATAGGAAAGGGGAGGTTATTGTGGTAGATGAGGTGACTGTGAAAGTGGAGGGCGATGCTCCTCCTGCACAGAATGCAGATAGTCACCTAGGAGATAGACACTCACAGAGCAGAGATTTCTTAGATTACAGGGGAAGCTTGGAGACAAATCTAAACGTCACAACAAATTCTCCTTTACATGCTTTCAAGGATCGCGACCCAGTGTCCACGTCGATGGGGCCTTCCGGTTCACACCATTTCGATCAGGTATTGAACTCAAACAACAGGGCTGGAGCCCAGGTTCAGGGAGGGAGAGCCACATCAGGCAATGGTAAAGAGAAACGGTTCCTCTGCATGTTCTGTAACAAAGGCTTCAGGTGCCTCCAGAAGGTGGAGATCCACCAGAGGGTCCACACAGGGGAGAACCCCTTCAGTTGTACCCAGTGTGAGAAGAGATTCTCCCGCCAGGACCACCTGAAGAGGCACCAGATGGTCCACACAGGGGAGAAACCCTTCAGCTGCCCCCAGTGTGAGAAGAGGTTCTCCCGCCAAGACCAGCTGAAGATGCACCTGAAGGTCCACACGGGAGAGAGGCCATTCTCCTGTACGCATTGTGGGAAGAGGTTTTCAGAGAGGAGCTACCTCAGGACACACCAGCAGAAAATGCACACGGCCCTTGTATAGAGTATGGTGACATGTAATCAGGATGAAAGTAAGGTGGTCCTGGTGGTGTCCCGGCAAAATATATAGTGGGGGTACGCCGTACCGGTAAAACATGAGCCAATCACAATAATGCAAGCAAAATGTCAAGAAAACTGTAGGCTATTACACCATTATTTTTCATTAAGCTACCGCATAGCTGAGACATGAACAATTTGCGAATGGACTTGAAAACCAGTGGTATAACTTCTCCAAAATTCGACGTGGTTCGACGGGAACACTGACATTTTTCCAAGGCAGTGATGAATGGCTGACAGAGACACGTGGACAGCAGTGGATGTATAAATTCTGGCCCAATGAAAAATCGTCAAAATGTCATTAGACTTTGTGGTGTTTTGTGTGACAGACGTCTCTTTCCGTTTCCATGTTTGGGGGCTGGAAATACAGTGCATTCAGAAAGTATTCATAGCCCTTGACTTATTCCACATTTTGTCATGTTACAGCCTGAATTCAAACGGTATTCAATATATTTTTTTCTCTCATCCATCTAAACATGTTTTTAGAAATGTTAGCAAATTTCTTAAATTAAATACAGTTATCTAATTTACATATGTATTCACAATCCTGAGTCAATACATGTTGGAATCACCTTTGACAGTGTTTACAGCTGTGATGTCTTTCTGGCTAAGTCTCTTAAGAGGATTGCACACCTGGATTGTCCAATATTTGCACATGATTTTTTCAATTTTTCAAGCTCTGTCAAGTTGGTTGTTGATCATTGCTAGACAGCCATTTAAGTCTTGCCATAGATTTTCAAGCTGCTTTAAGTCAAAACATTTAACGTCATCTTGGTAAGCGACTCCAGTGTATATTTGGCCTTGTTTTAGGTTATTGTCCTGCTGAAAGGTGAATTAATTTCCCAATGTCTGGTGGAAAGCATACTGAACCAGGTTTTCCTCTAGGGTTGTGCCTGTGCTTATCTCCATTCCGTTAACTTTTTATCCTGAAAACCCCCACATTCCTTAACGATTACAAGCATGCCTATAACATGATGCAGCCACCACTATGCTTGAAAATATGGAGAGTGGTACTCAGTAATGTGTTGAATTGGATTTGCCCCAAACATACACTTTTTTTGCCCTGAATACAGTGTTATTGCTTTGCCACATTTTTTACAGTATTACTTTAGTGCCATGTTGCAAACGGGATGCATGTATTGGAATATTGTTATTCTGTAGAGGCTTCCTTATTTGAACTCTGTCAATTAGGATAGTATTGTGAAGTAACTCTAATTTTCTTGAGCCATCCTCAGTTTTCTCCTCTCACAGCCATTAAACTCTAACTATTTTTAAGTCACTACTGACATCATGGTGAAATCCCTGAGCGATTTCCTTCCTCTCAGGCAACTGAGTTAGGAAGGATGCCTGTATCTTTGTTGTTACTGGATGTATTGATACACCATCCAAAGTGTAATAACTTCACCATGCCCAAAGAGATATTTCATGTCTGCTTTAAAAATATATATATTGAAATACCTATAGGTGGCCTTCTGTGCGAGGCATCGGAAAACCTCCCTGGTCTTTGTATTTGAAATTCACTGTTCGACTGATGGACATTACAGATAATTGCATGTGTGGGGTACAGAGATTAAGTCATTAAATAAAAAATAAAAAACATTAATGCTGAACTTATTTAGACTTACCATAACAAAGGGGTTGAATACTTAATGACTAAAGACATTTCAGCTTTTCATTTTTAATTCATTAGTAAAATAATTCCAAAAATGTAATTCCACTTTGACATTATGGGGTTTTGTGTGTAGGCCAGTGACAAAGGAATTAATCATTTAATGTATTTTAAATTCAGGCTAACACAAAATGTGGAAAAATTCAAGGGGTGTGAATACTTTCTGAAGGCAATCCTGACCCTGGACCCTAGATAAGATAGACTGGGCTAACACAGCAAACCTTTTAGGCCAATAATATCCTGTTTTTAAATGTGTTTTTTTGTTTGCTTTATAATCGTGAGAGAAATTAGTTATACATAGATAGCTATCAAGGTTAGCAGTCTTTTCTCAAAATGAACCTCATTGTGCTTCTACATCTGCATTGTTTGGGGTTTTAGGCTGGGTTTCTGTATAGCACTTTGACATCTGCTTATGTAAAAAGGGCTTTATAAATGCATTTATAAATACCAGGCCTTTGGCATGGTGCAGGAGCAGATAGGGTCAAAGTAGTGGGTTAATGAGTCTAGGGTTAGTTGGAAGGGTGTTTATTTATTTTAAAATATATATTTGTCTTCCAATTTAAAATGTTTTTTTTTTTAATTATCAGAAAGTATAATGGATTTATATTATAGTCCAGTTGGGGGAGGCAATGCAACATATTGGATGCCAACCGCCGTTAAACTCCGAAGAAGAAGTAAAGGGAAGTAAACAGTGATCAAGAAAACGTCAGCGTTTTAGCAAAAATATTACTCATTTAATTGCACAGCATCACATACTTATCCAATGTAGTCTTTAATTCGATTTGGAGACAGGACTTGACTGATAGCTAACGTTACCTAGATAGCATCTAACAATGGCTAACGTGAACAGTATGGTTTTCCACACTCAAATAGCCTCCATCATGGAGGTGCTAGCGAATGCAGCCGTGGCAGAGATCTGTAAAGTCGTAGACGACGACTATGAAGTGTTTCGTTTGGAAATAACTCAAAGCCAGAAAGAAAACAGGACATTGAGGAGGAAACTACAGCTTCTGGAAATGAAAGTGTCACGGGAGCGCACAGAGAAGACTATGCGAGAGCGCGTTCTCGCCAGTCCCAGAAGTGTTAAGATCCTCGACCGATACAGAGCAACGGCAAGAGGTACATTTTTCAGAATAGCCCTGGCAATATGTGGAAATTATGTTCACGCTTTCATAAAAGCATGACACCAAGGGTGCGTTCGTAAATTCAATCTATCTACTCTGATTTCAGCGCACTCTCGTCTGGGTGTGCCAAGGAGGGCAGAATATCTGATGCATTTACGAACGCGCAACACCGGTTAAAAGTGACCGGTGTCAGTAAACCTCGGCAAAAAAAAGTGATTATATTGTTGTCAGCAACGATCTAGATAACATGAAAACAGCCTAACTAGCTCTGCTACGGCGAGTAAAATGGTCAGAGTGAGGTGTTCTCTCATGTGTCTGGAAGTAGCTAGCCAACTTTAGCCTGTTAGCTTGGGTGCTTGACTGCCGTTTTGAGGTCAGAACGCTCGGATGAACCCAGTTCCTCGATCAGAGCGTCCAGTGTGCACTCCGAGAGCGAAACGTTCTGAATTTACGAACACACCCTTAGTACACAAGTAGAGTTTGGGGGCCCTGAACACATATGCAGCCATCGTAAAAATAAAAAAAACGCATCCTGGTGGCTTTTTTCCATTCCGCCATAACCAAATAATCTAACATGATATTACAGAAAAGGTGATGTATACCCACCCCTATGTTTTGATGGTCAATGACTACAAGGATGCCATGCACAACCTCAAACCTCAGTTTGCTATTCCACTATAACCGGACAATGCATTTTCTGTAATATCTGCTGAACCAAACACAACACAGAATGTGATTTATTTAAAAAATGACACACCTACACGGCCAAAAGTTTGGACACCTTCAAATTAGTTGATTTGCTATTTCAGCCATACCCATTGCTGACAGGTATAAACAATTGAGCACACAACCATTTAATCCCCATAGACAAACATTTGCAGTAGAATGGCCCGTACTGAAGAGCTTTGACTTTCAACGTGGCACAATCATAGGATGCCACCTTTTCAATGAGTCACTTTGTTAAATTTCTGCCCTTCTAGAGCTGCCCCGGTCAACTGTAAGTGCTGTTATTGTGAAGTGTAAATGTCTAGGAGAAACAACAGCTCAGCTACGAAGTAGTAGGCCACACAAGCTCACAGAACGGGACTGCTGAAGCGCATAGAGCGTAAAAATCGTCTGTCCTTGGTTGCAGCAATCACTACCGAGTTCAAAACTGCCTCTAGAAGCAATGTCAGCACAATAATTGTTCGTCGGGAACTTCATGAAATGGGTTTCCATGGCTAAGCAGCCGCATGCAAGCCTAAGATCACCATGCTCAATGCCAAGTGTCGGCTGGAGGGGTGTAAAGCTTGCCACCATTGGACTCTGGAACAGTGGAAACGCGTTCCCTGAAGTGCCAGGAGAATGCTACCTGCCCCAAATCCATAGCGCCAGCTGTAAAGTTTGGTGGAGGAGGAATAATGGTCTGGGGCTGTTGTTCATGGTTCGGGCTCGGCTCCTTAGTTCAAGTGAAGGGAAATCTTAACGCTACAGCAAAGTGACATTCTAGACCAGGTCTGGGCAACTCCAGGCCTCGGGGGATTGATTGGTGTCACACTTTTCCCCCATCCCTAGCAAACACACCTGATTTCAACTATTTGCATTGAACTGAAGATAATGATTAGTTGATTATTAGACTCAGGTGTGTTAGCTGGGGCTGGGGCAAAAGTATGACACCAATCAGGCCCCCAAGGACTGGAGTTCCCCAGGCCTGTCTAGATGATTCTGTGCTTCCAACTTTGTAGCCATAGTTTGGGGAAGGGCCATTCCTGTTTCAGCATGCTGACAGGTGTAAACCGTGCAGGTGTGCCCCCGTGCACAAAGCGAGGTCCATACAGAAATGGTTAGTTGAGATCGGTGTGGAAGAACTTGACTGGCCTGCACAGAGCCCTGACCTCAACCCCATCGACTGCGAGCCGGGCGGAAACGCATTCTCCTCAGTGCCCGACCTCACTAATGCTCGTGGCTGAATGGAAGCAAATCCCTGCAGCAATGTTCCAATATCTAGTGGAAAGTCTTCCCAGAAGAGTGGATGCTGTTATGGCAGCAAAGGGGGGACCAACTCCATATTATTGCCTATGATTTTGGAAGGAGAGTTTCGATGAGCAGGTGACCATACTTTAGGCCATGTAGTGTATGCTTTGATGGTCAAGTACAACATCATAAACAGTTCCGATAATGATATAATGGTGGACTGCCATGGGAAGGTATCCTATGAAATCGCCATTTCTCACAACATACACCATAGTATATTATTTCTGTTGATTTAAAAAAAAACATTTTTTTGAGAAACAACACTTGAAAGTGAGTCCCAGTTTAGGAGCAATGCGGAATCAACCATTTTTTTATTATTCTGCTTTACTGGAAATGTATTCATAGAGTTAGGCCAATATTGGCCAATATTGGACTAAAGGAGCCTAATGTTACTCCTTATAGTCCAAGGATCTAAAATGTTTTGTTTAAAGGCGAATTGTCTCTGGAAGCCAAAACAGCCAAACACTATTTCTAAACATGAATTGATTCTCAATTGCGGTACTGTTGTAGAAGCATAAAGACCTTTACATTCATATCACATCAAAATGATTTCACAAATGCAAAATACACACTTAACTTGTTTTAATTAAACACGGTTGCAACCAACCGACAGTATTTTTCAGTGACGTGTTTGTGGCGTCCGTCTTCCGTTTACACAGGTGTTCGGAGACGCAGGAAGCTAACTAACACAGGTAGTCCACTCTGTCGTCCTTCTGTTTTCCATAAACCAGCACCAATATGTTAATATGGCTGTGTGGTAACCCTATAAAAAGGTGTGTCGTAAATTATTTATTGCTGATATGAAAGATACGTTCCTTATGTTCCCAAAACCCTACTGCAAGCGATGTATGTTAAATGTTGAAAGCAAGTGTTGGGGCTCTTAATAACAAAACTACCCAGGTCAGAAGATACTATCTGCTAAAGCAGTTTTGCGTCTATGAATGAAGTGGCATGGAGTCAGCTATTGACACCAAGCTACGGCAATAGGAAGCAGGATTCTGAACAGGACAGGGACGTATGTCTGGTCCCCCCCCCCCCCCCCCCCTTAATATAGACCACATGGAACATTGAATACATTTGATTTGTCTATATGAATGAAGACTTCCTAATGTGCCACAATTCAGCATTTTGACATGTCGCCCTCTGTGCATCTGCTGTGACTTAGAATATTTGAACCCACTTAACCCCAACATTTCTCCCAAGTTTTCACCATCATTGTAAAGCCCTAGTTGTTGTGTTTCTTTGACAGTCATTTCTGAAGATTTTATTTATTTCATGTGATTAGTGGTTCGTCTCCTCACGTGAAATGTCTGTCCCTCATTTTAAGGTGAACCCTGTTACGTGAACTCTTGTTCAATAGTTTCACTATATTAAAACATCTAATAGACTAATCATAGTGTAAAAGCTGAGCTGGTTCTACTCTTTTTTTTTATCGTCCATTTTCTGGTGATTTGTGCTGGAAAACTAAGCAGGTCGAGCATTACACATCAACCTTGTTACCCATAGATAGACATGCTATAAATGTTTTTTAACAATGATTTTGTGGTTGTGAAGGACACATTCAATTACCCCTCCCTGTTGCCCACAACAAGCTTCCATTCCCCCTGTCATAAGGGGATTTACTGATGATTTAGGATGAAATTGTCAACCCTGTTACTTTATTTGGCACTTACACTGCCCACAATTTGGTGGCACAACCCTCAATTATGGGCAATACAAGAGTTTTCAAACCCAGAGTTCCAAGTGGCCAGCACAGGAACACCTCTCAAAGCAGACTCGACAGACCAGCCAGGGGTTTGAGAAGTGAATATTTGTTACTTTTCTCAATCTGAAGGCACGACATAGATTCCAATGTCTCAAGTAGCTGAACAAGTCATCACAATAACCTGTTCTAATTTGTCAAAAACAACTTTATAATCGAAGGAGTGCCTTTGATTTGACGGTCTGCACGTTTATCAAAGTTTAAAAATATATATATATACACACACACACACACACACACACACAGTACCACCTACTCATTCAAGGGTTTTTCTTTATTTTACTATTTTCTACATTGTAGAATAATAGTGAAGACATCAAAACTATGAAATAACACATGGACTCATGTAGCAACCAAAAGTGTTAAACAAATCAAAATATTGTTTTTATTATTCAAAGTAACCACCCTTTTCCTTTGACAGCTTTGCACACTCTTGGCATTCTCTCAACCAGCTTCATGAGAAATGTTTTTCCAACCGTCTTAAAAGGAGTTCCCACATATGCGGAGCACTTGTTGGCTGCTTTTCCTTCACTCTGCGGTCCAACTCATCCCAAACCATCTTAATTGGGTTGAGTTCGGGTGACTGTGGCAGCCAGGTCATCTGACGCAGCACTCCAATACTCTCCTTCTTGGTCAAATAGCCCTTACATAGCCTGGAGGTGGGTGTTGGGTCATTGTCCTGTTGAAAAAGAAATGATTGTCCCACTCAGCACAAACCAGATGGGATGTCGTATCGAAGCAGAATGCGGTGGTAGACATGCTGGTTAATTGTGCCTTGAATTCTAAATAAATCACTGACAGTGTCACCAGCATAGCACCGTCACACCACCACCTCCATGCTTCATGGCGGGAACCACACATGCAGAGATCATCCGTTCACCCTCTGCGTCTCACAAAGACAGGATGGTTGGAACCAAAAATCTCAAATTTGGACCCCAGACCAACGGACACATTTCCACAGGTTTAATGTCCATTGCTTGTGTTTCTTGTCCCAAGCAAGTCTCTTCTTATTGGTGTCCTTTAGTAGTTTCTTTGCAGCAATTTGACCATGAAGGCCTGATTCACACAGTCTCCTCTGAATAGTTGATGTTGAGATGTGTCTGTTACTTGAACTCTGTGAAGAATTTATTTGAGCTGCAATCTGAGGCTGGTAACTAATGAATTTATCCTCTGCAGCAGAGGTAAATCTGGGTCTTCCTTTCCAGTTGTGTTCCTCATGTGAGCCAGTACGATCATAGCACTTGATGGTTTTTGCAACTGCACTTGAAGAAACTTTGAAAGTTCTTGAAATGTTTCGTATTGACTGACCCATGTCTTAAAGTAATGATGGACTGTCGTTTCTTTGCTTATTTGAGCTGTTCTTGCCATAATATGGACTTGGTCTTTTACCAAATAGGGCCATCTTCTATATACCACCCCTACCTTGTCACAACAACTGATTGGCTCAAACGCATTAAGGAAAGAAATTACACAAGATTGTGCAAAGCTGTCATCAAAGCAAAGGGTGACTATTTTGAAGAATCTCAAAATAAAATAGTTTTATTTAACACTTTTTTGGTTACTACATGATTCCATATGTGTTATTTCAGTTTGTCTTCACTGTTATTCTACAATGTAGAAAATAAAGAAAACCCCTTGAATGAGTAGGTGTGTCCAAACATTTGACTGGTACTGTATATAATATTTTTTATTCTTCAAATTCATAAAAATTAACAAAAATAGTTGTTGCATAAGTATTTACCCCCTTTTGGTTACGCAAGCCTAAATTAGTTCAGAAGTTTGCTTAGAAATCACAATTTACATGGACTTTTTATGAAATAAGAGGTTGACATGATTTTTGAATGTTTACCTTTTCCCCTGTCCCCCATACATACATCCGTAAGGTCCCCCAGTCAAGCATTGACATTCAAGCACAGATTCAACTACAAAGACCAGGGAGATTTTCAAAAGCCTCATAAAGAAAGGCGGGGATTGGTAGATGGGTAACAATAACACATCAGACATTGACTATCTCTTTAAGCATGGTCAAGTTAATAATTAGGTTGTGGATGATATTAAATCCTCCAGACACATCGGCCGAATGAAATACAAGAAGTACAACAGTACTTCAGTACGGTTATACAAGACGACCAGTTGACCAAATGTCACAACACATCAAGAGACAATGACTTGCCCACATTCTCAGAATGCCCAGTTTTGACTCATTATGGGCTAATGTCCCAAAGAGGATGAAGTGGAATGAGTATGTGCATCTATTTAGAATTAGATTTGTCAGCCTTTGTGGACAACTCTCTGGCTAGACGGTCTCGTACACTCTGATCTGCTATGACCCTGTTGGTCATCCAAGCCATGAATCTTGCCTAAAATGAATATCTGTATAATGGACACGTACTGTATACTCTACCCTACTCTGAGTAAATTGACAACTGGTCTGGCCTAGATGGTCACATGCACTCCACTCCAACCTTAAACACGTTACTCCCCCGCCACCTTGCTACTGCTTGCTCTTTGGGGGTCTAGGCCAGGCTGTTGTGAAGCACTCTGACCGTCATTGTTGTGAAAAGGGCTATATAAATGAGTCTGTATTTGTCGGTTGATTGTCCAGCCACAAAGCATCATTTGTTGGCAGATTTGCTGCTTTTTTGTTTCATTCTTCATGAACACCTCAAAATGAACTCGATTGAGGTTCTCGTGAACGTTAGTGCGATCACTAAGGAGAATTGTGAAGTGCGCCCAAATGGAAATGTTCTCTTCTGAAATGTCATTTGAGTGGTGGGTGGCATTTGTGACCGTCAAGCATTTTGAGATGGATACGTGCCCTTAATCCCTGGGTCGAGACAAGTCGAAAGATCCTTCTTGTGTTCCGTGAATTCACACAGGATCCGAATTCGCAACCAGGGGGTAAGAAGACTGCAGCAAACAACTATGGCTCTGTATGCCACGGAAATAATATTATGTTGTGTATGTTGTCAGAATCTGCGATTTCAGTAGCTTTCTTCCCATGGCTTACTATGGCAGTCCACCATTATATAATAAACATAACTATTTATGATGCTGTACTGGGCATCATTGTCATCCTTGACCATCAAAACATCGGTGTAGACATCACCTTTTCCTGTGTTTAATGTTTGGCTCAGAAGATATGACACAAAATACATTTAGTTGTGTCAGAATGAAAAACGGCTGTTTTTGTGATAGCCCCATATCTGAACATATTCAGGGTATATTCAGGGTCCCAACGTGTACCAAGTTTCAAACTTTTTATGGAAAAAAAATGCAGAACTCCAGACCTGACTGCCCTCGACCAGCACAAAAACATCCTGTGGCGGACTGCAATAGCATCGAATAGTCCCCGCGATATGCAACTGTTCAGGGAAGTCAGGAACCAATACACGCAGTCAGTCAGGAAAGCCAAGGCCAGCTTCTTCAGGCAGAAATTTGCATCCTGTAGCTCTAACTCCAAAAAGTTCTGGGACACTGTAAAGTCCATGGAGAACAAGAGCACCTCCTCCCAGCTGCCCACTGCACTGAGGCTAGGTAACACGGTCACCACTGATAAATCCATGATTCTTAAACTTCAACAAGCATTTCTCAACGGCTGGCCATGCCTTCTTCCTGGCTACTCCAACCTCGGCCAACAGACACCCCCCCCCCCCCCCGCAGCTACTCGCCCAAGCCTCTCCAGCTTCTCCTTTACCCAAATCCAGAAAGCAGATGTTCTGAAAGAGCTGCAAAACCTGGACCCGTACAAATCAGCTGGGCTAGATAATCTGGACCCTCTATTTCTGAAACTATCCGCCGCCATTGTCGCAACCCCTATTACCAGCCTGTTCAACCTCTCTTTCATATCGTCTGAGATCCCCAAGGATTGGAAAGCTGCCGCAGTCATCTCCCTCTTCAAAGGGGGAGACACCCTGGACCCAAACTGTTACAGACCTATATCCATCCTGCCCTGCCTATCTAAGGTCTTCGAAAGCCAAGTCAACATACAGGTCACTGACCATCTCGAATCCCACCGTACCTTCTCCGCTGTGCAATCTGGTTTCCGAGCCGGTCAAGGGTGCACCTCAGCCACGCTCAAGGTACTAAGCGATATCATAACCGCCATCAATAAAAGACAGTACTGTACTTTCGACTCTGTCAATCACCATATTCTTATCGGCAGACTCAGTAGCCTCGGTTTTTCTAATGACTGCCTTGCCTGGTTCACCAACTACTTTGCAGACAGAGTTCAGTGTGTCAAATCGGAGGGCATGCTGTCCGGTCCTCTGGCAGTCTCTATGGGGGTGCCACAGGGTTCAATTCTCGGGCCGACTCTTTTCTCTGTATATATCAATGATGTTGCTCTTGCTGCGGGCGATTCCCTGATCCACCTCTACGCAGACGACACCATTCTGTATACTTCCGGCCCTTCCTTGGACACTGTGCTATCTAACCTCCAAACGAGCTTCAATGCCATACAACACTCCTTCCGTGGCCTCCAACTGCTCTTAAATGCTAGTAAAAGCAAATGCATGCTTTTCAACCGTTCGCTGCCTGCACCAGCACGCCCGACTAGCATCACCACCCTGGATGGTTCCGACCTAGAATATGTGGACATCTATAAGTACCTAGGTGTCTGGCTAGACTGTAAACTCTCCTTCCAGACTCATATCAAACATCTCCAATCTAAAATCAAATCTAGAGTCGGCTTTCTATTCCGCAACAAAGCCTCCTTCACTCATGCCGCCAAACTTACCCTAGTAAAACTGACTATCCTACCGATCCTCGACTTTGGTGATGTCATCTACAAAATAGCTTCCAATACTCTACTCAGCAAACTGGATGCAGTCTATCACAGTGCCATCCGTTTTGTTACTAAAGCACCTTATACCACCCACCACTGCGACCTGTATGCTCTAGTCGGCTGGCCCTCTCTACATATTCGTCGCCAGACCCACTGGCTCCAGGTCATCTACAAGTCCATGCTAGGTAAACCTCCGCCTTATCTCAGTTCACTGGTCACGATGGCAACACACACCCGTAGCACGCGCTCCAGCAGGTGTATCTCACTGATCATCCCTAAAGCCAACACCTCATTTGGCCGCCTTTCGTTCCAGTTCTCTGCTGCCTGTGACTGGAACGAATTGCAAAAATCGCTGAAGTTTGAGACTTTTATCTCCCTCACCAACTTTAAACATCTGCTGAGCAGCTAACCGATCGCTGCAGCTGTAAATAGCCCACCCAATTTACCTACCTCATCCCCATGCTGTTTATATTTATTTACTTTTCTGCTCTTTTGCACACCAGTATCTCTACCTGTACATGACCATCTGATCATTTATCACTCCAGTGTTAATCTGCAAAATTGTAATTTTTCGCCTGCCTTTTGCACACAATGTATATAGACTCTTTTTTTTTCTCTACTGTGTTAGACTTGATAAATTGTTTACTCCATGTGTAACTCTATTGTCTGTTTACACTGCTATGATTTATCTTGGCCAGGTCGCAGTTGTAAATGAGAACTTGTTCTCAACTAGCCTACCTTGTTAAATCACCTGAAGTTTGGCACATATCGACTGGACGACATGGCAGAGCCTGTGGGGCCTATAGCCCCGTTCTCTTCTGAGCATCTGTAACTTTAGATATGTTAATGATATGGTTAACCAGAATTTGGTCTTGGTCAGTTTTTGGATAGTATGCAATAATTCCCCTAATCTTGCGATCTTGCGCAAAGACACATTCTAACCAGATTCTTGATTTACGGCATTTTCTTTTATTTCCTCAATGAAAACAATATCGATCTATAAATAGTATATCAATAAGTTATGCTAAGTGTTACCTAACATCCTTGCCTTGTAAACAGTGTACAGTAGTGTTGAGCATTGACAGTACTGAACTTAACCTCTTTTCCCCCAATTACTCTCTCAGGTGAAGGACATTTCACTGGAGGCTACAGAAGCATTGTGAAGCCAGCGGGACATAATACATGGAGAGATGACCAACCAATCACTGTTGACGAAGGGAGTGGAACCTCAACCCAGCATGTTATCGTGATCGAGGTTAGTGTTGCATCAAATTTACAGTACATTAAATGTGGCCAGTTTAATTAATAAAGGCTCCCTTCGGCTATTCACTTGCCACAGGGGAGCTTGTGAGACTTCCCCACGACATTGTTATACAATTCAACTCATGTACCGGTAATAACCTCTTGTGTCAGTCTGCAGATGCAGAGGCTGCAGGTCCTGGGGTCAAGCAGGAGAGGTCTGAAAGACAGGAGGACCCACGTCACTGCAGAGACATCCAGACTGGAGCGCCCCCTGAAGCCACGGGGGACCTCGCTGCCGCCGCGCCCCAGCCCAGGACCCGACGCAGCATCATGGAGGTCAGTGGAACGCCGAATGCCGTCCTCAAGTCCGAGACAGACAACGAGACTTTAACTGTAACACACAGCCTGTTGCACACAGGATCTGACCACAGATCAGACCCAGAGAAACTTTGTCTGGGGAGACTGGGCTGTTCTCCTGCTCCCGGCTCAGAGTATTTACCAGTATTTCACCAGAGCCAGAAGACTGTTCATTCCCATGGAGATGGTGACACGTTAGACACTGAAGGTGATGATCCATCTTGTTCTTACGCTACAGAGATGGACCCTGGCAACATGCTCTTGGGTTTAGAGAGACAGACTGATCTGTCTAGAGGAGACTGGAACCGGTACAGTAGCAGTGTAAACACTGAAGGTTGTCTAGATAAGAAAGGGGAGGGTCTGGTCGTAGATGAGATGACTGTGAAAGTGGAGAGTGATGCTCCTCTGACATGGAATGCAGACGAGACTCACTTAAGAGAAGGACACTCACAGGGCAACAGTAATGACTTCTTAGACTACAGGGAAAGCTTAGACACTAATCTAAATGTCCCGACCCACTCCTCTTTACACATGTTCAGGGATCGCGACCCATTATCCATGTCGATGGGGCCTTCCGATTCACACGGCCACATCCTTTTAGATCAGGAATTGAACTCAAACAACAGAGCTAGAGCCCAGGCTCAGGGAGGGGGAGCCAAGTCAGGCAATGGTAAAGAGAAACGGTTCCTCTGCATGTTCTGTAACAAAAGCTTCAGCTGCTCCCAGAATGTGGAGATCCACCAGAGGGTCCACACAGGGGAGAAACCCTTCAGCTGTACCCAGTGTCACATGCGCTTCACCCAGGCTGGCACCCTGAAGAGGCACCAGAGGGTCCACACAGGGGAGAAACCCTTCAGCTGTACCCAGTGTCACATGTGCTTCACCCAGGCTGGTCACCTAAAGAGGCACCAGAGGGTCCACACAGGAGAGAAGCCGTTCGCCTGTACGCACTGCAGGAAGAGGTTCTCTGAGAGGAGATGCCTCAGGATACACCAGCAGAAAAACCATTCCACTCTATAACATAGAAAGTGTTGGATTCGGGGTTAAACTTGGAACATTTTTATACTCAGAAGTATAGGAATATTAGTTACAAAAGAGACATGAGGGGGGGGCTGAGTGCAGGGAAAACAATCGCATGTGACAGTACTGGTAAGGGGAGAAACCGTTGAAGGCTCATATCACTTTGTTCCCTGCTTAGCAATAATGATGCAATGTTTAGCGATAAGGAGGAGACTCCACCCACAGTGGGGTATGAATACTACCACAGGGGAAGCCATGTCTGTGTCGGAATTACAGCTGGGATGAATTAAACTTGGTTAAGCTTCTCTGGTGTCCGTGAGTTATTTGCTCAAAATTAGAACCGAACAAAAGTAACCATTCCACTCGATAGCTTCTGACGTTTAGATCAAACCCTGCATTAAAGGAACACTCAGAGAGATGACGCAGATGCACAAAGTAAACAACAGCAGTGGGTCAATTTCCACAACAACTACGAGTGTTGAAGTGCAAGGCCCAGCCATTGTAGGATATATAAGCCTAAAAAGTATATTGCTTAGTGTTTGTACTGTGTAGGCCAGTGTTTACCAACTCCAGTCCTCAAGTCCCCCAACGGTACACATTTTCATTGTAGCCCCGGACAAGCACACCTCATTCTACTCAGAGGGCTTGATGATTAGTTGACAAGTTGAATTAGTGCCACAATAAAAATGTTTAATGTTGGTGGTACTTGGGAACTGGAATTGAGAAACACTGGTGTAGGCTATACGATGTTTTCACATGCCTAGTACATTACTTCCATTTAACATGTTTTTTCCCCCCAAGACACTAAGATAACATGAATGCAGTTCATGTAGTTCATGCAGATGTTTAATTGAGACGTGTATGTGTGGTTTTCAGATGGTGTATTTCAAACTTGTTTATGTTTAATAAACACCTACATGGGACTTTTCATTCTTAGACTTTCATTGAGACTCTCTTTAATATACATCACATCTGATCTCACCCTATTCTGCATAAACATGACAGCTCTTTAGAACAAATATATACCTACTCACTAACAAATACCTACTGTACACGTCAAAATAGTTTAGTCAGGTTTGTCTAATGACTTGACCTATCATAGCTGACTCATATTTACCCACAACATATTTATGTCCACCATGATGGGTTTAACAGCAATTAAGTCATTCTCTAACTACAGTGTAGGACTCAAACGTAGTGGGGATGGGTAAAGACTCCATGTTGAAAATGTGTTAATTATCTGTGTGTATGTACCTGATGGAGTGTATGTCTGTGTATTTTGTATCACCTGTCTCTTCCAGGAGGAGGAGGGTCCAGAGGTGCTGCTGGTGAAGGAGGAGGGGTGTGAGGAGGGTCTGGGGAACCCTGAGGAGGCCATAGTCGTGGATGACAACCAGACTACACCTCCTGAACCCACAGAGGAACCAGCTGAGCAGCACAGGACCACACACAGTCTCACTGAGGTGAGCCCCATGTAAACTACTGTCAATTATATTATGTCAGAGCCCATAACTACAAACCTGCTCAGAGCAGGAGTGCTGATCTAGGATCAGTTTTGCCTTTTAGATCACAATTAATACAATTATATGGAAATATCCTAGATCAGTACTTCTATTCTGAGACTCTTTGTGGATACGGGCCCAAGTCCTGATGAATTTTGTCTTAAGTGTGGGACCATGCCTTTCAATTGTCAAACCATTAAAGACTCAAGTAATTAAATCAATTAACATGTTTGCATAGTACTCACAGCATTCCCTCATTGCTCAATCAGAAAATGCTCCATAGCAGGGTGCTCATATCAGATTTCTTGATCCAACATCCTCTCACTCTATCTCTTACAGTCAGTAGACATGGACGATGGGAAGCCTGATCTGCTTCTAGTCAAAGAGGAGACAATACAAGACGGACCAGAGAGCATTCATCTGCTGAGTGGACTAAAGATGGGGGAGCAAGGTAAGGGAGAAAGACATATAGCCTACATACAGTAATAGATCTTCAATGGGAATAGTGATGGATCTGGATATTTATTTAAATGAAATCAACACAACTTGTGTTTACATACAAAAACACACAATGTATGAACTTGACCTGGTAATTGACCCAAAAAAACATGTAGAATTCTCACATGTTTGTCAAGCCCATTTTATAACCTCTTCCTGCAGGTGGTTGGCTGGAGGCTAACAGAGACTGGACGGCCATCTTGGATTCCCAGACCCAGGCGGGTCCAGCCAAGGGTCCAGGGGACAACATCACTGAGCCGGCCAGGACTAGAGGTGACATAGTCAAGGTCAGTGGATTGGACAGACAGAAACAGACAGTCGAACACAAAACAACATCCAATTTTAGGCTCCATGACAATAGACTGGCTGAGACCAGGGCAAGGTGATTTGGTCTGCGAGGACGTGTCCGTATTCGGCTAGCGAGGCTCCATCCTGCTCTTATAGATGTGATTCAGAGAGACTGATGGTGCGTAATTATTTTATTTTTTTTGAATTTTACCCTCTTTTTCTCCCCAATTTCGTGATATCCAATTGTTAGTAGCTACTATCTTGTCTCATCGCTACAACTCCCGTATGGGCTCGGGAGAGACGAAGGTTGAAAGTCATGCGTCCTCCAATACACAACCCGCACTGCTTCTTAACACAGCGCGCATCCAACCCGAAAGCCAGCCGCACCAATGTGTCAGAGGAAACATTGCAACCTTGGTTAGCGTGCACTGTGCCCGGCCCGCCACAGGAGTGGTGGGCCGGTGCAAGATGAGACAAGGATATCCCTACCGGCCAAGCCCTCCCTTAACCCGGACGACGCTATGCCAATTGTGCGTCGCCCCACGGACCTCCCGGTCGCGGCCGGCTACGACCGAGCCTGGGCGTGAACCCAGAGTCTCTGGTGGCACAGCTGGTGCTGCAGTACGGCGCCCTTTACCACTGTACCACCCGGGAGACCTGATGGCGCCTCAGTTTAACCCCCTAACAGGTGCTGCCTTCTATAGGATCTATCAACTGGAACATGGACCCTGTGACATCATAGACACACCCTGGCCTTCGTCCTCCTCACACTCTCCTAATGTTAAACCAGACCTCAGACAATATCAGTGCCTCAACACTAAATGACTACACAAGCCCATTGACAAATGACAGTATTAGTAGTAGTAACGCTATCAGTAGATCCGGTGGCAAATAGAAGCGCTTCCCATGTTCGTTCTGTTGGAAAGCCTGGATATCCACCAAAGGATGCACACAAGGGAGAAACCCTACAGCTGCCCCCAGTGTGAGAAGAGGTTCTCCCGTCAGCACCAGCTGAAGGTGCACCTGAAGGTCCACACTGGCAAAATGCTGTTCACCTGTATGCACTGCGGGAAGAGGTTCTCAGAGAGGAGCTACCTCAGAACCTTTTCCAGAGTATTCTAAAATACATTTTTATCAAAGGGAGGGTACCAGATTTACAGAAAATGTCAAGTGTTAACATAGTGAGACAAGTTATTCTAAACTCAGCAAAAAAAGAATTGGCCCTTTTTCAGGACCCTGACTTTCAAAGATATTTGTATTTTTACGAATTAACTTCACATTGTAAAGGGTTTAAACACTGTTTCACATGCTTGTTCAATGAGCCATAAACAATTAATGAACATGCACCTGTGGAACGGTTGTTAAGACACGAACAGCTTACAGACAGTAGGCAATTAAGGTCACAGTTATGAAAACTTAGGACACTAAAGAGGCCTTTCTACGGATTCTGAAAAGCACCAAAAGAAAGATGCCCAGGGTCCCTGCTCATCTGTGTGAACGTGCCTTAGGCATGCTGCAAGGAGGCATGAGGACTGCAGATGTGGTCAGGGCAATAAATTGCAATGTCTGTACTGTGAGATGCCTAAGACAGCACTACGGGGAGACGGGGCGGACAGCTGATCGTCCTCGCAGTGGCAGACCACGTGTAACAACACCTGCTCAGGATCAGTACATCCGAACATCACACCTGCGGGACAGGTACAGGATGGCAACAACAACTGCCTGAGTTACACCAGGAAGGCACAATCCCTCCATCAGTGCTCAGACTGTCCGCAATACGCTGAGAGAGGCTGGACTGAGAGCTTGTAGGCCTGTTGTAAGGCAGGTCCTCACCAGACATCACCGGCAACAATGTCGGCTATGGGCACAAACCCACCGTCGCTAGACCAGACAGGACTGGCAAAAGTGCTCTTCACTGACAAGTCGCGGTTTTGTCTCACCAGGGGTGATGGTTGGATTTGCGTTACACCAAAGCCTGTACTCTGGAGCGGGATCGATTTGGAGGTGGAGGGTCCGTCATGGTCTGGGGCGGTGTGTCACAGCATCATCTCAACGCTATGCGTTACAGGGAAGACATCCTCCTCCCTCGTGTGGTACCCTTCCTGCAGGCTCGTCCTGACATGACCCTCCAGCATGACAATGCGACCAGCCATACTGCTCATTCTGTGCTTGATTTCCTGCAAGATAGGAATGTCTTGGCCAGAGAAGAGCGTGGATCTCAATCCCATTGAGAACGTCTGGGACCTGTTGGACCCCCCCCCCCCAGAAATGTACGGGAAATTGCAGGTGCCTTGGTGGAAGAGTAGGGTAACATCTCACAGCAAGAACTGGCAAATCTGGTGCAGTCCATGACGAGGAGATGCACTGCAGTACTTAATGCAGCTGGTGGCCACACCAGATACTGACTGTTACATTTGATTTGGACCCCCCCCCCCCCACACACACACACACACACACACTTTATTCAGGGACACATTATTCCATTTCTGTTAGTCACATGTCTGTGGAACTTGTTCAGTTTTACTTGTCACCTGATTGTAATGCCATTTTGTTTTAATGTTATTTTTGTATCATTCCAATGGCTCTATAATGTTAGGTACTTGATTCACATTGTTAGATATTTGCTTGACTGTGGTTAACATTTTAGAATGTCATGTTTCTGTATGTACAGCAAAGAGTTTCTTATATAAACCTTCATGCTCTTCTGTTCAATTTGTGTTTATAGTCTGCAGTCCATGAAGACCTGCTGATATCCTGTGTTACTGGCGGGAGAGACTGGACCTCTGAAGTGGCTGGTCACAAACCCTGGCAACAAATCAGAACCCTGGATCAGGAGCCGTCTCTCTTCCTTCCTGAATCGGAACCAGGACCCAACCAAGAGGGACAGAGACTCCACCACCACACAGAACACAACCAATGGACAGGTGGACTGAACAACCTCGGTCCTGGTGGTCATCAGAGAGACCCAGGCTCCATTCAGGGATCCAGTCTGCAGCCCAGACCCTTCTCTTCACAGTCTCAGTGCAGGGATGATACAGGGCCTGGGGCTGATAGAGATAGACCCTCCTGTTCCTATGATACAAACACCACAGTATCTATGATGAATAGAGCAGGTCACCCTGGGCTTCAGCCTTCACAGGTAGTGGTGGGAGACCCCCCTGGTGGTAGTCGGTCTTCTCCTTCAGGGTCTCATCTAATGCCTGGTGGGGTCTGGGTTCATAGAAGGCCTGGGCCTGAATCTGGGTCTAGCCTTCCTCAGCTACCTCATGGTTACCCCACAAATACAAACAGGGTCAGGATCGGTGTTCACAACGAGACGTACCTAGCCTATAACACAGCACACAATCCCAACAACACCCAAACAATGGCTAGAGGTCAAGGAGGGAGTTCCAACACTAACCACCTGAGGGCAGTGGCTCCTGCTTCTACCTCCTCTAGTGTCATTGGGTCACAACATGGGAGGCCGAGCATTAGGACGGACGCCGATAAGCCGTTTGCCTGCCCCACGTGTGGGAAGCTCTTTGCTAAGACAAAATATATGAAGCAGCACCAGACCGTTCACACCAAGGAGAGGCCCTTCAAGTGCAAACTATGTTACAAGAGCTTCTCCTTCTTGAGTTACCTCATCAGACATAGGCGTGTCCACAACAGGGAGAAATTGTAGCTATTCTTTAGCTGAAATATTGTAGTTCTCATTAAGTCTACTGGGGTCAGAGTTTTTGGGGGATTACTAGGTCCTTTTAGTTAATTGTCTGGGGATGCTCACATGATACAGGCTTGTTGTTTGGTGTGCTGGCATAGCCAAAAAAACCACTGAAATTAGCCAAAAACTAAGTTTTCATTCATTTTTACAATACCCAAAATTTTGGGGACTTTGTACCTGTGGAACATAGTGGAAACCCTTTAAAGCTCGGTCCTTGCCCTCCGGGGGTCCTTGCTATCCAGAATCCTTGGGATGTTACACACAACAACCCCCCCGCCTCTGAATTTGGTTTTGCCTTTTTTTTTCTATTCATAACAAATGATTTATAACACCTTTAACACATTTGGCATAGTCAGGTTGCACCTGTTCCTTTATGTGATCAAATCTGTTAATAAATGAGAAATCATTTCCTTTTCATAAGTTTACAATTTATTTGCTTGTTTATCATTTAGAATTTAACATGACTTTAGTTTCATTGGCTGCCTTGGGGGGGGGGGGGGGGTTCATGTAAACTTAGTTTTTTGCTCATTTAAGTTTGGGGTTAAGCATAGGGTTAGTATTGGGGTTAAGATACATTGTAGAAATAGGTGTTTAGCCATAATTACGACTTTGTGGCTGTGGAAACTAGTGACGACCGGGGGAGGGGGGGGGGGGGGGGGGGGGGGGCAGTGCCCCTGTGACAACTATGTTGGACCCCCTTGTGGCCCCCTTAAATGTGGAGTATGAAATCATTTTTACATAACTCGTTTTTGCTATCGTTCTTTTTTTTTACATCCGTTATTAGACAGTGGCAACGATGATGATTATGAACATGGTCTTTTGCCTGCTAATGCCTGCAATGCAGTGAAGAAAACGATATGACAACAATAACGTCTAATGTATCTGGCCCCTCTAACAGTACAACTGGCCCCAGCTTGGCCCCCCCTCCCCCCAGTTGAAATGGTCTACAACCGCCACTGCCCAGCTCATGTTGGGGTAGGGAGAAATGAGGCAGCAGATGAGGTAGCCGAAAGCAGCTGTGAAGAAGGAGGAGGTGCATAAGGTGGTCCCATTAGGGGGGATGGAATGTACGAGCATCATAGCAGAGGGGCTGACCCAGGAGTGGCAACGTGAGTGGGAGAGAGAGGGGGGAGTGGGGAAGGCAGTTTCTCTATCCAGAATCGGGTATCTGGGGTGTGAAAGGAAGGATGGGGTTCTGTTGACAAGGCTGAGGTTGGGTCATTGTGGATTGGGTAGTGGGTTATTGTTAGTGGGGAAACACACAGATGGGAAGTGTGAGGAATGTGGTGAGGTAGAGATTGAAGTATGCCATGTTATATTGCCGGTGGTATGCTGAGGATAGGACATTCTTCTGTGACCTGACTAACCGCATTTTCGCCTGTAACAATTTTGAGCTAGGACTTTCACGTCTGATGTAAAAAGGGCTTTATAAATACATTTGATTGAGCTCAAATGATAGGCAAATTGAAATAACAAGGAAGCTGTTGTATTCCACCGGCCTGCATCTACTGGTGTGAGGTTATTAGATATTTAAATGTGTAATTTGCACTCTGACCTGAGAAATGCAGCGATACAGCGTCTAGTCTGCCGGAAATGCACAAGAAGAAGGTTTGATGTGTAATGGAGCAGTATCATATTTCAAAGAATTGCACACATACATTTTCATTTAACCAACCACACCCTTTGAGCTATGATTCCCAACCAATAAGATCCTTTCTCTTCAGTGTAAACAGAAGTGAGGATGTGACTCATAGGTGCAAGATGGCGCAAGCAGGAGGAGGTGTGGATCATAAAGATAGATAGAGGACTCTTCTTTATATCTGTGCCATTATAGCGTCTGACAGCATGGAAAACAGAGCAAAGCAGAGTTAGGAAATAAAACGTCCAGTTCTGTGTATGTCCCCTCGTCTTATAGGAGAACGTTTGTTGAAGAGGAGTGGAACAAGTTGCCAAATCAGAGTAATCCATTTGAGATATCCAGACTGGTGGAAAGAGTGATGGTAAAAGGAATTCTGTGTGGATTATGAGAAGTGGACTTGTTCTGATTTCTTGTACATCAGAGGAACAGAAGGAGCGGGTGTTGTATTTCACCCGATTCGAGAAGGTTGCCATGTCATGCGTGGCTATTCGGAGCAGGGCACCCCTCAAGGGGGTCATATCTGGCGTCCACAGGAGGCTGCGGAGGGGATAACAGCTCATAAATGGCTGGAACGGAGCAAATGGAATGGCAAACATGGAAACTGAGTTTGATACCATTCCACTGATGCCGCTCCAGCCATTACCTCAAGCCCGTTCTGCCCAATTAAGGTGCCACCAACTTCCTGTGCAGGAGTCTTGTTGCAGAAATAAAACGGTATCCATGGGGTGATTGATGCACGGCGGATGAATCGTGTGGTGAATGGAGTTTAAAAAAAAAATATGTACGAGTCCATCCATACCCAAGTGCAGTTTGGGTATATTAATTACCATGTAAGAGGGTTTATCCAAAGACCAACGCAGTGTAATCACTGTAGAGGTTATGGACATGTGGAAAGTGTCTGCAGAAGGGACAATTCGAGATGTCCATGTTGTGGAAGAGATCATCTCATGTGTTGTAAAAGTGAGGAGTATGTGAAGTGTTGCGATTGTGATGAAGCGACATGTGAATATGCCTTCTCTGCAGGGGTTGCCAGACATTTTTTTATTTTACCTTTATTTAACTAGGCAAAGTCAGTTAAGAACAAATTCTTATTTTCAATGACGGCCTAGGAACAGTGGGTTAACTGCCTGTTCAGGGGCAGAACGACAGATTTCTACCTTGTCAGCTCGGGGATTCGAACTTGTAACCTTCCAGTTACTAGTCCACTGCTCTAACCACTAGGCTACCCTGCCACCCTGAAATGTTGCATGTCAAGAAGGTGGACTTTGTGGCCTTTATAACTATGGTGGTTAACGGCACTGCCAACGTGGAGAGGAAGTCCAGGAAAATAACCATCATTGTGGATGTGGCAGAGCAGTTCCTGGGACTGGAACACTTCTCAGCGGAGGAGATGCATGGAGTATTGTCAAGAACCATACCACCCTCTCAAGCCTTAGAGCCTGAGAGGGGAGATATGAAGCTGAAGGATGGAAGTAGTGAGCTTTGTTTTTGTTCATGTATAATTTTTGTTGTTGTGTGGATTAAGTACGTTTTTCTACATTACATATGGATTTTTCTTTTTACTTGTTTTTTTTCCAACCCCGTCCAGTTGGTGGCAGCAACACACCTTATTGGGGAAAAAACCCCACAGAAGAAGTAGTAGTGGTAGTTAAGTGAAGACTTAACGTAGGAAGATGTCGGAAGAGGATGTTTTGTTTGAAACTGACGGCTTTGGATGAATTGGCATCCGTGAGAATAACAAGAATTGGGCTTATTTTGTTTGTGTGTGTCCGGAGCAGACGGAGCGTGCTTTGCGACTCAAAAAGATATCGGATTGGAATGTGTTGCGTGTGGATCATCAAAGCAGGGCGCCTATCAAGGGGGTTATCTCTGGGGTGGCACTAGAAGGGAAAGCAAAATACATCACTGAAGAAGTAGATGGAATGGTTGGTGCACGCCGACTGACCTGCATGGTGGATGGATTGAGGAAGCCCATTCTATTTGAATTAGTCTCCCTTCTCACATATTTGGGTTATGTAAGAGCCTTTGTGGCCGAACATAACGCAGTGTGATAAATGCAAAATATTTGGATGTAAGTGTACACTACTGGTCAAAAGTTTTTTAACACCTACTCATTCAAGGGTTTTTCTTTATTTTTACTATTTTCTACATTGTAGAATATTAATGAAGACATCAACTATGAAATAACACACATGGAATCATGTAGTAACCAAAAGAAAAGTGTTAAACAAATCAAAATATACACTACCGTTCAAACGTTTGGGGTCACTTAGAATTGTCCTTGTTTTTGAGAAGAGAAAAGCATATTTTTTTGTCCATTTAAAATACATTGATCAGAAATACAGTGTAGACATTGTTAATGTTGTAAATGACTATTGTAGCTGGAAACGGCAGAATTTAAATGGACTATCTACATAAGCGAACAGAGGCCCATTATCAGCAATCGTGTGTTCCAATGGCACGTTGTGTTAGCTAATCCAAATGTATCATTTTAAAAGGCTAATTGATCATTAGAAAACCCTTTTGCAATTGTTAGCACAGCTGAAAATTGTTGTCTTGATTTAAAGAAGCAATAAAACGGGCCTTCTTTAGACTAGTTGAGTATTTGGAGCATCAGCATTGGTGGGTTCGATTACAGGCTCAAAATGGCCTGAAACAAATAGCTTTTCTGAAACGCATCAGTCTATTCTTGTTCTGAGAAATGAAGGCTATTCCATGTGAGAAATTGCCAAGAAACTGAAGATCTCGTACAACTGTGTACAACTGTGTACTACTCCCTTCACAGAACAGAGCAAACTGGCTCGAACCAGAATAGAAAGAGGAGTGGGAGGCCCCGGTGCACAACTGAGCAAGAGGACAAGTACAGTGCCTTGCGAAAGTATTCGGCCCCCTTGAACTTTGCGACCTTTTGCCACATTTCAGGCTTCAAACATAAAGATATAAAACTGTATTTTTTTGTGAAGAATCAACAACAAGTGGGACACAATCATGAAGTGGAACGACATTTATTGGATATTTCAAACTTTTTTAACAAATCAAAAACTGAAAAATTGGGCGTGCAAAATTATTCAGCCCCCTTAAGTTAATACTTTGTAGCGCCACCTTTTGCTGCGATTACAGCTGTAAGTCGCTTGGGGTATGTCTCTCAGTTTTGCACATCGAGAGACTGAAATTTTTTCCCATTCCTCCTTGCACAACAGCTTGAGCTCAGTGAGGTTGGATGGAGAGCATTTGTGAACAGCAGTTTTCAGTTCTTTCCACAGATTCTCGATTGGATTCAGGTCTGGACTTTGACTTGGCCATTCTAACACCTGGATATGTTAATTTTTTAACCATTCCATTGTAGATTTTGCTTTATGTTTTGGATCATTGTCTTGTTGGAAGACAAATCTACGTCCCAGTCTCAGGTCTTTTGCAGACTCCATCAGGTTTTCTTCCAGAATGGTCCTGTATTTGGCTCCATCCATCTTCCCATCAATTTTAACCATCTTCCCTGTCCCTGCTGAAGAAAAGCAGGCCCAAACCATGATGCTGCCACCACCATGTTTGACAGTGGGGATGGTGTGTTCAGGGTGATGAGCTGTGTTGCTTTTACGCCAAACATAACGTTTTGCATTGTTGCCAAAAAGTTCAATTTTGGTTTAATCTGACCAGAGCACCTTCTTTGACATGTTTGGTGTGTTTCCCAGGTGGCTTGCGGCAAACTTTAAACAACACTTTTTATGGATATCTTTAAGAAATGTCTTTCTTCTTGCCACTCTTCCATAAAGGCCAGATTTGTGCAATATACAACTGATTGTTGTCCTATGGACAGAGTCTCCCACCTCAGCTGTAGATCTCTGCAGTTCATCCAGAGTGATCATGGGCCTCTTGGCTGCATCTCTGATCAGTCTTCTCCTTGTAGGAGCTGAAAGTTTAGAGGGACGGCCAGGTCTTGGTAGATTTGCAGTGGTCTGATACTCCTTCCATTTCAATATTATCGCTTGCACAGTGCTCCTTGGGATGTTTAAAGCTTGGGAAATCTTTTTGTATCCAAATCCGGCTTTAAACTTCTTCACAACAGTATCTCGGACCTGCCTGGTGTGTTCCTTGTTCTTCATGATGCTCTCTGCGCTTTTAACGGAACTCTGAGACTATCACAGTGCAGGTGCATTTATACGGAGACTTGATTACACACAGGTGGATTGTATTTATCATCATTAGTCATTTAGGTCAACATTGGATCATTCAGAGATCCTCACTGAACTTCTGGAGAGAGTTTGCTGCACTGAAAGTAAAGGGGCTGAATAGTTTTGCACGCCCAATTTTTCAGTTTTTGATTTGTTAAAAAAGTTTGAAATATCCAATAAATGTCGTTCCACTTCATGATTGTGTCCCACTTGTTGTTGATTCTTCACAAAAAAATACAGTTTTATATCTTTATGTTTGAAGCCTGAAATGTGGCAAAAGGTCGCAAAGTTCAAGGGGGCCGAATACTTTCGCAAGGCACTGTACATTAGTGTCTAGTTTGAGAAACAGACGCCTCACAAGTCCTCAACTGGCAGCTTCATTAAATAGTACACGCAAAACACCAGTCTCAACGTCAACAGTGAAGAGGCGACTCCGGGATGCTGGCCTTCTAGGCATGATTCCATATGTGTTATTTCATAGTTTTAATGTCTTCTATTATTCTACAATGTAGAAAATAGTACAAATAAATAACCCTTGAATGAGTAGGTGTTCTAAAACTTTCGACCGGTAGTGTATGTAGACGGGATGACTATCAAAACATTATATGCCAGATGGTTAAATGCTGCAATTGTGGTGGCGAACATGCGCCCAAATTCCTGAATTGTTAGGGTGAAGGAGACAGAGGTGGCAAAAATAGGGCCGTCAGGGAGAAGGGAGTAACGTTTTGGAAACAATGGCAGTTCGATTAGAGACACTAGTGAATGTTCCTCGCCAACAGAGAGGTCCTTACATGTTAAACGATGACTTGCAAAGGTTATAAACTGCACAGCGCAAACAGAAAGAAAAATAGAAGAAAATGGTAACCATTGAGTGCGGCTCAACATTTTTTAGGGGGGGGGGGGGGGGCTTATAGCAGAGACATTACAAGTAATCCTGTCAATGAATGTTCCGCTCTCACAGGCCCCTGAGCCTGTGTTGAGATGGGATTTGGACTATGATTGAGGGAGTGGGATGGGTTTTGGATTTATTTCACTTTTTGTATTACGTCGTCGCCCTCCCTCCCATTTGGTGGATGCCAGATGCAGCGAGAGGCTCAGAGATTTAGAATCAGAGGATGTAAGACAGATTGGTATGACTACAGTGCAGAGTGATGAAGCTCCCATGGCTGCTCCTGTACTAAGTGGACCAACTGTTGGGGCTGGTATGTTTTCTAGACCTGTTCAGAAGTCTTGCGCTCATGAACGTGCTCTGTCAAAGGACATTTTGGATAGTGACAAAACTTAACCTTCCCAAAGAAAGCTATGACGTTATCAACACGACTCGGGTTGTGGAAAGCCGAAATGCCAGGTTGAAGGTTATTGTGGATACGGCAAAATAGTTATTGGGGTTAACAGATACCGTTGAAATCGTTGTAGACATGCTGAATAATCCTACGGGTGGATTGTTTCAGAATGATATACATACAGTTTAATGGGTTGGGGGCTTGGGAGGGTTAGTAGGGCTTTTCCCCCCAGTTATTTTTTCTTAGTAGTGCATAATTAGGTAGACCATGATTAATGCACACTCCAACACAGTAGGTGGCGACATGCACCTTAAAACGTTTGTTTGAGGACGGCAATGATATCATAGAAGACTAAGACGAACGGAAGTGAACAGTGACCAAGATCCACGCTAAGAGTTTTTATTGTTAATATTTAGACGTGTATTACCACCCTGGAACGCAATATGACTTGACTGCACAGCATCACATACTTAACCCAAGTAGTTTTTAATTCGCGTTGGAGACAGGACTTGGTTGATATGTTATTTAAGTAACGCTAGTTGTCGAGCTGCTAATAATGGCTGGTAACTCTAACTGTATGTTTTTTCACACTCAAATAGCCTCCATCATGGAGGTTCTAGCGAATGCAGCCGTGGCAGAGGTCTGTAAACTCGTAGACGACGACTATGCAGTGTTTCGTTTGGAAATAACTCAAAGCCAGAAAGAAAACAGGACATTGCGGAAGAAACTACTGGAACTGAAGGTGGCACGGGAACTCGCAGAAAAGACTACACGAGAGCGCGTCCTCGCCACTCGTCCCAGTAGTGTCAAGATCGTCGACCGATACAGAGGAATGGCAAGAGGTACATTTTGCAGAAGGCTGCATTCATATATATATATACGGCAATGCCTTTCGCCCCCTTGCCCTATGCAAATGTATTCAGATGTGTTACCCAGAATTTGGTCTTGGTCAGTTTTTGGATTGTACGCAATAATTCCCCAAATTACTTAGCTAATTTGTGCAAACACACAATATCATATTCTAACAAGATTCTTGATTTACTGCGTTTCATATTATTTACTCAATGCAAACAATATGATGCATGGAACAATAAATAGTATATCAATACGTTATGAGTTAACCCCCCCCCCCCCCCCCCCAAATCACCCTCTCAGGTGAAGGAGATCTCACTGGAGGCCACAGGAGCTTTGTGAAGCCAGCTGGACACAATACATGGAGAGATGACCAACCAATCACTGTTGATGAGGGGAGTGGAACCTCAACCCAGCACGTTATCATGATAGAGGTTAGTGTAATCGTGTTACATAAAAATGTGTTACTTTATAAATGAAATGTCTGTTTATTTCAGTAAGGCTCCCCTCAGCTATTCACTTGCTTACATGTACATCCTAATTTATCTGCCGTAGGGGAGCTTGTGAGACTTCCTTACAACATTTATCAAATTCTACTCATGTACCGGTAATAATCCCCCCTCTTCTTGTCAGTCTGCAGAGGCTGCTGGCCCTGAGGTCAAGCATGAGAGGTCTGAAGGAGAGGAGGATCCACGGCACAGCAGAGACATCCAGACTGGAGTAGCTGGAGCGCCCCCTGTAGTCACAGAAGACCCCACCACTGCCACAGCACCGCCCAGGACCCGATGCAGCATCACGGAGGTCAGTGGAACCCCGAACGCCGTCCTCAAGTCAGAGACCAAGACTTTAACTGTACACACAGGATCAGATCCAGAGAGACTGGGCTGTCCTCCTGCTCCCGGCTCAGAGTATTTACCGGTATTTCAACAAATCTTGAAGCTGGTTCATTCCCATGTAGATGGTGATGCATTAGACACTGAAGTTGATGATCCGTCTTGTTCTTACACTACAGAGATGGACCCTGGCAACATATCCTTGGATTTAGAGAGACAGACTGATCAGTCAAAATGGGACTGGAACCAGTACAGTAGTAGTGTATATTCTGAAGGGTGCCTAGATAAGAAAGGGGCGGTTATAGTTGTAGATGAGATGACTGTGAAAGTGGAGAGGGATGTTCCTCCCACATGGAATGCAGATGGTCACCTAGGAGACGGACACTCGCAGGGCAGAGAAGTCTTAGATTACAGGGAAAGCTTAGAGACAAATACAAATGTCACAACTCACTCCCCTTTACACGCGCTCAGGGATTGCGACCTAGTGCCCACATCGATGGGGCATTCCAATTCACACCTTTTCGATCAGGTATTGAACTCAGACGACAGGGCTCAAGGAGGGGGAGCCACATTGGGCAATAGTAAAGAGAAACGGTTCCTCTGCATGTTCTGTAACAAAGGCTTCAGCTGCCTCCAGAAGGTGGAGATCCACCAGAGGGTCCACACAGGGGAGAAACCTTACAGCTGTAACCAGTGTGAGAAGAGGTTCTCCCGCCAGGACCACCTGAAAAGGCACCAGAGGGTCCACACAGGGGAGAAACCATACAGCTGTACCCAGTGTCACATGCGCTTCACCCAGGCTGGTCACCTGAAGATGCACCTGAAGGTCCACACGGGAGAAAGGCAGTTTGCTTGTACGCACTGCAGGAAGATGTTCTCAGAGAGGAGCTACCTCAAGATACACCAGCAGAAAAAACATTCCACTATAAAATAGGAAATAACCATTCCACTTGATAGCTTCTGGTGTTTCGATCAAACCCTGCATTTAAGATACATTTATCAGAAATTTGGGATAATGAGAGTAACAAATTTTAGTGTTGAATATTCCTGGGTAGGATATTGCATCCAGACGTGTGAGATATATAAAAGTCTGTTTCATATTGTTTGTGCTGTGTAGGCTATATGGTGGTCACACATTTTCCCAAGACACCTAATGAGAAAATGTATTCCGTTCATCAAGTTCATACTGATTTTTAGTTGAGACACATGTATGTGTGGTTTTCATATGGTGTATTCAGCTCTTGTTTGTTTAATAAACACAACATGGGACTTTTCATTCCAAGACTTTCATTGAGACTCTTTAGACCCATACATTAAAAAGCACCTACTGTACAAGTCAAAATACTTTAGTCAGGTTTGTCTGATGACTTTTGATTGATAATTTCTGACTTGTTTTTACCCACAACATCATTTATGTTCACCGTGATGGGTTTAACAACAATTTAAGTAATTCTGTAACTACGGTATAGGACTCAAAGGGAGGAGGTCAGAGGCCTGGCAGTGGTTGTGGACATGATTATGGATTACAGGAAAAGGAGGGCTGAACGCGCCCCCATTCTCATCGACGGGGCTGTAGTGGAGCAGGTTGAGAGCTTCAAGTTCCTTGGTGTCCACATCACCAACAAACTATCATGGTCCAAACATGCCTATTCCCTGTCAAGAGACTGAAAGGATTTGTCATGGCTCCTCAGATCCTCAAAAATGTCTACAGCTGCACCATCAAGAGCATCCTAACTGGTTGCATCACCGCCTGGTATGGCAACTGCTTGGCCTCTGACCGCAAGGCTCTACAGAGGGGATTGCGTATGGCCCAGTACATCACTGGGGCCAAGCTTCCTGCCATGTAGGACCCCTATACCAGGCGGTGTCAGAGGAATGCCCTAAAAATGGTCAGACTCCAGCCACCCTAGTCATAGACTGTTCTCCCTGCTGCCGCACAGTAAGCGGTACTGGAGCGCCAAGTCTAGGTCCAAAAGGCTTCTTAACAGCTCCTACCCCCAAGCCGTAAGCCTGCTGAACAGCTAATCAAATGGACACCCGGACTATTTGCATTGACCCCCATACACACACCTTTTTTTTTACGCTGCTGCTACTCGCTGTTTATTATTTATGCATAGTCCCTTCACCCCTACCTACGTATTACCTCAACTAACCTGTTACCCCGCACATTGACTCGGTACCGAGTCAACGTAGCCTCGTTATTTTGGTGCTCTTATTTGTTATTTTATTTAGAAAATATTTAGCTTAACTATTGTTGGTTAAGGGCTTGTAAGTAAGCATCAAATACAATTTGATTTGAAACAAGGTGGGGATGGGTAAATACTGTTTTACATTATAGTCCTTTGGCAGACACTCTTTTCCAGAGCGATTTACATTAGTGAGTGCATACATTTTCATACCTTTTTCGTACTGGTCCCCTGTGGGAATCAACCCACAACCCTGGCGTTGCATGCGCCATGCTCTACCAACTGAGCCACACGGGACGCCATGTTGAAAGTGTGTTATCTCTGTACACGTGTGTACATAGCTGATACAGATTACACACGCCCTCAGGTATCTCTTCCAGGAGAAGGGTCTAGAGGTTCTGTTGGTGAAGGAGGAGGGGTGTGAGGAGGGTCTGGGGAACCCTGAGGGGAACATGGTCATGGAGGACAACCAGACGACATCTCCTCCTGAAACCACAGAGGAACCAGCTGAGCAGCACAGGACCACACACAGTCTCACTGAGGTGAGCCCACTGAACTACTGTCTGAATGGTATTAGGTCAGGTCCGTATCCACAAACCCTCTCAGAGTAGGAGTGCTGATCTAGGAACAGTTTAGCCTTTTAGATTATAATGAATGAGACTTTTGTGAGGGCATTTTGAAGTTAAACCTTACTAATGCTTATGTACCGAAATATGCCTTTACGCCCAGGCATTGGGCTTGAGATTGTCAAAGAAACTAACTCATAAGATATAAAGGTGTGCGTGCATTAATAAAATGCCTGTTCTAACTGTTCTGTGTGTGTAGCATGACCCCATCATATCTGGGCGCTCAGCCAAGAGCTGACAGAAACTAACTGGTTCCTCTTAGCTGAACTGGAGACAGGGAAAAGTGTTATCTTCTGCACACAAGTCATAGAGCTATTCTGTTTGGAGCCTGTTTCTGGGCGAGAGACTCATGCTTTGTGTGTGTGACCAGGTCGACCATACATCATCTGGGCCGACAGTCAAAGGCGCTTGCTTGGCCAACTTGGGGGAACCGTTGAGCTACTCTTAGCTGAAGTATGTCTGGAGTGACTTCCTGTCATTCTGGACCGTATTGTCCTCACTCAGTTGTGACCGACTGAGGCAACCTTTTCACCCAGTTGTCTCCCCTCACACACACATACACAGGGTCACGTGTTTTGCAGATGCTTGCATGGGGTAGCTTGACTATATAAATGCTCCTATATTCTTTGCACAGGAGGGTCTCACTCCATCTCACCTGCGTGGGTGGTGCGACCAGCCTCCTCATTATAATACGTTTTTATTAACAGTAATTGATTATTGATTTTGCCTCTCTTCATTATTAGTTCAAGGTAGAATTTCCACCACACTATGTAGACCGGTGGGGACCTGATCCTCAATCAGAACTTCTACACTGAGACTCTTTGTGGATACGGGCCCAGATCTTGATGGATTTTGTCTTAAGTGTGGGACCATGTCTTTGAATTATCAAACCATTGAAGAGTGTCAAGTAATCAAATCAACTAACATGTTTGCATAGTATTAATAGCAGTCCCTTATTGCCCAATCAGAAGATGCTCCATAGCAGGGTGCTCATATCAGATTTCTTGATCCAACATCCTCTCACTCTGTATCTCTTACAGTCAGTAGACATGGAGGATGGGAAGCCTGATCTGCTGCTGGTCAAAGAGGAGAAAAGAGGATGGACCAGAGAGCGGACTAAAGATGGGGGAGCAAGGTAAGAGAGAAATACATATAGCCTACATACAGTAATAGCTCTTCAATGGGAATGGTGATGGATCTGGCTTTTATTTTCTCTACATTCTTAAAATTAAATCAATTCAACTTATGTTTACATACTAAAACACACATAATTTATGAACTTGACCAGGTAATTGACTCAAATTCCATTGGGCCCGTGGGACGACATCATTGAGCAAGCCAGGAACAAAGGCAACATAGTGGAGGTCAGTGGATGGGACAGCATCCTCAACTGTTAACCACAACTAGAAACAGACAGTCGAACACAAAACGAAAACCGAACTTAGTCTCCATGACAACAGGGTGTGGTCTGTGGGGACAGTATACGGCGGGAGAGAAAAGATTTGGCTAGAGATGTTCCGTCCTGCTCCTATAATTGTGATTCAGAGACTGATGCCGCCTCAGGTTAACCCCCTAACAGGTGCTGCCTTCTATAGGATCTATCAACTGGAACATGGACCCTGTGACAACACACTCTCCTGTCCTTTGTCCTCCTCACACTCTCCTAATGTTAAACCTGTCCTCAGACGATGCCTGAAGACTAAATGGCTACACAAGCCCATGACAAATGACAGTAGTAGAGATGTAAACAGTAAAGTTGGCAGCGCCAAAGAGAAGCGCTTCCTGTGTTCGTTCTGTAGGAAAACCTTCAGTTTCCCCAAACAGGCTGAGATCCACCAGAGGGTCCACACAGGGGAGCAATCGTACAGCTGCCCCCAGTGTGAGAAGAAGTTCTCCCACCAGCACCAGCTGAAGATGCACCTGAAGGTCCATAAGGGAGAAAGGCTGTTTGCCTGTATGCACAGCATGTAATATAGTACTAATTTGTTTGTAGTTAATTATGTTGGTTTTGGATGTATAGGGAACTAGATGAGGTGAACTGAGGAAATAATGAGTATGATGAGGCAGAGTAGATATGGTGATGGTTGGTGTGATTGTGTCTGTAAAAATGCTTCACTGATGAAGTGACAAACTTTGTCCCTTTAGAGACTGGTGTTTATAGTGAGATAATGATAGTGCCTTAATTAATGTTTACTTGACATGAAGTAGTGAAGCTGTGTGTTATGTAATGTTGAACCTTTTTAAAGTATTCTCAAATGTATTTTATCAAAGCGAGAGTACCACATTTACACAAAAGGAAAAGTGTTACCATAGTGAGAAGTTATTCTTCTTGTCACTTATCGTTTTCTGCAATAAATGTGATTTGTAATGCCGTTTTGTTGAAATTAAATACTAAATTGACTGTTCTGACAGACTTGGTTATTTTTGTATCATTGTAGAGACAGAGTGTTGGCTCCATATTGTTAAGTACTTGAATCCCAATGTTAGAGATGGGCTTGACTGTGGTTAACATGTAATAATATGCCATGTTTGTGGGTAAAGCAAAGGGTTTATTTTATAAACCGTTATGCTTTTCTGTACAATCTTTGTTTGCAGTCTGCAGTCCATGAAGACCTGCTGATATTCAGTGTTACTGGCGGGAGAGACTGGACCCCTGAGGCGGTCACAAATCTTGAACCAGGACAATGCATCAGGAGCCATTCCTGAGTCAGAACCCAACCGTGAGGGACAGAGACTCCACCACAACCATTACACACAGTGCCTTCAGAAAGTATTCACACCCCTTGACTTTTTCCACATTTTGTTGTGTTTACAGTCTGAATTTAAAATGGATTAAATGTAGATGAGTTGTGTCACTGGCCTACACACAAAACCCCATAATGTCAAAGTGGAATTATGTTGTTAAAAATGTTTACAAATTGATTAAAAATGAAAAGCTGAAATGTCTTGAGTCAATAAGTATTCAACCCATTTATTCAGGAGCAAGAATTTGCTTAACAAGTCACATAAGTTGCATGGACTCACTGTGTGCAATAATATAGTGTTTAACACGATTTCTGAACGACTACCTCACCTCTACCCTACACATACAATTATCTGTATTACAATGAGTACCACTCTCTATATTTTCAAGCATAGTGGTGGTTGCATGATATGTGTATGGGGAATTTTTCAGGATAAAAGAGAAACGGAATGGAGTTTAGCACAGGCACAATGTGTATTATTGTTATTGTTATGAATCTCACATGGCTGTAGCAAACATTGCCACCCAATAATTGACTTTGGCTGTATTTATACAGATGTATGTCACTGTGTTTATTCTACAGTCCTTGACCTCAAGCTGTTTGCAGTAAATGGCCTAAATTACTGGCCTATAAATGGCCTATTGAACCTGTAGTTGATATTCCAGACTGTCTGGTCTTCACAAACTGAGTCAGTGTACAACATGTTGACTTCTGGGTCATGCCATTTGATTTCAATCAGTTTTTGCCCACACTCCTTTTGATTCGAACTAAACTTTCAATACATATTTGCCCATGGTAGAAGTGGTCAGAAAGTAATATTTTGGACCTGAGTGCCAGAACATTCAGGAGAGGGAGGTGCTCAAAGTTGTACCATTTGGCATACCTCATCATACCACGAGTTCAATGTCTTCCTCACTGGGAAAGATAAACAGTTGAATTTAATATTTTAAAAGCTTGCATACAGGATTGTCAAACTATTTGATAATTTACTGAAATTAAAGTTTAAATAAAAAAAACATTTGAACTTTAATGTCAATTATCTAAAAACAAATTAGCTTTTGACCATATTTGACAATCTGAGATGTTTGTGTTTATGCCCGTCATCGGTTGAGACACAGCACGCTCTTGAAAACATGGTGGGTGTCATGTTTTGGCTGATTAATGTACTAAAATGGGAATAACATTGAAATTTCTACTTTCAAATGGTACCACAAAAATGGTTGGAGGTCCACATATCAGAGAATGTTGACTTGAATGAGATATCAGTTAAATTACTGTCAATCTTCCATATGAAACCTATTGATATCATAGGAATATAGATAATAGAAAAGACATTCCCATTTAAGTTGATATTCAACAGTGGGTGGACCGGCAGCCATCTTTGTAAGTAGGAATTGGAAGTTAAAATATCAATTTCAATATCAGCTAAATTGCAGTGGTCTGAAGGGATAGGCCCATTCTATGAATTATATTTATATGATTGAAATAACGCCCACCCTGTATTCAAGAGTATGTATGCTGTGTCTCAACTGATGGCGGACACAACACACACACCTCAGAGGATGTAAATTAGGGTCTAAACTACAACATATGCGAAAATAAATTAAACAAATCTGAGTTTGTGTTAGATACAGTACTTTAGATTTTTTATAAAAAACATTTACTTCAAAAAATTCTAAATAGTTTGACAACCCTGTTTTTAAGCTTTTAAATTATATCAAACCCAACAATAATCTTTTCCAGTGATGAAGATATGGATGTCTCATGGTATGGTGGGGTATGCAAAAAGGGGCAGCTCTATCTCGTGAATGTTTTGGCATTCAGGTCCAAGAATGTCACCACTACTACCATGGGCAAACATGTATGGAAAGTTTCATTCAAATCAAAAGGGGTGTGGTCAAAAAGAGATTAAAATCAAATGGAATGACCTTTCTGTTTACGAGGGTAATTAACCACAAACCCCTCATTAACTTGTCATTTGAAACAATGTGGCCAATCAGCTTAAATCCAATAGTTTTTTTCATATTGAACATAGATATTAAGCTGTACACAACCAGTGCTATATGTATGTGCAATATGAAAAAACGATTGGATTTAAGCTGATTGGCCACACTTTAAAAGCCACAAAATGAGCAGAAACACTCCTCTGGGTGTAAACTCTGTGGATTTGGAAACAAGTGCTCCTGAGTAGAATGGAACCCCCCTTTTACTGCGACACAACGTACAGGCAATTCTGCAATAAATTACACACACAACAAAAACATTGTTGAGCATTTAGACTTGAAAAAACAAATAAATCACATAATATCTCATAGAAATACTTTTAATTATTCTTAGTATGATAACTAGTATAACATTTGGATAATTGTGCACATTTCCCATTATTTTCAACCCAATTATTGATTCCTTACAAAACAACACTGCAGTTTCATAACTGCCGTTTTGGACCCAGCAATTGCAGAATAATTGCAGTTTGCGGTGGTTGAACTGCAGTTTTACTGCACTGCAACTGCAGTTACAGTTACTAAAGTATGCTTTAGTGAGTAATCCCAACCCCACTTTTACTTTGGCACCTAGAAGTTGTCTCTATAAGCCAATATGTAATTGAAGGCCTATAGTGTATATTGCATTGGGACCAACGGTGTGGGTGGAGTTGAAAGTGTTGCTGGACATACAGTATACACCTCAGTCCCCCATGAAATGACACCATATAGCTTCTACGGACACTAGTGAGTAACCCCAACCCCACTTTTACTTCAGCACCTAGAATAGTTCTCTCTAAAAGCCTATATGTATATAATGTATAGTGAATTGCATTGGAGGGATTTATTTTACATTGGAACATGTTTAAAACCTCAATGTAATGAAAATATCACTTAAATATGAACACATTTGAATCATGGTTAATGTTTAGACAATTACTATTTCACATATCATGAATTAGTACAGGTTGTTGATACTTTACTAGTATATGGGAAACTTTTATTTTGAAATATTTCCTAAATCCGTGACCCGGAAGTGCTTTCTTTGTGTCGTGACAAGGCGCTGGCGTAAACAGTGACCAATAACGTTTTCACAGTTAAGAGTTTTACTTTAGACGTTTATTAACAACCTGGAACTCAAAATATGAATAATTTAACAGTATAACATAATATACATACCCCATGTAGTGATTAATGTAGTGATTTCGAGTTTGAGACGGGACTTGCTTGATAGATGTTATCTCGGTAACGCTAGCTAGCTGCGTAGCTAACAATGGATAACTGTATGGTTTTTCACACTCAAATAGCCTCCATCATGGAGGTGCTAGCGAATGCAGCCGTGGCAGAGATCTGTAAAGTCGTAGACGACGACTATGCAGTGTTTCGTTTGGAAATAACTCAAAGCCAGAAAGAGAACAGGGCATTGCGGAGGAAACTACAGCTACTGGAAATGAAGGTGTCACGCGAGCGCGTCCTCGCCAGTCCAAGAAGCATCAAGATCTTCGACCGATACAGAGGAATGGCAAGAGGTAACGTTACATTTTTGCAGAATGCCGAGGCCTGTCGCCCCGTTCCGCTCTGCGCATGTGTGACTTTAGATTTGTTACCCACATACTATATATGGTTAACCAGAATTGGGTGTTGTAATGTATGTGTATGTATGTAATAATTCCCCAGAATACTTAACTAGATATTTTGCGTAAAGACACAATATTATAACCTAACCAGATTATTGATTTACTACATTTCCTGTTATTTACTCATTGAAAACAATGTGAGCCATGGAACATAATACATCAATCAATAAATAGTAAATCAAATCAAATCAAATTTTATTTGTCACATACACATGGTTAGCAGATGTTAATGCGAGTGTAGCGAAATGCTTGTGCTTCTAGTTCCGACAATGCAGTAATAACCAACAAGTAATCTAACTAACAATTCCAAAACGACTGTCTTATACACAGTGTAAGGGGATAAAGAATATGTACATAAGGATATATGAATGAGTGATGGTACAGAGCAGCATAGGCAAGATACAGTAGATGATATCAAGTACAGTATATACATATGAGATGAGTATGTAAACAAAGTGGCATAGTTAAAGTGGCTAGTGATACATGTATTACATAAGGATGCAGTCGATGATATAGAGTACAGTATATACATATGCATATGAGATGAATAATGTAGGGTAAGTAACATTATATAAGGTAGCATTGTTTAAAGTGGCTAGTGATATATGAGAAGTGTTACCTTGCATCCTTGCCAGTTCTAGACATTATCAAGAGTGTACAATATAGCTTTGAGCATTGACAATAGCTAACTCAACCTCCGCTTTCCCCCAATCACTCTCTCAGGTGAAGGAAATCTCACTGGAGGCCACAGGAGCTTTGTTAAGCCAGCGGGACACAATAAATGGAGAGATGACCAACCAATCACTGTTGATGAGGGGAATGGAACCTCAACCCAGCACATTATCATGATAGAGGTTAGTGTAATAGTGTTGCATAAAAAAAAAGAGTTACTTTGTAAATCAAATGCCTCCCGTTTATTTCAGAAAGGCTATTCAGCTATTCACTTGCTTACATGTGCATCCTTATTTATCTGCCAATGGGGAGCTTGTGAGACTTCCCTATGACATTGTTATCCAATTCTTACATGCTGACTACACCGGCCACACGTGTGCGCCATCGCGCGCATGTTGATTTTGTCTATCCACACCAGACACCATCAGGACACCCAGGTTGAAATATCAAAGTGAACTCTGAACCAACTATATTCATTTGGGTACCAGTTGTTACTCGGTGAGGGAAATGTTATGTTTATGTATCGAATCAATGCTACTTTCTAATAACTAATTAGAAAGGTTCATGCAGGTGACTGACTGATCATTACTGTTCCTCAACTTGGCAGTACGCCCAGAATATTGCTATGGGAACAACCGAGGTATCTGTTTGAAGATCTCAACTTGGAGAGAGAGAGAGAGCCTTGTGAGGCATTGGTCAGTCACATGTGCGAGTCACCGGTAGTGATGAATTAATTATGTTAAATCATGCAAATATAACTTGTCTGTGCGTTGCCATATAAGACAACTGTTGGGACCGCCCCAACGGAGCTTCTTATAGACTTGAACAGGTTTGTTGTAACCTCTCCAGCTTGCTGATAATAAAGAGTTATTCATGTTAAGATTGACTTCAGGTGTCCCTGGTGTTGAATTTCCACCACAACACATATGAAACATTCATGGACTTTTCGCTAGCTATCTTGCTGTTGCTAGCTAATTTGTCCTGGGATATAAATATATATATTTTTTGCTGGATCTGTAGAATATCGACCCACTTTGAGTCACAGAAAATGTGTTCTCTACTCTAACAATGAATCCACAGATACAAGGGGAAAACTAGTTGGTTTCTAGTAATCTCTCCTTGTTGAGTCATCATCTTCTGTGGATTTTACAGTCGGAAGTTTACATACACCTTAGCCAAATACACTTGAACTCAGTTTTTTTTTACAATTCCTAACATTTAATCCTAGTAAAACTTCCCTGTCTTGGGTCAGTTAGGATCACCACTTTATTTTAAGAATGTGAAATGTCATAATAATAGTAGAGTGATTTATTTAAGCTTTTATCACATTCCCAGTGGGTCAGAAGTTTACATACACTCAATTAGTATTTGGTAGCATTGGCTTTAAATTGTTTAACTTGGGTCAAACGTTTCGGGTAGCCTTCCACAAGCTTCCCACAATAAGTTGGGTGAATTTTGTCCCATTCCTCCTGACAGAGCTGGTGTAACAGTCAGGTTTGTAGGCCTCCTTGCTCGCACACACTTTTTCAGTTCTGCCCACAAATTTTCTATGCGATTGAGGTCAGGGCTTTATGATGGCCACTCCAATACCTTGACTTTGTTGTCCGTAAGCCATTTTGCCACAACTTTGGAAGTATGCATGGGGTCATTGTCCATTTGGAAGACCCATTGGGAACCAAGTATTAACTTCCTGACTGATGTCTTGAGATGTTGCTTCAATATATCCACATCATTTTCCATCCTCATGATGCCATCTTTTTTGTAAACTTCCGACCCACTGGAATTGTGATACAATGAATTATAAGTGAAAAAAATGTCTGTAAACAATTGTTGGAAAAAGGACTTGCATGCACAAAATAGACGTCCTAACCGACTTGGTAAAACTATAGTTTGTTAACAAGAAATTTGTGGAGTGGATGAAAAGCGAGTTTTAATGATTCCATCCTAAGTGTAAGTAAACTTCCGATTTTAACTGTATGTCTATTACGTATGTACTAGGCACATGATCTGAATCAAATGGGAGTCTAGGTCTGTACCACTATCTGATTAGGGGGGTCAATGTAGCCTATGTGTTTTTGTGTCCCCACTTTGGTTCTGAAATCACCATCACCCACTAATTAACTTGTCATGTTTGCAGTTAAAGTGTTGGAGCTCGTAATGTATCAATATTGATTGTTAAAAAATTATCTATGACATCGCCAATGAATAGAAGCACAACTTTGGATTTCACCCCCATCTCAAAAACAAAGGGTTTTGACCGTTTGGAAGTTTAGTGAGCTTCTTTACTCCTTCCGTTTTGGCCATGCAGTGCGCCAGATTGCTGTCCTCAATCTGAAATGATGAACTTTACCCTGTATATCTAAAAATGACCATATACACTGATTGTTCGAAGCAAAACACCAAAACGTATTGCTGATGGTGAACCTGAACAATCTAAAAATCTATTGAAAGCCCCCATTCAGCAGCTTAACTAGGCTACTGATATTTCCTGGGGTTGTTCGGCATGCAAGCTGACTTGTCGACCAATGACTGTCGACACAGGTATATTCTTAGTTTGACACTGAATAGAGGAAGCATTAGTTGTGACAAAAGATGAGGTATGGTAAGGTAGAAATAAAGTAACATGTTAGTGAATCAGCGCTTCATAATGTTTGAATGGACTTTCTGACCGAAGCGTGCTACATTTGGATCGGTTTGGGATCCGCGGACCAATGCAGTTGTATCTGAAACATTTCAATTGGGACCGATGCGTTTTGGTTAAATAGTTACATCCCTTCCAATCCTACTCATGAATAATAACCTCTTGTCAGTCTGCAGATGCAGAGGCTGCAGGTCCTGAAGGATCATCGCTGGTCAAGCAGGAGAAGTCTGAAGGAGAGGAGGACCCACAACACAGCAGAGACATCCAGACTGGAGCAGCGGCTGTAGTGGCACCCCCTGTAGCCACGGAGGACCTTGCCCCCGCCCCCCAGCCCAGGACCCGATGCAACATCACGGAGGTCAGTGGAACGCCGAACGCCGTCCTCAAGTCAGAGACGGACACCGAGAATTTAACTTTAACACAAAGGCTTTTACACACAGGATCTGACCACAGGTCAGACCCAGAGAGACTGGGGCTGGGGCCACTGGGCTGTCGTCCTGCTTCCAGCTCAGAGTCTTTACTTTACGGTAACCCAAGCCTGAGGACGGTTCATTCCCATCCGGACTCAGGAGACGCATTAGAGACTGGCAATGATCTGTCTTATTACACTACAGAGATGGACCCTGGCAACATATCCTTGGGATTAGATATACAAACTGATCTGTCTAGAGGGGACTGGTACAGTAGTAGTGTATACTCAGAAGGGGGCCTAGATAAAAAAGGGGAGGGTCTGGTCGTAGATGAAGTGACTGTGAAAGTGGAAGCCGAAGTTCCTCCCACATGGAATGCAGATAGTCAACTAGGAGACGGACACTCACAGGGCAGAGGTTTCTTAGATTACAGGGAAAGCTTAGAGACAAATCCAAATGTCGTGACCCACTCGCCTTTACACTCGCCCAGGGATCCCGACCCAGTGTCCACATCAATGGGGCCTTCCAATTCACACGGCCGCGTCCTTTTCGATCAGGTATTGAACTCAAACGACAGGGCTATATCAGGCAATTGTAAAGAGAAACAGTTCCTCTGCATGTTCTGTAACAAAGGCTTCAGCTGCCCCCAGACAGTGGAGATCCACCAGAGGGTCCACACAAGGGTGAAACCCTTCAGCTGTACCCAGTGTCACATGCGCTTCACACAGGCTGGTGACCTGAAAAGGCACCACAGGGTCCACACAGGGGAGAAACCCTACAGCTGCCCCCAGTGTCATATCCGCTTCACCCAGGCTAGCAGCCTGAAGAGGCACCTGAAGGTCCACACGGGAGAAAGGCCGTTCGCCTGTACGCACTGTGGGAAGAGGTTCTCAGAGAGGAGCTACCTCAGGATACACCAGCAGAAAAACCATACCACTAAATAAAAACCATTCCTATTCATATCATAGCTTATTTAGTTTAGATCACATTAAAGATGAATTGTCAGTGTTGTCAGCAGGAAATATCCACAGATGAATTTGGAAGAACGAGAGTTTACAGATTTCATTCAGTGTTGAATATTCCTGGGTAGAATATTGCATCCGGACATTATGTGAAAAATAAGGCATATATAAGCCTAAAAGGTCTGTTATATATTGTGTTTGTACTGTGTAGGTTATATGATGTTCACAAATGCCTATTTCATTACTTCCCCCAACGCTGTTAATTAGAAAATGTAGGCAGTTTATCAACTTCATGCTGATTTTTTGTTGAGACGTGCATGTGTGGTTTTCATATGGTGTATTTAAAACTTGTTTATATTTAGTAAACACAAAATGGATCTTTTCATTCTGACTTTCATTGAGACTCTCTTTAGCAGAAATCTTATCTCACCCTGTTATGCATACACCCAACAGTGCTTTATAACCAATATACACTTCCTAAATATACCCATAGTCTATTATACTAACAAACACCCTGTAGTCTATTACGCTAACAAACACCCTATATAGTCTATTACACTAACAAACACCCTGTCGTCCATTACACTAACAAACACCCTGTCGTCTATTACACTAACAAACACCCTGTCGTCTATTACACTAGCAAACACCCTATATTGTCTATTACGCTAACAAAGACCCTATAGTCTATTACACTAACAAACACCCTGTCGTCTATTACACTAACAAACACCCTATAGCAGGGCTGCACAACCCTCTTCCTGGAGATCTACAGTCCTGAGGGTTTTCAGTCCAACCCTAATTTAACACACCTGATTTTACTTGTTAGCTGCTCAACAAGACCTTACCTAGCTGAATCAGATATGCTAAATTAGGGTTGGAATGAAAACCTACAGGACAGTAGATCTCCAGGAAGAGGGTTGGTCAGCCCTGCTCTATACTCTATTACACTTGCAAACACCCTATATAGTCTATTACACTAACAAAGACCCAAAATAGTCTGTTATGCTAACACCCTATACAGTCTATTACACTAGCAAACACCCTATATAGTCTATTACACTAGCAAACACCGTGTCGTCTATGACACTAACAAACACCCTGTCGTCTATTACACTAACAAACACCCTGTCGTTTATTACACTAACAAACACCCTGTCGTCTATTACACTAACAAACATCCTGTTGTCTATTACACTAACAAACACCCTGTCGTTTATTACACAAACAAACCCCCTATATAGCCGATTACACTAACAAACCCCCTATATAGTCTATTACACTAGCAAACACCCTATATTGTCTATTACGCTAACAAAGACCCTATAGTCTATTACACTAACAAACACCCTATAGTCTATTACACTAACAAACACCCTGTCGTCTATGACACTAACAAACACCCTGTCGTCTATGACACTAACAAACACCCTGTCGTTTATTACACAAACAAACCCCCTATATAGTCTATTACACTAACAAACCCCCTATATAGTCTATTACACTAGCAAACACCCTATATTGTCTATTACGCTAACAAAGACCCTATAGTCTATTACACTAACAAACACCCTATAGTCTATTACACTAACAAACAAACACCCTGTATAGTCTATTACACTAACAAACACCCTGTCGTCTATGACACTAACAAACACCCTGTCGTCTATTACACTAACAAACATCCTGTTGTCTATTACACTAACAAACACCCTGTCGTTTATTACACAAACAAACCCCCTATATAGTCTATTACACAAACAAACCCCCTATATAGTCTATTACACTAACAAACCCCCTATATAGTCTATTACACTAACAAACACCCTATAGTCTATTACACTAACAAACACCCTGTATAGTCTATTACACTAACAAACACCCTGTATAGTCTATTACACTAACAAACACCCTATATATAGTCTATTACACTTAACAAACACCCTATATATAGTCTATTACACTTAACAAACACCCTATAGTCTATTACACTAACAAACACCCTGTATAGTCTATTACACTAACAAACACCCTGTATAGTCTATTACACTAACAAACACCCTATATGGTCTATTACAAAAACCCTATATGGTCTATTACAAACACCCTATATGGTCTATTACAAACACCATATATAGTCTATTACACTAACAAACACAAACACTAACAAACACCCTAAAACTATAGTCTAGAGTACTCCCAGCGCCGACAGAGATGGCCGCCTCACTTCTCGTTCCTAGGAAACTATGCAGTATTTTGTTTTTTCACGTGTTATTTCTTACATTGGTACCCCAGGTAATCTTAGGTTTCATTACATACAGTCGGGAGGAACTACTGAATATAAGAGCAACGTCAACTCACCATCATTACGACCAGGAATATGACTCTCCCGAAGCGGATCCTGTGTTTTGCCTTCCACCCAGGACAATGGATCAGATCCCAGCTGGCGACCCAAAACAACGACGCCGTAAAAGGGGCAAACGAAGCGGTCTTCTGGTCAGGCTCCGGAGACGGGCACATCGCGCACCACTCCCTAGCATACTACTCGCCAATGTCCAGTCTCTTGACAACAAGGTTGATGAACTCCGAGCAAGGGTAGCATTCCAGAGAGACATCAGAGACGAACGTTCTTTGCTTCACGGAAACATGGCTCACTTGAGAGACGCTAACGGAGTCGGTGCAGCCAGCTGGTTTCTTCGCGCATTGTGTCCACACAATCAAGCATCTTTCTGGTAAGAAGAGGGGCAGGGGATATGCCTTATGATTAACGAGATGTGGTGTGATCATAACAACATACAGGAACTCAAGTCCTTCTGTTCACCTGACTTATAATTCCTCACAATCAAATGTCGACCGCATTATCTACCAAGTGAATTCTCTTCGATTATAATCACAGCCGTATATATTCCCCCCCAAGCAGACACATCGACGGCCCTGAACTAACTTTATTTGACTCTATGTAAACTGGAAACCACATATCCTGATTTTATTTATTAGTTATTTTACCAGGTAAGTTGACTGAGAACACGTTCTCATTTGCAGCAACGACCTGGGGAATAGTTACAGGGGAGAGGAGGGGGATGAATGAGCCAATTGTAAACTGTGGATTATTAGGTGACCAGATTGGGAATTTAGCCAGGACACCGGGGTTAACACCCATACTCTTATGATAAGTGCCATGGGTTCTTTAATGACCTCAGAGAGTCAGGACACCAGTTTAACGTCCCATCCGAAAGACGGCACCCTACACAGGGCAGTGTCCCAATCACTGCCCTGGGGCATTGGGATATTTTTTTCGACCAGAGAAAAGAGTGCCTCCTACTGGCCCTCCAACACCACTTCCAGCAGCATCTGGTCTCCCATCCAGGAACTGACCAGTACCAACCCTGCTTAGCTTCAGAAGAAAGCCAGCAGTGGTATGCAGGGTGGTATGCTGCTGGCTGAGGGTGTATTAATTGTTGCTGGGGATTTTAACAAGGCTAATCTGAAAACAAGACTCCCTAAATATCTATCAGCATATCGATTGTGCTACCAGGGCTGGTAAAACCCATAACTCATTGTTATTCTAACTTCCGCGATGCATATAAAGCCCTCCACGCCCTCCTTTCGGAAAAGCTGACCACGACTCCATTTTGTTGCTTCCAGCCTACAGACAGAAACTAAAACAAGAAGCTCCCACGCTCAGGTCTGTTCAAAGCTGGTCCGACCAATCTGATTCCACGCTTCAAGACTGCTTTGATCACGTGGATTGGGATATGTTCCGCATTGTATCCAACAACAACATTGACGAATACGCTGAGCGAGTTCATTAGAAAGTGCATCGGCGATGTTATACCCACAGCAACGATTAAAACATTCCCAAACCAGAAACCGTGGATTGATGGCAGCATTCGTGCGAAACTGAAAGCGTGAACCACTGCTTTTAACCAGGGCAAGGTGACCGGAAACATGACTGAATACAAACAGTATAGCTATTCCCTCCGCAAGGCAATCAAACAAGCTAAGTGTCAGTATAGAGACAAAGTAGAGTCGCAATTCAACGGCTCAGACACAAGAGGTATGTGGCAGGGTCTACAGTCAATCACGGATTACAAAAAGAAAACCAGCCCCGTCGCAGACCAGGATGTCTTGCTTCCAGACAGACTAAATCACTTTTTTGCTCGCTTTGAGGAGAATACAGTGCCACTGACACGGCCCGCTACCAAAACCTGCGGGCTCTCCTTCATTGCAGCCGACGTGAGTAAAACATTTAAACATGTTAACCCTCGCAAGGCTGCAGGCCCAGACGGCATCCCCAGCCGCGTCCTCAGAGCATGCGCAGACCAGCTGGCTGGTGTGTTTACGGACATATTCAATCAACCCTTATCCCAGTCTGCTGTTCCCACATGCTTCAAGAGGGCCACCATTGTTCCTGTTCCCAAGAAAGCTAAGGTAACTGTGCTAAACGACTACAGCCCCTTGGCACTCACTTCCGTCATCATGAAGTGCTTTGAGAGACTAGTCAAGGGCCATATCACCACCCTACCTGACACCCTAGACCCACTCCAATTTTCTTACCGCCCCAATAGGTCCACAGACGACGCAATCGCAACCACACTGCACACTGCCCTAACCCATCTGGACAAGAGGAATACCTATGTGAGAATGCTGTTCATCGACTACAGCTCAGCATTTAACACCATAGTACCTTCCAAACTCGTCATCAAGCTCGAGACCCTGGGTCTCGACCCCGCCCTGTGCAACTGGACTTCCTGACGGGCCGACCCCAGGTGGTGAGGGTAGGTAACAACATCTCCACCCCGCTGATCCTCAACACTGGGGCCCCACAAGGGTGCTTTCTGAGCCCTCTCCTGTACTCCCTGTTCACCCACGACTGCGTGGCCATGCACGCCTCCAACTCAATCATCAAGTTTGCGGACGACACTACAGTGGTAGGCTTGATTACCAACAACGACGAGAAGGCCTACAGGGAGGAGGTGAGGGCCCTCGGAGTGTGGTGTCGGGAAAATAACCTCATACTCAACGTCAACAAAACAAAGAAGATGATTGTGGACTTCAGGAAACAGCAGAGGGAGCACCCTATCCACATCGGCGGGACAGTAGTGGAGAGGGTAGTACATTTTAAGTTCCTCTGCGTACACATCACGGACAAACTGAATTGGTCCACCCACACAGACAGCGTTGTGAAGAAGGCGCAGCAGCGCCTCTTCAACCTCAGGAGGCTGAAGAAATTCGGCTTGTCACCAAAAGCACTCACAAACTTCTACAGATGCACAATCAAGAGAATCCTGTCGGGCTGTATCACCGCCTGGTACGGCAACTGCTCTGCCCACAACAGTAAGGCTCTCCAGAGGGTACCTGCCCTCCAGGATATCTACACCACCAGATGTCACAGGAAGGCCATAAAGATCATCAAGGACAACAACCACCCGAGCCACTGCCTGTTCACCCCGCTATCATCCAGACAGCGAGGTCAGTACAGGTGCATCAAAGCAGGGACCGAGAGACTGAATAACAGCTTCTATCTCAAGGCCATCAGACTGTTAAACAGCCACCACTAACAATGAGTGGCTGCTGCCAACATACTGACTCAACTCCAGCCACTTTAATAATGGAAATTGATGTAAAAAAAAAAATTGCACTAGCCACTTTAAACAATGCCACTTAATATAATGTTTACATACCCTACATTACTCATCTCATATGTATATGTATATACTGTACTCGATATCATCTACTGCGTCTTGCCATCTTTATGTAATACATGTATCACTAGCCACTTTAAACTATGCCACTTTGTTTATATACCCTACATTACTCATCTCATATGTTTATACTGTACTCTATACCATCTACTGCATCTTGCCTTTATCTTTATGTACATATTCTTTATCCCTTTAGACCTGTGTGTATAAGGGAGTAGTTGTGGAATTGTTAGGTTAGATTACTCGTTGGTTATTACTGCATTGTCGGAACTAGAAGCACAAGCATTTCGCTACACTCGCATTAACAACTGCTAACCATGTGTATGTGACAAATCAAATTTGATTTGATTTACACTAACACTACACTACACAACTACACTAAATCTGCATTCTCTGTGAGAGCTTCCCATGTCTGGAATACACTGCCATCAGACACACATAACTGCATCACATATCACACTTTCACAAAATGCTTGAAGACATGGCTAAAGGTCAATCAGATTTGTGAACATGGTCCCTAGCTGTGTGTTGCCGCTCTCCATGTTGTCTGTTGTCTGTAGCTTGTGAGGTGTGGAAATACTTGGTTGCTTTTATGAAATTTGTCTTGCTGCTTTTTGTTTTATGTTGCTCGGTCTGTATGCTACGTCTTGCTTGTCCTATGTTGCTATGTCTTGCTTGTTCTATGTTGCTATTGTCTATATTGTAATTGTTTTTAATAACCTGCCCAGGGACTGCGGTTGAAAATTAGCCGGCTGGCTAAAACCGGCACTTTTACTGAAACGTTGATTAATGTGCACTGTCCCTGTAAAAATACAAATAAACTCAACTCAACAAACACCCTATATAGTCTATTACACTAACAAACACCCTGTCATCTATTACACTAACAAACACCCTGTCATCTATTACACTAACAAACACCCTGTGCGTCTATTATGCTAACAAACACCCTGTTGTCTATTATGCTAACAAACACCCTGTCGTCTATTATGCTAACAAACACCCTATATAGTCTATTACACTAACAAACACCCTATATAGTCTATTACACTAACAAACACCCTGTAGTCTGTTACGCTAACAAACACCCTATATAGTCTATTACACTAACAAACACCTACTGATGGTGAATTTTTGACTTATCATACCTGACTTATTTTTTACCCACATCTGTCCACCATGATGGGTTTAACAACAATGAAGTCATTCTGTAATTATAGTATAGGACTCAAACGTTGTGGGGATTGATAAACACTCCGGGCCATACTTGCAAAAATAAGAAAAGTTAAAGGTTCAGTTTAAGCGACCAGCTGATTAGCGTAGTAGGTTAGCGTAGGGATACATTTGCAAGCTTATGTAATGGAAACAGCTGACATGTAGCCTTTGCTCACATGCCACTATGTCAACGATTTTAATTGGCTGATGCTTAAACTTAACCTTGAACTTAAACCTGTTCTAATGTTCGCAAGTATGGCCTCCACTTGCTGAAAGTGTGTTTATTATACGTGTGTGCGACTGTGTGTGTGTACGTACCAGAGGGAGTGTATGTCAGTGTAATCTGTATCACCTGTCTCTTCCAGGAGGAGGGTCCAGAGGTGCTGCTGGTGAAGGAGGAGGGTCTGGGGAACACTGACGGGACCATGGTCATGGAGGACAACCAAACTACACCTCCTCCTGAACCCACAGAGGAACCAGCTGAGCAGCACAGAACCACACACAGTCTCACTGAGGTTAGCCCACTGTGACCTACTGTCTGAATGGTATTTGGTCAGGGCCCGTATCCACATAGCTTCTCAGAGTAGGAGTGCTGATCTAGGATCAGTTTAGCCTTTTAGATCATAATAATAACAAAGCAAATGTATTTATATAGCCCTTTGTACATCAGCTGATATCTCAAAGAGCTGTACAGAAACCCAGCCTAAAACCCCAAACAGCAAGCAATGCAGGTGTTGAAGCACGTTGGCTAGGAAAAACTCCCTAGAAAGGCCAAAACCTAGGAAGAAACCTAGAGAGGAACCAGGCTATGAGGGGTGGCCAGTCCTCTTCTGGCTGTGCTGGGTGGAGATTATAACAGAACATGGCCAAGATGTTCAAATGTTCATAAATGGCCAGCATGGTCAAATAATAGGTCTGGGAAAGGTAGCACGTCCAGTGAACAGGTCAGGATTCCATAGCCACAGGCAGAACAGTTGAATCTGGAGCAGCAGCACGGCCAGGTGGACTGGGGACAGCAAGGAGTCATCATGTGAGTTAGTCCTGAGGCATGGTCCTAGGGCTCAGGTCCTCCGAGAGAGAGAAAGAAAGAGAGAATTAGAGAGAGCACACTTAAATTCACACAGGACACCGAATAGGACAGGAGAAGTACTCCAGATATAACAAACTGACCCTAGCCCCCCGACACAAAGTACTGCAGCATAAATACTGGAGGCTGAGACAGGAGGGGTCAGGAGACACTCCAGAGCCTTTCCATTCACCTTCACACTCCTGGGCCAGACTACACTCAATCATATGACCCACTGAAGAGATGAGTCTTCAGTAAAGACTTAAAGGTTGAGACCGAGTTTGCGTCTCTCACATGGGTAGGCAGACCATTCCATAAAAATGGAGCTCTATAGGAGAAAGCCCTGCCTCCAGCTGTTTGCTTAGAAATTCTAGGGACAATTAGGAGGCCTGCGTTCTGTGACCGTAGAGTACGTGTAGGTATATAGGGCAGGAACAAATCAGAGAGATAGGTAGGAGCAAGCCCATGTAATGCTTTGTTGGTTAGCAGTAAAACCTTGAAATCAGCCCTTGCCTTGACAGGAAGCCAGTGTAGGGAGGCTAGCACTGGAGTAATATTATCAAATTGTTTGGTTCTAGTCAGGATTCTAGCAGCCGTATTTAGTACTAACTGAAGTTTATTTAGTGCTTTATCCGGGTAGCCGGAAAGTAGAGCATTGCAGTAGTCTAACCTAGAAGTAACAAAAGCATGGATTAATTTTTCTGCATAATTTTTGGACAGAAAATTTCAGATTTTTGCAATATTACGTAGATGGAAAAAAGCTGTCCTTGAAACAGTCTTGATATGTTCGTCAAAAGACAGATCAGGGTCCAGAGTAACGCAGAGGTCCTTCACAGTTTTATTTGAGACGACTATACAACCATTAAGATTAATTGTCAGATTCAAATCTGACACACAGATTCGGCTGTGTGTCAGCCGCATAGCAGTGAAATTTAACATGTTTTCGAATGACATCCCAAGAGGGAAAATATATAGTGAAAACAATAGTGGTTCTAAAACAGAACCTTGAGGAACACTGAAATGTACAGTTGATTTGTCAGAGGACAAACCATTCACAGAGACAAACTGATATCTTTCTGATAGATAAGATCTAAACCAGGCCAGAACTTGTCAGTGTAGACCAATTTGGGTTTCCAATCTCTCCAAAAGAATGTGGTGATCGATGGTATCAAAAGCAGCACTAAGGTCTAGGAGCACGAGGACAGATGCAGAACCTTGGTCTGATGCCATTAAAAGGTAATTTACCACCTTCACAAGTGCAGTCTCAGTGCTATGATGGGGTCTAAAACCAGACTGAAGCATTTCGTATACATTGTTTGTCTTCAGGAAGGCAGTGAGTTGCTGCGCAACAGCCTCTTCTAAAATGTTTGAGAGGAATGGAAGATTGGATATAGGCCGATAGTTTTTAATATTTTCTGGGTCAAGGTTTGGCTTTATTACTGCCACTTTTAGTGAGTTTGGTACACATCCGGTGGATAGAGAGCCGTTTATGTCCAACATAGTAGGGCCAAGCACAGGAAGCAGCTCTTTCAGTAGTTCAGTTGGAATAGGGTCCAGTATGCAGCTTGAAGGTTTAAAGGCCATGATTATTTTCATCATTGTGTCAAATGATATAGTACTGAAACACTTGAGTGTCTCTCTTGATCCTAGTTCCTGGCAGAGTTGTGCAGACTCAGGACAACTGATCTTTGAAGGAATACGCAGATTTAAAGAGGAGTCTGTAATTGGCTTTCTAATAATCATGATCTTTTCCTCAAAGAACACTATGTAGACAGGTGGGGACCAGGGCCCGTAGTTATCCAACTGCCTGAAATGTCAGTTATGCAAATTTGGTCCTAATTTTACACATAGGAGTAAGAGCCGGTTATCAACATTCCTATCTCAAGGTGTATTTAAGAGCGCTCAAGAGGTATCCTAACCAGTTAGGAGTTGCCAGAAGATGGCTGCATTGAGACGATGATAAGCACACACATATGAGGATTTTTTTTAACAAACATATGGTAATGACAATCTAATCAAAAGATACCGGTTAGATAGAGATTTTATACTTTGTGACTGACCTTGTCCGTGATGCTATTTCTCCATCTACGGCTATTTCTCCATCTATGAAAAATACACTGTGTACAAAACATTAAGAACAGCTTCCCAATATTGAGTTTTGCCTTCAGAACAGCCTCAATTTGTCAGGGCATGGACTCAACAAGGTATCGAAAGTGTTCCTCACAGGAAACTGTGTGTATGAAACTGTACCCCTTTTAAGGCACTTAAATATTTTGTCTTGCCCATGGCACACATACACAATCCATGTCTCAAGGCTTTAAAATGTTTTTTGTTTTTTTACATGTCTCCTCCCCTTCATCTGATTGAAGTGGATTTAACAAATGACATCAATAAGGGATCATAGCTTTCCCCTGGTCAGTCTGTCATGGAAAGGGCAAGTATTCATAATGTGTTGTACGCTCAATGTATGATTATTTATTAGCCTAGTGGTTGTTAGTATTTAGGCATATCATGTGAATTAAACCTTGTGAAATCATTGTCAAAGGTGCTGGCCTACATGGGAATACTGTTGCATGTAGGTCTAGATTATATATATATATATATATATATATATATATATATATATATATATATATATATATATATATATATATATATATATATATATATATATATATATATAGAAATATCAATACATTATTTCAACAACTCTAAAGCAATTTCCTGTCTATGGCACCGGAACCACTGACTCGCTGCCCTTTTATATTATCAAGACACCTGCTGATAACTCTGGTTAGGAAATAACTGGTTAGGAAAGCTGATAACTCGCTTGCAATGTATCACGTCAACTAACATGCTTGCATAGTACTCGTGTCAATCCCTCATTGCCCAATCAGAAAATGCTCCATAGCAAGGTGCTGATATCAGATTTCTTGATCCAACAATCCTCTCACTCTGTATCTCTTACAGTCAGTAGACATGGAGGATGGGAAGCCTGATCTGTTGCTGGTCAAAGAGGAGACAATAGAAGACAGACCAGAGAGTATTGATTTGCTGAGTGAACTTAAGATGGGGGAGCAAGGTAAGGGAGAAATACATATAGCCAACATACAGTAATAGATCTTCAATGGGAATAGTGATGCACCTGGCTATTATTTTATATTTTTCTTAATTCATTCATGAAATCAATACAACTTATGTTTACATACAAAAACACACATATTGTATGAACTTCTCCGGGTAATTGACAAAAAAAACTGCATATGTAGAATTCTCTGCCATGTTTGTAAAGTCTATTTTGTAACCTCTTCTTGCAGGTGGTTGGCTGGAGGCTGGTTGTGGAGACTGGGTGGCCATCTTGGATTCCCAGACTGGTGCAGCCAAGGACCCAGGGGACAACATCACTGACCAGTCCAGGACCAGAGGTGACATAGTGGAGGTCAGTGGATGGGACAGCGTCCTCAAGTCTGGAGTGGGGAACAACACCTTTAACCACAACCAGAAACAGACAGTCGAACACAAAACAACAACCAAATTTAGTCGCCATGACAACAGACTGGCTGAGACCAGGGCGAGGGGTAGATTTGGTCTGCAGGGACGGGGAGGTGTCCGTATGCGGCAGAAGAGGACAGACACAGACTCTGCTAGCGATGCTCCGTCCTGCTCCTATAGTTGTGATTCAGAGAGACTGATGGCATCTCAGGTTAACCCCCTAACAGGTGCTGCCTTCAGCCTGCCTTCTATAGGATCTATAAACTGGAACATGGACCCTTCAACAACACAGACTCTCCCTGGCCTTCCTCCTCACACTCTCCTAATGTTAAACCAGACCTCAGACAATGCCAGTACCTCAACACTAAAAGGCTACACAAGCCCATTGACAAATGACAGTAGTAGAGATGCTATCAGCAGATCTGTTGGCAAAGAGAAGCGCTTCCCGTGTTCATTCTGTGGGAAAGCCTTCAGTTTCCCCAAACAGGTGGAGATCCACCAGAGGATGCACACAGGGGAGAAACCGTTCAGCTGTCATCTTTGCCGGGCCAGTTTCTCCCAATTGTCCAACCTGAAGAGGCACCAGAGGGTCCACACAGGGGAGAAGCCTTACAGCTGCCCCCAGTGTGAGAAGAGGTTCTCCCACCAGCACCATCTGAAGATACACCTGAAGGTCCACACGGGGGAAAGGCCTGTACGCACTGGGGAAAGAGTTTCTCGGAGAGGAGCTACCTCAGGATACACCAGCAGAAAATGCACACGGACAACGTATAGTGTATAGTGAGTGATACAGAATTTGTCACTTTAATAAAAGTAGAAAACAAATAAAGTATGTCTTCTCTTTCAGGGTCCCGTCTAATGCCTGGTGACTGGGTTCATACAAGGCCTGGGCCTAGCCTTCCTCAGTTACCCCACCAATACAGACAGGGTCAGGATGGTCATTCACCACAAGAGGTACCTAGCCTATAACACAGCAAGCACACAATGCCAACAACACCCAAACAATGACTAGAGGTCAAGGAGGGAGCTCAAAGACTAACCACCTGAGCGTGGCTCCTGCTTCTACCTCCTCTGATGTCATTGGGTCACATCATGGGAGGTCGAGCCTTAGGACGGACACCGACAAGCCGTATGCCTGCCCCACGTGTGTAAAGCACTTTGCTGAGGTGAACCATGTGAAGAAGCACCAGACCGTTCACACTAAGGATAAGCCCTTCAAGTGCAAACTGAGTAACATTATCAGACATAGGAGTGTCCACAATGGGGAGAAATCGTAGCAGTTTGTCTTCAGATGTACACAGAGGATATCTGGGAACCATTCTTTAGCTGACATACAGTGGGGCAAAAAAGTATTTAGTCAGCCACCAATTGTGCAAGTTCTCCCACTTAAAAAGATGAGAGGCCTGTAATTTTCATCATAGGTACACATCAACTATGACAGACAAAATGAAAAAATAAAATCCAGAAAATCACATTGTAGGATTTTTAAAGAATTATTTGCAAATTATGGTGGAAAGTAAGTATTTGGTCACCTACAAACAAGCATGATTTCTGGCTCTCACAGACCTGTCACTTTAAGAGGCTCCTCTGTCCTCCACTCGTTAACTGTATTAATGGCACCTGTTTGAACTTGCTATCAGTATAAAAGACACCTGTCCACAACCTCAAACAGTCACACTCCAAACTCCACTATGGCCAAGACCAAAGAGCTGTCAAAGCACACCAGAAACAAAATTGTAGACCTGCAACAGGCTGGGAAGACTGAATCTGCAATAGGTAAGCAGCTTGGTTTGAAGAAATCAACTGTGGGAGCAATTATTAGGAAATGGAAGATATACAAGACCACTGATAATCTCCCTCGATCTGGGGCTCCACGCAAGATCTCACCCCGTGGGTGAAAATGATCACAAGAACGGTGAGCAAAAATCCCAGAACCACACGGGGGGACCTAGTGAATGACCTGCAGAGAGCTGGGACCAAAGTAACAAAGCCTACCATCAGTAACACACTATGCCGCCAGGGACTCAAATCCTGCAGTGCCAAACGTGTCCCCCTACTTAAACCAGTACATGTCCAGGTCCGTCTGAAGTTTGCTAGAGAGCATTTGGATGATCCAGAAGATGATTGGGAGAATGTCATATGGTCAGATGAAACCAAAATATAACTTTTTGTTAAAAACTCAACTCGTCGTGTTTGGAGGGCAAAGAATGCTGAGTTGCATCCAAAGAACACCATACCTACTGTGAAGCATGGGGGTGGAAACATCATGCTTTGGGGCTGTTTTTCTGCAAGAGGACCAGGACGACTGATCCGTGTAAAGGAAAGAATGAATGGGGCCATGTATCGTGAGATTTTGAGTGAAAACCTCCTTCCATCAGCAAGGGCATTGAAGATGAAACGTGGCTGGGTCTTTCAGCATGACAATGATCCCAAACTCACCGCCCGGGCAACGAAGGAGTGGCTTCGTAAGAAGCATTAAGGTCCTGGAGTTGCCTAGCCAGTCTCCAGATCTCAACCCCATAGAAAATCTTTGGAGGGAGTTGAAAGTTCGTGTTGCCCAGCAACAGCCCCAAAACATCACTGCTCTAGAGGAGATCTGCATGGAGGAATGGGCCAAAATACCAGCAACAGTGTGTGAAAACCTTGTGAAGACTTACAGAAATCGTTTGACCTCTGTCATTGCCAACAAAGGGTATGTAACAAAGTATTGAGATAAATAAGTATTTGGTCAATAACAAAAGTTTTCCACCATCATTTGCAAATAAATTCATTAAAAATCCTGCAATGTGATTTTCTGGATTTTTTTTTGTTGAAGTGTACCTATGATAAACTACAGGCCTCTCATCTTTTTAAGTGGGAGAACTTGCACAATTGGTGGCTGACTAAATACTTTTTGCCCCACTGTATTATAGTTATCATGAGAAGTGTCTTGGGGTAAGAGGGTAATTAACAAAGGTTTTATGAATTATGTGGTTAACTTGTCATTTAAAATAGGCTTGTGTACCTGTTTTTAGAGAGACTAGGCTAGAATAAAGGACAGTTTAATATTGACCTTACTGAGGTGATGTAGATGGAATAAAGTAATTATTATTTTCTACTCCATTCTTGCTAAACAAGTCTGCGCTCAGCTTGAAAGATACTGATCATAAGAGATTTGATGTGTAATGTAATAAGAATTACCTTATTTCAAAGAACAGCGTCAATAACTTGTTCATTTAATTACACCCTTTGAGCTATGACGCCAACCAATAAGATACTTTCTCTTCAGTGTAAAGAGAATTGGTGAATCCGTTTCCATGTAGTGTGTTTCTGCTGATCAGAAAAGGCGTGTCTCAACCAAATTTATGAATATAATGTGTCTTGCATTGATGTGGCACCTGTCAAAAGGAGTCATTTTTGGAGTCTTGGAAGAAGTCGACATTGCTCTACTGAGGAATGAATCGTGTGGTAAATGACATGAAGGAGAAGAGTTTCTGTCCTTGTTTTTTTATGTGGAGTGTCTCCCAAACCAAGTGCAGCTGTGATATGTGTGCTATCCTGTGAGATCCTTTATATACAGACTAATTAATAAACTGATGGAGAAGCTACTCATGACAAAAGGTTAAAAAAAAAAAGAATCATTTCCTGAATTGCAGTAGCGGTGCGTGGGTAAAATCAACAGGGAAGCCAATCTAGGGGGAAAATGCCATATTACATCCTCTGTGTTGTGATAATTGTGTACTCTAAGGAAACCAATGGTCCAAACCTAATTTCTCTATCGTAATCTTTTTAAAAGTTATTGGAGCTTTTTACCCTTGTAAAATGGCCAAGATTAGGGTGACTAAATCAATGGAGGCCAGAGAAAAAAAAGCTACAAATATCTTGAAAATAGCATTGTGTCAGCTAGGCTGGATGCTATGAAGAATTGTGACAAACTGACAGGCTCACCTATTGAATTCTTTCTTTTCAAATCCGAAGGACATAAAACAATATAGAGGTGAGATAGATATCAATTTTGAGACATTATTTTCTCATTTTAGTAAACGCTTTCACAATAAATTCAGCTTGTGTCATGTTAATTCCTCAAAAGTCACTGCAAGAAGCGGCACTGCTGTCAGAGCTGTTTATTATCGGACGTTTTACGTTTCCGAAATGTACATTTTTTAATTTATTTTATTTCATCTTTATTTAACCAGGAAGACCAGCTGAGAAAAAGTTCTCATTTACAACTGCGACCTGGCCAAGATAAAGCAAAGCAGTGCGACAAAAACAACAACACAGAGTTACACATGGGATAAACAAACGTGCAGTCAATAACACAATAGAAAAATATGTATACAGTATGTGCAAATGAAGTAAGGAGGTAAGGCAATAAATAGGCCAATAGTGGCAAAGTAATTACAATTTAGCAATTTACACTGGAGTGATAAGTGTGCAGATGAGGATGTGCAAGTAGAAATACTGGTGTGCAAAAGAGCAGAAAAACAAATATGGGGATGAGGTAGGTAGTTGGTTGGATGGGCTATTTACAGATGGGCTGTGTACAGCTGCAGCGATCGGTAAGCTGCTTTGACAGCTGACGCTTAAAGTTAGTGAGGAAGATACAGTTTAAGTCAGAAGTTTACATACACTTCGGTTGGAGTCATTAAAACTTGTTTTTCAACCACTCCACAAATTTCTTGTTATTATCAAACTATAGTTTTGGCAAGTCGGTTAGGACATCTACTTTGTACATGACACAAGTGATTTTTCCTACAATTGTTTACAGACAGATTATTTAACTTATAATTCACTTATTAACAATTCCAGTGGGTCAGAAGTTTACATACACTGAGTTGACTGTGCCTTTAAACAGCTTGGAAAATTCCATAAAATTATGTCATGGCTTTAGAAGCTTCTGATTGACTCAAATGATGTCAATTAGCCTATTGGAGGTGTGACTGTGGATGTATTTCAAGGCCTACCTTCAAACTCAGTGTCTCTTTGCTTGACATCATAGGAAAATCAAAAGAAATAAGCCAAGACCTCAGAAAAATAATTTTAGACCTCCACAAGTCTGGTTTATCCTTGGGAGCAATTTCCAAACGACTGAAGGTACCACGTTCATCTGTACAAACAATATTATGCAGGTGTAAACACCATGGGACCACGCAGCGTTCATACCACTCAGGAAGGAGACGCGTCCTGTCTCCTAGAGATGAACGTACTTTGGTGCGAAAAGTGCAAATCAATCCCAGAACAACAGCAAAGGACATTGTGAAGATGCTGGAGGAAACAGTTACAAAAGTATATCCACAGTAAAACAAATCCTATATTATTTTATTTACCTTTATTTAACAAGGCAAGTCAGTTAAGAACAAATTATTATTTTCAATGATGGCCTAGGAACACTGGGTTAACTGACTTGTACAGGGGCAGAACAACAGATGTTTTACCTTGTCAGCTCAGGGATTCGATCTTGCAACAAAAATAGAACTGTTAGGCCATAATGACCATCGTTATCTTAGGAGGAAAAAGGGGGAGGCTTGCAAGCCGAAGAACAGCATCCCAACCGTGAAGCACAGAGGTGGCAGCATCATGCTTTGGGGGTGCTTTGCTGCACGAGGGACTGGTGCACTTCACAAAATAGATGGCATCATGAGGCAGGAAAATTGTGGATATATTGAAGCAACATCGCAAGACATCAGTCAGGAAGTTAAAGCTTGGTCGCAAATGGGTCTTCCAAATGGACAATGACCCCAAGCATACTTCCAAAGTTGTGGAAAAACGGCTTAAGGACAACAAAGTCAAGGTATTGGAGTGGCCATCATTAAGCCCTGAACTCAACCCTATAGGAAATTTGTGGGTAGAACTGAAAAGCGTGTGCGAGCAAGGAGGCCTACAAACCTGACTCAATTACACCAGGAGGACAGAGCTGAGTGTATGTAAACTTCTGACCCACTGGGAATGTGATGAAAGAAATCAAATATTAAATAAATCAACCTACTATTATTCTGACATTTCACATTCTTAAAATTAAGTGGTGATCCTAACTGACCTAAGACAGGACATTTTTTACTAGGATTAAATGTCAGGAATTGTGAAAAACTGAGTTTAAATGTATTTGGCTAATGTGTATGTAAACTTCTGACTTCAACTGTAAAATCCACAGAAGATGACTGAACAAGGAGAGATTACTAGAAACCAACTAGGTTTCCCTTGTATCTGTGGATTAATTGTTAAAGTAGAGAACACACAAAATAAGTCTCTTCAGTGATTTTTGCAATTTGCTCCAGTCATTGGCAGCAGAGAACTGGAAGGAAAGGTGTCCAAAGTAGGTGTTGGCTTTGGGGATGACCAGTGAAATATACCTGCTGGAGACCATGCTGCGCGTGGGTGCTGCTATACCTAGCAAAGACTTATAGATGACCTGGAGCTAGTGGGTTTGGCGACAAATATGTAGCGAGGACCAGCCAACGAGAACATACAGGTCGCTGTGGTGGGTAGTATATGGGGCTTTGGTGACAAAACGGATGGCACTGTGATAGACTGCATCCAATTTTCTGAGTAGAGTGTTGAAGGCTAATTTGTAAATGACATCGCCTAAGTCAAGGATCGGTAGGATCGTCCGTTTTACGAGGGTAAGTTTGGCAGCATGAGTTGAAGGAGGCTTTTGTTGCAAAGTAGGAAGCCGATTCTAGATTTAATTTTGGATTGGAGATGCTTAATGTGAGTCTGGAATGAGAGTTTACAGTCTAGCCAGACACCTAGGTATTTATAGTTGTCCACATATTATAAGTCAGAACCGTCCAGAGTAGTGATGCTAGTCAGGCGGGCGGGTGCAGGCAGTGATCGGGCGAAGAGCATGTTTTTAGTTTTACTTGCATTTAAGAGCAGTTGGAGGCCACGGAAGGAGTGTTGTATGGCGTTGAACCTCGTTTGGAGGTTTGTTAACACAGTGTCCAAAGAAGAGGTGGATCAAAGAATCACTCGCAGCAAGAGCGACATCATTGATATATACAGAGAAAAGAATCGGCCCGAGAATTGAACCCTGAGACTGCCAGAGGTCCGGACAACAGGCCCTCCGATTTGACACACTGAACTCTATCTGAGAAGTAGTTAATGAACCAGACGAGGCAGTCATTAGAGAAACCAAGGCTGTTGAGTCTGCCGATAAGAATACGGTGCTTGACAGAGTCGAAAGCCTTGGCCAGGTCGATGAAGACGGCTGCACAGTATTGTCTTTTATTGATGGCGGATATAATGATATGTTACAGACCCCACTGAGCGAGATAGAACATGAATAATCAGATTTGTCTTGGTAAATTTTATAACATAAGGAAGTGAAATTTCATCACGTCAGTGCGTTTAGTTAACTCCAGGCTGTAGCCATATGTACAACAATGTATTATTGTGGATTTTGTCACCATGGGCCTTCAGAAGCTTCAAGGAAGCTAAAGGTAATTTGGCACAAATATTGATTTTGCATTTACTATCCCTTTAAAACCTCCCAGTTTGAACACACCCAGTAGGTGGCAACAATACACCATTTTTGTGTAGTCCGTCGATAAAACCTCAAAGAAGACGACGTAAACAGAAGTAAGCCGTGACCAAAAACTATTTCCACGTTTGTGTTTTTGTTGTCATTTAGACGTTTATTAATACCCTGCAACTCAAAATATGACTCATTTAACTGCATAGCATCACAAACTTACCCCAGGTATTATTTAATTCGCTTTGGAGACAGGACTTGGTTGATAGATGTTATCTAGGTAACGCTAACTAGCTAGTTGCTAAAGTTACCTAACAATGGCTATGGTTTTTCACACTCAAATAGCCTCCATTATGGAGGTTCTAGCGAATGCAGCCGTGGCAGAGATCTGTAAACTCGTAGACGACGACTATGCAGTGTTTCGTTTGGAAATAACTCAAAGCCAGAAAGAAAACAGGGCATTGCGGAGGAAACTACAACTACTGGAACTGAAGAAGGTTGCACGGGACCGCGCAGAAAGGACAATGCGAGAGCGTGTCATCGCCAGTCGTTTCAGTAGTGTCAAGATCCTCGACCGATACAGAGGAATTGCAAGAGGTACATTTTGCATGACGCTGCGTGGCCTGTCGCCCCGTTACCCTCTACACATGTAACTTTGTGTTAACCACATATGTTTAACCAGAATTGGGTCTAGGTTAGTTTTTGGATAGTATGAAATAGCCTAATTCCCCTGATTACTTGCAATATAGCGTTGAACATTGACAGTAGCTAACCTAATCACCTCTTTTCCCCCAATCACTCTCTTGGGTGAATTACATCTCACTGGAGGCCACATGAGCTTTGTGAAGCCAGCAGGACACAATACATGGAGCGATGACCAACCAATCACTGTTGATGAGGGGAGTGGAACCTCAACCCAGCAAGTTATCATCATAGAGGTTAGTGTAATAGTATTAAATCAAAATTACAGTACATTTCAGAAAGGCTCCCATCAGCTATTCACTTGCTTACATGTACATCCTCATTTATCTGCCATAAGGGAGCTTGTGTGACTTCTCTATGACAGTGTTACCCAATTCTACTCCTGAGTGGCACAGCGGTATAAGGCACTGCATCTCAGTGCAAGAAGTGTCATTATAGTCCCTGGTTCGAATCCAGGCTGAATGACATCCGGCCATGATTGGGAGTCTCATAGGGCGGCACACAATTGGCCCAGCGTCACCCGGGTTTGGCCGGGGTAGGCCATCATTGTAAATAAGAATTTGTACTGACTTGCCTACCTAAATAAAGGTTAAATAACATTTTAAAAATACCGTCAACCCCCCCTTCTTGTGTCAGTCTGCAGGTCCTGGGGTCAAGCTGGAGAGATCTGAAGGAGAGCACATCCAGACTGGAGTGGCTGGAGTGCCCCCTGTAGCCACGGAGGACCCCACCACCGCCCCAGCGGCGCCAAAGACCCGACGCAGCATCACGAAGGTCGGTGGAACGCTGAATGCCGTCCTCAAGTCAGGGATCGACACCAAGAATTTAATGGGTCAGGGGCGACTGGGCTGTCCCGCTCTCCACTCAGAATATTTACTTGATGGTAACCCGAGCCCGAGGATGGATCCGTCCCATCAGGACTTAGGAGACACGTTACAGATTGGCAATGATCCGTCTTGTTCATACGCTACAGAGATGATACATGGTGACATGCCTGTCGGCTTAGATACACAGACTAATCCAATGAGAGGGGACTGGAACCAGTACAGTAGTAGTGTATACTCTGAAGGGTCCCTAGATAAGAAAGGGGAGGTTATAGTCATAGATGAGGTGACTGTGAAAGTGGAGGGTGACTCTCCTCTGACATGGAATGCAGATGAGACTCGCTTTGGAGAAGGACACTCACAGGGCAACACCAATGACTTCTTAGACTACAGAAAAAGCTTAGAGACCAATCTAACTGTCGCAACCCACTCCCCTTTACACACGCTCAGGGATTGCGACCCACTGTCCACGCCGATGGCATCTTCCGATTCACAATACCTTTTCGATCAGGTATTGAACTCAAAGGATCAAAGGGCCAAAGCACAGGGAGGGGGAGCCACATCAGGAAATAGTAAAGAGAAACGGTTCCTTTGCATGTTCTGTAACAAAGGCTTTAGCAGCTCCCAGAAGGTGGAGATCCACCAGAGGGTCCACACAGGGGAGAAACCATTCAGCTGTACCCAGTGTCATATGCGCTTCACCCAGGCTGGTGACCTGAAGAGGCACCAGAGAGTCCACACAGGGGTAAAACCCTTCAGCTGTACCCAGTGTCACATGAGCTTTGCCCAGGCTGGCAACCTGAAGAGGCACCAGAGGGTCCACACAGGGGAGAAAACAACAACCCCCTAGTGTGAGAAGAGGTTCTCCCACCAACACCAACTGAACATGCACTTATAAGTCCATACGGGAGAAAGGCCGTTCGCCTGTATGCGCTACGAGAAGAGGTTCTCAGAGGATACACCAGCAGAAAAAAAACATTCCACGGATTGACCTAGAAATGAACCATTCCACACAATAGTTTCTGACATTTAGATCAAACCCTGCATTTAAGACTAAGATTAATGTTAATTGGTGTCAGTGGAAAAGATCCACAGATGCATTTGGAATAAAGAGAGTAGCAAATTTCAGTGTTGAATATTCCTGGGTAGAATATTGAATCCAGACAGACGTGTGATATCTAAGCCTGAAAGGTCTGTTTCATAGTGTTTGCACTGTGTAGGATATATGATGTTCAAGTACAGAATATTTTTCCCACAATACTTTTAATGAGTAAATTAATGCAGTTTATGAAGGTCATGCAGATTTTTTGTTGATGTGCATGTGTGGTTTTTATATGGTGTATTTAAAAAAGGTTTGTTTAATAAACACAAAATGGGGCTTTTCCATTTATTGAGACTCTTTAGTATACATCACATCTGATCTCACCATATTCTTAGAACACCAGGCAGCGCTTTATAACCAATACACATGTATAAAAAAAGAAAAGGCCATTCCAGCAAACTGGACGCACTTGAATGGACGTTTTTACATGGTCCTTCGTTTCGCCGGATTCTGACTCGGCTACGGTTAAGATGTTCCATTACCCAAAACAGAATAAAATTCTGCGCCCAGGAGGCAGATGAGTTATCCTGCCCTGAGAAAGCCATGAGGCTGTTGTCACCACCCACAACACACGGACGAAGCCATCGAGTCCCAGAAGAAGATGAGCTGCGAGGTCTTACACACCTCTCTCATCACACAGTCAACCATTGGTCAGGTAGTGACCTCCCTCACCAGCTGGGAGCTGCTGAGGGACTATGAGGACCTGCCCTGTAAAAGAGAAGAGATCAGGAGGGCATACTCTAGGGAACATTTTTTATATAATTTTCTTGGGGTTGGAGGGAAACAAACTCGATATACATGAAAATGACAAATCTAAACTGTAGAAATTATAATGGACTTACATTTACAGTGCATTCAAAGAGTATTCAATCCCCTTGACTTTTTCTGCATTTTGTTACGTTACAGCTTTATTCTAAAATGGATTACATTGAGAGAAAACAATCTACACACAATACCCCATAATGACAAAGCAACATTTTTTCCAGTTTATTGAGAATAAAAATACTGAAATCACATTTACATATATAAAGTATTCAGACCCTTTACTCAGTACTTTGTTGAAGCACCTTTCGCAGCGATTACAATCTCGAGTCTTCTTGAGTATGATACTACAAGCTTGGCACACCTGTATTGGGGAAGTTTCTCCCATTTTTCTCTGCAGATCCTCTCAACCTCTGTCAGGTTGGATGGGGAGCGTCGCTGCACAGCTATTTTCTGGTCTCACCAGAGATGTTTGATCGGGTTCAAGTCCGGGCTCTGGCTGGGCCACTCAAGGACATTTAGAGACTTGTCCCGAAGCCACTCCTGCGTTGTCTTGACAGTGTGCTTAGGGTCATTGTCCTTTTGGAAGGTGAACCTTCACCCCAGTCTGAGGTCCTGAGTGCTCTGAAGCAGGTTTTCATCAAGGATCTCTCTGTACTTCGCTCCGTTCATCTTTCCCTCGATCATGACTAGTCTCCCGGTCCCTGACGCAGAAAAAAGGCTCTCTTGGTAGGCTCTCAGTTTCCGGCCGTACCCAGTCTTCAGTCTCTGGCCCTAGTTGCAGGTTTACACTGTTCTGACTTAGGTTCCTAGACTCCTGTCTTAGTGCTAGGCCCCCAGTCCTCTGCTGTTCTAGGTCCACAGCCTCCTGCACTAGTAGCCCCTAAGTTTGCTGCTCTTTCAGGGCCTAGGCACCCTACCTTGCTAAGCCCAACGTTTGCTTTGCAGTCAGGTTTTTTCAGTCTCCTTCACGGATCTCAGCCCCCTGCCTTATTAGGTGTGCAGCTTCCTATCCCGCCAGGTTTAGAGCCCCCATGCCGTGCTAGGCCCTAAGTTAACTGCCCCATTGCAGGTCTGCAGTCTCCTACCCTGCTTAGATTGCAGCCACCTGCCTGAGTTGGTAGACAGTTGCCTAGCCCACCAGGCTGAAGGTGCTCGCATACTTCCCACCTTGAAACATTTCGGTAGAGTTTGTGAATATATTATTATGACATTTGGTGACGTTTTTGTTAGTTTTGGACATCAGTGAGTGTTTTTTTTTTGGCTGTTCTGACTATTTTGAGGAACTGTATTCTGGCTACAGCATTTCAAAATGGACAAACAGTACTATTGCTGCTTTTTTCTGCTCATTTTTCAAGCTAACGTCTTTTAAAGCCTAACTGAAACATGCTGACAGCTTTAGAGCCCCCTGCCATGCTATGTTCGCTGCCCTATTTGTGTTTTTAGTTGTAGACAGACGACAAGTTTGGCTGTTGACCAAGATTTCAGAGTTTCTTTTAGAAGTGTTCATCTGAAATAAACCACATTATCACTTATGGTGTAAATGTATGTGCAACTGTGTGGTGGTGACCAAGGGCCAGATTCAGATTTATGTAATGTACACTTTTTTCTTACGCGTTTCTCAGTAGTTGGTAGACGTACCTTATGAAGGTGAGTAACAGGCTTTGCAGGCGTGGTTCCCTTGCGCGGGCTGAATCAATTTAATTCAACCGCTGACATCCCTCCCTGGCTGGCCAACAGATTTTCTTATGGAGTTTTCAATCAATAGGGTTTTCAGGACATTGATCTAAAGCCATCCCTTTAAATTTGGTGTACCTTTAATCATTTGAATTTTCTCGACAGACTCATTAGAATATATGGAGAGAATGGTTCAGAATATTAGGGATCAATGAAAGAAATCCATTTAAATACATGCATATTCGTCTCTTTTTCAGCACCAATTGTTAGATTAAAAAATATATAATCTTGTAGAATATTTAGGGTTAGGAAAGTATTTATGAATCATACATAAACAGGTTTGGAGAGCCTATTACGCACAAAAAAATATTGGTTTGATTCGTTATGAAAATTGCCAAATTAAATGGTTTATTCCATGAAATATTGGAAGGTGAAACAAGTGTGCAACAGGAGTTCAACAATAGTCCTATAAATCTTCCCTAATCACGGAACTGTGACGACAAAGGTCCAATCGTCGTGATCCGCGCTCCAGATTTAAACTGCTATGTATGATTTGCGTTCCATAATGATTCAAATAGGCTACGTGTCCCAAATGATTGCGCAACTTGTAATTCGTTAGCCTAATACAATCCACTATTGCTAGCGACCCCCAGGAACAACCACACAGACATGGCAGAGGAATGAAAGCTAAACTAACAATGTAATGAAATTATGCCTATAAAATCAAGCCATAGGCCTACAATTCAAAGTCAGAATAACGACACAGCGATTTATACTACACTGTGGAAAAGTTGAAATACCGGTCATGTTGACATGCTTTTCAGTTAGCTGAAATATGACTGTTTTCACATTTATCTCCAGCGATCATTAGGTAAAATAGATCTTAAACTATTGTAATTTATATTTACAATACAAACGGATTATTCATTTACCTAGGTCTTATCAATAGCTCTTATCAATTTGTAACTGACAGTGCATGGAGAATGGTGTAATTTCTATCAAAAAAAAAATAAGTAGATGTTTTTTTCACTTGGAAGCGGAAGGTGTGCTCGACCTTATTCGTAGTTTCCTCGTGCATAAAGGTGGCGGAATTATGCGGGAATCATGTCAAGGTCAGAATATGGCATCTGCTGACACACCTCCGCCACACCTTCATTCCTTTGAAACGAATAGCATGGATATGGACACATCTGCCTGGTTCTTACCGGACCGCCTGGGGTCAGACCTAAGTCAACTCGGCATTTAAGTCACTAGCGGATGAGGGTTCAGACGGCGTCAGCTAGCCGTTTTTAAAATACTTACTGAATATACCTACACACAGCCACACACAAACACCTACTGTACACGTCAAACTAGTTGGTCAGGTTTGACCAATAATGACATTTGACTTATCATAACTGACTTGTTTTTACCCACATATTTATGTCCACCATGATGGGTTTAACAATGAAGTCATTCTGTAACTACAGTACAGGACTCATGTAGTGGGGATGGGTAAACACTCCATGTTGAAAGTGTGTTTATTATCTGTGCCTACCTACCTGAGGGAGTGTATGTCTGTGTCACATGTCTCTTCCAGGAGGAGGAGGTACTGCTGGTGAAGGAGGAGGGGTGTGAGGAGGGTCTGGGGGAAATGCACAGGCCCGTGTGTAGAGTATAGTGACATGTAATGTAGTACTAGATAGTTCATAGTTCATTCTGTTGGTTTAGGATGTAGTAGAGAACTGGATGAGGAGAACTGAGGGAAGAATGAGTATGATGAGGCAGAGTAGATGATATGGTGATGGTTGGTGTGGTGTTGTCTGTAAAAATGCTTCACTGATGAAAAGTGACAACTTTGTCCTGTTTGATACTGGTGTTTTATAGTGAGATGATAGTATCTTAATTCATGTTTATTTGACATGAAGTAGTGAAGCTGTGTGTAATGTAACGTAAAACATTTTCCAAAGTATTTTAACATTCATTTTATCAAAGGGAGGGTACCACATTTACAGAAAAGGCAGTGTTACCATAATGAGAAAAGTCATTCTACTTGTGACATATCGTTTTGTGCAATAAATGTGATTTGTTTTAATTAAATACGAAATTGACATTGGTCAATTGGACTGACTTGGTTATTTTTGTACCATTGCAGGGACGGAGTTTGAACATAAAAATATCAATCCAATGGCTCCATATTGTTAGGTACTTCAATCAGTGTTAGAGATGGGCTTGACTGGTTGACATTTTATAATGTCATGTTTGTGTACAGTAAAGAGTTTCTTATATAAACCTTTATGCTTTTCTGTACCATCTTTGTTTGCAGACTGCAGTCCTTGAAGACCTGATGATATCCAGTGTTACTGGTGGGAGAGACTGGACCACTGAGGTGGCTGGTCACAAACCCTGGCCCTGTCTCAGAACCCTGGATCAGGAGCCATCGCTCTTCCTTCCCGAGTCGGAACCAGGACCCAACCGCAAGGGACAGAGACTCCACCACAACCACTACATAGAACACAACCAGTGGACAGGTGGTCATCAGAGAGACTCCAGTCAGGGATCCAGTCTGCAGCCCAGACCCTTCTCTTCACAGTCTCAGTGCAGGGATGAAGCGGGACCTGTGGCTGATAGACCATCTTGTTCCTATGATACAAACACCACAGTATCCATGCTGAACAGAGCAGGTCACCCTGGGATTCAGCCTTCACAGGGAGTGGCGGGAGACCCCTCTGGTGGTAGTCTTCTCTTTCAGGGTCCCGTCTAATGCCTACTGAAAGGGTTCATAGAAGGGACCTGGGTCTAACCTTCCTCAGCTGCCTCAAGGAGAGTCCCTTCATGTGCAAACTATGTTACAAGAGCTTCTCCTTCCCGAGTAACCTTATAGACATAGGAGTGTCCACAACGGGAAGAAATCGTAGCAGTGTGAGATGTATGCAGGGGATATCTAGGAACCATTCTTTAGCTGTTATATTACAGTTATGTTAAGTGTATTGGGGTAACGCTTTGTTAACTTGCCATTTGTAAAAAACAGTTTTTAGAGAGATGGTAAACATAGGCTATAACAAGTAAGTAGCCTTGCATGAACCTTAGCTCATCTCCTATTTCTGTAGTGTGAGGCAGCTTGACGTACAAGTACAACCCCTGGACAAGACGCAGTCTATTGCAGGGCCTTAGCCTTAATCTAACTCCTTAATGCTGAGTGCCAAGCCTAGACGCATCAGGGCCCATTTTTACAGTCTTTGGTATGACTCGGCCAGGGATTGAACTCAACCTTCCAATCTCAGGGCAGACACTAACCACAAGGCCACTGAGTTGGTCAGACTATAACAAGGACTATTGAATATTTACCTTACTGAGGTAAAGTCATGCTATTTTCTACTCTATTCTTGCTAACACACTGCTCTTCATAAACACGTCAGCTCTCAGCTTAAAAAAATACTGATCATAGGATATTTGATGTGTAATGTAATAAGCAGTACCGTATTTCAAAGAACAGCACGCATACATTTTTCATCTAATTATACCCTTCCACCTATGACGCAAACCAATAAGATCCTTTCTCTTAAGTAAACGGAAGCGAACAAGGACCAAGAACGATTTCGATGTTAGCGTTTTTATTGTTATGTAGACGTTTATTAACACCCTGAAACTCAAAATATGATTAATTTAACTGCACAGCATCACATACTTACTTCAGGTAGTCTTTAATTCGCGCTGGGAGACTTGGTTGATATATGTTATCTAGGTAACGCTAGCTAGCTGCCAACAATGGCTAACTATATGGTTTTTCACACTCAAATAGCCTCCATCATGGAGGAGCTAGCAAATACAGCCGTGGCAGATATATGTAAACTCGTAGACGAAGACTATGCAGTGTTTCGTTTGGAAATAACTCAAAGCCAGAAAGAAAACAGAGGACTGCGGAGGAAACTACAGCTACTGGAACTGAAGGTGGCACGGGAGCGCGCAGAGAGGACAATGCGAGAGCGCGTTCTCGCCAGTCGATCTAGTAGTGTCAACATCCTGGACCGATACAGAGGAATGACAAGAGGTACATTCTACAGAAGGCTGCGGGCCCTGTCGCCCTGTTCCCCTCTGCGCATGTGTTCAGATGTGTTACAGAATTGGGTCTTTGTCAGTTTTTGGATCCCCTGACTACTTGGCTAAGTGCAAATTCTTCTTGCAAAAAGATTCTTTACCGAATTTCCAATTGTCATACTCAATTTTTTTAAAAGTGATGCATGGAACATAGTCAATCAATAAATTGTGTATCAACAAGTTATGAGAAGTGTTACCTTACATCCAGGGCCAGATTACTGAATAGGCACTCAAGAGTTCAATTTTCATTTCATCTGACCAGGGCACCGGTTCCAATCCAAGTGCCAATGCCATTTAGCAAACTTACAGTTGTTGGTAGTCAGATTAATCAGGCTGCAATACACAATTTATTGGTATATACAGTCTGAAACTAATAGGGATGGGCATTGACATTTTTCGACTGTTGGAGTACTTGCATGCTTTCTTTCTAAGTAATCCAATGGGGGGGATATGTTTGTAGAACAAGGCCCGCACTGGAAAAAATATGTGCATTTATCTATATGCCAACAGATTGCAACAATGCCTAATTTATCAAACTGTTACAGATAAAATCCTAATTGCTAAATTGCCATGTATATATTCAGTCATTTAAAAAGCAAGCGCCATTTAAGATTCATTTATTGACATCGTAATATCAACTGCTAGTAACTGGATTGTTCACAATCCTCCTCTGATTCAGACTATACCATTTTCATTGTCCTGGCATAGCTATTGAAGATGAAAAACGAATATCACCCCCAATTTTTTTTTTTTTACCTTGGTGCCAAACTGAACCATATACCCACCAGCTCTCTAAAAAGTTGGGTAAACAATACTTTCCTGTCTATATTTTGTCTGCCAGAGTAAGTTTAAATGTATAGTACGTTTACACAATTTTAAATTTGCAGGCATTAGTTTCAGGCTGTATATACCAATTAATTGTGTATTACAGCCTTATTAAATCAGAATCATTTGTTGGATAACATTAAATAGAGCTCTATGGCCACGCACACCAATGGTGGGTTTGTCTTCGAAACGAGAATGCATGAGCAGAAAATAACCTCATTCCTTACTGTAAAATATAGTGGTGGATGTTTGGTCCTGGGGCCCTTTAAGGTCAACGGCATCATGAACTTTACCCAGTTGCAGGTGTAACGGATGTGAAACGGCTAGCTTAGTTAGCGGTGGTGCGAGCTAATAGCGTTTCAATCGGTGACGTCACTTGCTCTGAGACCTTGAAGTAGTGGTTCCCCTTGCTCTGCAAGGGCCGCGGCTTTTGTGGAGCGATGGCTAACGATGCTTCGTGGGTGACTGTTGTTGATGTGTGCAGAGGGTCCCTGGTTCGCGCCCGGGTATGGGCGAGGGAACGGTCTAAAGTTATACTGTTACATTGATGCTGTTGACCCGGATCACTGTTTGCTGCGGAAAAGGAGGAGGTCAAAAGAGGGGTGAGTGTAACGGATGTGAAACGGCTAGCTTAGTTAGCGGTGGTGCGAGCTAATAAGCGTTTCAATCGGCGTTTCAATCAGCTTTTGTGGAGCGATGGGTAACGATGCTTCGTGGGTGACTGTTGTTGATGTGTGCAGAGGGTCCCTGGTTCAACCCCGGGTATGGGCGAGGGGACGGTTTATAAAGTTATACTGTTACACAGGCAGTGTCAACAGTATATACCGTTGATCATTGACAGTACCTCACCACCTCTTTCTCTCAGGACTTCTCACTGGAGGCCACAGGAGCTTTGTGAAGCCAGCGGGTCACAACGTGTGGAGAGATGACCAACCAATCACCGTTGATGAGGGGAGTGGAACCTCAACCCAGCAAGTTATCGTGATAGAGGTTAGTGTCATAGTGTAACATGCATAAAATGTGGCCAATTAATTAAGGCTACTGTTTGAATGTTAAATGACGAGACAGAGGCATTGATGCGACTAACCAGTTGTTCAGTACATCAGGACACATCCGGGTATCTCAAGCACCCCGGTAAAACACAAGCGTTGCAGTAATGAACATTTACCAACAAATGGCATCTTACACATCTGTAACATCTTCCATTTAATAAAATAGTAACAATTTCCAACATGAACAGTTTAGTATTATTATTATTATTATTTTTTCCTCAGGTAACAACACATTTTGATATTCTCTTCACTTTTATCTGTCAACAATACCTGATGGGAAACCTACAGATTAAGTTTTTTGTCATGCGACCCCTTTGGCCATCAGGGTTCTGAGTAGGTGCTGGCTCAGCAATCCGAAGGTCAACCCTGTTACGGTACTGGAGCCATGTGTGGTGCCCCTTTCTGTACACAGGATCCGAGTCTACAGAGGCCTGTCCGGTCCCCTGGTAGGGGCTTCATTCGCACCGTTTCACCCACCCTGAGCTCAGGTAAGTCTTTTGCTTATTTGTCGTAGATGAACTTGGTGAAGCTACGTCTTCTGTGACAGAGCCTTTTTGCAGAGGTTCTTTGCGATTTTTACTGCGGACTCCGCCTTCCCATTAGCTTTTGGGTGTCGTGGTGATGAAGTGACGTGCTCGAATTCCCATCCTGCAGCAAATTTTCGGAACTCAACTCCGGAGAATTGGGGTCCATTGTCTGAAATGATCCTATCTGGTTGGCCATAGTGGGCAAACTGAGCCTTGCAGCGTTTGATCGTTGTCTCCGCTGAGAGGTCGGGGAGGAGGTCGATCTCCCAAAAGTCTGAGTAATGATCGACTACCAGAAGAAAGTCTTTAGATCTCTTCCAGCACAGTGGCAGACTTACTATCTTCCAGGGGCGCATCAGTAGCTCGTGGGACATCATCGTCTCTCTCTGTTGCTCAATGGCATATTCATTGCAGATTGTGCATTTACTGACATAGTCTTTGATTTCACTCTGCAGTCCTGGCCAATACAGTGTGTCACGTGCTTGTCTGTAACAGGTCTCACCTCCTATGTGACTTGAGTGCACGCGTGCCAACATCTCAGGGCGCAGAGACCGGGGAATATCGACTCTCTGACTCTTGAATATTACTCTGTTTTGAACACTGTGCTCCTCTTTGACTGCCAATATTCTCTGACGGCTAAAGCAGTTTCTTCCCTGCAGTCGGGCCAGCCCATCAGAATCACAGACCTCAATGTCTGGAGTTGCTCGTCCCTGTCTGTGTGTTGTCTGATTTGTATAAGGTGCTGGTCCGTAACATTGAGGTAGTCAGCCTGGTTGATGTATTCAACATCCACTTGCTCTGTTTGTAAGCTGCACACTGCGTGTTGTTCATGCATGGAGCGTGTGTGAGTGCCTGATGCAGTAGCCCTGCTGAGCGTGTCACTCATATACATCTCTGGCCCTGACTTATACACCACCTTGAGGTTGTAGTTTTGTAGGGCCAGTAGCATGCTCTGCAGTCGTTTTGGGGCATTCAGGAGAGGCTTGCTGAATATAGCAATAAGGGGCTTGTGATCTGTCTCTGCGGTAATATTGTACAGGTAGTGGTGGAAGCGTTGGCATGCAAACGCAATGTTGAGGCACTCCTTCTCTATCTGGGCATAGTTCTGCTCTGTTGGGGTGAGTGCCCTAGAGGCGAATGCCACAGGCTGGCCCTCCCGCATGAGGCAACAGCCAAATCCATACTGGCTTGAGTCACTCTGAATCGTGACAGGTTGACACATTGTAGTATCGCAGTACAGGTGTCTGGGTGACCAGTTGTTTTATTTCCCTCACCGCTGCGTCATGTTTTGGGAGCCAATGCCAGATGGTGTCCTTGTCCATGAGCCTCCTCAGTGACTCACACACTTCAGAGAGCCGCGGTAGGAATTTGGCCAGGTAGGTGACGAATCCGACGAAGCGCTGCACTCCCTTCACGTCAGATGGGTGGGGCATTTCCAAGACAGCCTTCACTTTTTCAGGATCCGCCTTCAATCCGGTGGAGGACAAGATGTGCCCATGAAAGCGGACCTCTGGCACTTTAAACTGAAGCTTTTTTATGCTTAGCCTTAGCTTGATCTGTCTGCATCTGACCATCAGGGCCAGCAGCTTGGCGTCATGGTCACATTCTGCCTCCTCATCACTGTCCCCACAGCCCACTACGAGGATGTCATCTGTTATGGGTTCCACGCCACTGAGTCCCATCAACAGCTCATGCTGTTTCCACTGATACACCTCTGGAGCCACGGAGACACCAAACGGAAGCTTCAACCACTTCTTCCTGCCCCAGGGTGTCCAAAAGGTGATCATGTAGCTGCTGGGCTCGTCGAGCTTGCACTGCAGGAAGGCATCTCTGGCATCCACGAGCGTGAAGACTCTGGCCTTTGGGAGCTTGTAAAGAACATCCTCCAACGTCGGCATAATGTAATGTGAACGTTGCAGAGCCAGGTTGAGGTGTTTAGGATCAATGCATATCCGTAGCTTGTCTGGTTTCTTGACGATAACCATATTACTTATCCAGTCTGTAGGCTCGGTGACGGATATGATGTGGCCATCTGCTTCGTATTTGTCAAGCTGAGCCTTCGTAGCTGCTTTCATGGCCACTGGTACATTGCGGGGTGCACTGGACAGGCTGGATTGCTGCGTCCAACTCAAAGTGGACTATGCACTCGCTAGCATATACATCCTCTGTGCTGTCGTTCCCTTCAGCTGTGTTTGTTTCCATGGAGTGCACTTTACCCTCCGTTCTCTTGCTTTTCATGCAGACCCTTGCGAAGTGATTAGCTGTATCACAGGATTTGCATATTTTTCCATAGGCTGGGCAGTGCTCTTTTTTTTTTACAAGCACTAAAGTATACAGGATCGTCAGCTGAGCCACACAGCAACCGACCACTTTCATCCGTATTCACCTCAGCAACCCGGGCGACGCGCCTGGCCTACTGCTAGAGGGATTCTACATGAACTACTTCCACTTCAGGGTGGAAAAAGCACGGCCACCCCCCGCCATTATCAAACAGTGCTACAAATGTCAAGAATTCAACCACGTCTCCACAGACCTTCAAAAACCAGATCAAATGTCTGCGATGTGCTGAAAACCACCACCATAAAGAGTGCCCCAAAGAGAAAAATGATGCCAGCTGTGCCAACTGTGGCGGCGCCCACTCATCGATCTCCAGACAATGTCCCACCTATCTAGCCCTCACCACCACCAAGCCCACCAGGACTACTACCACCATCAGCACAGCCACTACCAACCATCTCACAACACCAAACCTCTCCGGCTCCCAGCCTCTCACCAGCACCACTCACCTGCAGGAGGATCTGAAAGGAATATGCGGAGATGAAGAAATGGTAAAGAGAGTTATGGACAGCATAAGGAAACACAGAGATGGCCCCTCCTTAAGGCTGTAGAAGGAGATTCCAAGTTAACTACACTCCAAACCAAATGGCTACTCCAATAAATGTTCTACATATCAACATCAGAGGGTTAAGGAGAAACGAGCAGGAGCTGAAGCAACTTCTTCTAGAAAAGCAAACCAGCATTGCCTCTATCAACGAAACCTTCCTAAGTACTAATGCAAGATTCCGTATTCCTGGCTTTAACATTCTAAGGAAGGATCGACTAGAGGGATGCAGAGGGGGTGTGGCACTGCTTTTAAAAGAAGGAATAGAGCACTCTGAAGCCGTTTTCAACCTCACCAAAGAAGAACTCAACAACAATGAGTACACGGCAGCGAAAATACTCCTAAATGCACAAACAACTCTTCTGGTAGCTACCATATACTGTCCACCCGCAACAACACCCTCCGAAAAATGTATCGCCACCCTTGCAGACAACAACTGCCACACCATCATAATGGGAGATTTTAATGCCAAACACATCGACTTCAACTGTAATACTACAAACACATCGGGAAGAGTATTAAGGGATATCCTCGACAGCACAAACCGGGCCATCCTCAACACCAACGAGCCCACACACATCCATTCTTCAAACTCCACGGCAGACATCCTTGATCTTGTCCTCTGCTCCCCGGACTTGGCTGCTAAGCTTCTTAGCTTCTCTGTCAGCCACGACGTGGGAAGTGACCACCTTCCTGTCCTTGCCTCCTTCTCTCTCCAACTCCAACAAGCACCTGAAAAGCAAAGATACAACTACAAGAAAGCAGATTGGGAAAAATACAGAAATTGCATTACAGACAAGATAACAAATATTGCAGTAACAACGCAGAACCCCAAGGATCTGGACCAGCTGGCGGAGAGAATAGGGAGTATCCTCATCCAGGCCCGGGAAGAGACCATCCCACTTACCACCACAACAACAACTCCCACCACATATCCTCAGTCTCATCAAGCAGAAAAGAAAGATCCGGAGAGACTTTATTAGAACAAGAGCACCCAACCTGAAAACAGAAGTTAATCGGTTGCAGAATCACGTCAGACACCAACTCACCCTCCACAAACAGAAACAGTGGACTGCCTTCTATCACCAGCTAGATACAGACACCAACCCCCGGACCTTCTGGCAAAAAATCAAAACAATCAATGGAGACAAAACCAATAACATCATACCTGTGCTAAAGTCTCAAAACCAACTCATCGAAGACAACAAAACAAAAGCAACATTATTCAGAAACCACCTACAAAATGTTAATTCTTGTCCCGACGATCCTCTCTTTGACAAAGACTGGAAAACCATCGTCGACAGAGAAATGCAGAAAACAGTGTACACCTCAAATCCGACACCAGTAGACCATCCCCTCACCCGCTCTGTGAGCATTGAAGAAATCAAGACCCACCTGAAAAAAACTAAAAACAAAGTACCAGGGGAAGACAACATTGACAGCACACTCATCAAACAAGCACCTGACGAATACCTGCACCTTCTTTCCAACCTCTTCACAGCATGTCTCACGGAAGGCTACATTCCCCTACCCTGGAAATCTGCAGTTGTCACAATGATCCACAAACCTGGCAAAGACCCATACAACGTCACAAGTTACAGACCAATCAGCCTCCTCAGTCATGTCGGGAAGCTGTTTGAGCGAGTACTCACCCAAAGACTGAGCGGCCACACCGAGGAAATGGGCCTCCTTGGAATCCACCAAGCTGGCTTCAGGAAAGCAAGATCAACCACCGATAACATTCTAAGACTGTCAGAGGACATCCTTCGGAACTTTAAGAAAAAAGAACTTACCCTGGCGGTTTTCTTTGACATAGAGAAAGCATTTGACAAGATGTGGCACAATGGACTGTGTTACCCGCTCGCAGATTCCAATCTCAAACTACCGCTCTCCATCAGAAACATCATCACCAGCTTTCTCCACAACCGTACAATTAAAGTGAAGGTCTCCACAGCAATATCCTCACCTTTCACCCCGGAGGCAGGTGTCCCACAGGGGGCAGTTCTAAGCCCGCTACTTTTTCTACTCTACATATCAGATATCTACTACCCTCCACCCACCATAGGTCAAGTCTCACAGTTTGCCGATGACCTCTGCTACTGGTCCAGCTCCAAATGTCCTCAACTTGCTGCAAAAAAACTCCAGAAGTCTATTGAAATGATTAAGTCGTGGTCCAACATGTGGCGAGTAAAATTGAACCCACAAATGACCCAATGTGTCCTCTTCACAAAAAGCACCAGAGAAAAAAACAGGAAACCCATAGATCTCAAACTCTACGGTGAAACAATAAAAGTAGAAAAAGAAGCAAAATTCCTTGGAGTCACCTTCCAGAAGAACATGCGCTGGACAACCCATATAGCGAACATAGAGAGGGGGGGACGAAAAAGACTAAACCACCTAAAAACGCTGTACGGAAGAAAATATGGAGCCTCACCTCAGACAGTGCTGAAAGTCTACATCAGCTACATCCGACCCCTCTTTGAATACGCCCTGCCAGCCTGGATAACAGCTTCACCGCAGCAGATTAATCGGCTACAGATAGTCCAAAACATGGCAGCAAAAATGGCTTACAGACTACCAAGATACATCAGCAACCACTACGTTAACAGCATATCTGGACTGACATCAATCAACAATAGACAGTCAATCATTGGCCAGAAGTTCATCAACAGAGCCACTCACAACCCATCATTGAAGGAAGCCTAGGGACAGGCCAAATGGACCACAGATACACCCATGTCCATAAGGCTGAAGCTGACTTAGAAGAGAGGAAGAAAAAAATACAAAATACACCAAAAAAAACACACAAAAAGTGCCTTGCGAAAGTATTCGGCCCCCTTGAACTTTGCGACCTTTTGCCACATTTCAGGCTTCAAACATAAAGATATAAAACTGTATTTTTTTGTGAAGAATCAACAACAAGTGGGACACAATCATGAAGTGGAACGACATTTATTGGATATTTCAAACTTTTTTAACAAATCAAAAACTGAAAAATTGGGCGTGCAAAATTATTCAGCCCCCTTAACTTTGTAGCGCCACCTTTTGCTGCGATTACAGCTGTAAGTCGCTTGGGGTATGTCTCTATCAGTTTTGCCCATCGAGAGACAGAATTTTTTTCCCATTCCTCCTTGCAAAACAGCTCGAGCTCAGTGAGGTTGGATGGAGAGCATTTGTGAACAGCAGTTTTCAGTTCTTTCCACAGATTCTCGATTGGATTTATAAGTGCCATTGCATTGAGCACAGCCATTACATTTGTAATTTCCATCCAGTAGGGGCGCAAATAGACGTTCAGAAATATCTTGGGGTGGTAAATCAGAGTGTACCAATTGGTCTCTGAGATTTCTGCCCCGCAAGAATATGACCAAGGGAAGGTCCGCAAACACATTACCGAGACGATCATCGCATTTTAGAATGTGCCAATGTTTGTGAACAATTCCCTTAATTTGTTCAGAGCACTTTGAATAGAGGGTAGTTAGAACACAAGAATGCGTGTTTTTGCGAGACTGAGCTTGAAAAGATTCCAAGAACACAGGATGAGATGTTACTGTCCTTTGTGCAAGCACTTCCAAGAGTTAATGAACAGTGAGCGTGGTGAAATTTGGGGAGCGCATCGTCAGTAGTGTACCTTTGGTTCCTAGGGTGTTTCGGCCTTTCACACTATACACCCTCCCCAAAGGCGACCAGCGACAGGTTGATCAATCCTACGCTTGTGTCTCATTCCCAATTAGTCATAGGAGTTGCCTTGTTGTTGAGAAACAACATCCCATTGGACTATGCATGGCAGGGGCGTCCTCCTCCCTGAGTCAAGCATTGTTGACCGCATACCTCCTGGCCCTCTCACTTCGGGGCCCAGCTGAGGTCTTTCCTCTTCATCCAGAGCCACTGACTGCTGCCTTCTGCCGCCTCCGATACAGCTTTGATTGCCGAATGCTGGCTCTGGCCCTTAATTCCCAGGTCTCTAAGCAGTCTGGTTGTAGATGTTGCCACAACCTCTGCAGCCCACCTCCACTGGTCGGACTTCTGTGTTCCAGCTAGATCAGCATAGCGGAGATGTTTTCGCTCATAAGCCTCATCTACTGAGTCCTCCCAGGGTACTGTGAGCTCAATGATGAAGACCTTATTGAGCGAACGGAACCAGAGCACCATGTCAGGTCTTAGGGTGGTGGTTGCGATCTCCGGAGGAAACACAAGTTGCCGGCCAATGTCAGCTAGCATTTTCCAGTTGCAGGCCAAGCGCAGCTGGTCTCGCTCTAATGGTGTAGAGCCGCTCTTCGGTGGTTTAGCCCCTTCGCGGACAAAGTTTGTCCGTAAGGAGTGTGATGCTGCTGTGGGTGGTAGGGAGTTGGTGGCAGCTCGCTTGTCCTCCAGGGCGGACGCAAGGTTTTTAAGGACTTGGTTGTGACGCCAAGTGTAGCGTCCTTGGGTGAGGCTTGTTTTACACCCTGTGAGAATGTGCCTGAGGTTGGCTGGCATGGAACAGAGGGCACAGCCCGGATCTTCACCCGGATCTTCACCATACCATTGGTGAAGATTAACTGGTGTTGGAAGGACGTCATATCGCTCCCATGGCCCACAGATCCTTCCAGCTGATCTTCCACACGAGGACGGTATTGAAGCTATGGAACTTAAACATGTCTACCTTAACATCAAAATCGTTGCACTGGGTTGTAGGCACAAAAGATAACCCTTTATTAAGCAGAGAACCTACTGATCGTAACAGTTTGTTGAGGGCTGATAGTTGTCACCCACTTCTCTTGAAAAATAGTTTGCCCTACAGCCAATTCTGTTGAATCAAAAGAATTTGCAAAAAACTCGCAAAGAAAGTTCAAGGAGAGGGGCTACAAGAATGATCAGATTAATATTGCCATTGAGAAAATTCAAAACAAAACGAGACATGACCTTTTTCAAGGTCAGTCTCGCAAAAACACGCATTCTTGTGTTCTAACTACCCTCTATTCAAAGTGCTCTGAACAAATTAAGGTAATTGTTCACAAACATTGGCACATTCTAAAATGCGATGATCGTCTCGGTAATGTGTTTTCGGACCTTCCCTTGGTCGTATTCTCGCGGGGCAGAAATCTCAGAGACCAATTGGTACACTCTGATTTACCACCCCAAGATATTTCTGAACAAGGTCTATTTGCGCCCCTACTGGATAGAAATTACAAATGTAATGGCTGTGCTCAATGCAATGGCACTTATAAATGTACATCCTTCAAACACCCACAAACAGGGAAATCGATCCCAATCAAAGGTGTTATTACGTGCTCCACTAAGGCAGTTATTTATCTTGTAACTTGTTCTAGTGGTAAAAATTATGTAGGTAAAACAAAGCGTGAATTAAAAGTACGTATCTCAGAGCATCGTAGCACCATTAGGTGTAAAACCTTTACTTATCCAGTTGCGGCCCACTTCTTGGAGGCAGGCCACTCGATTTCGTCTCTGCGTTATATTGGCATCGAACATGTCACCCTCCCTAGGAGAGGGGGTGACCTTGATAATTTATTGTTAAAACGAGAGGCAGCCTGGATCTTTAACTTAAAGACCCTTGCGCCCTTCGGTCTCAACGTAGACTTTGATCTGAAGCCATTCTTGTGATTATTGTGACTTTGCCATTGTAATTGTTTGTACGCTTGTGTAGTCATATTTGTCTATGATCGTATGCTATCCATTTGTTGTTTGTATGCTGTTCTTTGTATGACATTTTAATATTTGATAATTAACCAATGATATTAGGCCACTCTTGGCCATGATTACAGACACCTGTGTCTTTTGACACTACATAAACGAGTCATCCCGCAGTGTTTGTGATCATACCCTGATGAAGACAGCTTGGCTGTCGAAACGTTGGTAATTACATTTTTGTATCTGAGCTCCTAGAGTGTGTTTCTTTTTCTTCTAGATCATCCTTATTTATCTACCATAGGGGAGCTTGTGAGACTTCTCTATGACATTGTTATCCAATTCAACTCATGTACCAATAATAACCTCCCTTGTGTCAGTCTGCAGATGTAGATACTAGAGATCCTGAGGTCAAGCAGGAGAGGTCTGAAGGAGAGGACCCACGACACAGAAGAGACATCGAGATTGGGACGCCCCCTGTAGCCACGGAGAACCGCACTGCCACGCCCCAACCCAGGACCTGCCGCAGCATCACGGAGGTCAGTAGAACGCAGAACACCGTCTTCAAGTCAGAGACAGACACAGACTTTAACACAAAGGCTCTTGCACAAAAGATCTGACTAGAGATCAGACCCAGACTGGAGCTGGGGCCACTGGACTGTCCTCCTGCTCCCGACTCAGAGTAACCCGAGCCTTGAGGACGATTCAATCCCATTGGGACCCTGGCAACATGCCCTTGGGTTTAGAGACACAGACTGATCTGTTTAGAGAGGACTGGAAGCAGTACAGTAGTGTATAGGATCCAAACAGGGATGAAATCCTTCAGCTGTACCCAGTATGCACTTTACCCAAGCTGGACACCAGAAGAGGCACCAGGTGGTCCACACAGGGGAGAAATCCTACAGATGCCTCCAGTGTGAGAAGAGGTTCTCCCACCAGGACCAGCTGAAAATATACCTCTAGGTCCACACAGGAGCAGAAAAACCATTCCACTCTATAACATGAACCACGTTTCCATTCACAGATTTTGTGCAAGTAAAGTCATTCCGAGAAAAAAAAAATCATGGCAGCTGTGATGGAAACAGGAAGTTTCGGTACAATTTTCTAAATGCCTACAGAATGTGTTTGTTCGACATGGGATCTTTTTGCATCTGTAAAATGCATTGAGAGAAAGGGCGGTGGAAACGCCTTTATGCGCAAATGTTGATATAAAAGCCATCAAGCCATATCGAAGTAAACTGGGAGTCACGCGATGACATGGTGTGTGGTCCTCCCACTACGACTCGGGGAAACCATGTAGTTTATTAGGCTCCCGAGGGTGGTGAAAGTGCACGGGGATCTTGATGCTCATTTTCAAATAAATATCAAGGCTTGACTTACGTTTGACAAATAAATATTCTTGCTCTTTTCAATAATAATATCATGACGTTGACTAGCCTACTGTATATGCGAGCTGTTGGCTAGAGCCCACGTGCCAAGACCAGATTAGGCACATTTGCTATTTAACGCAACCGTTTGTATGGCAAAACTATCGGTAGAGTTGAAAATGCGATGGAAACACATTGAACGTAATATTTTTATTCTGTACGTGAAAACGTAAGCGAAAAAGTACATTTTGTGTGCGCTACGTCATCACGCAATGATTTTATCTGCATCAAGTCAATTTGGTGGAAACACCACTGGTGGGAAAAGGTGCACGTTTTCTTTCAAATCTGTCGTCAATTGAATGGATACCGAGCTATAGAAAGTAACAATTCCACTCGATAGCTTCTAACGTTTAGATCAAACCCAGCATCAAAGACTATGATGAATGTTCATTGTTGTCAGCAGAAAAAAACCCAGATACATTTGGAATAACGAGAGTAACATATTTCAGTGTTGAATATTCCTGGGTAGAATATTGCATCCAGACATTCTGTGATATATAAGGTTTAAGCCTAAAAAGTCCGTCACATAGTGTTTCCACTGTGTAGGATATATGATGTGTTTCATTATTTCCATTCAACTACTTTAATTATATATACTGTATATAAGGCATATTCAATGGGGTGCTAAATTATGGAAACTTGATAAAGATGAACTATCTTTTTTTTCTTGTATTTTCCCTGATCTTTATCAAGGGTGCCAATAATTTTGCGGTTACATTTGCATGTACAGGAATTTATGAAATCGTATGAGACTCAAACATAGTGGGGATGGGTAAATACTATGTTGAAAGTGTGTTTATCTGTGTGTACGTACCTGAGGGAATGTATGTATGTGTAATCTGTATCACCTGTCTCTTCCAGGAGGAGGGTCCAGACGTGCTGCTGGTGAAGGAGGAGGGGTGTGAGGAGGGTCTGGGGAACCCTGAGGGTCCCATGATCACGGAGGACAACCAGACTACACCTCTTGAACCCACAGAGAAACCAGCTGAGCAGCACAGGACCACACACAGTCTTCCTGAGGTGAGCCCACTGTAAACTACTGTCTGAATGGTATTAGGTCAGGGTCCGTATCCACAAAGTCTCTCAGAGTAGGACTGCTGATCTAAGATATAATTTTATTCATTATGATCTAAAAGGCAAAACTGATCCTAGATCAGCACTCCTACTCAGAGTCTTTGTGGATACGGGCCCAGGTCTTGATTCGTTGTCTTAAGTGTGGGACCATGCCTTTTGAATGATCAAACCATTAAAGAGTGTCAAGTAATCAAATTGACTAACGCGTTTGCATAGTACTCAATCCCTCATTGCCCAATCAGAAGATGCTCCATAGCAGGGTGCTCGTATCAGATTTCTTGATCCAACATCCTCTCACTCTGTATCTCTTACAGTCAGTAGACATGGAGGATGGGAAGCCTGATCTGCTGCTGGTCAAAGAGGAGACGATAGAAGATGGACCAGAGAGCATTGATCTGCTCAGTGGACTAAAGATGGGTGAGCAAGGTAAGGGAGAAATACATATAGCCTACATACAGTAATAGATCTTCAATGGGAATAGTGATGCACCTGGCTATTATTTATTTTCTTTATTCATGAAATCAATATAACTTATGTTTAGTTACCGAAACACACACATTATAATGTATGAACTTCACCAGGTAATTGACTCAACTCTAGATATGGAGTTTTCACTGCCATATTTGTAGTCTTTTTTGCAGGTGGTTGGCTGGAGGCTAACAGAGGAGACTGGGCATCCATCTTAGATTTCCAGACCCTGACCGGTGCAGCCAAAGGCCCAGGGGATGATATCACTGAGCAGGACAGGACTAGAGGCAACATAGTGGAGGTCAGTGGATGGGACAGCGTCTTCAACTCTGGGCTGGGGAACAACGCTGTTAACCACAACCAGAAACAGACTGTCGAACATAAAACAACAAACAAACTTAGTCTCCATGACAACAGACTGGCTGAGACCAGGGCGAGGCGTAGATTTGGTCTGCAGGGATGGGGAGGTGTCCGTATGCGACGGGAGAGAACAGACATAGACTTGGCTAGTGATGATCCGTCCTGCTACTATATTTGTGATTCAGAGAGACTGATGGGGCCTCAGGTTAACCCCCTAACAGGTGCTGCCTTCAGTCTGCCTTCTATAGGATCTATCAACTGGAACATGGACCCTGCGACAACACAGACACTCCCTGGTCTTCATCCTCCTCACAATTTCCTAATGTTAAACCAGAACTCAGACAATGCCTCAACAAGCCCACTGACAAATGACAGTAGTAGAGACGTAATCCGTAAAGGTGGCAGGGCTAAAGAGAAGCGCTTCCCGTGCTCGTTCTGTGGGAAAGCCTTCAGTTTCCCCAAACAGGTGGAGATCCACCATAGGATGCACACGGGGGAGAAACCATTCAGCTGCCACCTGTGCCAGGCTAGTTTTTCCGACTCTTCCAACCTGAAGAGGCACCAGAGAATGCACACGGGGGAGAAACCGTTCGGCTGCCACCTGTGCCAGGCAGTTTCTCCCACTCGTTCAACCTGAAAAGGCACCAGAGGGTCCACACAAGAGAGAAATCAAACAGCTTCCCCAGTTTGGGAAGCGGTTCTCCCACCAGCTGAAGATGTACCTGAAGGTCCACACGGGAGAGAGACCGTTCACCTGCACACACTGCGGGAAGAGGTTCTCAGAGAGGAGCAACCGCAGAATACACCAGCAGAAAATGCACACGGCCCATGTATAGAGTCTAGTGACATGTAGTAGTACTAGTTTGTTTGTTTGTAGTTACTTCTGTTGGTTTTGGGTGTAGTAGGGAACTGGATGAGGTGAACTGAGGAAAGAATGAGTATGATGAGGCAGGGTAGATGATATGGTGATGGTTGGTGTGATGGTGTCTGTAAAAATGCTTAATTGATGGGTCCAACCCTAACTGCTTGTCACTTTAGGTTGATACTGGTATTTTATAGTGAGATAATGAGTGCCTTAATTCACATTTACTTGACATAAAATAGTGAAGATGTGTGTAATGTTGAACCTTTTCCAAAGTATTCAAACATGTATTTTATTAAAGTGAGGGTACCAGATTTACATTAAAGGTAAAGTGTTAGTGAAAAGTATCATGTATCGTTTTGTGCAATAAAAGTACTGTACTTCATGTTATGTGAGTGTGTGTGATCATTTTCTTGAAATTAAATGCAAAATTTACCCTGTGCTGATTGACTTGAGAGAGGCTTGACCGTAGTTAACATTTTATAATGTCATGTTTCTGTGTGTACATCAAAGAGTTTCTAACATAACCCAACCAAAAACCAGGGATAGATGGCTGTATTTGCGCAAAACTTTGGAACCACAGCATTCAACCATGGTAAGGTGACCCGGAACATGGCGTACAAACAGACCAGCTACAAACTCCGTAAGGCAATCAAAGAAGCAGAAAGTCAGTGCAGGGACAAAGTGGAGTTGCAATTCAACCGCTCATACGCAAAGAAGCATGTGGCAGGGACTGTTAACGGACTGTCAACGGACGGCATTCCCAAGGCGTGCGCAGACCAGCCGGCTGGAGTTTTTACGGACATATTCAATCTCTCTCTATCCTAGTCTGCCATCCCCAAATGCTTCAAGATGTCCACCATTGTTCCTGTACCCAAGCAATCTAAGGTAACTGAACTAAATGTCAATATTGCCCCATAGCACTCACTCCTGTCACCAGGAAGTGCTTAGAGAGGCTAGTCAAGGGTCACATCACCTCCATCTTACCGCCCCAGCAGATCCCCAGACGACGCAATCACATTCGCACTAGAAAAACACACTATCCCACCTGAACAAGAGGAATACCGACTATAGCTTAGCTTTCAACACCATAGTGCCCTCAAAGCTCGTTACCTTGGAACTCATCCTTGTGCAACTGGGTCCTGGACTTCCTAAAAGGCTGACCCCAGTTGGTGAGGGTAGGCAACAACACCGTTGCCATGCTGACGTTTAATACAGGGGGCCCCCCAGGGCTGTGTGCTCAGTCCCTTCCTGTACTCCCTGTTCACCCACGACCCCAACACAATCATCAAGTTTGCTGACGACATGACAGTGGTAGGCCTGATTACCAACAATGACGAGACAGCTTACAGTGAGGAGGTTGGAGCCCTGGCGGAGTGGTGCCAGGACAATAACCTCTCAAAGTCAACAAAACCAAGGAGATGATTGTGGAGTACAGGAGACAGAAGGGAGAGCACACCCCCCTCCACATAGACTGGGCCACAGTGTTGAGGGTCAAAAGGTTCAAGTTCCTCTGTGTGCACATCACCGAGGACCTGATATGGTCACATCACATCAGCACCATGGTGAAGAAGTTCGGCATTGCCCTTACGACCCTCACAAACTTCTACAGATGCATCATTAAGCGCTTTCTGTTGGGCTACATCACCGCCTGGTACAGTAATTGCATCAACCTCAACCGTACGGCTCTTCAGCGAGTGGTGTGATCAGCCAAAAGCACCATCGGGGGCACGCTGCCGGCCCTCCAGGTCATTTACACCACTCTGTGTCGATGGAAGGCCAAGAAGATCATTATGGACCTCAGCCAACGAGCCACGGACTGTTCTCTCTACTACCGTATGGCAGACGGTACAGGAGCATCAGAGCCGGAACCAACAGGCTCAGGGACGGCTTCTAACATCCGACCATCAGGCTGTTGAACAGTCATTACTGGCTGTCTGCCTGTCCTGCATCATAGAGACTTTTTTTGCACACATACACCTGCTCACTCACACAAAATACACACACAAGCTCTCTCTCACACACGCAGACACATGCATACACCCATACTCACAAACACATTCAACACTGCTGTCCCATGCATAGAAACATTGGACACTTCCCTCTTCTTTTTTTATACACACTGTATTTACAGTGGGGCAAAAAAGTATTTAGTCAGCCACCAATTGTGCAAGTTCTCCCACTTAAAAAGATGAGAGGCCTGTAATTTTCATCATAGGTACACTTCAACTATGACAGACAAAAATCCAGAAAATCACATTGTAGGATTTTTAATGAATTTATTTGCAAATTATGGTGGAAAATAACTTCTTGATGGATTATCTTGGAAAAGGCAACATGCTCCTAACATGGATGTTAGTGGATATTTTATATGTGCATATGGAACATTTCTGGGATCTTTTATTTCAGCTCATGAAACATGGGACCAACATTTTACATTTTGCGTTTATATTTTTGGTTCAGTGTAAATGGAATGAAGTCAGTCATTCTATTCTTCTCTACTCTATTAATATTAACACATTGGCCTTGTAAGAATACCTATACTAGTATTACATACTTAAACTGCATACTAATTTCAGCGTTTGATATAGTATATTAAACTAATATTTTTTGACTCACGTGTTTGACAAGAGCAGATCAAATGACGCCTGTACCAAAATGAACGAGTGGCGGGAGTCAACACAATCACGCATTTTAATTGTAACTTTCAGTGTACCAATGCTGCGTTCACATTTTAGTCGGAACTAGAAATATCGGACATTTCCGAAATGCTAACTGGTTGTATGTACAGGCGTTCAATGAATCTACAGATCGGAAATTTCGGAGTTTCTAGTTCCGACTGGAGTATGAAGGCGGCATATTTTCGAAATTTCACATACTTATAAAACTTATTTTTTTCGCATACTACTACGGGTATTCGGACACGGCTTACTGTTCTTTCTAAACAAGTCGGCTCTCTGCTTGACAGAATGATCATAGGATACGTTATGTGTAATATAATGTAATAAGCATTACCGTGTTTCAAACAACAACGCGCATTACTTTTCCTTTTAACAAAACCTTTGAGATACAGTATGACGCCAACCAATGAGATCCTTTCTATTCAGTGTAAACGGAAGTGAACAGTGACCAAGAACGATTTCCCTGTTAGCGTTTTTATTGTTGTTATTCAGACGTTTATTAACACACTGGAACTTAAAATATGACTAATTTACTTGCACAACATCACATACGTACCTAAGGTAGTGTTTAAATCACGTTGGAGATAGGATTTGGTTGATAGCTAGCTAGCTGGCTGCTAACTAGCTAAAAATGGCTAACGTGAACAGTATGGTTTTTCACACTCAAATAGCCTCCATCATGGAGGTGCTAGCGAATGCAGCCGTGGCAGAGATCTGTAAAGTCGTAGACGACGACTATGCAGTGTTTCGTTTGGAAATAACTCAAAGCCAGAAAGAAAACAGGGCATTGCGGAGGAAACTACAGCTACTAGAATTGAAGGTGTCACGGGAGCGCGTCCTCGCCATTTCCAGTAGTGTCAAGATCCTCGACCGATACAGAGGAATGACAAGAGGTACATTTTGCAGAAGGCGGAGGCTGCGCGGCATAGCTCAGTGCCTGTCACCCGTTCTGCACATGTGTTCAGATGTATTACCCAGAATTGAGCCTTGGACAGTTTTTCGATAGCTTAGTAATCAGGGCAATTATTGCATACGGTCTTGCACAAAGACATAATATCATATTTTAACCAGATTCTTAATTTACTGCATTTCCTATTATTAGCTCAATGAAAACAATTTGATGCATAGAACATAATTCAGTCAATCAATAAATTGTATGAAGTGATGAGAAGTGTTACCTTACACCCTTGCCAATTCTAGACCGTGTCAATGGTGTACAATATAGTGTTGAACATTGACAGTAGCTAAACTAACCACCTCTTTCCCCCCAATCACTCTCTCAGGCGAAGGACATCTCACTGGAGGACACAGGAGCTTTGGGAAGCCAACGGGACACAATATATGGAGAGATGACCAACCAATCACTGTTGATGAGGGGAATGGAACCTCATCCCAGCACGTTATCGTGATGGAGGTTAGTGTGTTGCATAATAGTGTTGCATAAAATATTACAGTTACTTTAAATGTGGCCTGTTTATTTCAGAAAGGCTCCCCTCATCCTTCATATGTAGTTAAATGCTTCTAGGACAAAGTTCATTTCGAAGTGCATGAATGTAAATATTGAATGCGTTGCATCTACTATGTTACTTAACGATGATAGCTCCTTGAATCTCTCAATCAATAAGAGATTATTACTGCTGTCAGGCAGTGCTGCTGCAAAAAAAATAAAGGAAAACACATTAAAAAAATTAAATGATATATATTTACCCCAAAATATATGGTGGATTGGAAATGATGCAGACAATTACATTAATGGAAGCCACAATCTATCTGCAACATTAAAGCTAATCTACCACCTTATAAAATTTAAAAAAAAACATAAATACCTTTACATAAGTATTCAGACCCTTTGCTATGACGCTCAAAATTGAGATCAGGTGCATCCTGTTTCCATTGATCATCCTTAAGATGTTTCTACAACTTGATTGGAGTCCACCTGTGGTATATTCAATTGATTGGACATGATCTGGAAAGACACACACCTGTCTATAAAAGGTCCCATAGTTGACAGTGCACGTCAACCTCTTTGGACCCGTGAAGACGTCTAAATGGGATGGGGGAGTTGGTGGTGCAGGACCACCTCTTTATGTTTCTCTCTTCTTTACACCAATTTTATTATTTACACAATTCTGTGTGATCAATATGATAATTTCTCTGTATGTTTTTCTTTGGCAGCCTACAGATACATGCTGTATGAACTGTGTAAATTGACATTAATATTGTACCCCCCCCCCCCCCCCCCCCCAAAAAAGACAAAACATATACAAACTTGGTTTAAAAAAAAAAAGACTTCCCTACGACATTGTTATCCAATTCCACTCATGTACCGTTAATAACCTCCACTCTTCTTGTGTCAGTCTGCAGATGCAGAGGCTGCAGGTCCTGGGGTCAAGCAGGAGAAGACTGAAGGAGAGGAGGAACCATGGCACAGCCGTAACATCCAGACTGGCGCTCCCCCTGTAGCCACGGAGGACCCCACCACTGCCACCGTGCTACCCATGACCCGACGCAGCATCACGGAGGTCAGTGGAACGCCAAACGCCGTCCTCAAGTCAGAGACAGACACCAAGACTTTAACGGGGCTGGGCTGTCCTGCTCCTCACTCAGAATATTTCCAGTATGGTAACCCGAGGACGGTTCTGTCCCATCAGGACTCAGGTGACACGTTACAGACTGGCAATGATCCGTCCTGTTCATACACAACAGAGATGATACCTGGTGACATGCCTGTGGGCTTAGATACACAGACTAATCCAATGAGAGGGAACTGGAACCAGTACAGTAGTAGTGTATACTCTGGACGGTGCCTAGATAAGAAAGCGGAGGGTCTGGTCGTAGATGAGATGACTGTGAAAGTGGAGGGCGACGTTCCTGTGACATGGAATGCAGACGAGACTCACTTCGGAGAAGGACACTCGCATGGCAGCTCCAGTGACTTCTTAGACTACAGGGAAAGCTTAGAGACAAATTTAAATGTCTCGACCCACTCCCCTTTACACCCAGTGTCCATGTCGATGGGGCCTTCCGATTCACAAGGCTGCATCCTTTTAGATCAGGTATTGAACTCAAACAACCAAACGGCCAAGGTGTGGGGAGAGGGAGCAACAACAGGCGGTAAAGAGAAGCAGTTCTTTTGCATGTTCTGTAACAAAGGCTTCAGCTGCCCACAGAAGGTCGAGATCCACCAGAGGGTCCACACAGGGGTGAAACCCTTCAGCTGTACCCAGTGTCATATGCGCTTTGCCCATGCTGGCAACCTGAAGAGGCACCAGCGGTTCCACACAGGGGTAAAACCCTTCAAATGTACCCAGTGTCACATGCGCTTCACCCAGGCTGGTGACCTGAAGAGGCACGAGAGGGTCCACACAGGGGAGAAACCATACAGCTGCCCCCAGTGTGAGAAGAGGTTCTCCCGTCAGGACCAGCTGAAGATGCACTTGAAGGTCCACACGGGAGAGAAGCCATTTGCCTGTACACACTGTGGGAAGAGGTTCTCAGAGAGGACCTACCTCAGGATGCACCAGCAAAAACACCATTCAACTCTATAACATAGAAAGTAACCATTCCACTCGATAGCTTCTGACATTTAGATCAAACCCTGCATTAAAGACTAAGATGAATGGTCATTGTTGTCAGCAGAAAAGATCCATAGATACATTTGGAATAAAGAGAGTAACAGATTTCAGTGTTGAATATTCCTGGGTAGAATTTTGCATCCCGTCATTGTGTGACATACATTGCTCAAAAAAATAGAGGGAACACTTAAACAACACAATGTATCTCCAAGTCAATCACACTTCTGTGAAATCAAACTGTCCACTTAGGAAGCAACACTGATTGACAATACATTTCATATGCTGTTGTGCAAATGGAATAGACAACAGGTGGAAATTATAGGCAATTAGCAAGACACCCCCAATAAAGGAGTGGTTCTGCAGGTGGGGACCACAGATCACTTCTCAGTTCCTATTCTTCCTGGCTGATGTTTTGGTCACTTTTGAATGCTGGCGGTGCTTTCACTCTAGTGGTAGCATGAGACGGAGTCTACAAGCCACACAAGTGGCTCAGGTAGTGCAGCTCATCCAGGATGGAACATCAATGCGAGCTGTGGCAAGAAGGTTTGCTGTGTCTGTCAGCGTAGTGTCCAGAGCATGGAGGCGCTACCAGGAGACAGGCCAGTACATCAGGAGACGTGGAGGAGGCCATAGGAGGGCAACAACCCAGCAGCAGGACCGCTACCTCCACCTTTGTGCAAGGAGGAGCAGGAGGAGCACTGCCAGAGCCCTGCAAAATGACCTCCAGCAGGCCACAAATGTGCATGTGTCTGCTCAAACGGTCAGAAACAGACTCCATGAGGGTGGTATGAGGGCCCGACGTCCACAGGTGGGGGTTGTGCTTACAGCCCAACACCATGCAGGACGCTTTTCATTTGCCAGAGAACACCAAGATTGGCAAATTCGCCACTGGCGCCCTGTGCTCTTCACAGATGAAAGCAGGTTCACACTGAGCACATGTGACAGTCTGGATACGCCGTGGAGAACGTTCTGCTGCCTGCAACATCCTCCAGCATGACCGGTTTGGCGGTGGGTCAGTCATGGTGTGGGGTGGAATTTCTTTGGGGGGCCGCACAGCCCTCCATGTGCTCGCCAGAGGTAGCCTGACTGCCATTAGGTACCGAGATGAGATCCTCAGATCCCTTGTGAGACCATATGCTGGTGCGGTTGGCCCTGGGTTCCTCCTAATGCAAGAAAATGCTAGACCTCATGTGGCTGGAATGTGTCAGCAGTTCCTGCAAGAGGAAGGCATTGATGCTATGGACTGGCCCGCCCGTTCCCCAGACCTGAATCCAATTGAGCACATCTGGGACATCATGTCTCGCTCCATTGACAAACGCCATGTTGCACCACAGACGGTCCAGGAGTTGGCGGATGCTTTAGTCCAGGTCTGGGAGGAGATCCCTCAGGAGACCATCCGCTACCTCATCAGGAGCATGCCCAGGCGTTGTAGGGAGGTCATACAGGCACGTGGAGGCCACACACACTACTGAGCCTCATTTTGACTTGTTTTAAGGACATTACATCAAAGTTGGATCAGCCTGTAGTGTGGTTTTCCACTTTAATTTTGAGTGTGACTCCAAATCCAGACCTCCATGGGTTGATACATTTGATTTCCATTGATAAGTTTTGTGTGATTTTGTTGTCAACACATTCAACTATGTAAAGAAAAAAGTATTTCGTAAGAATATTTCATTAATTCAGATCTAGGATGTGTTATTTTAGTGTTCCCTTTATTTTTTTGAGCAGTGTATAAGGCATAAATAAGCCTACAAAAGTCTGTAACATATTGTGGTTGTATTTTGTAGGCTATATGATGTTCACACATTTTCCCAAGACACTTTTAATGAGAAAATTCAAATTATATTCATCAACTTCATGCAGATTTGTAGTTGAGACATGTGTATGTGTGGTTTTCATATGGTGTGTTTAAAACTTGTTTGTTTAATAAACACAAAATGGGACTTTTCATTCCAAGACTTTCATTGAGAGTCTCTTTAGAATACATCACATCTGATCTCACGCTTTACAACCAATATACATTTACTAAATATACCTACACATACCCACACACTAACAAACACCTACTGTACACATCAAAATAGTTAAGTCAGGCTTATCTGAGATGATAAATCATATTTATGTCCACCATAATGGGTTTAACAACAATGAAGTTATTCTATAACTACAGTATTGGACTCATGTAGTGGGGAAGCGTAAACACTCCATGTTGAAAGTGTGTTTATTATCTGTGTACGTACCTGAGGGAGTGTATGTCTGTATCACATGTCTCTTCCAGGAGGAGGGTCCAGAGGTGCTGCTGGTGAAGGAGGATGGTTGTGAGGAGAGTCTGGGGAACCCTAAGGGGACCAAGGTCATGGAGGACAACCAGACGACACCTCCTTCTGAACCCACAGAGGAACCAGCTGAACAGCACAGGACCACACACAGTCTCACCGAGGTGAGCCCACTGTGAACTACTGTCTGAATGGTATTAGGTCAGAGCCTGTATCCACAAAGCCTCTCAGAGTAGGAGTGCTGTTCTAGGATCAGTTTTGCCTTTCAGATCATAATAATAACACTATGTGTTTATTTATTTGACAGGTGGGGACCTGGTCCTCGATCAGCACTTTTACTCTGAGCCGCTTTGTGGATACGGGCCCATGCCTTGATTAATTTTGTCTTAAATTAAATGGGTTTCTATTCTATCTATTTTCTATTGTTCAACTCCACTGATGGCTTTATCACAACAAAATGCTGGGTTATTGCGAATGTCCACACTGTGGTCTTGGCACATGAGCTCCAGCTGGCAGATACAATGCAGGTAGGACTATTATGGATAAGTGTGAGATTCTTTTTATTTTTCAAACGGCAGCCAATCGTCAATCATCATTTCACCAGAATAAGACCTTTGATATTTAATTGAAAATAGCATCAAGCTCACCGTGCATTTAATTATTTTTTTTTTTACCTTTAGGCAAGTCAGTTAAGAACAAATTCTTATTTACAACAGTGGGTTAACTGCCTTGTTCAGGGGCAGAGTGACAGATTTTTACCTTGTCAGCTCGATAAACTGCATGCTTTTTCGAGTCGTAGTGAGAATACCAGACAACATATCGTAGTTTTTCGTGTCCTCCAAGTTCACTTCGATATGATGGTTATTATATCAATATTTGGGGTTCCACCGCCATTTGTCACAGAATACATTTTAACGACACAAAAAGGTCCCTCCTTGTCTAGCCTATTTTGTTATGTTGACATTTGGAGAGTTTACTGCCAGATTTGCTGTTTCCATCAGGCCTGTTTTGACATTTATTATCCAATGTACTTTTCTCACATAAAAAGGTTGGATGGAATCCTGGTTACACACAAAGTTGGATGTATTTAAACTGATGTACTTCACTGTGTTCATCAATGCAATAATGACCAAAACATGCTCAAGTCAAGCCCCTCAACTGTTTCTGTTGTGCAAAATCCCAGAGCACACAAGCTTATCTATCATCTGTGTTATGGGATCATTACAAACAGTCCTTGACCTCAAGCTGTTTGCAGAAAATGGCATGAAGGCTTCAGGTCTTGTGATGACTGGGGTGAAATATTAAACATGAACAAATGCAACCCTGTACTTGATATTCCAGACTGACTGGTCTCTACAAACTGAGGAGTGTATGTCCTTTTAACTTCGGTTTAGGAGGGTAATTATTGCAAGAGATGTAGACTCGGACACTGTCGAAAAAGAGGAATAAATGCAAAAAAAATGTATATATATGGTGACAAGATGAAAACAAAACGCTTCCCCATCAAGCCATCATCAGTGTAAATCAGAGGCATCAAACTCATTCCATGGAGGGCCTAGTGCCCTCAAATTCAACTCTGAACCTTGAAGACAGTGCCACTGCACTTTTTAATTGATCCCCTCGAATAAGAGACTGATTTAGACCTGGGACATCAGGTGTGTGCAATTAATTATCAGGTTAAACAGAAAACCAGCAGGCTCCAGACCTCGTAGGGTAAGAGCTGAGTACCTCTGGCCTAGTGTATGTTGGTTTTTGTTTTTTCCTTTCAATTAGGTGTGGGGAGTTCTTTACTAATTAGTGACCTTACTTCATCAATCAAGTACAAGGGAGAAGCGAAAACCCGCAGACACTCGGCCCTCCGTTGAATGAGTTTGATTCGCGACTTAAATGATCGGCACACACACCTCTGATTTCGATTTCAAGGATAATTGCATGTGTCACATGATCAAGAAAGAAAATACATTAAATCAGTACCTTATACAATAGAATGCATGAACTAATACATTGTGTATATAAGCAGACAGAGAAACATAATCAATTATTGCTTTTAGAAATACCATGTGAACCTATCCTCAGAATAAATAACACAGGGTTGTAGAAAAACAGAATATAGAGTAGGGAGCTTGAAAGAAAACACTAGATGGGGGTATCAAGCTCCAGTAAAACTTACAGAAAACACTTCAATAACGATTCTTCGTTCATGCCTGATAGGTGGAGAGTTTTTAGAACATCCACCTGTATTCTGTCTGGAGAACACTCAGTTCAAGAGTACCACCCCTATGTGAACAATTTATCTTCTGTACAGAAGGACATGGAGGAGACTGGGTGACCGGCCTTTGAGAAATTACGTGCTATTGGGGATTTAGGGTCATTTCTCCTTACACAACTCCTGTGTTCTATAATACGTGTTCTGTTTATTGGTTTGGCCCATGTGAGGAACTGTTTCATAGTGTATTGTTTACCAGTGGCACAGCTACTGAATTCGCTCAGTTTAATACAGGAGTCCCTATATGCCGCACACCCACGGCAGGGGTAGAAACCGGTAACCTCGTTAATTCTCTACTCTATTCTTGTTAACACAGTCTTCTTTCGAAACAAGTCTTCTCTGAGCTTGAAAGATACTGATCATAAGAGATTGTATGTGTAATGTAATAGGCAGTACCATATATTTTTTTAAACACTGCATACCTTTTTCATTTAACCACTCCCTTTGTTCTATTACACCAACCAATAAGATCATTTCTCTTAAGTAAAGCAGAGACCAATGGATTAATAAGAACAGTTGTACAAAAAGAACAAAATGGTATGAGTTGAGGAAGGGAAAGACACCTGTATAAGATCCAGAAAAAGGTGGGGGCAGGGAGGTCCTCAGGTCCAGAGAGAAGGGACGAAGATGTAATCACAAGGCTGAGACTCATCAGGCTCAACAGCACTTTGAAATTAGTAGGGAAACATCCAACTGGGAAGTTAAATCACAGGCAGAGGGAGATGGAGACAGTGGAACACATTCTATTTCAGTGACATTGATATGGAAGGGAAAGGGACAGTTTCTTAAGGAATAATGGTATTGAGGAGCCACGTTTTATTGAACTGTTAAGAAAACCTTAATGTGATATTGTATTGAAATAAAAAATCTAATCAAATCGAATTTTATTTGTCACATACACATGGTTAGCAGATGTTAATGCGAGTGTAGCGAAATGCTTGTGCTTCTAGTTCCGACAATGCAGTAATAACCAACGAGTAATCTAGCTAACAATTCCAAAACTACTACCTTATACACATAAGTGTAAAGGGATAAAGAATATGTACATAAATATATATGAATGAGTGATGGTACAGAGCAGCATAGGCAAGATGCAGTAGATGGTATCGAGTACAGTATATACATATGAGATGAGTATGTAAACAAAGTGGCATAGTTAAAGTGGCTAGTGATACATGTATTACATAAGGATGCAGTAGATGATATAGAGTACAGTATATATGTATACATGAGATGAATAATGTAGGGTATGTAAACATTATATTAGGTAGCATTGTTTAAAGTGGCTAGTGATATATTTTACATAATTTCCCATCAATTCCCATTATTAAAGTGGCTGGAGTTGAGTCAGTGTGTTGGCAGCAGCCACTCAATGTTAGTGGTGGCTGTTTAACAGTCTGATGGCCTTGAGATAGAAGCTGTTTTTCAGTCTCTCGGTCCCAGCTTTGATGCATCTGTACTGACCTCGCCTTCTGGACGATAGCGGAGTGAACAGGCAGTGGCTCGGGTGGTTGTTGTCCTTGATGATCTTTATGGCCTTCCTGTGACATCGGGTGGTGTAGGTGTCCTGGAGGGCAGGTAGTTTGCCCCCGGTGATGCGTTGTGCAGACCTCACTACCCTCTGGAGAGCCTTACGGTTGTGGGCGGAGCAGTTGCCGTACCAGGCGGTGATACAGCCCCGACAGGATGCTCTCGATTGTGCATCTGTAGACGTTTGTGAGTGCTTTTGGTGACAAGCCGAATTTCTTCAGCCTCCTGAGGTTGAAGGGGCGCTGCCGCGCCTTCTTCACAACGCTGTCTGTGTGGGTGGACCAATTCAGTTTGTCTGTGATGTGTACGCCGAGGAACTTAAAACTTACTACCCTCTCCACTACTGTTCCATCGATGTGGATAGGGGGGTGTTCCCTCTGCTGTTTCCTGAAGTCCACAATCATCTCCTTAGTTTTGTTGACGTTGAGTGTAAGGTTCTTTTCCTGACACCACACTCTGAGGGCCCTCACCTCCTCCCTGTAGGCTGTCTCGTCATTGTTGGTAATCAAGCCTACCACTGTTGTGTCGTCCGCAAACTTGATGATTGAGTTGGAGGCGTGCGTGGCCACGCAGTCGTGGGTGAACAGGGAGTACAGGAGAGGGCTCAGAACGCACCCTTGTGGGGCCCCAGTGTTGAGGATCAGCGGGGTGGAGATGTTGTTACCTACCCTCACCACCTGGGGGCGGCCCGTCAGGATGTCCAGTACCCAGTTGCACAGGGCGGGGTCGAGACCCAGGGTCTCGAGCTTGATGACGAGTTTGGAGGGTACTATGGTGTTAAATGCTGAGCTGTAGTCGATGAACAGCATTCTCACATAGGTATTCCTCTTGTCCAGATGGGTTAGGGCAGTGTGGTTGAGATTGCATCGTCTGTGGACCTATTTGGGCGGTAAGCAAATTGGAGTGGGTCTAGGGTGTCAGGTAGGGTGGAGGTGATATGGTCCTTGACTAGTCTCTCAAACCACTTCATGATGACGGAAGTGAGTGCTAATGATATATTTCGTTTCCTTAGGGAGAAGGGTTTAATTGGGTAGGGTTAAACTTTAAACCTTCCCTATCTCTGATCCACACTCCAGACGGTGGCGGAAATGCATCATTAAAGTTGGTTGTCAACCGCTATTTGAAAACCACTGAAGAAGAATCGTAAACGGAAGGGAACAGTAACAATTTTCAAGTTAGCGTTTTTTGTTGTTATTTAGACGTTTATTAACACCCTGGAAGTCAATATGCCCCATTGAACTCCACAGCATCGCCTACTTTTACCCCATATTGTGTTTAATTCGCGTTTGAAACAGGACTTGGTTGATAGATGTTATCTAGGTAACGCGGACGTTGACTAGCTAGCTGCTAACAATGGCTAACTGTATGGCTTTTCACACGCAAATAGCCTCCATCATGGAGGTGTTAGCGAATGCAGCCGTGGCAGAAGTCTGTAAACTCGTAGACGACGACTATGCAGTGTTTCGTTTGGAAATAACTCAAAGCCAGAAAGAAAACAGGTCATTGCGGAGGAAACTACAGCTACTGGAACTGAAGGTGGCACGGGACCGCGTCCTCACCAGTCGCCCCAGTAGTGTCAAGATCCTCGACCGGTGCAGAGGAATGACAAGCGGTACATTTTGCAGAAGGTGGAGGCTGCGGGCCGGTCTCCCCGTTCACATCTGCGCATGTGTAACTTTAGATGTGTTAACCACATATGGCTGGTTAACCAGAATTCGGTCTTGATCATTATTTGGATATTAGGCAATACTTCTGATTACTTAGCTAACTTGCAGAAAGACACTATCATATTCTAACCATTCTTGATTTACTGCATTTCCCATTATTTACTCATTGATTATGTTCCATGCATTATATTGTTTTCAATCTATAAATATTATATCAAGAAGCTATGTGAAGTGTTATCTTACATCCTTGCCAATTCTAGACAGTGTCAAAACTGTCAATAGTGTACAATATACCATTGCGCATTGACAGTACCTAACCACCTCTTTCCCCCCAATCGCTCTCTCAGGTGAAGGACATCTTACTGGAGGCCACGGGAGCTTTGTGAAGCCAGCAGGACACAATACATGGAGAGATGACCAACCAATCACTGTTGATGAGGGGAGTGGAACCTCAACCCAGCACGTTATTGTGATAGAGGTTAGTGTAATAGTATTACGTCAGAAAATAAAATGTGGACAGTTTATTTCATAAAGGCTCCCCTCAGCTATTTACTTGCTTACATACTTATTTATCTGCCATAGGGGAGCTTGTGAGACTTCCTTATGACATTGTTATCCAATTCTACTCACGTACTGGTAATAACCTCCCCTCTTCTTATGTCAGTCTGCAGATGCAGAGGCTGCAAGTTCTGGGGTCAAGCAGGAGAGGTCTGTAGGAGAGGAGGACCCAAGACACAGCAAAGACATCCAGACTGGAGTGTCTGGAAAGCACCTTGTAGCCACCAAGGACCTTGCCACCACCACCGTGCCCCAGGCCTGGACCCAACCCAGCATCACAGAGGTCAGTGGAACGCCGAAGGCCGCCCTCAAGTCAGAGATGGACACCGAGATATTAATTGTAACGCAAAGGCTCTTACACACAGGATCTGACCACAGATCAGACCCAGAGAGACTGGGGCTGGGGAGACTGGGCTGTCCTCCTGCTCCCAGCTCAGAGTATTTACCGGTATTTCACCAGAGCCAGAAGACGGTTCATTCCCGTGGAGATGGTGATGCGTTAGACACTGGTGGTGATGATCCGTCTTGTTCTTACACCACAGAGATGGACCCTGGCAACATATCCTTGGGTTTAGAGACACAGACTGATCTGTCCAGAGGGGACTGGAACCGGTACAGTAGTAGTGTATACTCTGAAGGGTGCCTAGATAAGAAAGGGGAAGTTATAGTGGTAGATGAAGTGACTGTGAAAGTGGAGGGTGATGCTTCTCCCATATGGAATGCAGATAGTCACCTAGGAGACGGACACTCACAGGGCAGAGATTTCTTAGATTACAGGGGAAGCTTAGAGACAAATCAAAATGTTGCCTCCCACTCCCCTTTACACACATTCAGGGATCGCAATCCTGCGTCCACATTGATGGCACCTTTCACTTTACACAGCCATGTCCTTTCCGATCAGGTATTGAACTCAAACGACAGGGCTAGAGTCCCGGCTCAGGGAGTGGGAGCCACATCAGGCAATGGTAAAGAGAAACGGTTCCTCTGCATGTTCTGTAACAAAGGATTCAGCTGCCCCCAAAAGCTAGAGATCCACCAGAGGGTCCACACAGGGGTAAAACCCTTCAGCTGTACCCAGTGTCATATGCACTTTTCTGTGGCTGGAAACCTGAAGAGGCACCAGAGGGTCCATACAGGGGTGAAACCCTTCAGCTGTACCCAGTGTCAAATGCACTTTGCTCAGGCTGGTGACCTGAAGAGGCACGAGAGGGTCCACACAGGGGAGAAACCCTTCAGCTGCCCCCAGTGTGAGAAGAGGTTCTCCCGTCAGCACCAGCTGAAGATGCACCTGAAGGTCCACACGGGAGAGAGGTCGTTCACCTGTACACACTGCAGGAAGAGGTTCTCAGAGAGGAGCTACCTCAGGATACACCAGCAGAAAAACCATTCCACTCAATAACATAGGAAGTAACCATTCCATTTAATAGCTTCTGACAAAGATGCATTTACTGTTATCAGCTAAAAAGACCCACAGATGCATTTGGAATAACAAGAGTAACAGATTTCAGTATATATTGCAATAAGGCATAAAATGCATTTGTAAAGTATTCTTAAAGTATTCTGACCCCTTGAGTTTTTCTACATTTTGTTACTTATTCTAAAATGGATTCAATCAAAACTAATCTATACACAATAATGCATAATGACAAAGCGAAAACAGGTTTAGAATTTTTTGCAAATGTATTGTCAGGCCTTTATGGTAGAGTGACCAGGCGGAAGACACTCCTCAGTAAAAGGCACATGACAGCCCACTTGGAGTTTGCCGAAAAGGCACCTAAAGACTCTCAGACCATGAGAAACAAGATTCTCTGGTCTGATGAAACCAAGATTGAACTCTTTGGCCTGAATGCCAAGCGTCACGTCTGGGGGAAACCTGTCACCATCCTAACGGTGAACCATGGTAGTGGCAGCATCATTCTGTGGGGATGTTTTTCAGCCATCAGGATCAAGAAAGATGAACGGAGCAAAGTACAGAGAGATCCTTGATGAAAAACTGCTCCAGAGCGCCCAGGACCTCGAACTGGGGTGACGGTTCACCTTCCAACAGAACAATGACCCTAAGCACACAGCCAAGACAACGCAGGAGTGGCTTTGGGACAAGTCTCAATGTCCTTGAGTGGCCCAGCCAGAGCCCGGACTTGAATCTGATCAAACATCTCTTGAGAGACCAGGAAATAGCTGTGCAGCGATGCTCCCCATCCAACCTGACAGAGCTTGAGAGAATCTGCAGAGAGAAACGGGAGAAACGCCCCAAATACAGGTGTGCCAAGCTTGTACCTTCATACCCAAGAAGACTCGAGGCTGTAATCACTGCCAAAGGTGCTTCAACAAAGTACTGAGTAAAGGGTCTGGATACTTATGTAAATGTGATATTAGGGGTTTTTATATAAAGTTTGCAGAAATGTAAAAAAAAATTAAAAGGGTTTGTTTTGTCATTATGGTGTATTGTGTAGATTGTGGGGAAAAAAACAATTGAATTCATTTTAGAACAGGGCTGTAGCGTAATAAAATGTGGGAAAAGTGAAGGGGTCTGAATACTTTCTGAATGCACTGTAAGCCTAAAGTCTGTTTCAAATTGTGTTTGTACTGTATAGACTATATCATGTTCATGAAAGCATATTACATTACTTAAATTCAACTGCTTAATTTTTTTCCCAATACACTTTTTTAATGAGAAAATGAATGCAGTTCATCAAGTTCATGCTGATTTTTGTTGTTGTTGTTGAGACGTGTTTTCATATGTTGTATTTAACTTGTTTGTTTAATAAACACAAAAATGGGACTTTTCATTCTGACATTCATTGAGACTCCCTTTAATATAAATCAGATCTGATCTCACCCTATTCTGCTTTTAAAACCAATAACACGGTTCATCACTAGTTAAGTCAGTCATAATTATTGTTAAACCCCACCTATTTCTACAATTTCTCTTAATTTGATTTTAAATCTAACCATAATACTAACCTCATGCCTAAACTTAAATTAAGACCAAAAAGCAAATGTTGAATTTTCATTCATTTTTATGGTTAATTGTGACTGTGTTAACTATTAATGACAAATATACACTTACTAAATATACCTACACTAACACCTACTGTACATGTCAAAATAGTTTAGTCAGGTTTGTCTGATGACTTGCCATATCATAGCTGACATCTTTACCCACAACATATGTATGTCCACCATGATGGGTTTAACAGCAATGAAGTCATTATGTAACTACAGTGTAGGACTCAAATGTAGTGGGGATGGATAAACACTCGATGTTGGAAGTGTGTTTATCTGTGTACGCACCTGAATTTTTTATTCAAACGGGAAACTAGAAAGTGACAAACCGAGCAGCGTTGCAGTTCTTGACACAAACTGGTGCGCCTGGCACCTACTGCCACACCCCGTTCAAAGGCACTTTCACCCTCTGAATGGCACACATACACAATCCATGTCTCCGTTGTCTCAAAGCATAAAATGACTTATTTAACACTGATTGAAAGTGACGTCAATAAGGGATCAGACTTGACCAGGTGAAAGCTATGATCTCTTTTTGACGTCACATGTTAAATACACTTCAAATCAGTATTAATGAAGTGGAGGAGACAAGTTAAAGACTCTTTAGTACACATAACATCCGATCTCCCCCTATTCGCATACACCTGACAGTGCTTTATAACCAATATACACTTACTAAATATACCTACACATACCCACACACAAACAAACACCTACTTTACACGTCAAAATAGTTTAATCAGATTTGTCTGATGGTGACTTTTGACTATTTCCCCACAACATATTTATGTCCACCATGATGGGTTTAACAACAATGAAGTCATTCTGTAACTACAGTAGGACTCAAACGTAGTGGGGATGGATATACACTGTGTTTATTATCTGTGTGTACCTACCTGAGGAGTGTATGTCTGTGTAATCTGTGTCACCTCTCTCTTCAAGGAGGATGAGGAGGTACTGCTGGTGAAGGAGGAGGGCCTGGGGAACCCTGAGGAGACCATGGTCATGGAGGACAACCAGACTACACCACCTCCTGAACCCACAGAGGAACCAGCTGAGCAGCACAGGACCACACACAGTCTCACTGAGGTGAGCCCATTGTGAACTACTGTCTGAATTATATTTGGTCAGGGTCCGTATTCACAAAGCTTTTTTATTTATTTTTTAATTAACAATGATTTATTTCAAACGTCAGGATTTCCGTTAGGAAAATGTGGCACCGGACAATGTAACCTTGAAGATTTATTTACCGTCCATTTGAGAAAATTACTGGACCCATATGCCGTGGGTGCATAACCCATTAATATCCACCCACGTTGCTCAGAATGACATAAATCACATTTAGATTGTTATGTTCTGTTAATTACTGATGTCCCCTTTAAGGATGGAGCACCCTTGGTCATGCGCAGTATTGTTCTATGTTATTCTGGTACTAACTAGTTTGAGTAAATGTGAAGCTCCAGTTCAGAGTCTTTCTTATTACATAAATAAGTACTAAGTGTTAAGACACTACATAGATTATGGTAATGCATCTTAACAGAACATGCAACTCATGTAATGAAGCAGCCAAGAAAACAACATTTTCAAACATTTGCCAAAATGCAATTTGTGGGAAAACACCATTGCTAATATGGTTAGGATTGTGGCGTCTGGACAATAAAAGAAAGTTGATATGAAAACCAATAGAAAAGGAGATAAATGGCATAGTGGTGGGTCCAATAAGAAAAGAAAATGCAAAATAAATTAGCCAAAATTATATATACTGAACCAAAATATAAAATGCAACATCTAAAGTGTTGCTCCCATTTTTCATTAGCTAAAATAAATGATTCCAGAAATGTTCCATACGCACAAAATTAGTTTATATTCCTGTTAGTGAGCATTTCTCCTTTGCCAATATAATCCATCCACCTGACATGTGTGGCATATCAAGAAGCTGATTAAACAGCATGACCACTACACAGGTTCACATTGTGCTGGGGACAATAAAAGGCCATTCTAAAATGTGCCGTTTTGTCACACAACACAATGCCACAGATGTTTTGAGGGAGTGTGCAATTGGAATTGACAGGTTCTAAATGAACCTTATAAGCCACTCCCCTTGCTTTGGGTGAGTAAGATGTTAAATGTATTTCTCCATCCCAATCTTTTAAAATTTCTTCCATGTCTTGCCCCATTAAATGAGTTTCTTGCAACAGAGCCATGACCAATGTTCCCTCAAAAAAAATTGGGCACTGAGCAAATTTCAGGTCTGCTGAGTGCAAACTTGAGCATTAAAAATTCTGTGCAATTTCCAGCACGCCGATACTCTGAACACTGAGGCTGTACCTGCTTTATGGTACGGTTTAACAGTGGCCATTTAGGCTACTGTGGCTATTTGATCATAATGTAGACCTACCAGAGTGGCCTACCATCAAAAACAATGGAGAAAATGCATCCCATAACATTTTAACATGTTAATAGCTATTCTATCATTCAGCCTACAGTAACAGCCAACGTGTGGTGTTCAATGCCTACATTCCATGAGAAAAACATGCAGGGCCTGACATTAACCTGTTTATCCACTTGTCCTTCAGACAAGGAGGTGACTGAAAATGTTGTGTTTGATGCAAGAAACCACTTTACAAAATAAAAAGCATTATTATTCCCATACCATTATTACAGAGAATCACACAAACGATGCTACCCTCTGCCTATTGTCTACTTAGCTTATTAGGGCTCCCGAGTAGCGCAGCGGTCTAAGTGACTGCATCTCAGTGCTAGAGGCATCACTACAGACCCTGGCTCGATTCCAGGCTGTATCACAACCGACCGTGATTGGAGTCCCATAGGGCGGCGCACATTTGGCCCAGTGTCGTCCGGGTTAGTCTCGGGGATCTGCTGGACATGCAGCTGAGGGAACATTAGCTATGACACATTTGAATTTATTTAGGTAATTTAATATTTGTTTCCTTTTAATGCGATGTGCCATAAACTTCACATTCCATGAAATGATGTTCAATTCAGAAAATGAATTCTGTGTATTGGCCATGGGAAAAAAAATATAGATAAAAAAATTAATGGCTGTAGTACCATAGGATGAACCATAGAGTGGGCTCTTATGCCGCGTTAAAAACAACTCGGAACTGGGAACTCGGAAATCTCAGACTTCCGATTTAAGTGCGTCCAAAGCAATTGGGAACTCTGGGGGAAAAACGAGCTCTGACTGGGAAAAATCATCGGTCATCCAACCCGGAATTCCAACTCGGGTCTCTTTCTAGAGCTCCGACTTTCCGACCTGAATATCACCGATGTCATGATTTGACCTCATATTTTTTCGAGTTCCCAATTGTTTTGAATGTGGCATCAGAGTCGGAGTGATCTAGGATCCTTTTTTCCTTTAAGATAATAATGAATAAGATTAGTTGGAAAGATCCTAGATCAGCACTCCTACTCTAAGACTCTTTGTGAATAAGGACCCAGGTCTTGATTTATTTTGTATTAAGTGTGGTACCATGCCTTTGAATTATCAAACCATTAAAGGGAAGTTAGAGGTAATTTTGTGAACCAGTGCTAACTTGCTTAGCGGCAAACACTGGTAGTCTTCCGGTACAGCTAGCAAGCTAGTTAGCATTGGTTGGCTGAATTACCTCTTAACTGCCTGCATACTGGACACAGAGACAATAATGGTATCCACGAGTTCATCTGATTCATCTCTTTAAAGAGTGTCACGTAATCAAATCAACTAACAGGTTTGCATCGTATCAAGTCAACTAACATGTTTGCATAGTAGTCATGGCAATCCCTCATTGCTCAATCAGAAGATTGTCCATAGCAGGGTGCTCATATCAGATTTCTTGATCCAACATCCTCTCACTATCTCTTACAGTCAGTAGACATGGAGAATGGGAAGCCTGATCTGCTGATAGTCAAAGTGGAGACAATAGAAGACGAACCAGAGAGCATTGATCTGCTGAGTGGACTAAAGATGGGGGAGCAAGGTAAGAGAGAAATACATATAGCCTACACACAGTACAGATCTTCAATGGGAATAGTGATGCATCTGGTTATTATTGTCTTAATTTATAAAATACAATCAATACAACTTATGTTCACACACACCATTTATGTACTTGACCAGGACATTGACTCAAACTCCATATTTAGAGTTTTCTCTGCCATGTTTGTAAATGTCTATTTTGTAACTTCTTCCTGCAGGTGGTTGGCTGGAGCCTAACAAGGGAGACTGGGCAGTCATCTTGGAATCCCAGACGGGCGCAGCCAAGGGCCCAGGGGACCACATCACTGAGCAGGGCGAGATAGTGGAGGTCAGTGGATGGTACAGCGTCCTCAACTCTGGGCTGGGGAACAACACTATTAGCCACAACCCCCCAAAATATTCCTAGTAGTCTACACACAATACCCCATAATGCCAAAGTGAAAACAGGTTTTTAGAAATCTTTGTAAATGTAATACAAATAAGAAACAGATACCTTATTTATATAAGTATTCAAACCCTTTGTTATTAGACTCGAAATTGAGCTCAGGTGCATTCTGTTTCCATTAACTTCTCTAGGGTAGGAATTTTGGATGAAAAGCGTGCCCAAATTAAACTGCCTTCTACTCAGGCCCAGAAGATAGGTATAATTGGTAGATTTGGATAGAAAACACTTGAAAGTTTCCAAAACTATTAAAATGGTGTCTGTGAGAATAACAGAACTGATTTGGCAGGCGAAAACCTGAGAAAAATCCATTCAGGAAGTAGGATTTTTTGTTGTGGTTGTAGTTTTCTATTCAATGCCATTACAGTATCCATTGACTTAGGACTCAAATTGCAGTTCCTATGCCTTCCACTAGATGTCAACAGTCTTTAGAAATTTCAGTTTCAGGCTTGTATTCTGAAAAATGAGGGAGTAAGAGCAGTCTGAATGAGTGGACCCTGCTGTGTCACAGAACTTTTTCATGCGCTTGACCGAGAGAGTGCCTTTGTTTACCTTTTATATTGACGACGTTATTGTCTGGTTGAAATATTATTGATTATTTAGGCTAAAAACAACCTGAGGATTGAATATAAACATTGTTTGACATGTTTCTATGAACTTTACGGATACAATTTGGATTTTTTTGTCTGCCTGTTGTGACTGCGTTTGAGCCTGTGCAGGACTGATAAAGCGTGTGCGAGCAAGGAGGCCTACAAACCTGACTTAGTTACACCAGCTCTGTCAGGAGGAATGGGCCAAAATTCACCCAACTTATTGTGGAAAGCTTGTGTAAGGATACCTGAAATGTTTGACCCAAGTTAAACAATTTAAAGGCAATGCTACCAAATACTACTTGAGTGTATGTAAACTTCTGACCCACTGGGAATGTGATGAAAGAAATAAAAGCTGAAATAAATTATTCTGACATTTAACATTCTTAAAATAAAGTGGTGATCCTAACTGACCTAAGACAGGGAATTCTTATGAGGATTATATATCAGGAATTGTGAAAAACAGAGTTTAAATGTATTTGGCTAAGGTGTATGTAAACTTCAACTGTACCTACACGTCTATGTCAAAGATAATAAAACAAAAACACTATAGTACTACAGTATTTTATATTATAGTTAACTGTGTATACTACAGGAAATACTACAGTAAAGTCAGCAAAAACACTACAGTGAATACTATAGTATTTATTACCATACTATGGTACTTTTTCATGTGGGGGACCAGGATGAGACATAGATTTGGTCCGCGGGGACGGGGAGGTGTCCGTATGCAGCTGGAGAGAACAGACTTGGCTTGCTCCTTCCTGCTCCTATAGTTGTGATTCAGAGAGAATGATGGCGCCCCAACAGGTGCTGCCTTCAGCCTGCCTTCTATAGGATATATCAACTGGAACATGGATCCTGGGACAACACAGACACTCCCTGGTCTTTGTCCTCCTCACACTCTCCTAATGTTATACCAGATCTCAGACAATGCCAGTGCCTCAACACTAAATGGCTACACAAGTCCATAGACAAATGACAGTAGTAGAGATGTAAATCAGTAAAGGTGGCTGCGCCAAAGACAAGCACTTCCCGTGTTCATTCTGTGAGAAAGCCTTCAGCTTCCCCAAACAGGTGGAGATCCACCAGAATGCACATGGGGAGAACCGTTCAGCTGCCACCTGTGCGGGGACAGTTTTTCCGACTTGTTCAACCTGGAGAGGCACGGGAGAAACCCTACAGCTGCCCCCAATCTGAGAATAGGTTCCCCCACCAACACCAGCTGAAGATGCACCTGAAGGTCCACACTGGAGAGAGACCGTTTGCCTGTACTCACTGCAGGAAGAGTTTCTCAGAGAGGAGCTACCTCAGGATACACCAGCAGAAAATGAACACGGCACATGAGTATAGTGACATGTAATGTAGTACTAGTTAGTTCATTCTGTCATTTTGGATGTAGAGGGAACTGGATGAGAAGAACTGAGGAAAGAATGAGTATGATGAGGCAGAGTAGATGATAAGGTGATGGTTGTTGTGATGGTGTCTGTAAAAATGATTCACTAATGAAAGTGACACTGTGTCCCTATAGGTTTATACCTTTATAATGGTGAAATGATCGTGCCTTAAAGGCTCAGTGCAGTCAAAAACTTGAGATATTTAGATATATTTTCTCACTGAGGTTAGAATAATACTTTGAAATTGGGAAAATTATAATACCCTTTTAGTGTAAGAGCTGTTTTGGTGGGATAGTTTTGGCCCTGCCTGGTGACAGCACCAGGTGGTAAATTAGTGTATAGACCAATAAGAGAGCGCCAAACCTCTCTGCCAACAACAGCTAGTTTTCCCCTCACCACTCCCAGACAGTCCTAGTTCAATTCTTGCTTGAGAAATTGCTCTTTGCTAAGAAGCTATTTTTGTTTCTTTTTGACCTTTTGAAAACAATCACAGTAAGGTACTTAGTTGTTAACCAGAAATGATTCGATACTGAGATTAAAAAACGGCTGCATTGGACCTTTAATTAATGTTCACTGGACATAAAGTAGTGACGCTGTGTGTAATCTTTTTTTATTTTTTTTATTTTACCTTTATTTAACCAGGCAAGTCAGTTAAGAACACATTCTTATTTTCAATGACGGCCTGGGAACAGTGGGTTAACTGCCTTGTTCAGGGGCAGAACGACAGATTTTGTACCTTGTCAGCTCGGGGGTTTGAACTCACAACCTTCCGGTTACTAGTCCAACGCTCTAACCACTAGGCTACCTGTCATGCTGAACCTTTTCCAAACTATTCCAAAATTAATTTGATCAAAGAGAAGTTACCAGATTTACAGGAAGTGTTACCATAGTGAATAAAGTTATTCTACTTCACATGTATCGTTTTGTGTAATAAAAGTACAACATTATGTGAGTGTATGACCATTTTGTTGAATTTAAATACAAAATTGACTCTGTGCTGACTGACTTGGTTATTTTTGTATTATTGCCGGGACTGAGTTTCTCTTATCTCAGTCGAACCAAAACATTTTACTTAATTCTTGAATCAACACGTGGACATTTTTTTTTTTATATTAAACTTGAATGGGTCAATATTGTTAGGTCCTTAAATCACAGTGTTAAAGATAGGCTTGACTGTGGTTAACATTTTATAATATCATGTTTCTGTGTGTATAGCAAAGACTTTCTTATATAAACATTTATGTTCTTCTGTACAATTTGTATTTACAGTCTGCAGTCCATGAGGACCTGCTGATGTCCGGTGGTGCTGACGGGAGAGACTGGACCTCTGTAGCGGCTGGTCACAAACCCTGGCACCAGATCAGAACCCTGGATCAGGAGCTGTCACTGTTCCTTCCCGAGTCGCAACTAGGACCAAACCAAGAGGGACAGAGACTCCACCACCACACAGAACACAAGCAGTGGACAGGTGGACTGAACAACCTCAGTCCTGGTGGTCATCAGAGAGACAGAGGCTCCAGTCAGGGATCCAGTCTGCAGCCCAGACCCTTCTCTTCACAGTCTCAGTGCAGGGATGAAGCAGGGCCTGGGGCTGATAGAGATAGACCCTCCTGTTCCTATGATACAAACACTACAGTATCCATGATGAACAGAGCAGGTCACCCTGGGCGTCAGCCTTCACAGAGCGTGGTGGGAGACCCCCCTGGTGGTGGTCTTTCAGGAAGTCTGTCTTCAGGGTCTCGTCTAATGCCTGGTGACTGGGTTCATAGAAAGCCTGGGTCTAGCCTTCCTCAGCTACCTCATGGTTACCCCACAAATACAGACAGGGTCAGGATGGACGTTCACCACGAGAAGTACCTAGCCTATAACACAGCACACAATCCCAACAACATTCAAACAATGGCTAGAGGTCAAGGAGGGAGCTCAAAGACTAACCACCTGAGGGCGGTGGCTCCTGCTTCTACCTCCTCTGGTGTCATTGGGTCACAACGTGGGAGGCCGAGCATTAGGACGGACGCCGACAAGCCGTATGCCTGCCTCACATGTGGGAAGCGTTTCGCTGAGGCAAACTATGTGAAGAAGCACCAGACTGTTCACACCAAGGAGAGGCCCTTTAAGTGTAAGCTGTGTTACAAGAGCTTCTCCTTCCAGAATAACCTTATCAGACACAGGAGTGTCCACAATGGGAAGAAATCATAGAAGTTTTACGCAGGGGATATCTGGGAACCATTGTTTAGCTGACATACACTACATGACCACTATGTGGACACCCCTTCAAATTGGTGACAGGTGTTTACAATCGAGCACACAGACATGCAATCTCCAAAGACAAACATTGGCAGTAGAATGGCCCATACTGAAGAGCTCAGTGACCTTCAACATGGCACCATCATAGGATGCCTCCGTTCCAAGAAGTCAGTTATTCACGTTTCTGCCCTGCTAGAGCTGCTCCGGTCAACTTTAAGTGCTGTGATTGTGAAGTGGAAATGTCTAGGAGCAACAACAGCTCAGCCACGAAGTAGTAGGCCACACAAGCTCACAGAACGGGACTGGCGAGTGCTGAAGATCGTAGCTCATAAAAATGGTCTGTCCTCTGTTGCAACACTCACTACCTAATTCCAGACTGCATCTGGAAGGAAGAACTGTTTGTCGGGAGCTTCATGATATGGGTTTCCATGGCTGAGCAGCCGCACACCAGCCTAAGATCACCATGCGCAATGCCAAGCGTCGGCTGGAGTGGTGTAAAGCACGCCGCCATTGGACTCTGGAGCAGTGGAAATGCGTTCTCTGGAGTGATGAATCTGGCAGTCCAATGTGTGAATCTGTGTTTTGCGGATGCAGGGAGAACGCTACCTGCCCGAATGCATAGTGCCCACTGTGAAGTTTGACGGAGAGGGAATAATGGTCTGTGGCTGTTCATGGTTTGGGCTCCTTAGTTCCAGTGAAGGGAAATCTTAACGCTACAGCATGCAATGACATTGTATACAATTATGTGCTTTGTGGCAACAGTTTGTGGAAGGCTCTTTCCTGTTTCAGCATTACAATGCCCCTGTGCACAAAGTGAGGTCCATACAGAAATGGTTTATCAAGATCGGTGTGGAAGAACTTGACAGGCCTGCATAGATCCCTGACCTCAACCCCTTAGAACACCTTTGGGATGAATTGGAACACCGATTGCGAGCCAGGCCTAATCGCCCAACATAGGTGCAGGACCTCACTAATGCTTTTGTGGCTGAATGGAAGAAAGTCCCTGCAGCAATGTCCCAACATCTAGTGGAAAAGCCTTCCCAGGAGAGTGGAGGCTGTTAATACAGCAAAGGGGGGGACCAACTCCATATTAATGCCCATGATTTGGGATTGAGATGTTCAACGAGCAGGTGTCCACATCCTTTTGTCATGTAGTGTATTATAGTTATGTGTAGTGTATTGGGGTAAGAGGGTTTTTTGGATTACTAGGTCCCTCATTTGAGCCTCTGGGTACACTCATATTCTTACATGATACAGACTTGTTTGGTGTGCTAGCATAGCCAAAACACTGTCATTGAAGTGTAACAACATGTCCCCTCTGAATTTGGTTTTGCCTATGTTCTATTCAAAACAAATATGTCTCCCCCCCAACATTATTCGGCATAATCAGGTGGTACCTGTTCCTTTATGTACTAAAAAAATAGGTGATCAAATCTGTTAATAAATGAGAAATCATGTTGTCATTGCCCTTTTTATTTGCCTGTGTATCATTTAGAATAAAAATTGGCCTCGGCTTCCTTCGAACCTATAGGTTTCTGTCCTTGACACTGATGGGGTCTAACCAGCCAATTCTTATTAGGTCATTTACTGTAATTTTTCCACCACATTTGTAGTGAAAGAAAGTGACCGGTCAGCCATATTGGCACTCCCTAGTATGAATGAATGGAATCCTACACTATTTCAATTACATGTATTACTTCTTTTTTTTGTGGGGAGAGTAACATTAGTCACCTGAAAAAATTATACTTCAGGAAAATGCTATATTTTTGTTTTAACTCACATATTCATTTAAAAGTATGAATTAAGGGGTCTGTAATATACAAAACCTGGCAAAAATGAATGTAGATAATAATAAATATTTCTGTAGCTTCCAAAATATTTTTTACAATGAAGGAGGCACGGTGCCTTCAACACGGCAGGTAGCCTAGTGGTTAGAGCGTTGGGCCAGTGAACGAAAGGTTGCAAGATCGAATCTCCGAGATGACAAGTTAAAAATCTGTCATTCTGCCCCTGAACAAGGCAGTTAGGCCGTCATTGTAAATAAGAATTTGTTCTTAATTGACTTGCCTAGTTAAAGGTTAAAAATAAATTAATAAACACAGCGCCCCCTACAGTATTCTAGAGTGCGTTCGTAAATTTAGTCTGGCTATCTACTCCAATTTCCAGAGCACTTTCGTCTGACAGTGTGCTAGAGCACAGAATATGAATTTACTAACACGCAACACCCGATGAATATGATGTTTAATCGTTATCTCAGCTTTTCATTTCCTTAACTGGTCATACTGATTCAGTGGTGATTTTAGCATGTACATCTTGGTGGGGCAAACAAAAAGAAATTGGTGGGATGCATGCCAGCAAAGCCAATAGACAACACTAAACAATACATTCATTGCAATATAAAGGTGACAAAGGTGCCCACAAACTGTTAGGGCCTACATAAAGCTGTCCCAACAGCAGTCCCAACACCTTACCACTACTACACCTGGCTATCAGCTGAGCCTCGTCTGGCAACGAAACAGTTAATTCAACCTCATTTACTGCCTTTAAAAAAAACATAGCTGATATGGCTGACTTGCTTAAACAAGTGTGGTTTCTACTGACAACTGAGATGTACAAACACTGACATAAGGGGACGACAAGCATCGAAGAGGCAATCCGTAATTTCAATTAAGACATTAATGAGCGAGCAAGGATGAATGTAGTCAATATAACTATTTGTTCAGCACTTTCAAAATGTACAGCGACAGAATTCAGAACATGGGCCGTTCTTAGTGTTCTCCCTGTACACCAAGTCAGAACTGTAGGATAAATAAAGGGGGCATTTAAGCAGGCAATGAAAGCTCTTACAATATTCAATTATTAGATTTCTCTAAAACAGGTTATAAAACATGTGCACCACCAAGTCAGAACAGTAGGTGAAATTTTAAAAAGTTATTAGGGTGAAGCATATGGGCTACTAACAGCTTACTACACAACATACACTTAGTATCACTTTCTTAGCTACAGTATACATATCTCCCTGGCATATTACATCATTTATGCAGCAGCATACAAGACATTTTTGTACTCACCTTGTGCTGTTCTCACTTGAACAGGAAGGCGGCGTGGCGGTCTTTCGTAGGCAAATTTTGGCAAAGTCTGTGATTATCTGGATTTATGGTGCTTTCAAGACAACTGGGAACTCTGAAAAAAACTAGGTTGAATCATGACGACGTCAGTGATCTTCAGGTCGTAGCTCTAAAAAGAGACCCGAGTTCCCAACTTACAATTCCGAGTTGGATGACCGTTCAAAATGTATTTTCCCATTCCGAGCTCATTTTTTCCTGAGTTCCCAGTTGTCTTGAACTCACTGAAGTCAGATTCCCAGAGTTAAGTTGTTTTGAGTGCGGCAGAAATTATGCTGGATTGACAGCATGGCCAATGTTGAATGTTATAATTTTATGCATGGAAAAGAGACCTTTAAACCGACAATTGGGACCACACACCCACCCCACTGAATAGCAGGCTAGTGATTGCTTTGCAATGCTTGCGGATAGCCACTGATTCCTTCCAAACCACTCCTTTGAAATTTCCAACTTGAGTAATGTTTATGTCCAAAGGCCGATGAGTACCGATACGTTTTATCTATAGTTTCTCATCATTATTTCTCTTCATATGACAAGGAGTAAAAAGGATTTGCCAGTAGATTGTCGACTTGATTCATGATGACTGCTAGATTTTGATAGTATGATGTTGACATGATCAGTCCAATCAAAGCTACTGTAGATATAACGTGATTTGATGTAATTTTATTTGCGGCCAATGACCTTGAGCCTTCTTGGAAGGGCACTTCTAATGTAACTCTATGGCAGCAACCAAGGTGCTTGCATTTTTGAGCCCTTAGATTTGGCAGTGACATAGTGTCCCCATGAGTGACATAACACTGAGTCAATCACGAAGAAACTAGAGAATATTACCAACCCCTACACTCTGTATTTTAAGCTGGCTTCCCCACCACCACAGAAAGCACTTAGCTAGACTGAAACACCTGCATTTTGGAGGTGACTTACTCAAGAAAAAAAAAAGAGACTGTATGGATGTTTTATTAACTCAATGATTTTGTATAATATTTTACATTGTTTGAAACTAATGTGACACGTATTAATGCCAAAATAACATGCAAAAAACCTATTTATTTTTAGCTAAAAATGTGGGGCTAAACATGCCACCATATCCTGTCTAAGATCAACATAACCCAGAGCCAGATTTCTCATAACCATGATACGAGTTTATCTGGGTTATTGTAAACGGGACGTGATGTTTATATGCGTCAACTCAAAAACAATACTTTAGTTTCTTCAATAATAATGGGATATTGCATGTACATGGGTAGCGATAAAGTTAACTATTTTGAGCAGAAGAAATATGAGTAGCATATGCATAACCATGGTAGTAATTGAAAGGGAACACTGGAGATTATGGGGAAATGCAGACTAAAGGTGAGGACACAAGACTGAATCCAAATATTACACTAGATTTTATGTGCATTTTACTTTTACTGTACTTTTTACAACATTTGTCAAATGGAATCTTATGACTCAAGGAAAGAGCTTTCAAATATCCAATGCATATTTTTTTTTGCTCTCCTTGCTTGGCCATTGAGTAATTTAAGCTTGGAACACAGCTCTAAATCCCCACCATCACATCACTGTTGTTCACTGTCATGAGAATTTTCAATCACAATGATAATAACTAACCATCAATAGCTTTGACCAATCCCCGAAGTTTATAAGACCATGGGTTTAATAATAATTAGGCAAAGACTCAGCTTATGCAAAAGGTTAGTACAGTTTATTCACGAGAACGTTCTGAAGTCATCCATTTTATACCTTGCTCCTTACTTACGCACATACTTCCACAAAAACAGTAGATATCCTACACACATACATACACACGAACAGGAGATGAGTTGTATTCTTCTCCAGAGTTCTCACCACTGTGTATCACTACCCATTCCCCCGAGATTAGGGAAACCTTGAGAAGTACTCCCTGTCCTATCATATGTTTCTCAGAGTTCTAGCCAGGTCGGATCAACCACAGTTGAATTGTTCTCTGTATTTTCTTAGGCACACACATTTCTCTCCCTCCCAGTCCAACCTAGTTGGACTTTGGTTTAATACTTTAAATATTCCTTATAAATGCTACATAAACTATAATCCCTAATGGTGAAGTTTCAGGGTAGAATTATTTAACCATTATCTTTAAACATATAAATTATTTTATCATTTACGCGATCCAAAAACGGTCCATTAAAAGCTTATCATATTGCCAAAAATACCTAGATAAATTATAAAATACTGTAGGCTCTTCATAAGGCATAACACAAGGCCTGGTGAAGTGTTATATTAAGTGTGTTTTGTTTTTATAGATCTTCAGCTGGGCCAAGGATCTGACATTCACCATTATGTCACAATAAGCGCAAAGACCTGATACTGATCCTGGTTTCCGGTGCAGAAATGGCTGTTTATATAATCTCATTACACCTTAAAAATGCCTAATTTGGAGTTGCCGAAATGGCGCCACAGCCTTCCCAAGTTTGTCTCATCCCATTTTATTTCCCCATCTTGTCACACATTGGACTTGGATAAGTGGTGTAGTGCTATTAAGAGGTTTAGAAGTCTTTTTCAAAGAATGAGAATACATTACTTTTTTTATTTTATCTAAGGCATCTGTAACCAACAGATGCATGTCTGTATTCCCAATCATGTGAAATCCATAGATTAGTGCCTAATAAATCTACTTCAATTGACTGATTTCCTTATATGAACTGTAACTCAGTTAAATATTTGAAATTGTTGCATGTTGAGGTAAAAAAAAATTGTTTAGTGTATATACAGACCAAAAATATAATACGCAACATGCAAACAGTTCTAAGATTTTACTGAGTGACAGTTCGTAGAAGGAAATCAGTCAATTGAAATATACTCAGCATTAAAAGAAACTTCCTCTCACTGTTATTTTCAGCAAACTTAACGTGTAAATATTTTATGAACATAACAAGATTCAACAACTGAGACATAAACTGAACAAGTTCCACAGACATGTGACTAACAGAAATGGCATAATGTGTCCCAGAACAAAGGGTGGGTCAAAATCAAAAGTAACAGTCAGTATCTGGTGTGGCCACCAGCTGCATTAAGTACTGCAGTGCATCTCCTCCTCATGGACTGCACCAGATTTGCCAGTTCTTGCTGTGAGATGTTACCCCACTCTTCCATCAAGGCACCTGCAAGTTCCCGAACATTTCTGGGGGGAATGGCCCTAGCCCTTACCCTCCGATCCAACAGGTCCCAGACGTGCTCAATGGGATTGAGATCCGGGCTCTTCGCCGGCCATGGCAGAACACTGACATTCCTGGCTTGCAGGAAATCACGCACAGAACGAGCAGTATGGCTGGTGGCATTGTCAAGCTGGAGGGTCATGTCAGGATGAGCCTGCAGGAAGGGTATCACATGAGGGAGGAGGATATCTTCCCTGTAATGCACAGCGTTGAGATTGCCTGCAATGACAACAAGCTCAGTCCGGTGATGCTGTGACACACCGCCTCAGACCATGATGGACCTTCCACCTCCAAATTGATCCCGCTCCAGAGTACACGCCTCGGTGTAACGCTCATTCATTCGACGATAAATGTGAATCCGACCATCTCCCCTGGTGAGACAAAACCGCGACTCATCAGTGAAGAGCACCAGTCCTGTCTGGTCCAGTGACGGTGGGTTTGTGCCCATAGACAACGTTGTTGCCGGTGATGTCTGGAGAGGACCTGCCTTACAACAGGCCTACAAGCCTTCAGTCCAGCCTCTCTCAGCCTATTGTGGACAATCTGAGCACTGATGGAGGGATTGTGCGTTCCTGGTGTAACTCGGGCAGTTGTTGTTGCCATCCTGTACCTGTCCAGGTGTGGTGTTCGAATGTACCGATCCTTTGCAGGTGTTGTTACACGTGGTCTGCCACTGCGACTGAAGCGCTGACACTGAAGCGCTGTCTTAGGCATCTCACAGTACGGACATTGCAATTTATTGCCCTGGCCACATCTGCAGTCCTCATGCCTCCTTGCAGCATGCCTAAGGCACGTTCACGCAGATGAGCAGGGATCCTGGGCATCTTTCTTTTGGTGTATTTCAGAGTCAGTAGAAAGGCCTCTTTAGTGTCCTAAGTTTTCATAACTATGACCTTAATTGCCTACCGTCTGTAAGCTGTTAGTGTCTTAACGACCATTCCACAGGTGCATGTTCATTAATTGTTTATGGTTCATTGAACAAGCATAGGAAACAGTGTTTAAACCCTTTACAATGAAGATCTGTGATGTTATTTGGATTTTTACGAATTATCTTTGAAAGACAGGGTCCTGAAAAAGGGCCGTTTCTTTTTTTGCCGAGTTTAGATTCATTAAGCCTTAATCTATGGATTACACATGACTGGTTTCTACATGTCCAAGAGTGAAACGGTCTGAATTTAAAAACAAACAATCTGACAAATCTCTGAATTTAAGAATGACCCAGGGAGCGCTCTGACACCCTGGAGGCAATTTACGAACGGGGGAAGGCGTCTCGCGATAGTACCCTACCAGTCTAACATCAACTTGCTATCACTGAGATGGGAGGGGTGGAAATATTTGAGGTGTCCTAAAAAAATGTGTGCCAAACTGCCAATTAAGGCTGGCTGTGGCATCGATTTAGCCAGCACAGTAGCCTAGTCAGTGGCATATCAATGTTGTATTAAATGCGATGCCCATTGAATGAAAAGTGACTGTGGGAAGCCTGTTTAGGAACATCAATTTATTTAAAAAAAAGATTGCATCTTCCACTTCCTCTGTTGGACCTACAGTAACTGTCAACAACTCCTACTGTGGCTCTATAGCCCTCCCAAGTCACTGGGTAGTAAGTAGGAGTTACACTTAAATCAGATATTTGTTTGTGCTCCTCTATAAACCTTCATCTATATCTGTTATGTGTATTATTATTATTATTATCCCATGATTGCAGTGTTTCCCAGCCCTGATCCTCGAGTACCCCTGGATAAGCACACCTGATTCAACTTGGGAACTAATCATCAAACCCTCAATAAGTTGAATGAGGTGTGTTTGTCCAGGGCTACATTAAAAATAAGTGTACTGTTGGGGTACTCGAGGACCTGGGGCATAGCCTTTTCATTTAACCACACCCTTTAAACTATGATGCCAACCAATAACACTCTTTCTCTTCAGTGTAAACAGACATGAACAGTGGCCATCAACAATTTCCACCTTAGCGTTTTTATGGTTATTATTTTGACCTTTATTTACACCATGGGACTCAAAATATGACTATTTTAACTGCACAGCCTCGCATACTTACCCCAGGTATTGTTTAATTCGCTTTGAAGACATGGCTTGGTTGACAGACATTATTAGGTAACCCTAGCTAGGTGCTGGATAACTATGGTTTTTCACACTCAAATAGCCTCCATCATGGAGCTGCTAGCGAATGCAGCCGTGGCAGAGATCTGTAAACTCGTAGACGCCGACTATGCAGTGTTTCGTTTGGAAATTTCTCAAAGCCAGAAAGAAAACAGGGTATTACGGAGGAAACTACAGCTACTGCAACTGAAGGTGGCACAAGAGCGCATCCTCGACAGTCACCCAGTAGCATCAAGATCCTCGACCGATACAGAGGAATGGCAAGAGGTACATTTTGAAGCTGCTGGGCCTTTCGCCAGTCATATATACTGTAGCTCAGTGCCAGAATACAGGAGCTTTGTGAAGCCAGCGGGACACAATACATGGAGATGACCAACCAATCACTGTTGATGAGGGGAGTAGAACCTCAACCCAGCACATTATCGGGATAGAGGTTAGTTGAATAATGTTGCATAAAAAATGTGTTACTTTTGTAATCAAATGTGGCCTGTTTATTTCAGAAAGGCTCCACTCAGCTATTCACTTGCTTGCATCCCAATTTATCTGCCATAGGGGATCTTGTTGTGAGACTTCCCTATGACATTGTTATCCAATTCTACTCATGTACCGATAATAACCTCCTCTATTCTTGTGCCAGTCTGTAGATGCAGAGGCTGCAGGTCCTGGAGTCAAGCAGGAGAAGACTGAAGGAGAGGTGGAACCACAGCGAAGCAGAGACATGCAGACTCGATTCGCATGGCCACGTCCTTTTCGATCAGGTATTGAACTCAACCAATAGAGCTAAAGCCCAGGTACCTAGCCTTTAACACTGCACACAATCCCAACAACACCCAAAACAATGGCTAGAGGTCAAGACTAACCACCTGAGGGTGGTGGCAGCTGCTTCTATCACCTATGGTGTCATTGGGTCACAACGTGAGTGGCTGAGTGTTCAGACACAAGCTGTACGCCTGCCCCACTTATGGGAAGCGCTTTGTTGAGGCGAGCTATGTGAAGATGCACCAGACCGTTCACACGAAGGAGAGGCCCTTCCAGTGCAAACTTTGTTAGAAGAGCTTTTACTTCCTGACTAATCTTATCAGACATAGGAGTGTCCACAATGGGGAGAAATCATAGCAGTGTGGCTTGAGATGTACACAGGGGATATCTGGGCAACATTCTTTATCTGGCAAATTAAAGTTCTCATGTGAAGTGTCTTGGGCAGGGAATAAAATTAATACCTGCCAAATGTGGGTAGATTTAGGTATTGCCTGGTAAGAATGTCTTTTTCACTAGCCACGTGGGTGGGTGGTCAATTTGCAGGGCTCTACAGTGTGAGCATTACATTCGCATTTGGAAATAAAAATAAGAGTAACAAGTCAAGTATGAGCACATGTGAAAGTTGTGATTTATAACAGAGAAATGCTGCAGTAGCTGTTTTCAAAGTACTTCTGCCATTTTCTTTCATAGCTGCTAATTGCAAAAATAAATACGAATCTATATCTGATAAGGGAATTTATATGTTTAAAGTAATGACTAAAGGATTCCACCCTGAAATCATATAATTGTATGAAATGTGTTAGTAGTCATAATTCCATAATATGTGTGACTAGACCATTGTGTTGCTGTGTAGTGGTGTGAGAGTTGAGAGAACAAACAGGAAAGAGATTCCTTCCAAGGTCCCTCTTATCTGGGGAGGAAAGGAATGGCGAGAAACTGCCAAGGCTGGTAGAAAAGTGATAAACCTGTCTGTGTGTGTGTGTGTGTGTGTGTGTGTGTGTGTGTGTGTGTGTGTGTGTGTGTGTGTGTGTGTGTGTGTGTGTGTGTGTGTGTGTGTGTGTGTGTGTGTGTGTGTATGTATGTATATATATATATATATATATGTGTGTGTTGAGGGGGTTATAAACACTTCAAATTTTGGGTGAATTTAGAGCTCTCTGAATAAAGAACCAACCTTTTGCAGAAATCTGTGACTTTGCCTAATTCTTATTAACCCTAGCTCTACAACCTAGGGGGAATTGGTCAAAGCTATAGTGATTGTTATCATCATTGGGATTGAAAATTCTTGTGACAGCTTGGTCCTTTCGAGCCGGATCTCAATACCTTTTTCTGTCGTCCCATGGGACACCGAAACCGTGCACGGGCAGATGAAATATCCGTAGATTAAAGACCTTGCCCCATTCTGACGGTTCTTTACAGGCCTGTGGCGAACTGGTACACGACAGAAACGGTGACGAGATCCAACCTACATTGAAATCTCAGCTGCAAGGATAAGGTCAGTAATCTTTATTCATTAGTTTGGGGTTCAATTCTAAATGTACTAGATTAAATTCCTATAGAGCATTGGTCAAGATAAATGTGAGGGAGAATTTTAACTGTAAAACTAACAGTAAGTAAGATTTGTATCGGGTATACCATCCATATAATCTAATGTAGAGAAAGTTTAAAACAAAAGTATCAACTACCCTGAGTCATTTCAGACCCACATTTACTTACTCTACATTTCTTACTGGGATCTGTAATACAGTGCCGCCAACACTAACATAGTTAGCACTGTATTACAGATCCCAGTAAGAAATGTAGAGTAAGTCAATTTGGGTCTGAAATGACTCAGGGTAGTTGAAGCCATTACCAAAATAAACCTAGTAAATTACATTAGTCTAAGACCAACGGGAGTAAGTGAGATGTGTAAGTATAATAACAGTAGAAAGTAAAAGCACCCACATAGGAGGTAGAGATACATACAGAAATAATTATTTCAGATTTTAAAAAGCACACACAAGTTTAAGAGGATAAGAAGATAATTACTTGGGTCTAAGATAGATATATTAATCAGTCGAAAGTCATAAGAAACAACGGTAAAATAGGCTGTTAACCAGGGCCTTACAACCCCTGGGAAATAGCTTATTGAACGTAAGAGTTCTGGTGTTGTATACGTGTTAGACCTAATAATTTATCAAAAGTCATAAAAATAATTATTCTAAGCACATACATATAAATTGTGAGATTAAGGATCATAACAGATTATAGAAACACACACACACACACACAGTGTGAGAATAAGCATAATAACAACAATAGTAATTGAATAAACATGGGTTGCAAATCCTCAAAGAAGGTTCCGGAATTAACCAGAGATGAGGGATATATGGAATCTAAAGATAAAAGGAACATTTATTTTGGCCCAAAATGGAGAAAGAAGTACGAATTTGATGGAGGTCAAGATGTAAAAAAAAGCTAGAATTAATGATAAAACAGATACATAAGACGTGTGTGTATAATCAGGGGAACAGCAGATCGAAGGTTTGGATACAGCCAGGGTGTGGCTGTCAGAGGCCCGGAAAAGAGTAGAAGGTAATAATAAAAGGGCAAGTGAAAAGCAGGAAGAGCCAAGTAGGATTAGAGAGAGAGAGCAAAGTATTCAGGAAGAAACAATGAAAGATAAATTGAGAACAAGGGAAAGAGAGAAAGATGTGAACATGAACAGAGAGAGCAAGCCATAGCCAGGAAGAGGAAAGAAGAGCCAGAACCAAGAGAGTCTAAATTTAAAAAGCAATTAGCACCATATGATAAGCCAGGACTGAGGGAGGTTCAATCAGATTGGGAGGAGGATCAGTGTCCTCTCATAGAGCTTCCTAATCCTAGGGCAGGCGAAGCTGATCAATCGGATACCTTACAAGTGTATCGACCCTGGACTCAGAGAGATGTAGCAAGAGCAGTTGAGGGAATAGTACATCCAAAAACAGGAATAGAAGGGTTTAGGAGAGATATGGAGGGACTGACGGAGAGTTTTAAACTAAATACAGGAGAATTGGAAAGGGCTGTCCGACAGATAGTGGGGAAAGACTGGGCAGCAGTGAGGGGAGCCTGGGTTCCAGGGCACAGAGGAGAACCGGTTTTACCATGGGCAGGAGATGGGAATTATGCAGACAAATTGACACAGCTTTGTAATAATCTTAGGGACTATTACCATAGACATGTGGACTTTTCAAAGATACGTGAGTGTAAACAAGGGGATGGGGAAACTGTTAGCCAATATTTAGAGACACTGAGAGACGTGTTCAATGCTAACAGTGGACTGGTAGATCCTAGACAGGGAGATGACGGACCTTACCACCAACAGTTAAAAATAGCCTTCTTGAGAGGTATGAAGCCTGAAATTTGCCAGATCTTAAAAAATTATTCCGATAGGGTGGGGAATAGCCACATTGGCCGAAGAGGTATGCTATACACCATGAGCAGAATGGAAAAGAAAAGTAAGAAAGAACAGACCGGAGCAGAATATTTGATCGCCACTCTTGGGGAAATTGCAGGAAAGAGCAGGAACGATTTTAAAGAGAAAGGGGGAAACAGGGAGAGTAGAAAATGGACAGAAAGTGCTTCAACTGCGATAAAACAGGCCACATGGCAGAGGATTGTAAGGCCCCACCAAGGAACAGTAGACGGAGACAGTTTAGGGATAGACAGAAAAGGGAACGTAGTGTTATATAAATATTCATACACATGACTCATATATTATACAGCGCTAAGCTAAACCGCCTGACTCAAGTCATCTTACGTACCCTTGCTGAAACAGGAACTAGCTCACACAGCCAGCAATAAAACTACCCCCTAAAACTATCCCCTCAGCTTGGTTGTCTCCCGACCCCAGGAAACAATGACATTCCATCGCATGAACACATACACCCAGCCATAAAAAACTGCCCCTCTACCTCACGAACCCCTGACACAAACATCTCCTAGTATAAACACATCTCCCCCCTCTACTGGTCGGGGGCTCAGAGAACAAGACTCTGTTCTGTACCAATGGGGCTCATGCTCTGGATTAGAGCAGGTCCAACTTTTTGGGACCAATCAAAAGACAAAAAACGACAAGACTCCACCTACTTTATTCTATGTATAAAAATGAATGTAACCTTTGTATAAGGCCTCTTTTTCACCTGACTCCTTGCCGAGTCATATGAACTAGATCCGTGCACGTAAAACTGCGGGACAAGATATCTTTGACTCATTAAAACTGCCTTTTGTTACAACTGAAATCCACTCTGTCCAGCGTCCGTGATTTGGTCTCAACTCTCCAATATATAAGACACCATATTACTTAACATGGTAGCAAGAGGATGGCAATTCCTAAATTCGATATAAATTGGTGTGAGAGGCGAGACAAATCATCCGGTTCGAATCAGACGGAAGAGTGACCGAACCAGGAGAAAATCAGCCATTCATCTTGCCGAACCAGGAGAAAATCAGCCATTCATCTTGCCTCGGGAAATCTGATCAGAGCGCTCTACTAAATAAGGTACGCAAAGCCTGTTAAATCGAAATCTGCATATTTCGTTAAATACGTTAAATAGAGGCTGTGTTTTAACATGTAAAGGACACGATTATTATAGCCAAAACCAAATTTTGATCAGAAAGTACTGGGCGTGAGTATGAATCGTTGCCAAATTATTTTTTACATAAGAACCGAAGGCATTGATTAAAGATATCTTGTTTTGTAAAAAAACAATTGGCCTATACTGAGTTATTTTAATAGGAATGTGTGAATTGTGATTGACCAATGTGTTAATTTCCTTCGGGACCCTATTTGTTCCGAAATCTGCATAGAAAACAGTCCTAATTATATATATATATATATTAGGTTGTGTATAGAGGTGACGTTAAATAGAGGCTGTGTTTTAACATGTAAAGGACACGATTATGGATGTTGGAAATTCAATGAGAATTTCATACGAATGAATGTGGTGATAGATGAACCGAATCTGCATGTAAAATGTCCTATTGATATGTTGTGTACGATCGAATAGGTCTTGTGGAGGTGTGGTTAAAGTTAAATATTGATAACGAATAGGTCTTGTTGAGGTGTGGTTGGATCGAATGAATCTGCATGAAAAATGCCCTATTAAAAAAGCTGTGTACTATTTACCAGAGTTGACGTTCCATGATTTTGAGACCGGGGAAATTAAATTGAGAGACACGTTTGAGATACGTACCTGGGCTATTATGCACACGTGCTGATAGACAAAGCTACTTTAGTAGCCAAATCGCCGTGCAACCTTGATTGACAGCCGCTGGCCTCGAACACTGATTTTCGCTTTTTTCATTGCTGTTGATATTGCCTAAAGTTTAAAATTGTTCTGACAATTGTTATAGAATCGCTTGAATTTACTGATATAAGTTCATAAAGGAAGTTACTGAATTATTTACAGAAAGTATTTAAATGATACGCAAAAAAAAAAATTTTTTTTCCTAACGTACTAGAATTATTCTGACAAATGGTATAGAACCGCTTGAATTTGCTAAACATATTGTCCCAAGAGGGGATTGCTCAATCATTTCTAAGAAAATACCTAAACAAATCGCTGAACAGATTCGAATTACATGCCGGAGAGGCACACACGTAACTGAAACCACATTACTGATAAGATCTTTCTGTGCGAGGGTGGGGGCGAGAGAACTCTGGCCTAGCACTACAGTACATCCCAGGTATCGAACAGAGACGGGCTGAGTATACAAAGATAGAAATATGCTACACAAAGGACTGACTAAAACCTAGATAAACGCATTATACACATTATCAGACGAATTAGATAAAAATGTCTGCAGCCAACACGCCCAAACTCGGATTAAGTGAATATTTAGATCAGAGTATAATTCATGGAGCGGGAGGTAAAGAACAGCATGAGAAAGTGTGGAAAGGATTACGGTTAAAATGGACACAAGCAGGTTACTTTAGCGGGGGACACCCTACAGGGGGGAATCTCCAAGATATGCAGAAAAAGCTACTGGAAGACGTAGGGAAAGCAACGGCAACTGAGACAGAGAGGAACAAAGCTCATTGGTTCAAGAAGGAAGGGACTAGAGACAGAAAGCGGGCAGAAGCAGAATTAAATGTAGGAACATGGGCTATAGAAGTGTGTAGGAGGATGCAGCCCAAAAACAAACCAGATATGATGTGCGTGGCTTCTGCGTCAACGGAGGATGTTAAAGCTCCGCCTGAGGACTTGCCCACGGCTCCCCCTGAGGTCGTTTCTCCCTCACTATATCTACAATTGACAAAGGAGGCAGTTCAGCCCCCGCCATACTCAAAGGGACAAAATCACCGGAGCCCGTCACACAACCCATTCCTGCCCAGGGCACCTCCCACAATACAGGCTCCAGTTTTGAGAATAGACCAAGGGGAGTTAAAAGGGGAAATGACACTGGGGATAACGGGTGGCCATATTGTATGTGAACAGCTCGAAACTGGGACTCCAGGCGCAGGAGGCCTCCCCCAGGAACGGAGGCCGCAATGCTCCTCTGTGAACTCGCTCACCTCTGAAACCAGAGGACACCTACAAACAAGATTAGATTCAAACCACTTCTATCAGACGGATAGGGAGGACTTTCATCAGAACATGGATATCGAAAACGAAGAAGAAATTGACTTGGTGCTCACCCCAGCTCCGATGGGAGCTCCAAACGTGACTAAAATGCAGGAGCTGCTGCAATCATCAATAGATCGAGCTAAGGAACTCAGGGAGCTTATGGCTAACCAAGATAACAACAGACAGGGAGCCTATCGTGTGGAAGGCATAATGAGAGGAACAGTAACCGAAGTCACTGAATCAATGGGGTCCGAAACACTCCGTCGGTCCTCCAGAATCGCTGATAGAAGAGAGCAAGAGCAGGAGATGGCAGGACAGTACCCCCTGCGACCGACACCAGGTGATGCACACACTTTGGAGTACCAGCCCTGGAAAATGACTGATTTAACAACACTGATGGGACAGATGCCTAGCCTACATGGAGGAGCTTCAGCATGGCTACTTCAACTGCAGACACTTACATCAGGCCTGCAACTCTGCCTAGGAGACATGAAAGCACTACTAGCAAGAGCCACTGATCACGGAACCATGGAGGCCCTCATGACAGCAGCTGACCTTGGATGGCGGGCCCCAACACTGCCCATAGACCACTTCCGTACCAGATTATGGGAAGTTCTACGGAGAGCATACCCTACAGAAAGAAACCATGCCACCTTATCCTCCTTTACAATCAACCCAGGTGAGCAACCTGCAGCATACCTGGACAGGGCTAAGACCACATGGAGATCGGTACACGAAGAACCATTCGATCACACTGATACCACACTCAGCATGTGGAAGGAAATGGTGGTGAACGGGTGTCCTGGAGATGTTAAAACCAAACTCAGAGGAACAGTGGGGTTGATTGCACTTCCTCTGACCCAATTCAATACGCATGTGCACCACCATGTATCCCAACACAACAAGGAAAGAGGGGGTGCTGAGAGCCAGGTGCAGTCCCTCCAGGTACAACTCCTGAAACTCCAATTGAAGGAAGCACAACAAGGAGAAAAACCTAAGAAACAGATGGTGGCGGAAGAAACGAAGGAGTCAGGCACCAAAACAGACATCTCCCAAATAGTGGCCCAGACTGTCTCTCAGATGATCCAACAGCAGGCAGCCTCACACAATGCCACTAGGGGGGCCCAACCACCCCAATACCCTCCCACACAGCAGTATATCCTGCAACAACAACAGCCAGTATGGGCTCAACGGGGTCCCTACACTGGACAACACAGAGGGGGAAACTACCAGTGTTATAACTGCGGAATTCCCGGTCACTTTGCCAGAGATTGCAGGAAACCACTCTCCCCGCAGCAACGGCAATGGAGAGGAAGGGGAAGTGGGGGAAACCCACCTCTGCAACACCATCAACCAGGACCCAGTTCCCCACAGCAGTCGGCACCTGCATACAACCACCCCGGACCTACGCACATGCAACAGCAGCAGGGAGGATACATGAACCTCCATGCACCCCTGGCCTGGATGGCTGGAGCATCAACAGCCATAGCACTCCTGACAACAGATCTATCAGCGGCAGCAGCTCTGACTGCACCAGACTACAAGAACAAGTTCCATTTGGATGTTTCTGAAAAGGAAGGATTCACCTCATCCGTCCTATTCCAGAAACAAGAGGGGGAGAGAAGGGTCTTGATGTACTACTCTTCCAAACTTGACCACCTTGAGGTAGGACAGACAACATGCTCCAGATACGTTGCTGCAGTAGCAAAAGCTATTGAAAAAACGGCTCACCTCGTGATGTCACCCTGCAATCAAGCATCATCCTTCAACCAGCACCTGCCCAATTAGCTGAAATCATCGGATTGACGCAAGCCCTCATCAGAGGAAAAGGAAAGACTGTGAATAACTATACAGACTCAGCCTATGCCCATGGAGCAGTCCACATTGATGGACCCAGAACATTTACGAGAAGCACATGGCCCCACACACAAAGGCAAACTAAAGACCCTTCAAAAGGTCTCGCACATCTGGTGGCACCCTCCTATGATTAGGTATGACTGACTTATTTTGTGACAAATGCAACATAGGTGGCAGCCACAACCCAAAGAAATCATATCAAACACCGAGGGGCTAATACCCAGTACCTAATGCATGTTTTCAGGACATTAGTATAGATTACACCGATATGGGCCCCGACAATGTATTCTAAAGATAAACACTATCTCCTAGTTATGATAGATAGGTTCTCCAAATGGGTAGAGGCAATACCAACAGTAAGGGAGGATGCCGAGTCAGTCATTAAATGGCTAACAAACCAAACTAATACCCAGGTATGGCATCCAAAGAAAAAAATCAAATTTGACAAATGGCTCACATTTCAATAACAAACACCTGAGACAGGTGGAAGAAAGATTTGGCATAACACACAGATTTGGTTCTGTGTACCACCCCCCGGTCCCAAGGTCTGGTGGAACGCTAAATCAGATTTTGAAAGCTTAGATAGCAAGAGTGACTGGTAAGAGTCATGCCTGGTTCACCAAGGGAGGGAGGTCATATGCCCGCTCTTGATGAACAACAAATTGTAATGTCTAATTATGTGAAAAAACTGACGGTTCTCTCTGCAGCACTCTCTACCCAGGTTCACAAGGTCCAGGAGAGGGAGCCGCAGGGGAACACGCCACTACTGAAGGTAAAGGTTGGTGACTGAGGTGAGGGTTAAAGTCCACAAGAGAAAGTGGCTGGAACCCAGGTGGACTGGACCGTACGAAGTGAAGGAGGTTACTTCACACTCAGTCCAGGTCAAAGGTAAATTAGGCGCACCTTGGCACCACCTTACACATTGCACTCCAGCCCCAACTCCTTCCAGAACACTGACTGAAGTCAGAGCTGATTTGAGCAGCCTAAATTCAATTCCAAATGAAGACACTCCTTCCTCAGGTGATGCGGCATCAAACTCCGCCTCCCCTGAAAAAGGAACCTCGCCCAGTTAGAGGGACATTTCTCCCTCCCTGGGTGAGGCTGGGGATATCTAGCCTTTTGTTTGTGATATTCCTACTGATCTTTGGGGTGTCCTTAGGCACTCTCACATGGTTAATAGAACAACAAACACATACTAAAGCATCAACCCTTCTCACCCCAACCCATATCCCTGATAACATTCCTAGCACCACTCCCTTCAATCTCACACGCACCAAACGTAGCACTACACCTACAGACCCACCATGCACACCAGACAAGGTTAGAGGCACCACCTTATGTATACCCACGAATGCAACCACCACCATTGCACTATAGTTTTTTTTTTTGAAGAGGGGGATTTGTTATATAAATATTCATACACATGACTCATATATTATACAGCGCTAAGCTAAACCGCCTGACTCAAGTCATCTTACGTACCCTTGCTGAAACAGGAACTAGCTCACACAGCCAGCAATAAAACTACCCCCCTAAAACTATCCCCTCAGCTTGGTTGTCTCCCGACCCCAGGAAACAAAGACATTCCATCGCATGAACACATACACCCAGCCATAAAAAACTGCCCCTCTACCTCACGAACCCCTGACACAAACATCTCCTAGTATAAACACATCTCCCCCTCTACTGGTCGGGGGCTCAGAGAACAAGACTCTGTTCTGTACCAATGGGGCTCGTGCTCTGGATTAGAGCAGGTCCGCCTCCAACTTTTTGGAACCAATCAGAAGACAAAAAACGACAAGACTCTACCTACTTTATTCTATGTATAAAAATGAATGTAACCTTTGTATAAGGCCTCTTTTTCACCTGACTCCTTGCCGAGTCATATGAACTAGATCCGTGCACGTAAAACTGCGGGACAAGATATCTTTGACTCATTAAAACTGACTTTTGTTACAACTGAAATCCACTCTGTCCAGCGTCCGTGATTTGGTCTCAACTCTCCAATATATAAGACACCATATTACTTAACAGTAGGCAATGAGAGAGCGAGAGGAGTAGTAGGAGCAAAGGCAAGAACAAGGAGAAAAAGGTCAGGCGCCCACAGCCAGACTCAGAGGAGGAATAGAAAAGAAAGAACAGAAAGGAGCAGAGCATCTAATCGTAACTCTCGGGGTAATTGTAGACCAGCATAAGTGAGGATTCAAGGGTAGGAAACCTGGGAAAGACAGTGGTAAATGGACCGGGAGCGATTGGAAATGTTTTAATTGTGATAAAACTGGCCATTTCGCTAGAGACTGCAAGGCACCCTGTTCCAGCTGTCATAAACCAGGGCATCTTTCCCGAAACGGTAAGACCAAAGGGAAAGGTAGGAGAGAAGATAAGGGGACATACAGAAAGATAGAGAGAAAGAGAGCGACAGAGACAACGAGAGCAAGAGTAATTGAGAATCATTGCCGGAGTAATGCTTGGACCTTTAAATTAGGGCTATTTTCTGGGAATTGTCTAGGTAGTATGTGCCTGATTTTACGACTACAGACAATTATAAATAGGGTTATTTGCGGAGAGTTTGTCATTTCAATAGCTTTGGTTCAGTGGTAGAATTCTTGCCTGCCACACCGGAGGCTCGGGTTTGTTTCCCGGCCTATGCACCAATTGACTAAAATCTGGGTTTCTGTTTGTAATTCAACTATTGATATGTTTTGCCTGGAAAGATATGGTCGTTAGTGAAAGTTTAAGATATAAACTGAACATTTTAATAGCTTGTTTAGTTTAAATTGAAAGACTAATTCATTCAAAATAATAGCAAAGCGATTTCGATGTATTATGTTGTCTGTTGCCTAAATGGTCTGCTGAAATAACATATTGAGAATGGTGTCGTATTTAAATAACTGAATCAAAGAAGGGACAGTTACCTAAATCTAATGAATTCTAATAATAAGCGGATAGGTAATTGCGATAGAGTTGTGCCCACCGAAATGTGTTTTTTTATTCTAAAGGGTTGACTGATCTATTTTATAAATTTGGCTATTTACTCTTATGCTGATGAGACAGCATCAACTTTTTAAAGGTTTGAGATTTGTTAAACAACAGGATTCTTTCTTCCCAGGATAAATGTATCTAAGGGTAGCTCAATTATTGTGGCTTTATAGGTTGTGACAGTGTTTCCTAGCCTCAGTGCAGTGGGCAACTGGGAGGAGGTCCTCTTATTTTCCATGGACTTTACAGTGTCCCAGAACTTTTTGGAGTTTGTGCTGCGGGATGCTAATTTCTGTTTGAAAAAGCTAGCCTTTGCTTTCCTAACAGCCTGTGTATATTGGTTCCTAACTTCCCTGAAAAGTTACATATCGCGGGGGCTATTTGATGCTAATGCCGTACTCCACAGGATGTTTTTGTGCTGGTCAAGGGCAGTCAGGTCTGGAGTGAACCTGGATGATGAGTTAAGTGTGAGTAGTAGGCCTAGGCCAATACAAATATGTGCTTCACTCAAGGTTGGCTTCTTATTAGCATTCATTGCCATGGTTAAACTGCACCGCAGAATTGGAATGTTAAAAAAAAGATGGTGGCAGCTGCATTGAAATACTTGGGTGTGTGAGGTTTTACTACAGAAGAGTTACAACACCGTTGGCCTGGTGTAGGATCAGTTAGGGTCAAATTAGTGGAATTGGGTGTTGGTATATAGGTGTAGGGTTAGTTGGTGGTGCAATGTTTTCCTTTATTTTTGTTTAACAAAATGTTACGTGATCGACCACACACTAGGTGGCGGCATGCACAAACAAAATGTGTGAACGCCATGACACCAAAGAATAAGAAGTAAACGGACGTGAACAGTGAGTTTCCACGTTAGTGTTTTTATAGTCGTTATTTAGACGTTTATTAACACACTGGAAATCAAAGTATGACGAATTTAACTGCACAGAATCACATACTTAATTCGCGTTGGAGACAGGACTTGATATTATATAGATAACGATAGCTAGCTGTTAACAATGACTAACTGTAACGTTATGGTTTTTCACACTCAAATAGCCTCCATCATGGAGGTGTTAGCTAGTGCAGCCGTGGCAGATGTATGTAAACTTGTAGACGACGACTATGCAGTGTTTCGTTTGGAAATAACTCAAAGCCAGAAAGAAAACAGGGCATTGCGGAGGAAACTACAGCTACTAGAATTGAAGGTGGCACGGGAGCGTGCAGAGAGGACAATGCAACAGCGCGTCGTCACCAGTCGTCCCAGAATTGTCAAGATTCCGGACCGTTACAAAGAAATGGCAAGAGGTACATTTAGCATTGGGCCGAGACAACCCCTCTGCGCATGTGTCTTTTGACGCGTTAACCAGAAATGGGTCTGTTTTTGGGGTCGGATGCAATAATTCCCTTAATTACTTAGCCATCTTGCACAAAGACTATCACCTAAACATATTGATTTACTGCATTTCCTATTATTTACTAATTGAAAACAATATGATGCATGGAACATAATCGAACAATAAATAATATATTGTAATGAAACAGCACGGAGCAGGTCTCGAATCCTCGACCTTCGAGCCCGAGGTCCGGCTCGTGCGGCAGGGTCGATTTCCGCGCTTATAAACCCAGGGTCGTTATAATATCAATAAGTTATGCCAAGTGTTACCTTACATCCTTGCCAATTCTAGACAGTGTCAACACTGTCAATAGTGTGTACAATATAGAGTTGAGCATTGAAAGTACCGTCACTACAGTCCCTGGTTCGAATCCATGCTGTATCCCATCTGGCTGTAATTGGAAGTCCCATAGGGCGGCGCACAATTGGCCCAGCATCGTCCGGGTTTGGCCGGGGTATGCTATAATTGTAAAGAAGAATTTGTTCTTAACTGACTTGCCTAGTTAAATAAAGGTTACATTTCCCCCCAATCATTTTCTCAGGTGAAGGACATCTCACTGGAGGCCACAGGAGCTTTGTGAAGCCAGTGGGAGACAATACATGGACAGATGACCAACCAATCACTGTTGATGAGGGGAGTGGAACCTCAACCCAGCATGTTATTGTGATAGAGGTTAGTGTAATCGTGTTACATCAGAATTACAGTACATCAAATGTGTCCCGTTTATTCACTTGCTTACATGTACATACTTATTAATCTGCCAAGCTTGAGCTTGTGCGACTTCCCTATGACATTGTTATCCTATTCAACTCATGTACCGGTAATAACCTCCTCTCTTAATGTGTCAGTCTGCAGATGCCAAGGCTGCAGGTCCTGGGGTGAGAGGAGTGGACCCACAGCACAGCAGAGACATCCAGACTGGTGCGGCTGTAGCAATGGAGGACCCCGCCACCACCCCAGCGCAGCCCAGCTCCAGACACAGCATCACGGAGGTCAGTGGAACGCGGAATGCCATCCTTAGGTCAGAGTCAGAGACTTTAACTGTGACACAAAGGCTTTTACACACAGGATCTGACGACAGGTCAGACACAGAGAGACTGGGCAGACTGGGCTGTCCTCCTGCTCCCGGCTCAGAGTATTTACTTTACGGTAACCGAAGCCTGGTTAATTCCCATCGGAACTCCGGTGATGCGTTAGAAACTGGCAATGATCAATCTTGTTCTTACGCTATAGAGATGGACCCTGGCAACATATCCTTAGATTTAGAGACACATACTGATCCGTCTAGAGAGGACTGGAACCGGTACAGTAGTAGTGTATACTCTGAAGGGTGCATAGATAAGAAAGGGGAAGATCTGGTTGCAGATGAATTGACTGTGAAAGTGGAGGGCGACGTTCCTCCCACATGGAATGCAGCTTGTGCAGGACTCTCACAGGGCAGAGATTTCTTAGATTACAGTTTAGAGACAAATCTAAATGTTGTGACCCACTCCCCTTTACACGTGCTCAGGGATCGCGACCCAGTGTCCACGTCGATTGCGCCTTGCGATTTACAAGGCCGTGTCCTTTTCGATCAGGTATTGAACTCAAACGACAGGGCTAGAGCCCAGACTCAGGGAGGAGGAGCCACATTAGGCAATAGTAAAGAGAAACGGTTCCTCTGCATGTTCTGTAGCAAAGGCTTCAGCTGCACCCAGAAGGTAGAGATCCACCAGAGGATCCACACAGGGGTGAAACCCTTCAGCTGTACCCAGTGTCACATGCGCTTTGCCCAGGCTGGCCACCTGAAGAGGCACCAGAGGGTCCACACAGGGGTGAAACCCTTCAGCTGTACCCAGTGTCAAATGCGCTTCGCTCAGGCTGGTGACCTGAAGAGGCACCAGAGAGTCCACTCAGGGGAGAAACCCTTCAGCTGCCAGATGTGTGAGAAGAGGTTCTCCCGCCAGCACCAGCTGAAGATGCACCTGAAGGTCCACACAGGAGAGAGGGCATTCTCCTGAAGGCATATAGAGATTTGTGTTTAATATTTGAATGTTATATTGCATCCAAACATTGTGTAATAAGGCATACATATATATGCGTGGAGTCATGTAGTAACCCAAAAAGTGTTAAACAAATCAAAATATATTTTATATTTGAGATTCTTCAAAGTAGCCACCCTTTGCCTTGATGACAGCTTTGCACACTCTTGGCATTCTCTCAACCAGCTTCACCTGGAATGCTTTTCCAACCGTCTTGAAGGATTTCCCACATGTGCTGAGCACTTGTTGGCTGCTTTTCCTTCACTCTGCAGTCCAACTCATCCCAAACAATCTTAACTGGGTTGAGGTCGGGTGATTGTGGAGACCAGGTTATCTGATGAAGCACTCCATCACTCTCCTTCTTCGTCAAATAGCCCTTACACAGCCTGGAAGTGTGTTGGGTCATTCTCCTGATGAAAAACAAATTATAGTTCACACCAGATGGGATGGTGTATCGCTGCAGAATGCTGTGGTAGCCATGCTGGTTAAGTGTGCCTTGAATTCAAAATAAATCAGATAGTGTCACCAGCAAAGCACCATCACACCACCACCTCCATGCTTCACGGTGGGAACTACACATGCGGAGATCATCCATTCGACTCACAAAGACACGGCAGTTAAAACAAAGTATCAATTTTTCTTGGTCTTTTACCAAATAGGGCTATCTTCTGTATACCACCCCTACCTGGTCACAACACAACTGATTGGCACAAATGCATTAAGAAGGAAAGAAATTTCACAAATGAACTTTTAACAAGCACATCTGTTAATTGAAATGCATTCCATGTGATATCATGAAGCTGGTTGAGAGAATGCAAAGCTGTCGAAGGCAAAGGATGGCTACTTTGAAGAATCTCAAATACATTTGGATTTGTTTAACACTTTTTTTGGTTACTACATGATTCCATATGTGTTACTTCATAGTTCATGTCTTCACTATTATTCTACAATGTAGAAAATAGTAAAAATAAAGAAACCCTGGAATGAGTAGGTGTCCAAACTTTTGACTGGTACTGTATGTATGTATGTATATTATTAGTATTTACTTATATTTGTTGTGTTATAACAGGGCGCATTTGAAAAAGAGACCTAGGTCTCTGTCCTTCCTGTAAAAATAAAAGGTTAAATTAAAAAAAATAAGACAACGTATAGAAAATTGGGTTCCGCTTTAAATGACAATCAGCTTGTAAAAGCTTCATAAATGTGCTACAAATCTATTACCATATGTCATGCTTCATAAAGGGTTCATAAATGTGGCATAACTGTGACAACCACCAATGTCATGTGACATAACGCCCTAACGTGCTTTATTAAGGGTGTCAATCATCAGGCCTTATAAATCATATTATATTGAGGCTTCACAAATCATTTAACCCTGTCATGCATCTTGCTAATTAATTGGACATTGCAAAGGTAAGACATTGGGTTCGATTTCCAGGACCACCCATATGTAAAATGTATTCATTCTGCTAAATTTTACATAATATATTCCACTAAAACATTTCTAGGATGGCACAACCTCTTTCCCTCTTGGGTGCATAGTCAATATTGGACCTGACCCCAACTTCCCCCCCCAAAAATGTATTTTTTTAAATTACCCATTTCAGTGTCTTTTTTTTTTATACCAAATTCCGTTTTCTTGTTTTTTTTCTTCTTCCAGGTTTGGGATTAAGCCAAATTCATGTTTCTCAGTTTTCACTTTTTGGGGAAAAAACTAAAACAAAACTGGATTATCGGTGTTCACAACTATGCTTAAACCACATCAGGGGATGATTTAAAGTCTGGGAAAATCTAAGTAACTTTATTTTTGTGTAGTTGCCGTTTATTTCAGTGAGCATGCCCTGCACCATTGTTTGGTTAGCAGGTGTTCTGTAGTGCAGTAAGTGCGCACATGTGATAAGATTCGACCACCAATGGAATGAGTGGAGTAAAAGACCAGCAACACTCAATGTTATTCAGAAATGACACCATATAGAGCATTCAGAGATTTCAGACCCCTTGACTTCCTCCACATTTTATTACATTACAGCCTTAATGGATAAAATGTTTTTCCTCATCAATCTACACACAATACCCCATAATGACAAAGCGTAAACAGGTTGTTTTTTTTAAACCAAATTTATTACAATTAAAAAACCGATACCTTATTTACATTAGTGTTGAGCCCCTTTGCTATGAAAATCTAAATTGAGCTCAGGTTTATCCTGTTTCCATTGATCATCTTTGAGATGTTTCTTCAACTTGATTGGAGTCCACCTGTGGCAAATTCAATTGATTGGACATGATTTGGAAAGGCACACACCGGTCTATATAAGTTCCCACAGTTGACAGTGCATGTCAGAGCAAAAACCAAGCCATGAATTTGAAGTAATTGTCCATAGAGCCCCGAGTCAGGATTGTGTCGAGGCACAGATCTGGGGAAGGGTACCAGTGGCCTCATTCTTAAATGGAAGAGGTATGGAACCACCAAGACTCTGCCTAGAGCTGGCCACCTGGCCAAACTGAGCAGTCGGGGTAGAAAGGCCTTGGTCAGGGAGGTGACCAAAAACCCAATGGTCACTCTGACAAAGCTCCAGAGTTCTTCTGTGGAGGTTGAAGAAACTTCCAGAAGGACAAACATCTCTGCAGCACTCCACCAATCAGGCCTTTTATGGTAGAGTGGCCAGACGGAAACAACTCCTCAGTAAAAGGCACATTACAGCCCGCTTGGAGTTAGACAAAAGGCACCTGGACTCTCAGACCAAGAGTAACAATATTCTCTGCTCTGATGAAACCAAGATTGAAATCTTTTGCCTGAATGCCAAGCATCACATCTGGAGGAAACCTGGCACCATCCTTACAGTGAAACATGGTGGTGGCAGCATCATGCTGTGGAGATCTTTTTCAGCGGCTGGGATTGGACTAGTCAGGATCGAGGGAAAGATGAATCGAGCAAAGTACAGAGATCCCTAATGAAACCCTGCTCCAGAGCGCCCAGGACCTCAGACTGGGGCGAAGGTTCACCTTCAACAGGACAAGGACCCTAAGAACACAGCCAAGACAACGAAGGAATTGCTTCGGGACAAGTCTCTGAATGTCCTTGATTGACCAAGCCAGAGCCCGGACTTGAACCCGATCTAACATCTCTGGAGAGACCTGAAATTAGATGTGCAGTGACGCTCCCCATCCAACTTGACAAAGCTTGAAAGGCTCTGCAGACAAGAATGGGAGAAACTCCCCAAATACAGGTGTGCCAAGCTTGTAGCGCCATACCCAATTAGACTCGAAGCTGTAATCGTTGCCAATGGTACCCTTTACGCAAAGTACTGAGTAAAGGGTCTGAATACTTATGTAAATGTGATATTTCAGTTTTTATTTTTAATAAATGTGCAAACATTTCTAAAAATCTGTTTTTGCTTTGTCGTTATGGGGTATTGTGTGAAGATTGGGGGGAGACACAATTTAATCAATTATAGAATAAGGCTGTAACATAACAAAATGTGTAAAGTCAAGGGGTCTGAATATTTTTCGAATGCGCTGTTCATTCTACAGTCCTTGAGTATTCTCAACAATTATTTTACTACGGCACACAGAATAGTTCATGCTCTAAGCCTATGTGTATTCCATATACAGTGATTCACATTGGGGGCATTTATTTGACCTTAATGGAAATGTCACTTAAATATGAACAAATAAATAATTGTTACATTTTTTAGACAATTTTTCATATGAGTGGTTGACACTATTACATGGGGGACTTTTATTCTGAAAATCTCAAATTCCACGACACGAAAGTACTTTTTTAGTGTTGCTGACATGACGCATTCGCAAATCAAATGCCCACTTGTGCTGCCACTGGACAGCGAAAAACTTAATGTATTGTAATTTAGTTTACTACAAACTCAACCTTAAAAAAAAGTTAGTGTTGAGTTAGATGAAATACTGTAGCTCCTTCCTAAATAGTTAATTCAAATCATTTTGGTGACTTCACAGCAAATGCTACCTATTCGAAATGTAACTAGCTAGCAGGCTCAGCTAAATACAAATCACCCTATATACAGCGACATCATGAGATTTGTGAATGAAAGAGGAATATAATAATACAAATTGGAGTTTCCCCATCTTCCCATTTAGAGTTTCTGGAAGAGCACCGAAATGCCCTTATCCAGGATGTGTGACAAAAGGCATTTCCTAACGGATCTGCTAACTTTCTTTGTTACATTAAAGGTTGAAACCAACAAGCAGTACCTCCAGCAGGAAGAGGCAAGAACCATTTGTCCGCCATCTCACTGACAAGCTACACTATTCACAGCCCTGTGTAATGTTCAATGTAATCGTATTATTATACTTTTAGAAACATGTCTTTAATGTGTATTTGTTTTAGCTGTTAGTTATAATTCCCAATGTGATAATATGTATGTGTTATAAATGACCAAAGTGGTCTGACTGTAAATTAAGTACAGCGTTATGCATTATAGCGTCTTTATGGATGTGTTATGAATGACTGACTTTCACTTCAAACTAAGTATTACAGGACACTACATAAAGTGTCAAATAGGTTATTTACAGTCTGCTGATTTATGAAGGTTCTCATGATCCACAGGTTATTGTATGCTGTGAGAGGTATTTAAAATGGGTTGATGGACCTGCAAAATGTGTGTGTGTCAGAACCAAGAAGATTTGGGAGTAGTCCAACCTGAAATTACCACACCAGGTATTACTCTAGTGTTCCCATGCTGGAGACCAGGGCTTGATTACAACCTGTTACAATGTTGCCAACATTTTGTGACTGATCTTTTAGTGGGGAAGTGGATGAATGTGTCAAAGACCTGACTGGGCTTAGCACCTGCACATATGGCTCATTTTTGTTGTGTGTTTCTGTACTGAGGAACATGTAACTTGGTTCCAGAAGAAAGACACTTTCAATTTCTTTCAGTTAGGAGCTTTCATCAAGGTAAGTGTTGGCTATTGCACACACTGTATAAACCTGGGATATCAACCATTCAAAGTTGGCCGTAGTGGGAGTGACCATAGAATTCTATAGGAGTGACCTTACTGAGTATAACATATGTCATCACTAAACAAAGTCATAATTATGGCTAAACCCAGCCCATTTCCACAATTGATTTTCTTAAGTGATTTTAAACCTAACCCTAACTAATGAAGGCCAAGTTTGATGCGTTGTTCCACCAGACCTTCCGCACATTAGGGCGGAAGTGTCTGGGAACGAGATTAGGTGTAACATGACATCCCATTAGAGCATATTGCCATCCTTCAGCACAACATGTCACCCTTTATAAAGCACATGTTTATATCATTTGACAGTGGGTTATGTCACATTTGACATTGGTGATTGTCACACGGTTATGCCACATTTATGAACCTTTTATAAAGAATGACATATGGTTATGGATGCTTTTTTGCATGTATTTAAACAAATATATATTTAACCTTTTATTTCACTAGGCAAGTCAGTTAAGAACAAATTCTTATTTACAATCACGGCCTACTCGGCCAAACCCGGACGATGGTGGGCCAATTGTGCGCCGCCCTATGGGACTCCCAATCACGTCCAGATGTGATGCAGCCTGGATGCGAACTAGGGACAGCAGTGGAGCATCTTGCACTGAGATGCTGCGCCACTCTGGAGCCCAATGTAGTGCTTATGAAGGCTATAAACTGAACGTAATTTAAAGCGGGACCGTAATATGTATGTCCAATATGAAAAAATAATTGGATTTAAGCTGATTTAAAGGGCCGCAAAATGAGCAGCAAATTCCTCTGGGTGTTAACTGTGGATTTGAAACTAAAGTGACCCTGAATAAAATGGATCCCCCTTTTACTGCATACAGAAAATTATGTAAGGTGCAATAAATGATAGTACACACACAAAAAATATTGACCATTTAGGATTGAAAACATAAAATTAAATACAATCATAATATATTTTAGAAATACTTGTAATTATTGGTTGTATGATAACTAGTATAAAATATCGACAATTCTGCACATTTTCGCCTTAATTATTAATGTACAAAGTAATAGGAAAGGATTCTTATTCTGAAGGATTCCAAAAATCCGTGACCTGGAAGTACTTAACTTGCTATTCTTGCCTGCTTCAGTGGTAAAAACATTAACGTTTTTATTAACGTTTTTATTGTTGTGATTTAGACGCTTGTTAACACCCTGGAAGTCTAAATATGACTTAACTGCACTGCATCACATACTTACCCTAGGTCATCTTTAATTCGCGTTGGAGACGGGGTTTGGTTGATTGATGTTATCTAGATAACGCTAGCTGCTAACAATGGCTAACTGTATGGTTTTTCACACTCAAATAGCCTCCATCATGGAGGTGCTAGCGAATGCCGCCGTGGCAGAGATCTGTAAACTCGTAGACGACGACTATGCAGTGTTTCGTTTGGAAATAACTCAAAGCCAGAAAGAAAACAGGGCATTGCGAAGGAAACTACTGGAAGTTAAGGTGGCCCGGGAGCGCGCAGAGAGGACAATGCGAGAGCGCGTCCTCGCCAGTCGTCCCAGTAGTGTCAAGATCCTCGATCGATACAGAGGAATGGCAAGAGGTACATTTTTGCAGGAGGACGACGACGGTGCGCTGCCTGTCGCCCCTAGTGTATAGCACAGTGCCTATCTCCCCGTTTCTCTTTGCACTAGGTACAGATTGTAACACCAGATAATGAATGTGATTCAACCAAATATTTTTGGACAATTAATACTCGTAGTTACAGGCGTGGCTCTACAAAACGTCGCCAGAGATGAACTAATCTCACCTGGTATTGGCGATACTATCTTCGTCCTCGATTTGTGGAAACAGGAGTCTAATAAAAATGTTTGTGTCCAGTTGCAGGGAGTCCGTTTCATTTTAAAACTGTACATTTTCTAAATTCAATCCGATTTTTGGTCCATGAAGTAACCAAGACCGGTGTCTGTCATCATGACGTTAGACAGTTTGGGGTGGACTCACCGGTCTCAATGAATGGTGGAGTTAATTTTGCTTGGCGGTGCACCTGGTAAGTGGAGATTCATTTATGGGCCAATGGAATGGTCTAAAATGTCCAAACTCTGGTGGGTCATTCAAAACGAACTCAACCAGTGAGAGAAGATTTGAAAAACACAGAATTGAACATTGTTGGATTAGTTAATGGACCCCCAAAAAGTATTTATTTTAATAACGGAGCATTTTCTAAATTCAAACAGACCCCCTGCAACTGGACAGACATTTTATGAGACTCCTGTTTCCACTAATTGAGGATGAAGATAGTATCGCCAAAACCGGATTAGTTGAAAAATCTCTGACTACATTTTGTATTGCCACACCTGTAACTACTAGTACAATAGATACCAAATGTTTTGGTTAAATCACATTATCCGGTGTTAGTCTATAGCCCCTCTGCACATGTGTTCGGGTGTTTATCCAAAATTAGTTCTTGGTCAGTTTTTGGATAGTATGTATTAATTCCCCTGATTACTTAGCTATCTGACACTATCATATTCTAACCAGATTCTTGATCAAATCAAATCAAATTTATTTATTTTTTATATAGCCCTTCGTACATCAGCTGATATCTCAAAGTGCTGTACAGAAACCCAGCCTAAAACCCCAAACAGCAAGCAATGCAGGTATAGAAGCACGGTGGCTAGAAAAAACTCCCTAGAAAGGCCAAAACCTTTGATTTACTGCGTTTCTAATTATTTGCTCAATTAAAACAATTTTCTTATTATTTACTCAATGATACATGGGACATAATACATCAATCAATAAATAGTATATCAAGAAGTTATAAGAAGTGTTACTTTACATAATTTTCTAGACCGTGTCAATAGTGTACAATATAGCGTTGAGCATTGACAGTAGTTAACCTAACCACCTCTCTTCTCCAATCACTCTCTCAGGTGAAGGACATCTAACTGGAGGCCAAAGGAGCTTTGTGAAGCCAGTGGGACACAATACATGGAGAGATGACCAGCCAATCACTGTTGATGAGGGGAGTAGAACCTCAACCCAGCACATTATCGTGATAGAGGTTAGTGTTGCATTTAAAAATGAATTACAGTTCCTTTTGCAAATCAAATATGGCCAATTTATTTAAGAAAGGCTCCCCTCATCTATTCACTTGCTTACATGTACATCCTCATTTATCTTCAAAAGGGGAGCTTGTGAGGCCCTACAGCAACTCAACTAATGTTCCGGTAATAACCTCCTCTCGTCTTCTCAGTCTGAAGATGCAAAGGCTGCAGGTCCTGGGGTCAAGCTAGAGAGATCTGAAGGAGATGAGAACCCACGGCACAGCAGAGAAATCCAGACTGGGGTAGATGGAGCGCCCCTTGTAGCCACAGAGGACCCCACCACCACCCCAGGGCAGCCCAGGACCCAATGTAGTATCACAGAGGTCAGTGGAACACCGAACGCCATCCTCAAGTCAGAGACAGACACCGAGACTTTAACTGTAACACACAGGCTCTTACATACAGGATCTGACCACAGATCAGACCCAGAGAGACTGGGGCTGAGGAGAATGGGCTGTCCTCCTGCTCCTGGCTCAGAATATATACCGGTATTTCCCCATAGCCAAAGGACAGTTCATTCCCATGGTGATAGTGATGTGTTAGACACTGGCGGTGATGATCCGTCTTGTTCTTATGCTACAGAGATGGACTCTGGCAACATGCTCTTGGGTTTAGAGACACAGACTGATCTGTCTAGAGGGGACTGGAACCAGTACAGTAGTAGTGTATACTCTGAAGGGTGCCTAGATAAGAAAGGGGAGGGTCTGGTCGTAGATGAGGTGACTGTGAAAGTGGAAGGCGACATTCCTCCAACACTGAATCCAGATAGTCACCTAGGAGATGGACACTCACAGGGCAGATATTTCTTAGATTACAGGGGAAGATTAGAGACAAATCCAATTGTCGCAACCCACTCCCCTTTACACTCATTCAGGGATCGTGAGCCAGTGTCCACCTCAATGGGGCATTCCGATTCAAACGGCCTCGTCCCTTTCGATCAGGTATTGAACTCAAACGACAGGCCTAGAGCCCAGGCTCCGCGTGGGGGAGCAACATCAGGCAATAGTAAAGAGAAACGGTTCCTTTGCATGTTCTGTAAGAAAGGCTTCAGCTGCTCCCAGAAGGTGGAGATCCACCAGAGGGTCCACACAGGAGAGAAACCCTACAGCTGCCCCCAGTGTCACATGCGCTTCACCCAGGCTGGTGACCTGAAGAGGCACCAGAGGGTCCACACAGGGGAGAAACCCTACAGCTGCCCCCAGTGTCACATGCGCTTCACCCAGGCTGGCAGCCTGAAGAGGCACCTGAAGGTCCACACGGGGGAAAGGCCGTTTGCCTGTACGCATTGCGGGAAGAGGTTCTCAGAGAGGACCTACCTCAGGATACACCATCAGAAAAACCATCCCACTCTATAAAATGTAAACCATTCTACTTTAAAGCTTATTACATTTAGATCAAACCCTGCATTAAAGACTAAGTTTAATTTGAATTGTTGTCTGCAGAAAAGATCCACAGATGCATTTGGAATAATGAGATTAACAGATTTCAGTGTTGAATATTCCTGGGTAGAATATTGCATCCAGACATTGTGTGATATATAAGCCTAAAATGTCTGTTACGTATTGAGTTTGTACTGAATAGTCTACATGATGTTAGGAAATGCCCGATTTCGTTTTTAATATTGTACTTAAAATGTGTTTATGTTCAATAGAATGAAAAGTCCCATTTTGGTGATTCTTTAGTAATCAGTACCAGTCAAAAGTTTGGAAACACCTACTCATTCAAGGGTTTCTTTATTTTACTATTTTCTACATGTTTAATCATTGTGAAGACATCAAAACTATACAATAACACATATGTAGTACCCAAAAAAGTGTTAAACAAATGAAAATACTTGAGATTCTTCAAAGTAATCACCCTTTGCCTTGATGACAGCTTTGCAAACTCTTGGCATTCTCTCAACCTGCTTCATGAAGAATGCTTTTCCAACAGTCTTGAAGGATTTCCCACATATGCTGAGCACTTGTTGGCTGATTTTCCTTTACTTTGCCATCCAACTTATCCCAAACCATCTCAACTGGGTTGAGGCCAGGTTATCTGATGCAGCAGTCCATCACTCTCCTTATTGGTCAAATAGCCCTTACCCAGCCTGGAGGTGAGTTGGGTCATTGCCCTCTTGTAAAACAAATGATAGTCCCACCAAGCACAAACCAGATGGCATGACATATCGCTGCAGAATGCTGTGGTAGCCATGCTGGTTAAGTGTGCCTTAAATTCTAAATAAATCACTGACAGTGTCACTAGCAAAGCACCATCACACCTCCACACTGGGATCCACACATGCGGAGATCACCCGTTCACCTACTCTTCGTCTCACAAAGACACGGCGGTTGGAACAAAAAATCTCAGATTTGGACTCGTCAGACCAACTGACAGATTTCCTCAGGTCTAATGGCCATTGCTCGTGTTTCTTGGCCCAAGCAAGTCTCTTCTTATTGGTGTCCTTTAGTAGTGCTTTCTTTGCAGCAATTCGACGATGAAGGCCAGATTCACGCGGTCTGATCTGAATAGTTGCTGTTGAGATATCTGTTATTTGAACTCTGTGAATCATTTATTTGGGCTGCAATCTGAGGTGCAGTTAACTAATGAACTTATCCTCTGCAGCAGAGGTAACTCTGGGTTTCATCATACCGCTTGATGGTTTTTGCGACTGCACTTGAAGAAACATTCAAAGTTCTTAATGTTCCGCATTGACTGACCTTCATTTCTTAAAGTAATGATGGACTGTCGTTTGTCTTTGCTTAGTTGTTCTTACCATAAAATGGACTTGGTCTTTTACCAAATAGGGCTATCTTCTGTATACCACCCCTACCTTGTCACAACACAACTGATTGGCTCAAACGCATTAAGGAAATTAATTCCACAAATTAACTTTGAACAAGGCACACCTGTTAATTGAAAGGCATTCCAGGTGACTACACCATGAAGCTGGTTGAGAGAATGCAAAGCTATCATCAAGGTAATGGGTGGATATTTTGAAGAATTTGTTTAACACTTTTTTGGTTACTACACGATTCCATGCGTTATGTCCTAGTTTTGATGTCTTCTATTATTCTACAATGTAGATCGTTTTTTTTTTTTATGGATTGAGTAGGCGTGTCAACTTTTGACTGGTACTGTACATCTGATGACAGCGCTCTATAACCAGTATATGCTAACTAAATATACCTACACATACCCACACTAACAAACACCTATTCTACACGTCCAAATAGTTTAGTCAGGTTTGTCTGACTTGATTTATCATAGTGGACTTATATTTACACACACCTCTAAATGCGGAAGACACATTTTAATGCATTCAGTTGTACAACTGACTGGGTATCCCCCTTTCCCATCATATTTAAGTTCTCCATGTAGGGTTTAACAACCATGAAGTCATTCTGTAACCACATTATAGGACGCAAACGTAGTGGGCATGGGTAAACGCTCCGGAGCCAAGGTTAAATTGAAGCATCCGCCAATTAAAATCATTGACGTAGTTGCACGTGATTAAAGGCTTCATGTTAGCTGTTCCCATTACATAAACTTGCACATGTAATTCTATGCTAATCTCACCAGGTGGCCTTGATTATTTCCTGTAATAAATTGTGTATTTACAAATTAAAATGTTTCAACCATTTTTCATGGAAGCGTCCTTAACACAAGTATAACCGCACACTGATAATCATAGCAACTACATTGTGTATTTGATTAACTGCTCAAATTGTGACTAGCTCGGTTCGAATCTCACTTGAGATTCCATTTATTTTGTGTTAAGGGACGTAGCCTACAGCCAACAGTTTGAAAATTAAGATTAATAATTAATTTAATAAGGAGCTACCTTTTTCTTCAGCCTTGCAGACAAACAATCTGCTATGGCCGAATAATCATATTGCATAGGCTATATTATATGGACTTGTACACAAATGTAGGCCTACGCTTTATATGCATATTTATAATAATCTACTTCGTCAAGTTATTTGACTCGACGAGCATTCAAGTGTAATAGAGTAGGATTACAGGTTGCACTCTCACCATCATCCTACAGATTGCAGTTATTTAGAAAGTGTATTGTGACTCCGGATCCGAACCCACACTTAGCCTACTGTATGTAAAATATTAAAAATCGACAGTCTTAAATGGAGGGAGACACTTAGCAGTATCAGATGGTGAATTACTTCTATTTGACAAAGTTATCCAACTTCGATTCTCATATTCTGTAGAATAGGAATTCCATTCACGAATATAGCTAGTCTACATTAATTCACGTCAGATAGTGTCATCCTTATGCTTTAACTTATTAATGCATATGGGACTTTGTATGGTACACTTCAATTCACTTCGACAATGTGTGTGAAAGGCTATAGACCTACATAAATGAAACTAATCACTCCTTGAGCCCTCATGTGAAATCCATGAATTCAATGTAAAAATGCAGACCGGTACATAGGCTACTGGCACCGCTACATAAATAATCGACACTACTATAGTATAGGCTCAATTACATAGACGTGTAGACCTACATATACAATGATGTGTGTATTATAATCATCCACTTCGTCACATGTAGAACAGCAGTGAACAGTATTTTCCTTACCAAAAAGGCCGGCAGCGAGGGGTGTTCGCCAGTGTATATTAACCGCGGGTTCGTTTACTAAATCGCTTCTGCGCGGTTTGCCACCTGGAAAGCAATGATGGTTACCTTACATGACAATTCCACGAAACTGAATTTTTCTTCTTTTTTTACAATGTACGATCAATTTAAATGTACAGACCTCATCTTTTCTCCGTAAAAGCACATGGATGGATGTGAAACGGGTAAGGAAAAACGTGGGACCTATATACAAAAATTTTACTTTAGTAATAAGTCTCCTAGTCAAGGATGCACGATTATGTAATATTGTCAATCTACACTTGAGACAGACCAAGTGAAGAGGAACAAAAGTAAACCTTGAATTGAGGTATAATAAAAGTGGCCAAGTTGTTCTATTTTAAGAAATGCCTTTGGTTTGTGGAGAAAAAGTTAAAGTCTTTGATAGGCTGATACAGATTTTTTTTTACAGGAAATAATCACTGCCACCTGGTGAGGTTAGCGTAGAGCTAAATGTTCAAGCTTGTGTAATGGGAATCGCTAACATTTAGCTTTGTAAAGTGTTGGTTAACATGTAAACAATTCGTCCCATGTTGCATGAGTTGAAATAAAAGACCCCATAAATTTTCCATACACACAAAAAGCTTTTCTCAACTTTTGTGCACAGATTTGTTTACATCCCCATTAGTGAGCATTTCTCCTTTGCCAAGATAATCCATATGACAGGTGTGGCATATCAAGAAGCTGATTTAACAGCATGATCGTTACACAGCTGCACCTTGTGCTAGGGGTCAATACAAGGCTACTAAAATGCCACATAAGTCTCAAGTTGAATGTGCAATTGGCATGCTGACTGCAGGAATGTCCACCAGAGCTGTTGCAGAGAATTTAATGTTAATTTCTCTACCATAAACTGCCTCCGTTTTAGGGAATTTGGCAGTACTTTCTAATGGGCCTCACAATCACAGACCACATGTAACCACACCAGCCCAGGATCTCCCCATCTGGCGTCTTCATCTGCAGTATCATCTGAAACTAGCCCCCAGGACAGCTGATGAAACTGGGTTTGCATAAACGAATAATTTCTGCACAAACGGTCAGAAACCGTCTCAGGGAAGCTCATCTGGGTGCTCGTCGTCCTCAACAGGGTTTTGACCTGACTGGAGTTCGGCGTCGTAACCAACTATAGTTGGAAAATGCTCACCTTCGATGGCCACTGGAACAGTGGAGAAGTGTGCTCTTCACATATGAATCCCAGTTTCAACTGTACCTGGCAGATGGCAGACAGCCTGTATGGCGTTGTGTGGGCAAGCAGTTTGCTGATGTCAATGTTGTGAACCGAGGTCCCCATGGTGACGGTGGGGTTATCGTATGGACAGGCATATGCTACAGACAACGAACACATTTGCATTTTATCAATGGCAATTTGAATGCACAGAGATACCATGATGAGATCCTGAGGCCCATTGTCGTGCCCATCATCCGCCATCATCACCTTATGTTTTAGCGTGATAATGTCGCAAGGATCTGAACACAATTCCTGGAAGCTGAAAATGTATCTGTGACCAACAGATGCAAATCTGTATATCCAGTTATGTGAAATCTGTAGATTAGGGCCTCATTTATTTCAATTGACAGATTTCCTTATATGAACTAACTCGGTTTAGAATATCTACACTGACCAAAAATATACGCAACATGCAACATTTTACTGAGTTAGTTCATGTAAGAAAATCAGTCAATTGAAAAGGGGCGGCAGGGTAGCCTAGTGGTTAGACCGCTGGACTAGTAACCGGAAGGTTGCAAGTTCAAACCCCCGAGCCGACAAGGTACAAATCTGTCGTTCTGCCCCTGAACAGGCAGTTAACCCACTGTTCCTAGGCCGTCATTGAAAATAAGAATTCACATGACAGATATATTTTCACCTTCAAAAGCAACAATTTCAAAGATTTTACTAAGTGTTTTTGTTTACTTTAAAATGTAGTAACAGGTCCATGAGTGCACAGTGTTCTACTAATATTACAATGGGAAACTTTCATTGTCATTCCCAGCAGATACTGTGCCTAGACCGTCCCCTGCACACATCAACAACTGACACCCACGAAGCATCGTTACCCATCGCTCCACAAGAGCAGCGGCCCTTGCAAGCGGAACACAAGTCACTGATTGAAACGCTATTTAGCGCGCACCACCAACTAGCTAGCCGTTTCACATCCGTCTAGCAGACCCCCTTTTGACCTCTGCCTTTTTCCGCAGCAACCAGTGATCCGGGTCAGCAGCATCAATGTAACAGTATAACTTTGGACCGTTCCCTCGCCCATCCCCGTGCGCGAAACAGGAACCCTCTGCACTCATCAACAACTGACACACACATCGTTACCCATCGCTCCAAAAGAGCCGCGGCCCTTGCAGAGCAAGGGGAACCACTACTTCAAGGTCTCAGAGCAAGTCACCGATTGAAACGCTATTTAGCGCGCACCACCGCTGAACTAGCTAGCCATTTCACATCCTGGTAGGATAGGTAATAGGATCCGGGTAGGATAGGTAATATCTGACACACAAACAGGTACTATGTTGGAGTTTGAACAAGTCAGATAAAACCTGCCCAATTATGGTCTCCCCATCAAACGACTGGCTGCCGTCTGGCAAAAGCATCTACAGTCCATCTGTAGAACTAGGCAGAGTTGAATCAGTGTTGATCCGTGAAAAATGGAATTAAAAGGGTGTTGCAAATACTGGACATTTCTGCTGTACTGTATTACTAGTGATCACCGTCTGTCCCACATTGTGGATGTGTTGAGTGCCAGGTCTCTCTCCATTCAGAGACGTCAGTATCAAGCCTCTGTCGGTCAGGACTCCATCACATCTCTCCATGTGCTGCCACCGTAGCTTAATCGGTGAACACATACACAGTCAGTGTTCTAACCAAATAGCAGTTAGAATAGGTGATGTGACAAACAAACTACGTTGAAGTTTGAACAGGTCAGACTAAACCTACCTAATTCTGGTCTCCCCATCAACGAAATATAGCAGGTAACTTGTGTCTATGTCGATGTTGTTGAGTTCATATTGCCTAGTTAAATAAAGATTAAATAAATTAGAACATTTAAAATATATACTTTGACCTATTTCAGGTAACCCCAAGATGCTTGATTCACTACACCTGCTTTTGAATAACTTTCCAGTCGTTTTTGCTTTACATTCCGACTTTGAACCTCTGTTTATTGTACATGTATATTAGTGTCTAATAAAAAATAGCAACTTATGTAAAGCATCCTATCTGTTTTAAGGTTTAAGGTTATAGTGTGTGTGGATATATATATATATATGCACAAGCATTTCGCTACACTCGCATTAACATCTGCTAACCATGTGTATGTGACAAATTAAATTTGATTTGATATATATATATATATATATATGTGTGTGTGTAGTGTAGTTCCTCTTGATGTCCACTAGGTGTCAGCACAGCTTCAATAATGTCACACCAGGTTCACAACATGTTTTCATGTGTAACAAATCAAATTGTATTTGTCACATGCTCCGAATACTACATGTGTAGACCTTACAGTGAAATGCTGAAATGAAGCCCTTAACCAACAATTTAGTTGTAAGAAAAATGTGTTAAGTAAAAAATAAGAAATAAAAGTAACAAATAATTAAAGATCAGCAGTAAAATAAAAACAGCGAGCCAATATACATGGGGTACCGGTACAGAGTCAATGTGTGGGGGCACCTGTTAGTCGAGGTAATTGAGGTGTTCCTTTCAAGTCCAGAGGTGTAAATCACCTAACAAAAATGTTTTTAAACTACTCCACTACATTCCGTTTATATCTGGGGGGGGGTTTTGTATCTGTATCTGTACTGTATCTGTTACTCTCTTTCTTTACAACATTACATTTTACTTCACCACATTTCTAAAGAAAATAATATATTTTTTACTCCCTGGCACCTAAAAGTACTTTTTGCATTTTAAATGTTAAGCTGGACAGGAAAATGGTCCAATTCACACACTTATCAAGAGAACATCCCTGGCCATCCCATCCCCCTACTGCCTCTGATCTAGCAGACTCACTAAACACATGCTTCGTTTGTAAATTATGTCTGAGTGTTCCCATGGCTATTTCTTAAATAAAAATACAAGAGAATTGTGCTGTCTGGTTTGCTTAATATATGGAAGGTAAAATAATTTATACTTTTACCGCTGATACTTAAGTATCTTTTAGCAATGACGTTTACTTAGCATTTTACTGGGTGACTCACTTTTACTTGAGACATTTTCTATTAACATATCTTTACTTTTACTCAAGTATTACAATTGGGTACTTTTTCAACCACTGTTCAGGACATTTAGCACCCACTACCCAACATTCACTTGGTAGCTTGAAGTAGGAGTGCTGAACTAGGATCTGCTTAGCATTTGTAAGTAGAATGAATAACATTACTTTGACGGGGGGGGGGGGATACTGATTCCAGTTCAGCATTCTTAGCCTGAGACATTTCATAAATGCGTACAGAGGAGTACTTTTCTATGATCAGCTTTGCCTAGATCATTCTGAATCAGTTGTCTCTGGAATAAGATTATATGGACAGGGGTGGGTTTGATCGTAGATCAGCACTCCTACTCAACACCAGTTGCTGTACCCTAATACACTGCTCAAAAAAGTGAACACTTAAACAACACAATGTAACTCCAAGTCAATCACACTTCTGTGAAATCAAACTGTCCACTTAGGAAGCAACACCGATGGACAATAAATTTCACATGCTGTTGTGCAAATGGAATAGACAACAGGTGGAAATTATAGGCATTTAGCAAGACACCCCCAATAAAGGAGTGGTTCTGCAGGTGGGGACCACAGACCACTTCTCAGTTCCTATGCTTTCTTGCTGATGTTTTGGTCACTTTTGAATGCTGGCGGTGCTTTCACTAGTGGTAGCATGAGACAGAGTCTACAACCCACACAAGTGGCTCAGGTAGTGCAGCTCATCCAGGATGGCACATCAATGCGAGATGTGGCAAGAAGGTTTGCTGTGTCTGTCAGCATAGTGTCCAGAGCATGGAGGCGCTACCAGGAGACAGGCCAGTACATCAGGAGACGTGGAGGAGGCAGTAGGAGGGCAACAACCCAGCAGCAGGACCGCTACCTCCGCCTTTGTGCAAGGAGGAGCACTGCCAGAGCCCTGAAAAATGACCTCCAGCAGGCCACAAATGTGCATGTGTCTGCTCAAACGGTCAGAAATAGACTCCATGAGGGTGGTATGAGGGTCCGACGTCCACAGTTGGGGGTTGTGCTTACAGCCCAACACCGTGCAGGACGTTTGGCATTTGCCAGAGAACACCAAGATTGGCAAATTCACCACTGGTGCCCTGTGCTCTTCACAGATGAAAGCAGGTTCACACTGAGCACATGTGACTGACGTGACAGTCTGGAGACGCCGTGGAGAACGTTCTGCTGCCTGCAACATCCTCCAGCATGACCGGTTTGGCGGTGGGTCAGTCATGGTGTGGGGTGGCATTTCTTTGGGGGGCCGCACAGCCCTCCATGTGCTCGCCAGAGGTAGCCTGACTGCCATTAGGTACCGAGATGAGACCCCTTGTGAGACCATATGCTGGTGTGGTTGGCCCTGGGTTCCTCCTACTGCAAGACAATGCTAGACCTCATGTGGCTGGAGTGTGTCAGCAGTTCCTGCAAGATGAAGGCGTTGATGCTATGGACTGGCCCGCCCGTTCCCCAGACCTGAATCCAATTGAGCACATCTGGGACATCATGTCTCGCTCCATCCAGACTGTCCAGGCGTTGGCGAATGCTTTAGTCCAGGTCTGGGAGGAGATCCCTCAAGAGACCATCCGCCACCTCATCAGGAGCATGCCCAGGCGTTGTAGGGAGGTCATACAGGCACGTGGAGGCCACACACACTACTGAGCCTCATTTTGACTTGTTTTAATTAAGGACATTACATCAAAGTTGGATCAGCCTGTAGTGTGGTCTTCCACTTTGATTTTGAGTGTGACTCCAAATCCAGACCTCCATGGGTTGATAAATTTGATTTCCATTGATCATTTTTGTGTGATTTTGTTGTCAGCACATTCAACTATGTAAAGAAAAAAGTATTTAATAAGAATATTGCATTCATTCAGATCTAGGATGTGTTATTTTAGTGTTCCCTTTATTTTTTTGAGCAGTGTATTTTATAATCCAATTTCCCTTGCTGTCTATGTCCTTCTGGAACCCCACCTCAACCTTGTTCTGTCAAGGCAACAAAAGCAAGTTGGCATGCTCTTGAAAGGTATTTAACTCACAACCTCTCCTTTGGGAATTCACCACCATAACTACTACTACAACTATTTTTAAACTATCATAACATGTGGGTTTTTTCTTGGGGACATTGTATCGGAATGCTTTTGAATGGTCTACAAAGCATGCCCCCAGGTCAAAGTTGTCTTTTTGCAGACAGGGATTATATTGTTACTCCACGACATAGTATGTTATCACAACCCTATTAAAATGACATTCAATACAAGGTGTCACTTCAGTCCTTCTATTTGATGGGAACTAGCCCCTACCCCCCTACACACCTCAAGTTAGCTCATTATGAAATGTCAAGAATGCTGAACTGGAATCAGTCCCCCCCCCCCACCCCCCGTCAAAGTAATGTTATTCATTCTACTCACAAATGCTAAACAGATCCTAGTTCAGCCCTCCTACTTCAAGCCACCAAGTGAATGTTGGGTATTGGCTGCTAAACATCTTGAACAGTGGTTGAAAAAGTACACAATTGTAATACTTGAGTAAAAGTAAAGATATGTTTATAGAAAATGTCTCAAGTAAAAGTGAGTCACCCAGTAAAATGCTAAGTAAACGTCATTGCTAAAAGATACTTAAGTATCAGCGGTAAAAGTATAAATTATTTTACCTTCCATATATTAAGCAAACCAGACAGCACAATTCTCTTGTATTTTTATTTAAGAAATAGCCATGGGAACACTCAGACATAATTTACAAACGAAGCATGTGTTTAGTGAGTCTGCTAGATCAGAGGCAGTAGGGATGACCAGGGATGTTCTCTTGATAAGTGTGTGAATTGGACCATTTTCCTGTCCAGCTTAGCATTCAAAATGCTAAAAGTAATTTTGGGTGTCAGGGAAACTGTATGGAGTAAAACATATATTATTTTCTTTAGAAATGTGGTGAAGTAAAATGTAATGTTGTAAAGAAACAGAGTAAAAGTACAGATACAACCCCCCCCCCCCCCCCCCCCCCCCCCCAGATATAAACAGAATGTAGTGGAGTAGTTTAAATACATTTTTGTTAAGTCATTTACACCACTGGACTTGAAAGGTACACCTCAATTACCTCGACTAACAAGTGCCCCCACACATTGACTCTGTACCGGTACCCCATGTATATAGGCTCGCTGTTTTTATGTTACTGCTGATCTTTAATTATTTCTTACTTTCATTTCTTATTTTTTACTTAACACATTTTTCTTACAACTAAATTGTTGGTTAAGGGCTTAATTTCAGCATTTCACTGTAAGGTCTACACATGTAGTATTCGGCGCATGTGACAAATACAATTTGATTTGTTACACATGAAAACATGTTGTGAACCTGGTGTGACATTATCGAAGCTGTGCTGACACCTAGTGGACATCAAGATGACCTACACTACACACACATATCCACACACACTATAACCTTAAAACAGATAGGATGCTTTACTTAAGTTGCTATTTTTTTATTAGACACTAATATATATGTACAATAAACAGACGTTCAAAAGTCGGAATGTAAAGCAAAAACGACTGGAAAGTTATTCAAAAGCAGGTGTAGTGAATCAAGCAACTTGGGGTTACCTGAAATAGGTCAAAGTATATATTTTAAATGTTCTAATTTATTTAACTAATATTAACTCAACAACATCGACACAAGTTACCTGCTATATTTGGGAAACAGGGTTAACACAGAGAGAACTTGGCAAAATACAATGCATGTTTAGTACGAGTAGGTATATACAGTATCATCGGTAACAAGTGTACAAGCCACCTAGCTAATAAAATACTGGGGCTAGCGGTCATTACTTACATTTCAACCACAGCGATTCCCTAATTGAGGCGCAACAGAGTTCACCGGCAAATGCAGGAACACCGGAAATAATAACTAAACCACCAACGAGAAATGGTGGAGTCCCACTCTACTATATAACTTTGGGTGTGGAGTCATGGTCAATTCACACAGGGCTTTTTAGTCATAAACGGCGATGATTCTTTGAACGCGGTGAAAAAAAAAAGAAGCCCCATTCTGAAAAGCGAAGCGGATGGGTCGAGTTGCACATGGAGCTTGGCAAAATTGGGGATGATTTGTTGACATAATTGTAATCCAAAACCAACCTTCATTTACTCGTTGTGACGCACTTGTTTCCAAACTCCGTTTTTGACAAGACTGATTGCCCTATTTTCACACTATAATAAATGTTTGTGACTCTTATCAATGCCACATAGGCCATTTTTTATGGGATTAGTTGATTTCATGGGCAGTCGCTCTTTAAGATCTTTTATTAGGCTGATGCGGAAATTGTTACAGGAAATAATCAATGTTCACAAGTATGGCCCCTTACAAGTTCAAAGTGTATTTATTACCTGTGTGTATGTACCTGAGGGAGTGTATGTCGGTGTAATCTGTATCACCTCTTCCTTCCAGGAGGAGGAAGGTCCAGAGGTGCTGCTGGTGAAGGAGGAGGGGTGTGAAGTGGGTCTGTGGAAGCCTGAGGGGACCATGGTCATGGATGACAACAGGACTACACTTCCTCCCGAAACCACAGAGGAACCAGTTGAGCAGCACAGGACCACACAGTCTCAGCGAGGTGAGCTCACTGCGAACTACTGTCTGAATGGTATTAGATCTGGGCCCGTATCCACAAAGCCTCTCAGAGCAGGAATGCTAATCTATGATCAGTTTAGCCTTTTAGAGCATAATGAATATAATTAAATGGAAAGATGCTAGATCAGCAATTCTACTCAGACGCTTTGTGGATACAGGCCCAGGTATTGATTCAATTTGTCTTAAGTGTGGGACCATGCCTTTGAATTATCAAACCATTGAATGAAAAGAGTGTCAAGTAATCAAATCAACTAACATGTTTGCATAGTACTCATAGCGATCTCTCATTGCCCAATCAGAAGATGTTCCATAGCAGGGTGCTCATATCAGATTTCAGATTTCACACTACAGTCTGATCCAACTTTGATGTAATGTCCTTAAAACAAGTCAAAATGAGGCTCAGTAGTGTGTGTGGCCTCCACGTGCCTGTATGACCTCCCTACAACACCTGGACATACTCCTGATGAGGTGGCGGATGGTCTCCTGAGGGATCTCCTCCCAGACCTGGACTAAAGCATCCGCAAACTCCTGGACAATCTGTGGTGCAACGTGGCGTTGGTGGATGGAACGAGACATGATGTCCCAGATGTGCCCAATCGGATTCAGGTCTGGGGAACAGGCGGGCCAGTCCATAGCATCCATGCCTTCCTCTTGCAGGAACTGCTGACACACTCCAGCCACATGAGGTCTAGCATTGTCTTGCATTAGGAGGAAGCCAGGGCCAACCGTACCAGCATATGGTCTCACAAGGGGTCTGAGGATCTCATCTCGGTACCTAATGGCAGTCAGGCTACCTCTGGCGAGCACATTGAGAGCTGTGCGGCCCCCCAAAGAAATGCCACCCCACACCATGACTGACCCACCGCCAAACCGGTCATGCTGGAGGATGTTGCAGGCAGCAGAACGTTCTCCACGGCGTCTCCAGACTCTGTCACATGTGCTCAGTGTGAACCTACTTTCATCTGTGAAGAGCACAGGGCGCCAGTGGCGAATTTTCCAATCTTGGTGTTCTCTGGCAAATGCCAAACGTCCTACACAGTGTTGGGCTGTAAGCACAACCCCCATTTTGCAGGGCTCTGGCAGTGCTCCTCCTGCTCCTCCTTGCACAAAGGCGGAGGTAGCGGTCCTGCTGCTGGGTTGTTGCCCTCCTACGGCCTCCTCCACGTCTCCTGATGTACTGGCCTGTCTCCTGGTAGCGCCTCTTTCTGGGTATGTCTTTAAGAGCTTGACACACCTAGACTGTACAATATTTGCACATTCTTTTTTAAATTCTTCAAGCTCTATCAAGTTGGTTGTTGATCATTGCTAGACAGCCATTTTCAAGTCTTGCCATAGATGTTCAAGCCTATTTTAGTAAAACTATCTAGGCCACTCAGGAACATTCAATGTCATCTTGGTAAGCAACTCCATTATAAATTATGTTTGTGTATATTTAGCCTTGTTTTAGGTTATTGTCCTGCTGTTTGTTGGAAAGCAGACAGCCAGGTTTTTCCTCTCGGATTTTGCCTGTGCTTAGCTCTATTCCGTCAATTTTTTGTTATCCCTAGTCCTTGCCCATGACAAGCATATCCATATCACAATGCAGCCACCACCATGCTTGAAAATATGAAGAGTGGGACTCAATGATGTGTTGTGTTAGATATGCCCCAAACATAACGCTTTGTATTCAGGACAAAGTTGTTAGCAGTTTTACTTTGGTTCCTTATTCCAAACATTTGTATTCTGTACAGGCTTCCTTCTTTTCACTCTGTCATTTAGGTTAGTATTGTGGAGTAACTACAATGTTGTTTATCCATCCTCAGTTATTCCTCTTCCAGCCATTAAACTCAGTAACTGTTTTAAGTCACAATTGGCCTCATGGTGAAATCCCTGGGTGGTTTCCTTCCTCTCCGGCAACTGAGTTAGGGAGGACGCATGTATTTTTGTAGTGACTGGGTGTATTGATACACAATTTAACGTGTAATTAATAACTCCCCCATGCTCTAAGGGATATTCAATGTCCCCCCCCCCCCCCCCCCATAAGTTATCTTCGTTGCAAGGCATTGGAAAACATCCCTGGTCTTTGTGGTTGAATTTGTGTTTGAAATTCACTGCTCGACTGAGGGACCTTACAATAAGTATTCAACCTCTTATGGCAAGCCTAAATATGTATTGGGTACAGAGATGAGGTAGTTATTCAAAAATCATGTTGAACATGATTGCACACAGAGTGACTCCATGCAACTATGTGAATTGTTATGCACATTTTAACTCCTGAATGTATTTAGGGCTTGCCATAAAAGGTTGAATACTTATTGACTTTAGACATTTCAGCTTTTAATTTAATTAATTTGTAAAATATATATAAAAACCTAATTCCATTTTGACATTATGGGGTATTGTGTGTAGGCCAGTGGGGGGGGGGGGGGGGGGATGTATTAATTAAAACACAAATTATGGAAAAAGTCAAGGGGTGTGAATACTTTCTGAAGGCACTGTATTTGTTGGGTGGTTATGCAATACTTTTTTGTAAACGAAATGTGCAATTCACTCTCCGACCTGTGTCAGGCGGCAATACACAACAAGACGTCTAGTCTGCCGTAAAACCACACGAAGAAAAATAAGTAAACGGAAGTGAACAGTGACCAAGAACGCCTTAGCGATTTTATAGTTCTTATTTCGACATTTATTAACTTAAAGACAATTTTAATTTCATAGCAAAACATACTTACCACAGGCAGTCTTTAATTCGCGTTAGAGACAGGACTTGGTTGATATGTGTTATTTAGGTAACGCTAACTAGCTGCTAAGGTTATCTAACAATGGCTAAATGTAATGGCAACGTTATGGTTTTTCACACGCAAATAGCCTCCATCATGGAGGTGTTAGCGAATGCAGCCGTAGCAGAGATCTGTAAACTCGTAGACGACGACTATGCAGTGTGTCGTTTGGAAATAACTCAAAGCCAGAAAGAAAACAGGGGATTGCGAAGGAAACTACAGCTACTGGAACTGAAGGTGGCACGGGAGCGCGCAGAGAGGACAATGCGAGAGCGCGTCCTCGGCAGTCGTCCCAGAAGTGTCAAGATCCTCGACCGATACAGAGGAATGACAAGAGGTACATTTTGCCCCGTTCCCCTCTGCGCATGTGTTTGTATAGTATGCAATAATTCCTCTGATGTGATTACTTGGATGTCTTGCAAGAAGTTAAGTGTTAGTTTATATCCTTGCCAATTCTAGTCTGTCAAACTGACCAGGTCAAATTTGTTTTATATTGGGTATTCGGTGTATATTTGGTTCTCTCTCGTCAATAGCTACCAAGCATGAGATAATACGATTTCGGATTAAACAAAGCGTGCCATAACTAAGAAATGACTATATTCTGAATCAGAGGATGGAGAAAAATCCACCCCTTTTTTCGTTATTGAATTGTTATTATTGAAATCCGAAAATAATAAGTCTTCAATAGCTCTTCAATAGCATTCACTGTTCAGCTATTAGTGCCCTCAGAAAGTATTCACATCCCTTGACTATTTCCACATTTGGTTTTGTTACAGCCTGAATTTAACATTTATTATATAGAGATTGTGTCACTGGCCCACACACACAATACCCCATACTGTCAAAGAGGATTTTGTTTAGTTGAAATGAATTAAAAATGAAAAGCTGAAATGTCTTGACTCAATAAGCATTCAACCCCTTTGCAAGCCTAAATAAGTTCAGGAGTAAAAATGTTCTTATCAAGTCACATAAGTTGCATGGACTCACTCTGTGTGCAATAATAGTGTTCAACATGGTTTTTGAATGACTACCTCATCTCTGTACCCCATACATACTGATAATTGTAAGGTCCCTCAGTTGAGCAGTGAATTTCAAACACAGATTCAACCACAAAGACCAGGGATGTTTTCCAATGCAAATATTGTACAATCCAGGTGTGCAATGCTCTTAGAGACTTACCCAGAAATACTCACAGCTTTAATCACTGCCAAAGGTGATAATATGTATTGACTCAGGGGTGTGACCTTATGTAAATGATATTGGTATTTCATTTTCAATACATTTCATTAGAAATATTGGGCATTCTAATGTAATACATTTGATTGTAAACATAAACATTGGGTGCCTGGAGAAGAGAGGATTCCCCATTGTTGCATCTTTATAACAAGCCAATGTGATCACATCACACCAGAGAAGCTCTCGCCATTCAAATCTCCCCGCCAGTTCACTGTGTGAATGCTGTAGCCTATTTTATATCCAGCAAGCAAGAGCAAGGTGCTTCTTTCCTCAAATATACAGTACCAGTCAAAAGTTGCCAAGAGTGTGCAAAGATATTAAGACAAAGGATGGCTACTTTGAATAATCTCATATTTTTTGGGTTACTACATGTGTGTTATTTCATAGTTTGTCTTCACTATTATTCTACAATGTAGAAAATAGTCTAAATAAATAAAAACCCTGGAATGTGTAGGTGTGTCCAAACGTTTAACTGGTATTGTAGATTGTTAAAGGAATTTTCCTATATCATTATTAACCAATTCAATTAAACACTCTGCCCATTCCTAAGAATTTGTAAGATACTTATTTGCATAAAATGGACAGAGGCCAGTCTCAAAATCAATCAATAGCGTTTATTCTCGAGAGTACTGATCATGGTGCAGTTTACAACAGGTTATAAACTAAAAATGATGTTATAGGTTTTAAACTGTCCCTCCTCCACTCTGATACAATGGCAGTATAGTTCACAAGCCTTCCCACATCATCCACCACCTGTTAGATAATTTACTACCAGCCCAAGGTCTCTCCCCTCCCTGTGTAGAGACAGGATGTCTCGTAAGGAACACAGCATTCCAGCCAGTCTGACGATAGCTCCATTAGTTTCTAACAAGGAACAGAACGTCTTTGTTCTAATTCTTGATTATAATTACACACATTATATTCAGTACTATGATTATAAGATTTTTACATCCATACAGTAACATAATAGTATTCTGTTTAGTATAGTTCTGATTGAAATGTATACATAATTTAGTCATTATTGATAAAAATCCCTTAACATAGATATAGATATATAGAAAGATATATTTTTGAGTTGCTCAATAAGTGACCAAACTATACATCTACCTCTGGGACACATTTGGGATAGGCAACTAGTTCAGGAGCTATAAGAGGAATAGAAAGAGGTTGGAAGAGCGCGAGGCCAGTGGATATGCACGACTTGCGCAACGTTTCATCTTCACTGTCCCACATCGAGGGCAGCTCCAGAATCTCCAGGGAGTGTAGGCTGGGGTCTTATCCTTCCCCCACTGAGCGGCGCTCCACAGAAGTATCTTCCACAGCGTAAATCGGCTATACTGGGGCCGTGGTCAGACTGCACTTCCTGGTACCTGAAACGGTCATTGTTCTGGGTAGGGTCCTGTAAGTGCAGGGGCAAGTCTGGCAGCAGGGCCTCCTGGACAGGACGTCAGCATTTGCGGTGGCATCCTGGATGTATGAGCTTGAAGTTATACTCCCCAAGCTTCTCGAGCCACCTCGCCAGTCGACCTTCTGGTTCCTTCATCCTTATGAGCCACCGAAGACTGCTGTGGTCGGTTCGCACGATGAAGGGTCTTCCGAGCAGGAATTGACGAAAGTGTGTAGTGAATTCCACTACTGCCAGTAGCTCCCTCCGTGTGGTACAATAGTTTTGCTCGGTGGAGGACAGCCGCTGTCCGGCTGCATAATAAATGCTGAGATTGCCCAAAAGCTTTGGAAAATGACAGTGTGGAATGTTAGCTACGAAGACTGGTACCCAGACTAGCTCCTAAAGAAAGTGTGTCATGAATATTGGGAGGGTGGAGAAAAATCCACTTTTTGGGGCAGGCTTGGCACACTTTGTTGAAGAGCTATTGAAGAATAGAAATCTCCCCAAAATTAAAAGGAATGGACTTTTTAGTAGCTAACCTAACCACCTATTTTCCCCCAATCACTCTCTCAGGTGAAGGACATCTCACTGAAGGCCACAGGAGCTTTGTGAAGCCAGCAGGACACAGCACATGGAGAGATGACCAACCAATCACTGTTGATGAGGGGAGTGGAACCTCAACCCAGCACATTATCGTGATAGCGGTCAGTGGAATAGTGTTGCATTAAAAATGACAGTTACTTTGTAAATCAAATGTGTCCCCAGCTATTCACTTGCTTACATGTACGTCCTCATTTATCTGCCATATGGGAGTTTGTGAGACTTCCTTACGACATTCTTATCCAATTCAACCGTTGTACCGATAATAACCTCCTCTTTTCTTGTCAGTCTGCAGCTGCAGAGGTTGCAGGTTCTGGAGTCAAGCAGGAGAGGACTGAAGGAGAGAAGGACCCACGGCACAGCAGAGACAACCAGACTGGAGGGTCTGAAGCGCCCCCTGTAGCCACGGAGAACCCCACCACCGCCCCAGCACAGCCCAGGACCCGACACAGCATCACGGAGGTCAGTGGAACGCAGAACGCCGTTCTCAAGTCAGCGACAGACTCCAAGACTTTAACTGTAACACACAGGCTCTTACACACAGGATCTGACCACAGATCAGAACCAGAGAGACTGGGGGCGCGGAGACTGGGCGTTCCTCCTGCCCCCAGCTCAGACTATTTACCTGTATTTCACCAAAGCCAGAGGATGGTTCATTCAAGTGGGCTTGGTGAATCTTTAGACACTGGCAGTGATGATCCGTCGTGTTCTTACTCTACAGAGCTAGACCCTGGCAACATGCCCTTGGGTTTAGAGATACAGACTGATCTGTCTAGAGGGGACTGGAACCGTTACAGTAGTAGTGTATACTCTGAAGGGTGCCTTGATAAGAAAGGGGAGGGTCTAGTCGTAGATGAAGTGACTATGAAATTGGAGGGTGATGTTCCTCCCACATGGAATGCAGATAGTAACCTAGGAGATGGACACTCACAGGGCAGAGATTTCTTAGATTACAGGGAAAGCTTAGAGACAAATCCAAATGTCACGACCCACTCTCCTTTACACTTGTTCAGGGATCACGACCCAGTGTCCACATCGATGGGCCCTTCCGATTTACACAGCCACGTCCTTTTCCATCAGGTTTTGAACTCAAATGACAGGGATAGAACCCAGGCTCAGGCAGGGGGAGCCACATCAGGCAATAGTAAAGAGAAACGGTTCAGCTGTACCCAGTGTCACATGCGCTTTACCGAAGCTGGCACCCTGAAGAGGCACCAGAGGGTCCACACAGGGGAGAAACCCTACAACTGTCCCCAGTGTGAGAAGAGGTTCTCCCGCCAGGACCATCTGAAGATGCACCTGAAGATCCACACGGGAGAGAGGCCGTTTGCCTGTACGCACTGCGGGAAGAGGTTTTCAGAGAGGAGCTACCTCAAGATACACCTGCAGAAAAACCATTCCACTCTATAACATAGAAAGTAATCATTCCACTCGATAGCTTCTGACGTTTAGATCAAACCCTGTATTAAAGGTAGACTCGGCAAGATGATGTACAGTACCTTCGGAAAGTATTCAGACCCCTTGACTTTTTCCACATTTTTTTAGGTTACAGCCTTATTCTGAAATTGATTAAATTGTTTTTTCCCCCTCATCAATCTACACACAATACCCCATAATGACAAAGCAAAAACAGGTTTGGACATTTTTGCTAATTTATTAAAAACAAAAATGACATTTACATTTACATAAGTATTCAGACCCTTTACTCAGTACTTTGTTGAAGCACCTTTGGCAGCAATTACAGCGTCAAGTCTTCTTGGGTATGACCCTACAAGCTTGCCACACCTGTATTTTGGGAGTTATCCCATTCTTCTCTGCAGATCTCCTCAAGCTCTGTCAGGTTGGATGGGGAGTGTTGCTGCACAGCTATTTTCAGTTCCCTACAGAGATGTTCGATCGGGTTCAAGTCCGGGTTCTGGCTGGGCCACTCAGACATTCAGAGACTTGTACTGTTGGAAGGTGAACCTTCCACTCTGGAGCAGGTTTTCATCAAGAACCTCTCTGTACTTTGCTCCATTCCTCTTTGCCTTGATCCTGACTAGTCTCCCAGTCCCAGCCGCTGAAAAAAGAACAACACAATATGATGCTGCCACCACCATGCTTCACCGTAGGGATGGTGCCAAGTCTCCTCCAGACATGACACTTTGCATTCAGGCCAAAGAGTTGAATCTTGGTTTCATCAGACCAGAGAATCTTTGTTTCTCATGGTCTGAGAGTCTTTAGGTGCCTTTTGGCAAACTCCAAGCGGGCTGTCATGTGCCTTCTCCTAAGGAGTGGCTTCCTTCTGGCCACTCTATCATAAAGGCCTGATTGGTGGAGTGCTGCAGAGATGGGAGAACCTTCCAGATGGACAACCATCTCCACAGAGGAACTCTGGAGCTCTGTCAGAGTGACCATCGGGTTCTTGGTCACCTCCCTGACCAAGGCCCTCCCCCACCGATTGTTCAGTTTGGCTGGGCGTCCAGGTCTAGGAAGAGTCTTGATGGTTCCAAACTTCTTCCATTTAATAATGATGGAGGCCACTGTGGTCTTGGGGACCTTCAATGCTGTAGACATTTTTTGGTTCTCTTCCCCAGATCTGTGCCTGTCTCGGAGCTCTATGGCTTGTTTTTTGTTCTGATATGCACTGTCAACTGTGGAACCTTATATAGACAGGTCTGTGCCTTTCCAAATCATGTCCAATCAATTGCATTTACTACAGGTGGACTCCAATCAAGTTGTAGAAACATCTCAAAGATGATCAATGGAAACAGGATGCACCTGAGCTCAATTTTGAGTCTCATAGCAAATAGTCTGAATACTAATGTAAATAAGGTATTATTTAATAACATTGTCATTAGGGGGTATTATGTGTAGATTGCTGAGAATTTGTATTTATTTAATCCATTTTAGAATAAGGCTGTGACTTAACAAAATGTGGAAAAAATCAAGGGGTCTGAATACTTTCCGAAGGCACTGTAGATGCACAAAGTAAACCGCAGTAGTGGGTCAATTTCCACAACAACTGTGTTGAAATGCAAGGCCCAGACATTGTGGAATATATAAGTCATATTCAGAGGGCAGCAGGTAGCCTGGCAGTTAAACGCTTTGGGCCAGTAACCGAAAGGTGGCTGGTTCGATTCCCTGAGTAGACTAGGTGTGAAATCTGTCTCTGCCCTTGAGCAATTTCTAATTTCTCCTGTAAGTCGCTCTGGATAAGAGTGTCTGCTAACTGACATAAACATGTAAAGGTAAAATGATAAACAGTATAGCATAAAAAGTATGTTACATATTGTGTTTGTACTGTGTAGACTATATGATGTTCACAAATGCCTATTTCATTACTTCCATTCAACTACTTTTTATCCCAGAATACCTTTTAATGAGAAAAAGAATGCAGTTCATCAACTTCATGCAGATTTTTTTGTTCAAACGCGTATGTGTGGTTTTCAGATGGTGTATTTAAAACCTGTTTGTTTAATAAACACAAAATGGGACTTTTAATTCCAAGACTTTCCTTGAGACTCTTTAGTATACATCACATCTGATCTCACCCTATTCTGCATACACTGATAGGGCTTTATAACCAGTATACACTAAATATAGCTACACATACCCACACACTAACAAACACCTACTGTACACGTCAAAATAGTTTAGTCAGATTTGTCTGATGACTTTTGACTTATCATAGCTGACTTGTTTTTACCCACAACATATTTATGTCCACCATGATGGGTTTAAGAACAATGAAGTCACTAACTACAGTATAGGACTCAAACGTAGTGGGGAGGGATAAACACTCCATGTTGAAAGTGTGTTTATCTGTGTGTACGTACCTGAGGGAGTGAATGTCTGTATCACCTGTCTCTTCCAGGAGGAGGAGGGTCCAGAGGTGCTGCTGGTGAAGGAGGAGGGGTGTGAGGAGGGTCTGGGGAACACTGAGGGGACCATGGTCATGGAGGACAACCAGACTACACCTCCTCCTGAACCCACAGAGGAACCAGCTGAGCAGCACAGGACCACACACAGTCTTCCTGAGGTGAGCCCACTGTAAACTACTGTCTGAATTATATTAGGTCAGGGCCCGAATCCACAAAGACTCTCAGAGTAGGAGGACTGTTCTAGGATCAGTTTTGCCTTGTAGATCATAATGAATAAGACTATATGGAAAGATCCTAGATCAGCACTCTTTGTGGTTACGGGGCCAGGTCTTTATGAATTCTGTGTTAAATGTGCGACTATGCCTTTGAATTATCAAACCATTAAAGAGTAAATTAATCAAATCAATTAATACGTTTGCATCGTATCAAATTAACTAAAAGTTGCATAGTACTCATATCAATCCCTCATTGCCCAATCAGAAGATGCTCCAAAGCAGGATGCTCATATCAGATTTCTTGATCCAACATCCTCTCACTCTGTATCTCTTACAGTCAGTAGACATGGAGGATGGGAAGCTTGATCTGCTGCAAGTCAAAGAGGAGACAATAGAGGACGAACCAGAGAGCATTAACCTGCTGAGTGGACTAAATATGGGGGAGCAAGGTAAGGGAGAAATACATATAGCACATTGTTTTCCAACAGGTGGCATCGCTTCTATGCAAGGCTCATCCCTCATCAGTGCTGGAGGGATCTTCTCACTATCTGGGTGGCAGGTAGCCTAGTGGTTAGAGCGTTGGGCCAGTAACCGAAAGGTTGGTGGATCGAATCCCTGAGCTGACAAGGTAAACATCTGTCGTTATGCCCCTGAACAAGGCCGTCATTGTAAATAAGAATTTGTTCTTAACTGACTTGCCTAGCTAAATAAAGGTTAAATAAAACAATGCATAGGAATAGTGATGCGCCTGGCTCTCCTCATTCATAAAATTAAATCAATATAACGTATTTTTACATACAAAAACACACATTATAATGTATGAACTTGACCAGTTAATTGACTCTTAATTGACTGTTAAACCTGACCTCAGGCAAAGCCAGTGCCTCAACACTAAATGGCTGTAGTAGAGACGCTATCAGTAGATCCGGTGGCAAAGAGAAGCGCTTCCCCTGTTCGTTCTGTGGGAAAGCCTTCAGTTTCCCCAAACAGGTGGAGATCCACCAGGGGATGCACACGGGGCTAAACCTAAAGTGAGTTTTCCCTGTCATGTTTGTAAAGTGTATTTTCTAACCTCTTCCTGCAGGTGGTTGGTTGGAGGCTAGTAGAGGAGACTGGGCGGCCAGCTTGGATTCCCAGACCGGTGCAGCCAAGGACCCAGGGGACAACATCACTGAGCAGGTCAGGACCAGAGGCGACATAGTGGAGGTCAGTGGATGGGACAGTGTCCTCAACTCTGGGCTGGGGAACAACACTGTTAACCACAACCAGAAATAGACAGTCAAACACAAAACAACAACCGATCTTAGACTCCGTGACAACAGACTGGCTGTGACCAGGACAAGGGTCAGATTTGGTCTGCAGGGTCGGGGAGGTGTCTATATGCGGCGGGAGAGAACAGATACAGACTCGGCTAGCGATGCTCCATCCTGCTCCTATAGTTGTGATTCAGAGAGACAGATTGGGTCTCAGGTTAACCCCCTAACAGGTGCTGCCTTCAGCCTGCCTTCTATAGGATCTATCAACTGGAACATGGATCCTGTGACAACACAGACTCTCCCTGGCCTTCATCCTCCTCACACTCTCCTAATGTTAAACCAGACCTCAGACAATGCCAGTGCCTCAACACTAAATGGCTACACAAGCCCATTGACAAATGACAGTAGTAGTAACTCTATCAGTTGATCCGGTGGCAAAGAGAATCGTGTTCATTCTTTGGGAAAGCCTTCGGTTTCCCCAAACAGGTGGAGATCCACCAGGGGATGCACACAGGGGCTAAACCTTTCAGCTGCCAGTGTTTCACACTTGTCCTGATGTGGCAGGGGAGAAATACTACAGCTGCACCCCAGTGTGCGAAGAGGTTCTCCTGCCAGCACCAGCTGAAGAAGCACACAAAGGTCCACACGGGAGAGGGGCTGTTCACACTGCGGGAAGAGGTTCTCAGAGAGGAGCTACCTCAGGATACACCAGCAGAAAATGCACACGGCCCATGTATAGTAATGTAGTACTAGTTACTTTGTAGTTAATTCTGTTGCTTGTGGATGTATAGGGAACTGGATGAGGTGAACTGAGGAAAGAATGTGTATGATGAGGTAGAGTTGGTGTGATTGTGTCTGTAAGAATGCTTCACTTATTAAGTGTAATTTTTACTTGACATAAAGTAAAGATGACATAAAGATATGTATAATGTTAAATCTTTTCCAAAGGATTCTAAATGGTATTTTATTAAATCAAAGGTACAGAAAAGTTTACGTAATATCAAGAATGTACTCAGGTTGTCCCTCGTTTAGAGGCACAGACTAGTTTCCCTTCTTATAAAAATAGTTTATTACGACAGAAGAGCAAATCAGGTTCACATGATTTAGGTAAAATGCTTCATTCATATAGAGTTCTAGTCGCTATTATAGCTCATATAGTTAGTTATTCAGGTCTAAGAAACTGACAAAGGCCAAATCTGAAACCAAAAACAGAACACAATGTAAGAAATACAGCATGGCTACAATGCATGATTTAAAGATGGAAATGAAATTGGTTAAGCATGAAACGCACTGAGAACACTTCCGATAGGTACTTATCACAGTGGGAGGTCGTTCCTCCTCTTGCTAGAACAAAAGCGTTACCTGCTGTATGCCGACCCGGTAGGGACGAACCTGCGGTTTCTACTTGTAAAATTGTGATGCTCGTCATTGGCCAACAACTTGACTTTGAGCCAATCCGAAAGCACGAACTGGGGGAGCTAAAATGTGTGACAACAAAAGGGGGAAGAAAATATGGCACATTCTCTGTACATCCATGGTTAAATGTCATGAGCCAGACTTCATATGCAATGTAAACTATAGGATGGTTGCTGGCTAAGTGCACAGACGCGATGCGGTTTATGCTTATTTATAAAACCCTCTTAGGCCTCACTCCCCCCTATCTGAGATATCTACTGCAGGTCTCATTCTCCACATACAACGCCCGTTCTGCCAGTCACATTCTGTTAAAGGTCCCCCAAAGCACATGCATCCCGCATCGTCTTATCAGTTCGCTGCAGAAAAACACTCAAACAGGACAGTTGTATCTCAATCTCTTCATTCAAAGACTCAATCCATGGACACTTTCACTGACAGTTGTGGCAGCTTTGCGTGATGTAGCTAGTATTGACATAATTCAATCACAATGGATTAGTTTCCATGAAACAGCTGCCTGTGTTAGTGCAGTGTCCTTAGCTAGCCATGTTGTGCTAGCTTGCGAATATGCTAACGTTAACTAGATATTTAAACATTTGGCCATGGGCTGGTACTGGTAGTATGGGATTATGGAGAGTGATTATTTTTTTTATTTTTAAGTTATCTTACGAGGTAGTTCTCTAGTTGTGGCCATCTGGCTAGTATCAACAAGGGCTTTCTACAACAAACAACAAACATCAACATTAGCACAGCTAGTTAGCAAACATTGGAATCTAGACCATAACTTAACACAGACGGGACATCCGTTACCAAGCAATGCTACTGCCACCTTCTGATTTGGAGAATTGTAACAAGGCTGAGTGGCAGACGACATCAAGGTCTTTGCTGTGTGAATACAAAATATAATTGACTGTCGACACTGTTCAGAGGCACTGTTGGCAGACAAACGGTTGACAATCCCTACCAGTGAGCTTTTACAAAAATCAATACAATCAGCAGAAGTAACATACCGTTTCTTATCTGTAACCCACACAGAAGGACTCAAAAGGGCTGGTTACACACACTTGCTATCAGTCTTCCCTTTTGAGAGAAATGGCGCATGCCATTTATTTCATTTACATTACAATAGTCAATGTAATGTCCCAAAACAGTTCTTCAACACAGCAACGCAGGTTCTCACACAAACACTATATCCCCGTCTCTCGGTTGTAGCTCTTGTTTAACTGCACGCAACACTGCTTGAATAACCCGCTGTTAGCAAAGCGTGGACAGTGTTGACCAAGTAAGAGAGACTGCCGTCTGCCATACTGTTTACCTTTAACCTTCCCGTACCAGCTAGGGCAGGGTCTGACCACAAACTTCTACCTGGTCACATGAATATAGTGAGAAAATACACTGCTCAAAAAATTAAAGGGAACACTTAAACAACACAATGTAACTCCAAGTCAATAACACTTCTGTGAAATCAAACTGTCCACTTAGGAAGCAACACTGATTGACAATACATTTCACATGCTGTTGTGCAAATGGAATAGACAACAGGTGGAAATTATAGGCAATTAGCAAGACACCCCCAATAAAGGAGTGGTTCTGCAGATGGTGGCCACAGACCCCTTCTCAGTTCCTATGCTTCCTGGCTGATGTTTTGGTCACTTTTGAATGCTGGTGGTGCTTTCCCTCTAGTGGTAGCATGAGATGGAGTCTACAACCCACACAAGTGGCTCAGGTAGTGCAGCTCATCCAGGATGGCACATCAATGCGAGCTGTGGCAAGAAGGTTTGCTGTCTCTGTCAGCGTTGTGTCCAGAACATTGAGGCGCTACCAGGAGACAGGCCAGTACATCAGGAGACGTGGAGGAGGCCATAGGAGGGCAACAACCCAGCAGCAGGACCGCTACCTCCGCCTTTGTGCAAGGAGGAGCACTGCCAGAGCCCTGCAAAATGACCTTCAGCAGGCCACAAATGTGCATGTGTCTGCTCAAACGGTCCGAAACAGACTCCATGAGGGTGGTATGAGGGCCCGACGTCCACAGGTGGGGGTTGTGCTTACAGCCCAACACCGTGCAGGACGTTTGGCATTTGGCAGAGAACACCAAGATTGGCAAATTCACCACTGGTGCCCTGTGCTCTTCACAGATGAAAGCAGGTTCACACTGAGCACATGTGACAGACGTGACAGAGTCTGGAGATGCCGTGGAGAACGTTCTGCTGCCTGCAACATCCTCCAGCATGACCGGTTTGGCGGTGGGTCAGTCATGGTGTGGGGGGGCCGCACAGCCCTCCATGTGCTCGCCAGAGGTAGCCTGACTGCCATTAGGTACCGAGATGAGATCCTCAGACCCCTTGTGAGACCATATGCTGGTGCGGTTGTCCCTGGGTTCCTCCTAATGCAAGACAATGCTAGACCTCATGTGGCTGGAGTGTGTCAGCAGTTCCTGCAAGAGGAAGGCATTGATGCTATGGACTGTCCCGCCCGTTCCCCAGACCTGAATCCAATTGAGCACATCTGGGTCTCGCTCCATCCACCAACGGCACATGACAGACTGCACCACAGACTGTCCAGGAGTTGGCGGATGCTTTAGTCCAGGTCTGGGAGGAGATCCCTCAGGAGACCATCTGCCACCTCATCAGGAGCATGCCCAGGCGTTGTAGGGAGGTCATACAGGCATGTGGAGGCCACACACACTACTGAGCCTCATTTTGACTTCTTTTAAGGACATTACATCAAAGTTGGTGTGGTTTTCCACTTAAATTTTGAGTGTGACTCCAAATCCAGACCTCCATGGGTTGATAAATTTGATTTCCATTGATCATTTTTGTGTGATTTTGTTGTCAACACATTCAACTATGTAAAGAAAAAAGTATTTAATAAGAATATTTCATTCATTCAGATCTAGGATGTGTTATTTTAGTGTTCCCTTTATTTTTTTGAGCAGTGTATATTTTACTTGTCACGTATCGTTTTGTGTGATAAAAGTACTTTACTTCAAAGTTATGTGAGCATATGGCTATTTTGTTGAAATCAAATACAAAATTGACACTGCTGACTTGATTTTTTATTTGTATTTTTAGGGACTGAGTTTCCCTTATCTCAGTCGAACCAAAACATACTTAATTCTTAAATCAACACATATGCAATTTTTTTAATAATAAACTCCAATGGCTCCATATTGTTAGGTACTTATATCACAGTATTAGAGATGGGCTTGACTGTGGTTAACAGTTTATAATATCATGTAATGTTTCTGTGTGTACAGCAGAGTTTATTATATAAACCTTTATGCTTTTCTGCACAATCTTTTTTTGCAGTCTGAAGTCGAAGAAGACCTGCTGATATCCAGTGTTACTGGTGGGAGAGAGTGGACCTCTGAAGAGGCTGGTCACAAACCCTGGCCCCGGATCAGGATCCTGGAGCCTTCACTCTTCCTTTCTGAGTCGGAACCAGGACCCAAACGTGAGGTTAAGAGACTCCACCACCACACAGAACACAACCAGTGGACAGGTGGACTGAACAATCTCAGTCCTGGTGGTCATCAGAGAGACAGAGGCTCCAGTCAGGGATCCAGTCTGCAGCCCAGACCCTTCTCTTCACAGTCTCAGTGCAGGGATGGAGTAGGGCCTGGGGCTGATAGAGATAGGAACAGGAGGGTCTATGATACAAACACCACAGAATCCATGATGAACAGAGCAGATCACACTGGGCTTCAGCTTTCACAGAGAGTGGTGGTAGACCCCCCTGGCAGTAGTATATCAGGAAGTCTGTCTCCTTCAGGTTCTCGTCTAATGCCTGGTGACTGGGTTCATAGAAGGCCTGGACCTTGGTCTAGCCTTCCTCAGCTGCCTCGTGGTAACCCCACGAATGCAGACAGGGTGAGGATGAGCGGTAACCATGAGAGGTACCTAGCCTATAACACAGCACACAACAACACCCAAACAATGGCTAGAGGTCAAGGAGGGAGCTCTAAATTGGCTCCTGCTTCCACCTCATCTGGTGTCATTGGGTCACAACGTGGGAGGCCGAGCATTAAGACGGACGCAGACAAGCCATACGCCTGCCCCACATGTGGGAAGCGCTTCGCTCATGCAAACTATGTGAAGCAGCACCAGACTGTTCACACCAAGGAGAGGCCATTTATGTGCAAGCTGTGTTACAAGAGCTTCTCCTTCCAGAGTAACCTCATCAAACATAGAAGTGTCCACAATGGGGAGAAATCATAGTAGTTCGGCTTGAGATGTACACAGGATATCTGGGAACTATCCTTTAGCTGACATGGTTATCATGTGAAGTGTCTTGGGGTTAGAGGGTTTTTTGGATTACTAAGTCCTTCAGCGCTGTTCAATGTCAGTTCTGGAGGGCCAAAACCCTTCTGGTCTTCATCTTCTCCTAATAAGGGACTATTTCAGACCTAGGACACCAGGTGAGTGCAATTAACTACCAGGCTGGAACAATAGTTTGTTTTGTACAAAGAAATACAGTGGGGCAAAAAAGTATTTAGTCAGACACCAATTGTGCAAGTTCTCCCACTTAAAAAGATGAGGCCTGTAATTTTCATCATAGGTACACTTCAACTATGACAGACAAAATGAGAAAAAAAAATCCAGAAAATCACATTGTAGGATTTTTAATGAATTTATTTGCAAATTATGGTGGAAAATAAGTATTTGGTCACCTACAAACAAGCAAGATTTCTGGCTCTCACAGACCTGTAACTTCTTCTTTAAGAGGCTCCTCTGTCCTCCACTCGTTACCTGTATTAATGGCACCTGTTTGAACTTGTTATCAGTAAAGAAGACACCTGTCCACAATCTCAAACAGTCACACTCCGAACTCCACTGTGGCCAAGACCAAAGAGCTGTCAAAGGACACCAGAAACAAAATTGTAGACCTGCACCAGGCTGGGAAGACTGAATCTGCAATAGGTAAGCAGCTTGGTTTGAACAAATCAACTGTGGGAGCAATTATTAGGAAATGGAAGACATACAAGACCACTGATAATCTCCCTCGATCTGGGGCTCCACGCAAGATCTCACCCCGTGGGGTCAAAATGATCACAAGAACGGTGAGCAAAAATCCAAGAACCACACGGGGGGACCTAGTGAATGACCTGCAGAGAGCTGGGACCAAAGTAACAAAGCCTACCATCAGTAACACACTACGCCGCCAGGGACTCAAATCCTGCAGTGCCAGACGTGTCCCCCTGCTTAAGCCAGTACATGTCCAGGCCCGTCTGAAGTTTGCTAGAGAGCATTTGGATGATCCAGAAGAAGATTGAGAGAATGTCATATGGTCAGATGAAACCAAAATATAACTTTTTGGTAAAAACTCAACTCGTCGTGTTTGGAAGACAAAGAATGCTGAGTTGCATCCAAAGAACACCATACCTACTTAGAAACATGGGGGTGGAAACATCATGCTTTGGGGCTGTTTTTATGCAAAGGGACCAGGACGACTGCTCCGTGTGAAGGAAAGAATGAATGGGGCCATGTATCGTGAGATTTTGAGTGAAAACCTCCTTCCATCAGCAAGGGCATTGAAGATGAAACGTGGCTGGGTCTTTCAGCATGACAATGATCCCAAACACACCGCCTGGGCAACGAAGGAGTGGCTTCGTAAGAAGCATTTCAAGGTCCTGGAGTGGCCTAGCCAGTCTCCAGATCTCAACCCCATAACAAAATCTTTGGAGGGAGTTGAAAGTCTGTGTTGCCCAGCAACAGACCCAAAACATCACTGCTCTAGAGGAGATCTGCATGGAGGAATGGGCCAAAATACCAGCAACAGTGTGTGAAAACCTTGTGAAGAATTATAGAAATGTTTGACCTCTGTCATTGCCAACAAAGGGTATATAACAAAGTATTGGGATAAACTTTTGTTATTGACCAAATACTTATTTTCCACCATAATTTGCAAATAAATTCATAAAAAATCCTACAATGTGATTTTCTGGAGTTTTTTTTTCATTTTGTCTGTCATAGTTGAAGTGTACCTATGATGAAAATTACAGGCCTCTCATCTTTTTAAGTGGGAGAACTTGCACAATTGGTGGCTGACTAAATACTTTTTTGCCCCACTGTAGGTGAGCAAATCTGTTAATAAATGAGAAATCATGTTATCCTTTCATGTATTGATTTTGTATTTGCTTGTTTATCATTTAGAATTAAAATTCAACTTAGTCTCCTTGGCATCCTTCGAACCTATAAGTGTCTATCCTTGCCACCGATTGGATCTAGCCAACCATTCCTTTTAGGTCATTTACGGTAATTTTTCTATACAGGTCTGCTCTGAGCTTGAAATATACTGATCATGGCCTTTTCTCAATTGGTTTTGAGCAAATCCTGCGTCCTCTCTCCTCCGGCCTCCTTTTGAATAAGGTCAAAGGTAATCGAGGAGAGGTAATGTGGACGAAAATGCGCTTGAATGAAATGAGACTGCTTCTCCGTATTCGCGGATCATGAGGCAAATAATGTTTTGGCTGGATCCCAAAATAAATGTGTAAAGTGATAATTAAGTTAGTTGTGCAAGATAAAACATAAGTAGCATATTTGTTTTTAAACATCTGCATGCTTTTCTCCACCAACAAAACAAAAGCTGATTCAAAGGTTGCATGGTAGATTTCAAAAAGACTATCAAGGAGGGGAGGACACTTCCTTTCGACTACTAACGAATTAAATATGTCCTCGACCACTTATCCTAGGACGGAAGGCGCACCCGGGTGGATGGTGGTTGGAAGAGCGCGCTTGTTTGAAATGGAAAAGCATTGCGGTAGCTTTTGATAAAGAATAACATCAAGACGAAGCAGCTGCTTTATAAGTGGGATGCACTGTTGAGCGCTACATCCCGAGGGGTCGTGCTGATTGTCCGGAGATTGTGACAGACGGTTAAATGGCGTCCCTTGACAAGGCACAAGGCAAGAACAACATCTATGTCAGAAGAAGTGCAGTATTATCATAAGGAGACGTATACTTGGAATACGGAGGAGGAATGGAGGGAAAAAGAGAGGCAGAGGAGGTCTAAGAGAGAGAGGGAGGAATACAGTGAGCTTGAGTCGGTTCAAAATGGCAGAAAAAAGGGATGGTTTGTTAAAGAAGAATTGTAGAAAGTGTAAGCAGAGAGCTGAAGACAGGAGGAGAAATAGAAGTGAATAAGGTCAAAGTATCAGAGGTTGTAGGTGTGGTGAAGTACTCTGAGCCCGAGGCTTGCATTTAGGGTCAGGATAAAGATGAGTCTGTGGCAGTAGGAGTGAAGTTTTTGGGAAAAGTGGACCCTTGCCTTTTGGCTGATCCATTTGTGGTTTCAGGGTGGGTGAAAACAGAGTTGGGTGCTGTGGAATCGATGAGGGTAACCAGAAGTGGTCTTGTGATAATTGTTTGTGTTTCTGCTGGTCAGAGGGAGAAGGTGCTCCCAAGTTAAACAAATGGGGGCAAGAAATGAATTGAATTGTTTTGCTCTCAAGAAAAGGGCACCATTGAAAGGAGTGATCACCGGGCTAGCAGTAAATGTAAAAGTTGACCAACTGAAGGGGAAGATGCCCAGTGGTTGTGATGCTCGTCGCACAGACAGGGTGGCTTGAGTGATGAAACAGTCATTGTCTGTTCTTTTGAGTTTTTATGTTGTCTTTGGTCGACAAAGTGATGTTAGGATATATAAGTTATCCTATACAAGCTTTTGTGCCGAATACATTACGTTGTTATAGGTGTCAAGCTTATGGGCATGTGGCAGCAGTGTGTAGGACGGAGGATCCTAGGTGTGAGAAGTGTGCAGAAGGGCATGAGACAAAGGAATGTGTAGCATTGGGGAAAGTAGTGGTATGTGTTAATTGTAGCGGTGCCCATCAAATCAAACTTTATTTGCCACATGCGTCAAATACAACAAAGGTAGACTTTACATTGAAATGCTTGCTTACAAGCCCTTAAGCAACAGTGCAGTTCAAGAAGAAGAAGAAAATATTTACAAAGTAGGCTAAAATCAGATCAGAAATGTCCCGTGCGAGAGAGGCAGGTTGAGGTTTCCAAGGTTAGAGTAGTGTAGAAGTTGTCATATGCTGAGGCAGTGTAGAAAGTAGGGGAAGATGAGTCAAGGGGGAGGGGTCCTGAGAGCAGTGGTGTGAATAGTAGATCTGTACCAGTGCAGAAGGATAAACCAACAAGTGATATGTTTCAGTAATATGTTGTTGTTTTTTTGCATTTATAGCAATGATTATCAGCTGTACTGCAGGGATGGAACGTAAGTCTCAGAAAATTCAGGTTGTGGTGGCAGCTGCAGAGAGGTAGTTGTGTGTGCGAGATTTGACATCAGAAGAGTTACAGGGTGTGTTAAGTGGTGGTGTCCCATCCTTTCATTTTTCTATTGTGTTATTGACTGTACGTTTGTTTATCCCATGTGTAACTCAGTGTTGTTGTTTTTGTCGAACTGTATAAGTGAGTTGCAAAGTATAAGTGAGTTGTAATCCAGTCTAGTAGGTGGCGGCAATGCAACATTTATTTGATGCCAACCGCAGTTAAACCTCAAAGAAGAAGACCACTTATCGGTTTCCGGTTCACGGACGACAGACTTTTTTCTCCCTCAAATGCGGAAAGGCCCATGAATAGGTTTGATGTGTAACCTAATAAACAATACAGTATTTCAAAGAATAGCGCGCATAGACTTTTTTATTTATCCGCCAACCAATAACATCTGTGTAAACAATGACCAATAACAATTTCCACGTTGCATTTTTGTTGATATTTAGACTTTTATTAACATCCTGGAACTCAAAACTACACAACATCACTCCATGTACAATTTAAATCACGTTGGAGTCCGAACTTACTTGATGTTATCTAGGTAACGTTAGCTAACTATGGATTTTCACACTCAAATAGCCTCCATCATGGAGCTGCTAGAGAATTCAGCCGTGGCTGAGATCTGTAAATTCGTAGACGACGACTATGTAGTGTTTAGTTTGGAAATAACTCAAAGCCAGAAAGAAAACAGGACATTGCGGAGGAAACTACAGCTCCTGGAAATGAAGGTGGCACGAGAGTGCGTCCTCGCCAGTCGTCCCAGTAGAGTCAAGATCGTCGACCGATACAGATGAATGACAAGAGGTACATTTTTCAGAAGCCAGGTGCAGTGGGTCATGTCTAGAAGGCATGTCATGCTGCTAATGTCAAATGTTTCGTCGGTGAGACTTTTGAGATTTCAGCTAATACTTTCCTAACATTAACCTAATTATAGTAACCTGCTACGTTAAGTATCCAAAGCTGCTTAAAGTCCGCTAACCTGATACGAAAAGTGATGCCTGACATTAGCTGCATCCTACCTAGTCAAAATTGACGCTACGTGGACAGTACATTATTGAACCACCTCCTTTCCCCCCAATAACCCTTTTAGGTGAAGGACATCTCACTTGAGGCTACAGGAGCTTTGTGAAGCCAGTGCGACACAGCATGTGGAGAGATGACCAACCCATATCTATAGATGAGGGTTGTGGAACCTCAACCTAGCATGTTATCGTAACATAGAAATTATTATGTAACATAGAAAATTACTGTACATCAAATGTGGCTCGTTTATTTCAGAAAGGCTCCCCTCAGCTATTAATTTTCTTACATGTTCATCCTTATTTATCTGGCCATATGGGTACTTGTGAGACTTCCCAGTGACATTGTTATCCAATTCAAATCATGTACAGATAATAACCTCTCGTGTCAATCTGCAGAGGCTGCAGGTCCTGGGTTCAAGCAGGAGAGGACTGAAGGTGAGGACCTAAGACACAACAGAGACATTGACTAGAGCAGCAGCTGGAGTGATGCCCCCTGTAGCCATGGAGGACCTCCCCACCGTCACCATGCCACAGACCAGGACCCAGCGCAACGTCAGTGGAATGGCGAACACCGTCCTCATTACACAAAGGCTCTTACACCCCCGGATCTTCCCACAAATCAGACCCAGAGAGGCTGGGTCTGATCCTGGCTCAGAGTATTTACAGGTATTTCAGCAGAGCCAGAGGACAGTTAATTCCTGTGGGGATAGTGATGCATTAGACATTGGCAGCCATTATCCGTCTTGTTCTTACGCTACAGAGATGGACCCTGGCAACATATCCTTGGGTTTAGACACAGACTGATCTGTCTAGAGGGAATTGGAACCTGTACAGTAGTAGTGTATACTCTGAAGGGTGCCTAGATAGGGAAGGTTACATTCCTCCTACATGGAATGCAGAGATTTCTTAGATTACAGGGAAAGTTTAGAGACAAATCCAAATATTCACAACCCACTCCCCTTTCCACGTGTTCAGGGACTGTGACCCAGTTTCCTCATCGATGGGTCCTTCCGATTCAAACGTCCTTTTCGATCAGGTATTGAACTCAAGGGCCAAATCACGGGGGGGGGGGAGCCACATCAGGCAATAGTAAAGAGAAACGGTTCCTCTGCATGTTCTGTAACAAAGGCTTTAGCTGCCTCCAGAAGGTGGAGATCCACCAGAGGGTCCAGACAGGGGAGAAACCCTTCAGCAGTACCCAGTGTGATAAGAGATTCTCCCGCCAGGACCACTTGAAGAGGCACCAGAGGGTGGATTCTCCCGACATCACCAGCTGAACATGAGCCTGAAGGTCCACAGGGGAGAGAAGATTTTTTTTACAAATAATAAATCAATGAAAAGCTGAAATGTCTTGAGTCAAGTATTCAACCCCTTTGTTATGGCAAGCCTATATACTTTTGGGAGTAAAATGTGCTTAACAAGTCACATAAGTTGCATGGACTCACTCTGTGTAGTGTTTAACATGATTTTTGAATGATTCTCTTATCTCTGTACGCCACACATGTAATTATCTGTAAGGTCCCTCAGATTGAGCAGTGAATTTCAAACACAGATTTAACCACAAAGACCAGGGAGGATTTTCAATGCCTTGCAAAGATTGGTTAAAAATTTAGAAGACATTGGATATCCCTTTGAGCATGGTGAAGTTATAAATTACACTTTGGATGTTGTATCAATACAAAGAGACAGGTGTCCTTCCTTACTCAGTTGCCGGAGAGGAAGGAAACTGCTCAGGGATTTCACTATGAGGCCAATGGTGACTTTTAAACAGAGTTTAATAGCTGTTTAATAGCTGAGAAAATTGAGGATGGATCAATAACATTGTAGTTACTCCACAATACTAATCTAATGGACAGAGTGAAAAGAAGGAAGACTGTACAGAATAAAAAATATTCCACAAGATTCATCCTGTTTGCAACACGGCCTACTACCAAAACCTGCGGGCTCTCCTTCACTGCAGCCAACGTCAGTAAAACACTTAAACGTGTTAACCCTCGCAAGGCTGCAGGCCCAGACGGTATCCCCAGCCGCGTCCTCAGAGCATGCGCAGACCAGCGGGCTGGTGTGTTTACGGACATATTCAATCAATCCTTATCCCAGTCTGCTGTTCCCATGCTTCAAGAGGGCCACCATTGTTCTTGTTCCCAAGAAAGCTAAGGTAACTGAGCTAAATGACTATTGCCCCGTAGCACTCACTTCCGTAATCATGAAGTGCTTTGAGAGACTAGTCAAGGACCATATCACCTCCACCCTACCTGACACCCTAGACCCACTCCAATTTGCTTACCGCCCCAATAGGTCCACAGACGACGCAATCACACTGCCCTAACCCATCTGGACAAGAGGAATATCTATGTAAGAATGCTGTTAATCGACTACAGCTCAGCATTTAACACCATCGTACCCTCCAAACTCGTCATTAAGCTCGAGACCCTGGGTCTCGACCCTGCCCTGTGCAACTGGGTCCTGGACTTCCTGATGGGCCGCACCCAGGTGGTGAGGGTAGGTAACAACATCTCCACCCCGCTGATCCACAACACTGGGGCCCCACAAGGGTGCGTTCTCAGCCCTCTCCTGTACTCCCTGTTCACCCACGACTGCGTGGCCATGCACGCCTCCAACTCAATCATCAAGTTTGCAGGCGACACTACAGTGGTAGGCTTGATTACCAATAATGATGAGACGGCCTACAGGGAGGAGGTGAGGGCCCACGGAGTGTGGTGTCAGGAAAATAACCTCACACTAAATGTCAACAAAACAAAGGAGATGATTGTGGACTTCAGGAAACAGAAGAGGGAGCCGCTCACAATCCACATTGATGGGACAGTAGTGGAGAGGGTGGAAAGTTTTAAGTTCCTTGGCGTACACATCACAGACAAACTGAAATGGTCCACCCACACAGACAGCGTGGTGAAGAAGGCGACGCAGCACCTCTTAAACCTCAGGAGGCTGAAGAAATTTGGCTTGTCACCAAAAACACTCACAAACTTTTACAGATGCACAATCGAGAGCATCCTGTCAGGCTGTATCACCACCTGGTACGGCAACTGCTCCGCCCATAACCGTAAGGCTCTCCAGAGGGTAGTGAGGTCTGCACAACGCATCACCGGGGGAAAACTACCTGCCCCCCAGGACACCTACACCACCCGATGTCACAGGAAGGCCAAAAAGATCATCAAGGACATCAACCACCCAATCCACTGCCTGTTCACCCCGCTATCATCCAGAAGGCGAGGTCAGTACAGGTGCATCAAAGCGGGGACCGAGAGACTGAAAAACAGCTTCTATCTCAAGGCCATCAGACTGTTAAACAGCCATCACTAACATTGAGTGGCTGCTGCCAACATACTGACTCAACTCTAGCCACTTTAATAATGGACAAATTGAGGTAATACATGTATCACTAGCCACTTTAAACAATGCCACTTTATATAATGTTTACCCTACATTACTCATCTCATATGTATATACTGTACTCTATACCATCTACTGCATGTTGCCTATGCCGTTCGGCCATCACTCATTCATATATTTATATGCACATATTCTTATTCATTCCTTTATACTTGTGTGTATAAGGTAGTTGTTGTGAAATTGTTCGGTTAGAATACTTGTTAGATATTACTGCATGGTCGGAACTAGAAGCACAAGCATTTCGTTACACTCGCATTAACATCTGCTAACCATGTGTATGTGACAAATACATTTGATTTGATTTGATTTTAACACGGCGCTGAAGTAATACTGCAAAACATTTTGCAAAGCAATTTACTTTTTGTCCTGAATATAAAATCATATGTTTGGGGAAAATACAATATATTACTGAGTACTGTACCATTTCAATTAATCCCAAAGGTGTTTGATGGGGTTGAGGTCAGGGCTCTGTGCAGGCCAGTCAAGTTCTTCCACACTGATCTCAACAAACAATTTCTACATGGACTTTGTTTTGTGCACAGGGGCGTTGTCATGCTGAAACAGGAAAGGGCCTTCCTCAAACTGTTGCCACAAACTTGGAAGCACAGAATCGTCTAGAATGTCATTGTATGCTGTAGCGTTAAGATTTCACTTCACTGGAACTAGGGGGCCCCAGACCATTATTCCTCCTCCACCAAATTTTACAGTTGGCACTATGCATTGGGGCAGGTGGCAAGCTTTGCACCTCTCCAGCCGACACTTGGCATTGCGCATGGTGATCTTAGGCTTGTGTGGAGCTGTTCGGCCATGGAAACCCATTTCATGAAGCTCTCGACGAACAGTTATTGTGCTGACGTTGCTTCCAGAAGCAGTTTGGAACTCAGTAGTGAGTCTTGTAACCAAGGACAGATCATCGGCGTCCCGTTCTGTGAGCTTGTGTGGCCTACCGCTTTGCGGCTGAGTTGTTGTTGCTCCTAAACGTTTCCACTTCACAGTAACAGCACTTACAGTTGACCGGGGAAGCTCTAGCAGGGCAGAAATTTTACAAACTGACTTGTTGGAAAGGTGGCATCTTATTACGGTGCCCCGTTGAAAGTCACTGATCTCTTCAGTAAGGCCAATCTACAGTGAATGTTTGCTTGTCCATGATTCCATGGCTGTATGCTCAATTTTATACATCTGTCAGAAATGGGTTTAGCTGGGGTTTAGCTGAAATAGCCAAATCAGCTAAACCCAAGTGGTACATTCGACACTGTTGACAGTGATGTCTTTCTGGACAGACTGGAGAGGTGGGTTAGCCTCTCCGGTCCAGTTCTATATTGGTTTAGGACCTATTTAATCAGTCAAAAAATGTTTTGTCACCCTTAGTGAACATAACTTAGTGGCATAGTGAACATAACTTGTGGCATACCACAAGGTTCGATTTTGGGTCAGGTACTGTTCAGTTTATATACTGTATGTTATCAGAAAGCACATGAAACACAACAACAATAAACAACTTTACATTTCTGTGACAGAGGATTTTAGCTCCACGGATAAATTATTATACTGTGTTAGTGATTTAAATACTTGGATGACTCACAACTTCCTCCAGCTAAATCAAGACAAGACGAGGTACTTATTGTTGGAGCTAAAGCACAGAGAGAACCTGGTCACACTTTTTAATTCAATAAAGATAAAACACCAGGTAAAAAACATAGGTGTTATTTTAGATTCTGAACTCAATTTTGAATCACACATTAGGAATGTGACCAAAATAACTTTTTACCACCTGAGGATCATTGCCATGGTGGGGCTGTTTATCTCTCAGGCTGATACAGAGAGACTCATTTACGCTTTTATTATAATCAGGCTTGACTACTGTAATGCTCTCCTGTCTGGTCTACCCAAGAAAGCCATTGGTCAACTGCAAAACATACAGAATGCTGCAGTACGAGTACTGGCCAAGACCAGACGGAGAGCACACCGGTTTTAAGGTCTCTGCACTGCCTGTGAGTTTTATAATTAATTTTAAGATTCTTCTCTTGGTTTTCTCTTGGTTTTTAAATCAATCCATGATTGTGCACCCCAATACATGTTAGACATGCTTTTAAATGATTTACCCAGTAAGCAGGTTACTTTCTAAGTGTAATCCATTACAGTTACTAGTTATCTGTAACGTAACTTTTGGATTACATTCAGTTACTTTTATACTACTTTCCCCTTAAGAGGCTTTAGAATACGACAAAAATGTATGTTACCAATTGAAGCACATCTATTGCAGGATAAATCAATGTTAAAGATTACATAGCTGGCCATATATTGATGTTAAATTTTACTTTATGGGTTGGTTATGTAGGCTTCTTCTAACCCATCACTTTCTACTACATATAATAATACAATTAAATGAGACTTTGGTTTTTAATGTAAAGATATATAAAAATTCCAGTCATTACAATAGATGTTATACCCCTTCATGTCCAGGAATAGGACTTGGAAATATGGAAGTATAGATTAAGCCAAATTGTTTCACCTTAGCATAACCCCAAAACTAAGGGCTTATTAGCCAGCCTACTCTGTTGTTTATGATTTTGTTGTCATGGAGGACTGATTGGGCTCATTGATTCTAGTTGAAAAATTAAAAGCTGCGCTCATGGAATGGCATGCTTTGAGCACTACTGAAAAGTGCTATTTACACGTGAAAAATTAACGTCATATGCTGCATTTGCTATAGGCCTATTGTTTACCTTTTTGTTGGTGACACTTTGATATCTTTATAATATGCAGCTGTTTAAAGGGCAAATCCACAGATGAAATAATAACAAAATGGACACCCCGCCTCTGTTTTGGTAAAACGCTGAGGGATGGGGCTGGAGAAATGTAACCACTGTCAAATTAATAGACAGAGCTATGGATGCAAGGACCGACCATCCATGATATCAAAATGATTGTTTTAACCATGTTATGAGGCTATACAGTGTTTGTTTACAAACATTGGAGAAAAACAAGCTTATATTTTGGGTTCTAATAAAGTGTGACAGTTGAACTAAGTTCGAGACATTTTATAAGTTATATTCTTCAAGAACCAATGGATATATAAGTCCCAAAATGGATGTAGCAATTACAGATTGTCCCTTTTAAGTCTATGAAAAGTGTGCAAGTTTGAACGTGTGTCCATTAGGCCTATGGATTTTTAAAAAATGTATCAGCATGAATTAAAAGACCCTCTTTTATTCCATAGGCTGGAATCCGCACTGTGCTGTTGTTGCAAGAGCACATTTTTCACTGGCTGTCCACTGGTTTCAAAAACAATGATTGATAGGCAGTGTAAACTTCTTGAATTCAACCATTATTGGGTTCAAATACACATTTAGATTTGCGAACCACAAATCCGTAAGGCGCAAATAGCTAAAAGAGAGTGCAGCAGTGTGATTCACATCAATGCGCTGTGTAGATATCAATAACAAGTGATATCCATATCGCCGTAGACTACACCACTGCTGTCATCCTTACCTCCAAGTATTTATTCAAGTTGGATAATCTTTGGATGACAACAGCAGTCGTACCATTGGAAGACATAGCTTGGACTTCTTGGGCTTCTTGTTCTTCACCAAATGATGACACACATTTGGTGTGTCATCATAGTGGTCTCTGACTTCTGGTCAGACTCGCTCAGGTGGAAACATGCTTAAACTTACGCATTTTTTAAATCCTGATTCGAATGTCTTTGAGAACAGAGAAGTGTCAAAGATTTGTTTTCGCAAACCTCCTTTCTGAATTTAAAAGTAAACCTCGAAGTAATCATCTAGTTTTGCAAAAGTATCTGTCAAATCAAAGTAGCAGAGAGAACAATTCAAATCTATTTATAAAGCTCTTCTTACATCAGCTGATATTTCAAAGTGCTGTATAGAAACCCAGCCTAAAATCCCAAACAGGTGTAGATTATAAAAACATGGCCAAGATGTTCAAATGTTCATAGATGACCAGCAGGGTCAAATAATAATAATCACAGTGGTTGTCAAGGGTGAAACAGGTCAGCACCTCAGGAGTAAATGTCAGTTGGCTTTTCATAGCCGATCATTCATAGTATCTCTACCGCTCCTGCTGTCTCTAGAGAGTTGAAAAGAGCAGGTCTGGGACAGGTAGCATGTCCGGTGAACAGGTCAGGGTTCCATAGCCACAGGCAGAACAGTTGAAACTGGAGCAGCAGCACGGCCAGGTGGACTGGGGACAGCAAGGAGTCATCACGCCAGGTAGTCCTGAGGCATGGTCCTAGGGCTCAGGTCCTCCGAGAGAAAGAAAGAAAGAAAAAGAGAATTAGAGAGAGCATACTTAAATTCACACAGGACACCGGAAAAGACAGGAGAAAGACACAAGATATAACAGACTGACCCTAGCCCCCCCGACACAAACTACTGCAGCATAAATACTGGCGGATGAGACAGGAGGGGTCGGGAGGCACTGTGGCCCCATCTGACGATACCGCCGGACAGGGCCAAACAGGAAGGATATAACCCCACCCACTTTGCCAAAGCACAGCCCCCACACCACTAGAGGGATATCTTCAACCACCAACTTACCATCCTGAGACAAGGCCGAGGATAGCCCACAAAGATCTCCGCCACGGCACAACCCAAGGGTGGGCGCCAACCCAGACAGGAAGATCACATCAGTGACTCAACCCACTCAAGTGACGCACCCCTCCTCGGGACGGCATCAAAGAGCACCAGTAAGCCAGTGACTCAGCCCCTGTAATAGGGTTAGAGGCAGAGAATCCCAGTGGAAAGAGGGGAACCGGTCAGGCCGAGACAGCAAGGGCAGTTCGTTGCTCCAGAGCCTTTCCGTTCACCTTCACACTCCTGGGCCAGACTACACTCAATCATATGACCCACTGAAGAGATGAGTCTTCAGTAAAGACTTAAAGGTTGAGACCGAGTTTGCGTCTCTCACATGGGTAGGCAGACCATTCCATAAAAATGGAGCTCTATAGGAGAAAGCCCTGCCTCCAGCTGTTTGCTTAGAAATTCTAGGGACAATTAGGAGGCCTGCGTCTTGTGACCGTAGCGTACGTGTAGGTATGTACGGCAGGAACAAATCAGAGAGATAGGTAGGAGCAAGCCCATGTAATGCTTTGTAGGTTAGCAGTAAAACCTTGAAACCAGCCCTTGCCTTAACAGGAAGCCAGTGTAGGGAGGCTAACTGACTGGTCAAATTGCTCTCTGTGTAGAGTGCCTAGCTCCATGCAGTTGTCGCAGATTGTGACAAGGTTTCGAATCGCACGTTTTTTTCACCCCCTTTTGAAATGTAGAATTAAATGTATTGTGTGTTGAAGGGACGAAGCCAACAGCTTGAAAATTAAAATTAAGAATGAATTTAATATGGAGCTACCTCTTTCTTAAGTCTTGTAGACAAACACATTGTAAAAAAGCTTCACTAGTGAAGAGTGACAAACTTTGTCCCTTTTAGGTTGATACTGGTGTTTTATAGTCAGTTAACGATAGTGCCTTAATGTTGATCCTTTTCCAGAGTATTCTAAAAATAAATTATCAAAGCGAGGGTACCAGATTTACAGAAAAGGTCAAGTGTTACCATAGTGAGAAAAGTTATTGGACCTGTCACATGTATCGCAATAAAAGTATTGAACTTCAAAGTTGAGTGTAAGACCATTTTGTTAAAATGAAATACAAAATTGACTCTGTGTGAGCGGACCAAGTAATTGGGCGTCACTCTAAAGCAGGAAGGTGGAATAAACGAGTCAGGAGTAGGTTTTCTTGATTGAACACAGTTCTCTATTGAGGGCATTTGGTCAACACAAACACTCCAACATAATCAATGAAAATCTTCCAAGGAAAAACATACATCTTCTTCTCCAGATGAAACAGGAACACAATAGGATTATCTTTAAACTACAACCAAAAAGTCACAGGATTGTCACCGTCTTAGTGGTTCTTCCTGGATACCTCCTCTCTCTCGGTGGCCATCTTCCAGAGATAGTTTTCCCCCCTCTCTGCTGGCTCCATTCTCTCTCTTATAGGGGAAGGAGAGTATGTCATTAGTACCGTCAGCTGTGCTTAATTGCCTCTGGTTACCTTGTCTCCCATGCCTCGTTGGGCTACTATCCATGAGCCCAGCCTGCCCTCTGGTGGTCCTTCCACATACCTTCCCCCCCAGGACCGAACCGGAGGGTCGGGCGCCAGACGCACAGTCTTGGTCGCGTCGGGACAGCGCGTCTGCATTCCCGTTCCTCGATCCGGCCCTGTGGATGACATGGAAAGAGAACGGTTGTAAAGAAAAAAAACATCTGGCTATTCTGTTGTTATTGTTTCTCTTACCAGCCATCCACGTGAGGGGCGCATGGTCAGTAACTAATGCAAACCTCCGACCCAGTAGGTAGTACCGGAGATAATCGAGGGCCCACTTGATGGCTAAGGCCTCTTTCTCTACGGTCGCATACCTCTGTTCCCGATCGCTGAGCTTCCTACTAATGAAGAGAATCGGCTTCTCTGCTTCACCTTTACCCTGAGCTAGTACGGCCCCGAGCCCTGTATCCGAGGTGTCGACCTGCCCAATGAACTCTTGTGAGAAGGCCGGAGCCTGTAGAACGGGATCAGAACACAGGCCATCTTTTAGCAATTGAAAGGCCTCTTCCGTCTCGTCTTTCCACTCTACCTGGTTTGGCAGGTTTTTCCTGATGAGGTTTGTGAGGGGGTTGGCAATGGTTACATATCCCGGGATAAAATGGCGATAATATCCTGTTATCCCTAAGAAGGCCTGAACGTTTCGCTTGGTCCGGGGTCGAGGCCAGTTACGAATTGCCCTGGTCTTCTCTGCCTATGGGCGTATTTTCCCATTCCCCAAGGTGTACCCCAGGTATTCCGCTTCGGACAGGCCCAGGCAGCATTTATTTGGATTGGCTGTCAACCCTGTGGCTTCCAAACTCACGAGCACCGCCCGTAATCGCAGGAGGTGACTATCCCAGTCCTCGCTGTGGATGACCACATCGTCTATGTACGCCGCTGCATACTCTTGATGGGGCCGTAGAATGGCATCCATGAGGCGTTGGAAAGTTGCAGCGGCACCGTGCAGTCCGAAGGGCATCCTAACATACTGGAAAAGCCCCTCTGGGGTGGCGAACGCAGTCTTTGGGCGATCCTCCGGAGCCACCGGCACTTGCCAATATCCCTTCGTCAAATCCAGGGTAGTGATGAACTTGGCCTTTCCTAAGCACTCCAAGAGTTCATCCACGCGGGGCATGGGGTACGCATCGAATGTAGAGATGGCATTCACACCCCTAAAGTCGTTGCAGAGTCTCATACTACCATCAGATTTGGGGACCAGGACTATGGGACTGGACCACTCACTCGTCGAGGGCTCGATCACGCCCATCCTCAACATCTCCCTCACCTCTTTCTTAGCGATGACTCTGCGAGCCTCAGGAATCCTGTAAGGGTGGATATGCACCTTCTTGCCGGGTTCAGTGTGGATATGGTGGAACAGGACATCTGTTTGTCCTGGGAATGGAGAGAATATTTGACCGAAGTTCATAATCAGCTTGTCTAGCTGTCTTGACTGCTCCGGTAGGAGAGTTTGGCCACGGCGCACCTGTGGTAGAGCCTCTTTTCCTTTGCCCTCCAGGGCCATCAAAGCCACCTCCTCCTCTCGTCCATGGTACGTCTTCAGCAGGTTTATGTGATAGAGTTGGACCTTCTTCCTCCTGTCAGGTTGCTTGATGAGGTAATTGACCGGTGAGACCCTTTTCATTACCTCGTAGGGCCCCCTCCATTGCGCCAGCAAGCGATGTTCGGCCGTGGGCACAAGCACCATCACTTTCTCTCCCACGGTGAACTCACGGGGGGTCGCGGACTTATCATAGGCCCGGCCTTGGGTCCTTTGGGCCTTCTCCATATGCTCCTTGACTATGGGCCACACTGCTGACAGGCGGTCTCTAATCAGGGTAACGTGTTCTATTGTGGATCGAAAGGGGCATGGTTGGGTCTCCCAGGTCTCCTTGGCTAAGTCGAGGATTCCTCAACAGGGTCTGCCGTAGAGCAATTCAAACGGAGAGAATCCAGTGGATGCCTGGGGTACTTCTCGCAGGGCAAACATTAAGTGTGGGAGAAGCATGTCCCAGTTTTTCCCGTCTCGGGACACCACTCTTCTCAACATGCTTTTAATCGTTTTGTTCAAGCGTTCACACAACCAGTCTGTTTGAGGGTGGAATATGCTTGTACGTATCTGTTGAACCTGATATAACCGACACAAGTCCTTCATCAACCGGGACATGAACGGGGTTCCTTGATCGGTTAAGATAGTCTTGGGGAGGCCCACACGAGAGAACATCAGGAATAACTCCTTGGCAATTCCCTTTGACGACATGTTACGCAGGGGTATGGCCTCCGGGAACTTGGTAGCGTAATCTATAACCACTAGGATGTACTCGTGTCCTCTGGCGGATTTTGGGAGGGGTCCTACGAGGTCCATAGCTACGCGTTCAAAGGGAGTCTCTATGATGGGGAGAGGAATCAAAGGGTTACGTAGGTGTGGCCGTGGGGCTGTACGTTGACATTGATCACACGTCCTACAATACCTGGCCACATCCCGGGTGACCCGGGGCCAATAGAATCTCTGCATGATTCTGTCAATAGTCTTGTCTCGTGCCAGGTGTCCTCCTAGGACGTGGGAATGGGCTAACTGTAGAACTGTATCCCTGTATGGCCTAGGCACCATTAGTAATTCCTGGTTTTCCACCCTTCGTCGTACTACCCAATATAAGAGACCCCGCCTGATTGCATAGTAAGGAAGAGGGTGCTCACCTGATCCATCGACGTTCCTCCCGTCGATCACCTTCACCTTCCTCATGGCCTCCCTTAGGTCTGGGTCTCTATGCTGCGAGGTGCCGAACTGTCCCTTTAATTCCTGGGACAGGTCGACCTCGGTAGAGGGATGTGGAGGTTGTTCCACATCCCCATCAGGGGTGACCGAGGAGAATCCCTTCCAGGTTCCCTCGGATGGAGCTTCCAATATATCCCTTAGCGCCTGGTTGCTCCTTCCTTCCTGCGTTGTGTATAACCCTTCACATGTGTCTTCATCGGTGGTTTCCTGGAATATCTGTCGTAAACGTTGGGTCGCTATTTCTTCCTCTACTGCAGAGGACGAGGACGCGGCTACGTCTCCTTGTAGGACTACTACCTCGGGCTTGGATTTTCTCTTCTTTCCTGTCCCCCTTCTTCCCGTGCATAACGTCATCTGCTGAAGCTCCTTATATATATATATAATTTTTTTTCTCACCTTTATTTAACCAGGTAGGCTAGTTGAGAACAAGTTCTCATTTGCAACTGCGACCTGGCCAAGATAAAGCATAGCAGTGTGAGCATACAACAAAGAGTTACACATGGAGTTAACATGGACTTATAGGGGACAGTCTCTCCCGATCAATAATGGCACCTTCAGCTGGGGCACTTTCTCTGCCCTGACTGTACACCTTCCTTTTGGAGTGAGAATAGGCAGATTCACAGTGGGGTAATAGTGGGTGTCTCCATGGATACAGGACACGGCTACTTTGTCTGGTAGCAGTGTTGCGGAGGTCACCATCCGCTCCTCTACTAACGTAACCATACTTCCCGAGTCGAGAATAGCTACCACATCTTGTCCTTCGACTCGCACCGGAATCTCTGAGGCTGGGGCTATCTCTGCTAACCAACAGTGTTGATCCTGCCCCCTCAAAACGGGATGTGTGGGGGTAGGCAGTGATGACTCCATGACCATGGGCTCATCCTTGCTAGGACATTGTGGGGCATAATGGTCGGGAGACTGACATTTATAACACCGACCCTGCTGTGTGGTGGCTGACTTCTCCCACCTCTGGGGGGGGGGCTTGGACGTTTCGGTGGCGGGCGCGCCGGGGTGAGTCGTGGTACGGGATTGGAAGACTCCTTCCGTTCCTCCTTGTCACTTTTTAACAACTCCCCTGTAGACCGATATGTTTCCACCGCCTGGGCTATGTCGTCGGCTGACAACGGGTCGGCTTGCCCCACAACCCTTTTTAAGTCACTGGGTAATTCTCTCAATATCTTGTCCACTACGAGAGTCTTTTTTTTATTTTATTTTTTTATTTCACCTTTATTTAACCAGGTAGGCTAGTTGAGAACAAGTTCTCATTTGCAACTGCGACCTGGCCAAGATAAAGCATAGCAGTGTGAGCATACAACAAAGAGTTACACATGGAGTAAACAATTAACAAGTCAATAACACAGTAGAAAACAAAGGGGGGGGTATATATACAATGTGTGCAAAAGGCATGAGGAGGTAGGCAAATAATTACAATTTTGCAGATTAACACTGGAGTGATAAATGATCAGATGGTCATGTACAGGTAGAGATATTGGTGTGCAGAAGAGCAGAAAAGTAAATAAATAAAAACAGTAAGGGGATGAGGTAGGTGAAAAGGGTGGGCTATTTACCAATAGACTATGTACAGCTGCAGCGATCGGTTAGCTGCTCAGATAGCTGATGTTTGAAGTTGGTGAGGGAGATAAAAGTCTCCAACTTCAGCGATTTTTGCAATTCGTTCCAGTCACAGGCAGCAGAGTACTGGAACGAAAGGCGGCCAAATGAGGTGTTGGCTTTAGGGATGATCAGTGAGATACACCTGCTGGACCGCGTGCTACGGATGGGTGTTGCCATCGTGACCAGTGAGCTGAGATAAGGCGGAGCTTTACCTAGCATGGACTTGTAGATGACCTGGAGCCAGTGGGTCTGGCGACGAATATGTAGCGAGGGCCAGCCGACTAGAGCATACAAGTCGCAGTGGTGGGTGGTATAAGGTGCTTTAGTGACAAAACGGATGGCACTGTGATAGACTGCATCCAGTTTGCTGAGTAGAGTGTTGGAAGCCATTTTGTAGATGACATCGCCGAAGTCGAGGATCGGTAGGATAGTCAGTTTTACTAGGGTAAGCTTGGCGGCGTGAGTGAAGGAGGCTTTGTTGCGGAATAGAAAGCCGACTCTTGATTTGATTTTCGATTGGAGATGTTTGATATGAGTCTGGAAGGAGAGTTTGCAGTCTAGCCAGACACCTAGGTACTTATAGACGTCCACATATTCTAGGTCGGAACCATCCAGGGTGGTCATGCTAGTCGGGCATGCAGGTGCAGGCAGCGACCGGTTGAAAAGCATGCATTTGGTTTTACTAGCGTTTAAGAGCAGTTGGAGGCCACGGAAGGAGTGTTGTATGGCATTGAAGCTTGTTTGGAGGTTAGATAGCACAGTGTCCAAAGACGGGCCGAAAGTATATAGAATGGTGTCGTCTGCGTAGAGGTGGATCAGGGAATCGCCCGCAGCAAGAGCAACATCATTGATATACACAGAGAAAAGAGTCGGCCCGAGAATTGAACCCTGTGGCGCCCCCATAGAGACTGCCAGAGGACCGGACAGCATGCCCTCTGATTTGACACACTGAACTCTGTCTGCAAAGTAATTGGTGAACCAGGCAAGGCAGTCATCCGAAAAACCGAGGCTACTGAGTCTGCCGATAAGAATATGGTGATTGACAGAGTCGAAAGCCTTGGCAAGGTCGATGAAGATGGCTGCACAGTACTGTCTTTTATCGATGGCGGTTATGATATCGTTTAGTACCTTGAGTGTGGCTGAGATGCACCCGTGACCGGCTCGGAAACCAGATTGCACAGCGGAGAAGGTACGGTGGGATTCGAGATGGTCAGTGACCTGTTTGTTGACTTGGCTTTCGAAGACCTTAGATAGGCAGGGCAGGATGGATATAGGTCTGTAACAGTTTGGGTCCAGGGTGTCTCCCCCTTTGAAGAGGGGGATGACTGCGGCAGCTTTCCAATCCTTGGGGATCTCAGACGAGATGAAAGAGAGGTTGAACAGGCTGGTAATAGGGGTTGCGACAATGGTGGCAGATAGTTTCAGAAATAGAGGGTCCTACTCCCTTTCCAGGTTCTAGCCACTGTTTCGTCAGTCGTATTAATGCGAAGATCTGGGCACGGACGGGTTGATCAGCTGTATAGGTCCATTGATGGAACTTTACAGCCCTATCTCTGGCAGTCAGCTGGTACCGGGACAGGATCTCGGTTTTTAGTCGCCCATAGTCCACAGCTTCGCGGGAATCCAGGTCAAAATAGGCTTCCTGAGCCACCCCGGTCAAAAGAGGGGCTAATGCGCTCGCCCATTCTGTGGGCGGCCACTCTTCCAAGGTGGCCGTCTTTTCGAAGGTTATGAGGAAGGCCTCAATATCATCCTCCTTGGAGAGACGAGGTAAGATGGCGTGAGCAGCCGCTCTTGGCTTAACTCTAGGTTCTTCTCGTCGGCTCAGCTGTTGTTGCAGGAGTTCTATGGTTGTCTGCTGTGCCGTGATCAATTGTTGTAGTAGGGCGTCCATCGTTCTTGAATGGTTCCTCCGGGTCTACTGGAAGAATCTTGATTTACTCACTTATCCTTGTGTCACTCGTCCACCTAATGCCCGCATTCTCCACCAATGTGAGCGGACCAAGTAATTGGGCGTCACTCTAAAGCAGGAAGGTGGAATAAGTAGGTTTTCTTGATTGAACACAGTTCTCTATTGAGGGCATTTGGTCAACACAAACACTCCAACATAATCAGTGAAAATCTTCCAATGAAAAACATACATCTTCTTCTCCAGATGAAACAGGAACACAATAGGATTATCTTTAAACTACAACCAAAAAGTCACGGGATTGTCACCATCTTAGTGGTTCTTCCTGGATACCTCCTCTCTCTCGGTGGCCATCTTCCAGAGATAGTTTTCCCCCCTCTCTGCTGGCTCCATTCTCTCTCTTATAGGGGAAGGAGAGTATGTCATTAGTACCGTCAGCTGTGCTTAATTGCCTCTGGTTACCTTGTCTCCCATGCCTCGTTGGGCTACTATCCATGAGCCCAGCCTGCCCTCTGGTGGTCCTTCCACAGTTGTTTGACTTGGTTATTTTTGTATCACTGCAGGGACTGAGTTTCCCTTATCTCAGTCTAACCAAAACATACTTCATTCTTGAATCAATACATATGGAACGCTTTTTTAATAACCTCCAATGGCTCCATATTGTTCACAGTGTTAGAGATGGGCTTGACTGAGGTTAATATTTTATAATAAAATGTCATGTTTCTGTGTGTACAGCAAAGAGTTTCTTATTTAAAACGCTATGCTTTTCTGTTCAATTTGTGTTTATAGTCTGCGGTCCATGAGGACCTACTGATATCCGTTGTTTCTGACGGGAGAGACTTGACCTCTGAGGTGGTTGGTCACAAACCCTGGCCCCGGGTAAGAACCCTGGATCAGGAGCCGTCGCGTTTCCTTCCCAAGTCAGAACCAGGACCCAACCATGAAGGAAAGAGACTCCACCACCACACAGAACACAACCGGTTGACAGGTGGACTGAACAACCTCAGTCCTGGTGGTCATCAGAGAGACAGAGGCTCCAGTCAGGGATCCAGTCTGCAGCCCAGACCCTTCTCTTCAGTCTCAGTGCAGGGATGAAGCAGGGCCTGGGGCTGATAGAGGTAGACCCTCCTGTTCCTATGATACAAACGTCACAGTATCCATGATGAACAGAGTAGGTCACCCTGGGCTTCAGCCTTCACAGAGAGTGGTGGGAGATCCCCCTGGTGGTAGTCTATGAGCAAGTCCGTCTTCTCCTTCAGGATCTTGTTTAATGCCTAGTGAATGGGTTTATAAAGGTCTGTGTCTAGACTTCCTCAGTTACCTCAGTTACCCCACCAATACAGACAGGGTCAGGATGGGTGTTCACCACAAGACGTGCCTAACTTGCTCTCTAAGCAGATTCTCTCCCACTGGATCTCCCTGGCATAGCGCAGAAAGGGTTAACTACTGTAGCGCTGCACGCCCCAACTCCACCAGGGTCCTGGCAGCGTCTTGGTTGTTGTTTAAAGGGTTGACTGTAGGAGAATGTTGTGCTGTGGCGAGTTGGGCATCACCACACACTTTTGTGAGATTTTATCGCTTGGATGTCACTGCTCCCAGTTTAGCCCACAACGTGCTTAGTGCGGGGACTGAAAGTTGACTGACTGAAAGGGAAGGTAACGTTATGACTATAACTACTGTTCCCTGAAGGAGGGAAACGAGATATGACACCCATTTGGCCCCGCACCGCCCGTTACTGGGCTCGTTGAAGACCCGTATTAAATTGAAGGAATGGATCGAGCTTCACGCTTTTCACCTGTGGAAGGCGGGGCTTCCAGCGAGGCGTGGATTTCTTTGGCCTTCATTGGATTTTAGATCCTTCAACCATAGTATGTTATACCTCGTTTCCCTCCTTCAGGGAACAGTAGTTATAAAGTTACATTAAGAGTACAGTTGAAGTCGGAAATGTACATACACTTAGGTTGGAGTCATTAAAAATGGTTTTTCAACCACTCCACAAATTTCTTGTTAACAAGCTATAGTAATTTTTCCAACAATTGTTTACAGGCAGATTATTTCACTTATAATTTTCTGTATCACAATTCCAGTGGGTCAGAAGTTTACATACACCAAGTTGACCGTGCCTTTAAACAGCTTGGAAATTTCTTTAGAAGCTTTAGAAGAAAATGGTTTTAGAAGCTTCTGACATCATTTCAGTCAATTGGAGGTGTACCTGTGGAAGTATTTCAAGGTCTACCTTCAAACTCAGTGCCTCTTTGATTGACATCATGGGAAAATCTGAAGAAATCAGCGAAGACCTCAGAAAAATAATTGTAGACCTCCACAAGTCTAGTTCATCCTTGGGAGCAATTTCCAAATGTGATGAAAGAAATAAAATCTGAAATAAATCTTTCTCTCTACTATTATTCTGAAATTTCACATTCTTAAAATAAAGTGGTGATCCTAACTGACCTAAAACAGATCATTTTTTAATAAGATTAAATGTCAGGAATATGAATAACTGAGTTTAAATGTATTTTGCTAAGGTGTATATAAACTTCCGACTTCAACTGGATATGCAATTCTGTTGGTCCTATTTTCCAAACCCGCTACGGAGCTTTAGGTGCCAAGGATACGGACATGTTGCAGCAGTGTGTAGAAAGGAGATCCCACAATGTGAGAAATGTTCAGGAGGGCATAATCAGGGGAAGTGTAAAGTTGGGATAGAGAAAGCACTGTGTGTCAACTGTGTAGCTGGGGATCAGAAGAGCCATGTGAGAGAAAGACAGGTTGAGATTACCACAGTTCGAGTGGGGGAGAAAGTTTCCTACGCTGAGGCAGTAAAGCAAATAGAGGATAGCCCAAGGGTGAGTGATTTGACTGGGAGCCCACCCGTGAGTAGGCCTGAAGAGAAAGATCCAGAGTATTAGCTTTATTAAGGTAGGATTTATTGTGTTTATTGCTATGGTTATTAATTGTACTGCACTGATGGAGCATAAAACCCAGAAAATTAGATGTGGTAGTGGCAGCAGCAGAGACATTTACGGGTGTAAGATTTTAGTGCAGAAGATCTACAGGGGGGTTCTGGAGTATAGGTTCCATCCTCCCAGGCTGTTCTCCTGGAGTAGGATCTGGTAGGGCTAAGGTCCTGGGATAGGGGTGGTTGGTTTTGGGGTTATAGTGGTGTATATGTGTAGGGTTAGATGGTGGTGCGATTTACTTTTTTACTTTGCTTGAACAATTTTTTTGTGACAAAATGTGCAATTCACACTCCGACCTGTGACAGGCAGCAAAACGAATCACAGCGTCTAGTCTGCCGGAAAATCACACAAAGACGTGACCAAGAACAATTTCCAAGTTAGCGTTTTTATTGTTGTTATTTAAACCTTTGTTAACACTCTTGAACTCAAAATATGACTAATTTAACTGCACAGCGTCACATATTTACCCCACGTACTGTTTAATTCGCGTTGGAGACAGGACTTGGTTGATACATGGTATATAGGTAACGCTAGCTGCTAACGTTAGCTAACAATGGCTAACTGTATGGTTTTTCACACTCAAATAGCCTCCATCATGGAGGTGCTAGCGAATGCAGCCGTGGCAGAGATTTGTAAACTCGTAGACGACGACTATGCAGTGTTTCGTTTGGAAATAACTCAAAGCCAGAAAGAAAACAGAGCATTGCGGAGGAAACTACTGGAACTGAAGGTGGCACGGGAGCGCGCAGAGAGGACAATGCGAGAGCGCGTCCTCGCCAGTCGTCCCAGTAGTGTCAGATACAGAGCACTGGCAAGAGGTACTTTACTTTTAGCAGAAGGCCGAGACTTGAGCATTTACAGTATTTAACCACCACTTTTTCCCCACTCTCAGGTGAAGGCCACAGGAGTTTTGTGAAGCCAGCGGGACACAATACATGGAGAGATGACCAACCAATCACTGTTGATGAGGGGAGTGGAACCTCAACCCAGCATGTTATTGTGATAGAGGTTAGTGTTGCATAAAGATTGACAGTTACTTTGTAAATCAAATGTCCCTGTTTATTTCAGTAAGGCTCCCCTCAGCTAGTCACGTGCTTACATGTACAGTGCCTTGCGAAAGTATTCGGCCCCTTTGAACTTTGCGACCTTTTGCCACATTTCAGGATTCAAACATAAAGATATAAAACTGTATTTTTTTGTGAAGAATCAACAACAAGTGGGACACAATCATGAAGTGGAACGACATTTATTGGATATTTCAAACTTTTTTAACAAATCAAAAACTGAAAAATTGGGCGTGCAAAATTATTATTATTCAGCCCCCTTAAGTTAATACTTTGTAGCGCCACTTTTTGCTGCGATTACAGCTGTAAGTCGCTTGGGGTATGTCTATCAGTTTTGCACATCGAGAGACTGACATTTTTTCACATTCCTCCTTGCAAAACAGCTCGAGCTCAGTGAGGTTGGATGGAGAGCATTTGTGAACAGCAGTTTTCAGTTCTTTCCACAGATTCTCGATTCTCAGGTTTTCTTCCAGAATGGTCCTGTATTTGGCTCCATCCATCTTCCCATCAATTTTAACCATCTTCCCTGTCCCTGCTGAAGAAAAGCAGGCCCAAACCATGATGCTGCCACCACCATGATTGACAGTGGGGATGGTGTGTTCAGGGTGATGAGCTGTGTTGCTTTTACGCCAAACATAACGTTTTGCATTGTTGCCAAAAAGGTCAATTTTGGTTTCATCTGACCAGAGCACCTTCTTCCACATGTTTGGTGTGTCTCCCAGGTGGCTTGTGGCAAACTTTAAACGACACTTTTTATGGATATCTTTAAGAAATGGCTTTCTTCTTGCCACTCTTCCATGAAGGCCAGATTTGTGCAATATACGACTGATTGTTGTCCTATGGACAGAGTCTCCCACCTCAGCTGTAGATCTCTGCAGTTCATCCAGAGTGATCATGGGCCTCTTGGCTGCATCTCTGATCAGTCTTCTCCTTGTATGAGCTGAAAGTTTAGAGGGACGGCCAGGTCATGGTAGATTTGCAGTGGTCTGATACTCCTTCCATTTCAATATTATCGCTTGCACAGTGCTCCTTGGGATGTTTAAAGCTTGGGAAATCTTTTTGTATCCAAATCCGGCTTTAAACTTCTTCACAACAGTATCTCGGACCTGCCTGGTGTGTTCCTTGTTCTTCATGATGCTCTCTGCGCTTTTAACGGACCTCTGAGACTATCACAGTGCAGGTGCATTTATACGGAGACTTGATTACACACAGGTGGATTGTATTTATCATCATTAGTCATTTAGGTCAACATTGGATCATTCAGAGATCCTCACTGAACTTCTGGAGAGAGTTTGCTGCACTGAAAGTAAAGGGGCTGAATAATTTTGCACGCCCAATTTTTCAGTTTTTGATTTGTTAAAAAAGTTTGAAATATCCAATAAATGTCGTTCCACTTCATGATTGTGTCCCACTTGTTGTTGATTCTTCACAAAAAAATACAGTTTTATATCTTTATGTTTGAAGCCTGAAATGTGGCAAAAGGTTGCAAAGTTCAAGGGGGCCGAATACTTTCGCAAGGCACTGTACAGTACATCCACATTTACCTGCCATAGGGGAGCTTGTGAGACTTCTCTGCAAAGTACTGGTAATTACCTCTCTTCTTGTGTCAGTCTGCAGAGGCTTCGGTTCTAGGGATCAAGCAGGAGAGGTCTGAAGGAGAGGAGGAGCCACGGCACAGCAGAAACATCCAGACTGGAGCGCCCCCTATAGCCACAGAGAATCCCACCACCACCCCAGTGCAGCCCAGGACCCGATGCAGCATCACGGAGGTCAGTGGAACGCCGAACGCCGTCCTCAAGTCAGAGACAGACACCAAGATCTTAACTGTACACACAGGATCTGACCACAGATCAGACCCAGAGAGACTCGGGCTGGGGAGACTGGGCTGTCGTCCTGCTCCCAGCTCAGAGTATTTACCGGTATTTCACCAGAGGACGGTTTATTCCTGTGGGGATGAGGATGGTGATGCGTTCGACACTGGCGGGGATGATCCGTCTTGTTCTTACACTACAGAGATGGAACCAGGTAACATATCCTTGGGTTTAGAGACACAGACTGATCTGCCTAGAGGGGACTGGAACCAATACAGTAGTAGTGTATACTCTGAAGGGTGCCTAGATAAGAAAGGGGAGGTTATAGTGGTAGATGAGGAGAAAGTGGAGGGTGACGTTTCTCCCACATGGAATGCAGATCGTCACCTAGGAGACAGACACTCACAGAGCAGAGATTTCTTAGATTATAGGGAAAGCTTAGAGACAAATCCAAATGTCGCCACCCACTCCCTTTTACACACGTTCAGGGATTGTGATCCAGAGTCCACGTCGATGGGGCATTCCGATTCACACGGCCTTGTCCTTTTTGATCAGGTATTAAACTCAAACGACAGGGATAGAGCCCAGACTCAGGGAGGGGGGGACACATCAGGCAATAGTAAAGAGAAACGGTTCCTCTGCATGTTCTGTAACAAAGGCTTCAGCTGCCCTCAGAAGGTGGAGATCCACCAGAGGGTCCACACAGGGGAGAAACCATTCAGCTGCCCCCAGTGTCACATGTGCTTCGCCCAGGCCTGCAGCCTGAAGAGGCACGAGAGGGTCCACACAGGGGAGAAACCCTACAGCTGCCCCCAGTGTGAGAAGAGGTTCTCTCGCCAGCACCAGCTGAAGACGCACCTGAAGGTCCACACAGGAGAAAGGCCATTTGCCTGTATGCACTGCGGGAAGAGGTTCTCAGAGAGAAGATGCCTAAGGATACACCAGCAGAAAAACCATTCCACTCTATAACATAGAAAGTAACCATTCCACTCGATGGCTTCTGATGTTTAGATTTAACCCGGCATTAAAGGTAGACTCAGCGAGATGATGAAACGCACAAAGTAAAAACAGCAGTAATGGGTCAATTTCCTCAAGAACTAAGAACGTTGACACGAGAGGCTAAACTTCTCTGCGGTTTTGGTCCCACAGCTGTGTGCATGCGGGAGTACTCTTTGTGACTAGGTGAGACGAAAGTCTTGCATCGCACTCATCACAATATCTGCGGTGCTGCTCCTGGAAACCTCATAGCGCTGAGTCTTCCTTTAAAGACGAAGGTTCATTTTCATTGTTGTCAGCAGAAAAGATCCACAGATGCATTTGGAATAACGAGAGTAACAGATGTCAATGTTGAATATTCCTGAGTAAAATATTGCTTGCAGACATTGTGTGATAATAAGCCTAAAAAGTCTATTACATATTGTGTTGGTACTGTGTAGGCTACATGATGTTAGGAAATGCCTGTTTCATTACTTCCATTCAACTACTATTTTTTTCCCAAGACACTTTTAATGAGAAAATGAATGCATCATTTTAGTTAAGACGTATGTGTGGTTTTCATATGATGTATTTAAAACTTGTTTAATAAACACAAAATGGGACTTTTCATCCTAAGACCTTCATTTAGACTCTCTTTAGTACACATCACATCTGATCTCACTGTATTCTACATAAAAACGACAGCATTTTATAACCAATATACACTTGCTAAATATACCTACACACTAACAAACACTTACTGTACACATCAAAATAGTTTAGTCAGGTTTGTCTGACTCTATAGCTGACTCATATTTACCCACATCATATTCATGTCCACCATGATGAGTTTAACAATAATGAAGTCCTTCTGTAACTACAGTATAGGACTCATGTAGTGGGGATGGGTAAACACTCCATGTTGAAAGTTTTTATGTGTGTACGTACCTGAGGGAGTGTATGTCTGTGTAATCTGTATCACCTGTCTCTTCCAGGAGGGGGAGGGTCCAGAGGTGCTGCTGGTGAAGGAGGAGGGGTGTGAGGAGGGTCTGGGGAACCCTGAAGGGACCATGATCATGGAGGTCAACCCGACTACACCTCCTGAACGCACAGAGGAACCAGCTGAGCAGCACAGGACCACACACAGTCTCACTGAGGTACGGATAAAGGCCAGGTCTCGATTAATCACTCATTGTCCAATCAGAAGATGCTCCATAGCAGGGTGCTGATATCAGATGTCTTGATCCAACATCCTCTCACTCTGTATCTCTTACAGCCAGTAGACATGGAGGATGGGAAGCCTGATCTGCTGCTGGTCAAAGAGGAGACAATAGAAGATGAACCAGAGAGCATTGACCTGCTGAGTGGACTAAAGATGGGGGAGCAAGGTAAGGGAGAAATACATATAGCCTACATACAGTAATAGATCTTCAATGGGAATAGAAATACATATAGCCTTCATACAGTAAAATGGGAATAGTAATGCGCCTGGCTATAGTTTTTTTCCTAATTTTCCTTATTCCTAAATTGAAATCAGTACAACTTATGATTACATACAAAAACAGAAATTATAATGTATTAACTTGACCAGGTAATTTACAAAAAAAACCTCCATATGTAGAGTTCTCTGCCATGTTTTAAAGTCTATTTTCTAACCTCTTCCTGCAGGTGGTTGGCTGGAGACTGATAGTGGAGACTGGGCGGCCATCTTGGATTACCAGACGGGTGCAGCCAAGGGCCCAGGGGACGACATCACAGAGCAGGCCAGGACCAAAGGCGACATAGTTGAGGTCAGTGAATGGGACAGCGTTTTCAACTCTGGGCTGAGGAACAATACTGTTAACCACAACCAGAAACAGACAGTCAAACACAAAACAACAACTGAACTCCATAACAACAGACTGGATGAGACCAGGGCGAGACATAGATTTGGTCTGCAGGGACAGGGAGGTGTGCATATGCGGCGGGAGAGAACAGACGGACTCGGCTAGCGATGCTCTTTCCTGCTTCTATAGTTGTGATTCAGAGAGACTGATGGCGCCTCAGGTTAACCTAACAGGTGCTGCCTTCAGCCTGCGTTCTATAGGATCTATCAACTGGAACATGGACCCTGCAACAACACAGATACTCCCTGGCCTTCGTCCTCCTCACACTCTCCTAATGTTAAACCAGACCTCAGACAAGCTACACAAGCCCATTGACAAATTACAGTAGTAGTGATGCTATCAGCAGATGAATTGGCAAGGAGAAGCGTTTCCTGCGTTCGTTCTGTGGGAAAGCCTCCGGTTTCCCCAAACAAGCAGAGATCCACCAGAAGATGCACACGGGAGAGACATTGTTGGGGTGCCACCGGTCCTGGGCCAGTTTCTCAGACACATCCAACCTGAAGAGGCACCAGAGAGTCCAGACAGGGGAGAAATCCTACAGCTGCTCCCGGTGTGAGAAGAGGTTCTCCCACCAGCAAAATCTGAAGGTCCACACAGAAGAGAGGCTGTTCGCCTGTACACACTGTGGGAAGAGGTTCTCAGAGAGGAGCTACCTCAGGGTACACCAGCAGAAAATGCACACACCCCATGTATAATGTAATGTAGTACTAATTAGTACGTTTGTAGTTAATTCTGTTGGTTTAGGATGTCGTAGGGAACTGGATGAGGTGAACTGAGGAAAGAATGAGTATGATGAGGCAGAGTAGATGATATGGTGATGGTTGGTGTGATGGTGTCTGTAAAAATGCTTCACTGATGAAGAGTGACAACCTTGTCCTGTTTGACACTGTGGTTTATAGTGAAATAATGATTGTGTCTTGTTACATTTATCCTTCAAAGTATTTAAAAATGCATTCAATCAGTGAAGCTAACTTCACGTTATGAATGTGTGACCATTTAGTTGAACTGAATTAAAACATTTACTGACAATTTTTTAATTGCTGCGACTGAGTTTCCCTTATCTCAGTGGAACCAAAACATTACATTTAATTTTTTTATCAACACATATGGATACTTTTTATAATAAACTCCAATGGCTCCATATTGTTAGGTACTTTGAATCCATTGTTAGAGATGGGCTTAACTGTGGTTAACATTTTATAATATAATGTCATGTTTCCGTGTGTACAGGAAAGTTTCTTATATAAAACTTTATACTTTTCTATTCAATTTGTGTTTAAAGTCTGAGGTCCATGAGGACCTGCTGATATCCGGTGTTGCTGGCTGGAAATACTGGACCTCTGAGGTGGCTGGTCACAAACCCTGGCCCCGGATCAGAACCCTGGATCAGGAGCCATCGCTCTTCCTTCCCGAGTCGGAGCCAGGACCCAACCTAGAGGGGCAGAGACTCCACCACCACACAGAACACAACCAGTGGACAGAGGGACTGAACAACCTCAGTCCTGGTGGTCATCAGAGAGACAGAGGCTCCAGTCAGGGATCCAGTCTGCAGCCCAGACCCTTCTCTTCACAGTCTCAGTGCAGGGATGAAGCAGGACCTGAGGCTGATAGAGATAGACCCTCCTGTTCCTATGATACAAACACCACAGTATCCATGATGAACAGAGCAGGTCACCCTGGGCTTCAGCCTTCACAGAGAGTGATGGGAGACCCCCCTGGTGGTAGTCTAACAGGAAGTCTGTCTTCTCCTTCAGGTTCTCGTCTAATGCCTTGTGACTGGGTTCATAGAAGGCCTGGGACTGGACCTGGATCTAGCCTTCCTCAGTTACCTCAGGGTTACCCCACCAATACAGACAGGGTCAGGATGGGTGTTCACCACAAGAGGTACCTAGCCTATAACACAGCACACAATCCCAACAACACCCAAACAATGGCTAAAGGTCAAGGAGGGAGCTCAAAGACTAACAACCTGAGGGCGGTGGCTCCTGCTTCTACCTCCTCTGGTGTCATTGGGTCACAACGTAAGAGGCCAAGCAATAGGACGGACGCCGACAAGCTGTTCTCCTGCTCCACGTGTGGGAAGCGCTTTGCTGAGGCAAGCTATGTGAAGGAGCACCAGACCGTTCACACCAAGGAGAGGCCCTTCAAGTGCAAACTATGTTACAAGAGCTTCTCTTTCCGGAGTAGCCTTATCAGACATAGGAGTGTCCACAATGGGGAGAAATCATAGCAGTGTGTCTTCAGATGTACGCAGGGGATGTCTGGAAACCATTCTTTAGCTGACATATTATAGTTATCATGTGAAGTGTCCTGGAGTAAGAGCAGTGGTGTTCTGGAGGGTGTACGCAGGTGGCCGCATACCCACTTATTTTTCAGTGGGCAATGAGTATAGTCCCTTCTTAATCCCCACGATGCCTATCAAAGTAGTGCAGTTGAGGTATAGACTGTGTCAATAAAGCTGATGGAGCAGATCTAGAATGTTTATCTTACAATGTTGATCATTTATTATTTATTCACATCTTCGCAATGTGCACACGGTGGTAGGCCTACGGGCAAATGATCCAAAATGCAATTTGTGGGGGAAAAAACTTGGCTACTTCAAAATGGAGATCGACTCAGTGGCGCTGCCCATGCTGCCACAGACGCCATAATGGCACGGATACAATGATGAGGCCTCTTTCCATATCTAAGTTTTGGCCTGACTGTGAAAGACCAATATGGATTCTATCATTTTAGGTCATTGAGTGTATGTCACTGTTTCACATTAAAACAATTACACAGGGCGCATTCGCATTCGGGATTTTTTTTTTGCACCACTTCACCACTGGGTAAGAGGACAGTTAACCACTCATTAGCCCTTTGTTAACTTGTCATTTGAAACAGGATTGTGTAAATACCTGTTTTTATAGAGACAGTAAACCAAGGCTAGAACAAGGACAGTTGAATACTTACCTTGCTGAGGTGATGTAGATGGAATAAAGTCATTATTTTGTATTTTATTCTTGCTAACACTGTTCTTTCTAAACAAGTCTGCTCTCAGCTTGAAAGATAATGATCATAGGAGATTTTGGGCTCTATTTTCGCCTGGCGTTATGGCAGGGCAAGCTCACGTTAGTTCAAATTTTACTATGTTAAAAACTGACACTGCCGTTTTCCACCCCACGCGCCAGGTTCAGCAATTTTTGTCTAATCTCAGCTCACTAGCTCTGAGGTGGGAGGGGTGGTAATATTTAAGGTGTGTCGTTGAAAACAAGTGCAAAAGTCACAATTTCATGCAGCGCATATCGAGACATTTAAAACCAAGGAAAAGCAGGTAATAGTTGTAACTGGCATGGATTTTGTGAACGGAAGTGCAACCTATCCAGCTGTGACGCAAATTGCCCTTCTACTAATCGAACAAGAGATATGTGCTTTTTGTGCTGGTAACCCTTGTATTAATAAACAAGGCTGTTTTTTTTAGCCAAGAGAAATAAATGGTGAATAATGTATTGTCATTTTGGACTCACTTTTAGGCTGGGTTTCTGCACAGCACTTTGAGATATCAGCTGATGTAAGAAGGGCTATATAAATGCATTTCATTTCATTTGAAGACACAGCAAGACACTTCCCCCCAACTTGTTGCAGAAGGATCGGTTGCATGCTATAAGGGACAGGTTCGAGGTCCTCCGCCGCAGTACAGCTCATTCACTGCCAGCTGCTGTGGCTCACCGTCAAGGGGATGCTGTAGATTTACACCCTGCAGCCCAACTCCACTCTCACCATGTTTAAAACTGCTCATCAGCGTCACCATTAGCATGAGCCATCGACGACGCCCTCACCATCAGCGTTGGTCCAGATTGTGGGAGCCATGCCTGCAGCTGCTGTAGGCAACAAGTCCGGCCGTGCCACTCAGATCTCTCCGGTCCCTGTCTGGTGGGATCTGCTAAGTCCCACCTTCGATGTCCAGCCTGCTGCTGTCTAAAGACATCTCCCTGCTTCTCCCTGGGGGCCACCTCCAGTCTCTGCTGCAGTGGTTTGGTCCATGTCTGTTGTCCAGGCCCTGTCAGCCCCTGGCTGTAGGGACCTGCCGGTCCCAGCCTTGGTGTTCTTGCTAGCCCCTCCTGACCGAGGTGTTCAGTGTCCTGTCGTAGGACACCTCACCCTCTGTCCTACTTGGTCCTCAGTCTATAGCCCCAGTAGGTCCAGAGCATAATAGCCCTCAGTTCCCTGATCACCTAGTGGCTTCACAGTTTCCTGCTATGCTAGATCCCCAGTCTCCTATCCCAGTAGGCCCACGGCTCTCGGTCCCAATAGGTCTAACTCCCCCTAGCTCAAAGTCTGTAGCCCGGTCAGGCCCCAAGTCACTAGCTCTGGGCACTCAGTTTCTTCACGACCCAGGGTCTAGCTCTCTTCCATCTTTGAATATTTAGCAGGTAGCCTAGTGGTTAGAGTGGTGGGCCAGTAACCGGAAGGTTGCTGGATCAAATCCCTGAGATTACAAGGTAATAATCTGTTGTTCTGCCCCTGAGCAAGGCAATTAACCCACTGTTCCCCAGGAGCCGAAGATGTGGATGTCAGTTTAAGGCAGCCCCCCGCACCTCTCTGATTCAGAGGGGTTGGATTAAATGCGGAGGACACATTTCAGTTGGACAACTGACTAGGTATCCCCCTTTATCTCCCTCTCTTTCAGGTGTGCAGCTGTCTCTGGTCATGTGATCTTGAGCCGTCGCTGCTGTGGAGATCAAGCCTACCTCAGCTCCTGTCCTGGGGGCCACTCCTGTCGCTGATGGGCCCAACCTCATTATCTGGGGCCTTCGTCTGCTCGTCCTGCCTGGCCCCCACCTGTCCCTTTGCCTGGGTCTGGCAGTCACCGCCTGTTGCTGCTTCGTGGCTCCAGCCACCTAAGTATCCAGCCGCAGAGTTATTGTCAAGCTCTGCAGCTGCAGCCCTGTGGTCTCCAGTCCTAAGACCCTTGTCCAGCTCTGCCGCTGCGACCTCCAGTCCTGGTGTACTCAGCTGACACCATGCCGGGTGTGAAGATAACTCCTGCTCCTCACCTGGAGACCTTATAAGCCCTCACTGCCGAGATCCTCCTGTTGCCTGTTTCTGGGCAGAGGGGGCGGCCGCCACCGGATCTATCGCCGCATCCTGATGGCTCCCCTCTTCCAGAACCGTCTCACAGCCTGCACTGACCCCCACCATGTCACACCCTGGTCTGGGGACCTCAGGCACCTTTGGGACAGGGCGGCCCGGTACACCAAGAGACAGGACATCTGTTGGACCAGCTGCCCATCTGATCTACATCTCTGCCTCGCTGGATGACCACAAGTCTTCAAGTCATCTCTCTCAGTGAATGTCTGTCTACCCTTGCTGCCCTTTGTTGTTGATTTAAAATTCGTACAACACATTTGGTGGTGACTGTTAAAAATGGCCCGCTTTCTAGCACTCCCTTCTGGTTAGTTTAGTCAGGCAGCTTAGTTTCCTATTCCTCAGCTTAACCCTGTTTTTCACAATTTGTAACAATATATTTCCATATTGAAGACATGCAAATTACCTGTTCAACGTCTCTAAAGAAAATAATAAAACAATGTATTTAGCAAAGATAGGATTGGCCTACATTTTGTTATTTTGTTTCTGAAGGCTTTTTAACAAACTAGATTATAAGGAACTAATGGCGCGTTCACGTCATTTATTTACCTTTATTTAACCAGGTAGGCAAGTTGAGAACAAGTTCTCATTTACGACCTGGCCAAGATAAAGCATGTCGGAAGCTCTGAAATTTCAGACTTGCTTACTCGCTGTAGAAAGATGATACCGGAGTTTTCCAAGAATCAATGGGCACATACCATTAATATATAAGTCCAAAAATGTATAAAGTAACTGCAAATGTTCTCTTTAAAGGGGCAATCTGCAGTTTCTTACATGCATTTTTGTTCTCATAAATGAATATGTACCCATTGATTCTTGAATAATATAACTTAGAATTGCCTCATGAGCTTAGTTCAACTGTCTAACCCCATCAGAACCCAAAATATACAATTGTTTTACTCCAATATTTGTAGACAAAGTAAATGTAAACAAGAACGATATAGCCTCAACATGGTTAAAACTAGAATTTTGATATCATTGATTTTTATTTTATTTTAAATACGTCTGTTAAGAACAAATTCTTACAATGACGGCCTACCCCGGCCAAACCCAGACGACGCTGGGCCAATTATGCGCTGCCCTATGGGACTCCCAATCATGACCGGATGTGATACAGCCTGGATTCGAATAAGGAATTGTAGCGATGTCTCTTGCCCTGAGATGTAATGCTTTAGACCGTTGCGCCCTAGTGGCTGGTCAGCCGTTGCATCCTTAGCTTTCTCTATGAATTTGAGAGCGGCTACATTTTTCCAACCCTGTCCCTAAGCTTTTTACAGAAACAGAAGAGGAGACTTCCCTTATTGTTTCAAACACTGATTGGCGCTTTAATGTGTAACCTAATAAGCAGTACCTTATTTGGATTTCAAACAGCTCGCCTACGTTTTTCATTTCACCACGCCCTTTGAGCAATGACGCGAACCAATAAGATCCTTTCTCGTATGTGTAAACGGAAGTGAACATTGACCAAGAACAACTCCCACGTTAGTGTTTTATTTTTGTTACTTAGACGTTTATTAACACACGGGAACAAAACATATTCATATTTTAACTGAAAGCCGTTTAATTCGTGTTGGAGACAGGACTTGCTTGATAGATGTTTTCTAAGTAACGCTAGCTAGCTGCTAACATCAGCTAACAATGCCAATGGATAACTTTAACGGTTTGGGCTTTCACACTCAAATAGCCTCCATTATGGAGATGCTAGCGAATGCAGCCGTTGCAGAGATATGTACACTCGTAGACAACGACTATGCAGTGTTTCGTTTGGAAATAACTCAAAGCCAGAAAGAAAACAGGGCATTGCGGAGGAAACTACAGCTACTGGACCTGAAGGTGGCACGGGAACGCGCAGAGAGGACCATTCGAGAGCGCACCCTCGCCAGTCGTACCAGTAGTGTCAAGATCCTTGATCGGTACAGAGGAATGGCAAGAGGTACATTTTGCAGAAGGCGGGGGCTGTCGCCCCGTTCTTGTCTTCATATAGCTCAGTGCCTGTTGCCCGGTTCTCCTCTGCACATGTGTTCAGATGTGTTAACCAGAATTTGGTCTTGGGTCAGTTTTTGGACAGTATGCAATAATTCCACAGATTACTACACTACATGACCAAAAGTATGTGGACTCCTGCTTGTTGAACATCTTATTCCAAAATCATGGGCATTAATATTAGAGGTCGACCGATTGTGATTTTTCAATGCCGATACCGATTATTGGAGGACCAAAAAAGCCGATACCGATTAATCGGCCATTTTATTTTATTTGTAATAATGACAATTACAACAATACTGAATGAACACTTATTTTAACTTAATATAATACATCAATAAAATCAATTTAGCCTCAAATAAATAATGAAACATGTTCAATTTGGTTTAAATAATGCAAAAACAAAGTGTTGGAGAAGGAGAAAGTAAAAGTGCAATATCTGCCATGTAAGAAAGCTAAAGTTTAAGTTCCTTGCTCAGAACATGAGAACATATGAAAGCTGGTGGTTCCTTTTAACATGAGTCTTCAATATTCCCAGGTAAGAAGTTTTAGGTTGTAGTAATTATAGGACTATTTCTCTCTATACCATTTGTATTTCATTAACCTTTTACTATTGGATGTACTTATAGGCACTTTAGTATTGCCAGTGTAACAGTATAGCTTCCTTCCCTCTCCTCGCTCCTCCCTGGGCTCGAACCAGGAACACATCGACAACAGCCACCCTCGAAGCAGCGTTACACATGCAGAGCAAGGGAAACAACCACTCCAAGGCTCAGAGCGAGCGAGTGACATTTGAAACGCTATTAGCGTGCGCTAACTAGCCAGCCATTTCACTTCGGTTACACCAGCCTCATCTCGGGAGTTGATATGCTTGAAGTCATAAACAGCGCAATTGCTTGACGCACAACGAAGAGCTGCTGGCAAACGCACGAAAGTGCTGTTTGAATGAATGTTTACGCGCCTGCTTCTGCCTACCATCGCTCAGTCAGATACTTAATGCTTGTATTCTCAGTCAGATTATACGTTGCGTATAATCTGACTGAGAATACAAGCATTAAGTATGCTTGACACGCTAGATAATATCTAGTAATATCATCAACCATGTGTAGTTAACTCGTGATTATGATTGATTGTTTTTTATAATTTAAGTTTAACTTTTTATGGCTGCAGGGGCAGTATTGAGTAGCTTGGATGAAAAGGTGCCCATTGTAAACGGCCAGCTCCTCAGTCTCAGTTGCTAATATATGCATATTATTAGTAGTATTGGATAGAAAACACTGAAGTTTCTAAAACTGTTTGAATTATGTCTGTGAGTATAACAGAACTCATATTTGTATTTTTTTCTGGGGGTGGCAGATTTTCAACCAAGCTCTCATTGAAATTACAGCGAGATATGGATGAGTTTTCACTTCCTACGCTTTTCACTAGATGTCAACAGTCAATAGAACTTTGTCTGATGACTCTAATGTGAAGGTCGCAATTGTAAATGAGAACTTGTTCTCAACTTGCCTACCTGGTTAAATAAAGGTAAAATAAATAAATAAATAAAAGGGGGGTTTGAATGAGACAGGAAATAGTCACCACTGCCACGAGTTGACCATGCTTTCACCATGCACGTTCACAGGGGAAGGACCTGCGTTCCACCGGTCATTCTAATTCTCCGCTTGGAACGTTATTCAAGATATATGTAAACAACATTCTAAACATTGATTCAGTACATCGTTTGACATGTTTCTACTGACTGTTACAGAACTTTTGGACATTTCGTCACGTTATAGTGGACACGCTTTGTGACTTTGGAATTGTTTACCATACGCGCTAACCAAAGTAGCTAATTGGACATAAATAACAGACATTTTCGAACAAATCAAGCATTTATTGTGGACCTGGGATTCCTAGGACTGCATTCTGATGAAGTTCAAAGGTAAGGAAACATTTATCATGTATTTTCTGGTTTCTGTTGACTCCAACATGGCGGCTAATTTGGCAACTGTTCTGTGCTCCGTCTCAGATTATTGCATGGGTTGCTTTTTCCGTAAACTTTTTTTGAAATCTGACACAGCGGTTGCATTAAGGAGAGGTATATCTATAATTCCATGTTTATATGTATTATCATGTATTATGATCATCTACATTTATGAGCATTTCTGTTGAAACGATGTGGCTATGCAAAATCACTTGATGTTTTTGGAACTAGTGAATTTAATACGCCAATGTAAACTCAGATTTTTTTATATAAATATGAACTTTATCAAACAAAACATGCATGTATTGTGTAATATGAAGTCCTATGAGTGTCTTCTGATGAAGATAATTCAAGGTTAGTGATGAATTTTTATCTCTATTTCTGATTTTTGCGAATGCTATATTTCGCTGGAAAATGGCTGTGCTTATTGTGGTTTGGTGGAGACCTAACATAATCGTTTGGAGTGCTTTTGCTGAAAAGCATATTTGAAATCGGACACTTTGGTGGGATTAACAACAAGATTAACTTTAAAATGATATAAAACGCGTATGTTTTAGGAATTGTAATTATGAGATTTCTGTGGTTTGAATTTGGCGCCCTCTATTTTCACTGGTAGTTGTCATATCAATCCCGTTAGCGGGATTGCAGCCATAACAAGTTAGTGCTAGCTAGCAACTTACCTTGGTTTACTGCATTCGCGTAACAGGCAGTCTCATTGTGGAGTGCAAGGAGGCAGGTCGTTATTGCGTTGGACTAGTTAACTGTAAAGTTGCAAGATTGGATCCCCCGAGCTGACAAGGTGAAAATCTGTCGTTCTGCCCCTGAATGAGGAAGTTAACCCACCGTTCCTAGGCCATCATTGAAAATAAGAATGTGTTCTTAACTGACTTGCCTAGTTAAATAAAGATTAAATAAAAAAATCGGCAAAATCGGTGTCGAAAAATACAGATTTCCGATTGTTATGAAAACTTGAAATCGTCCATTACGATTAATTAATCGGCCATTACGTCGGTCGACCTCTAATATGGAGTTGGTCCCCCTTTGCCTCATGAGCTTAGTTCAACTGTCTAACCCAATCAGAACCCAAAATTATTCCAATATTTGTAAACAAAGTAAATGTAAACAAACACTATATAGACTCAAAACATGGTAAAAACTAGAATTGTGATATAATGGATGGTCAGTCCTTGCATCCATAGCAAAAGCGGTTACATTTTTCCAATCCCTTCCCTCAGCTTGACATTGCCCTATGTAGGGTGCCGTTAAACAGGTGTCCTGATTATCTGTGGTCACTAAAGATCTCATGGCACTTATCGTAAGAGTAGGGGTGTAGCTATACCCCAGGTCGTTGCTGTAAATGAGAATGTGTTCTCAGTCAATTTACCTGGTAAAATAAGGGTTTAATAAATAAATAATAAATAACAGCCTCCACTTTTCTGTGAAAGCTTTCCACTAGATGTTCAAACATTGCTGCTGGGACTTGCTTCCATTCAGCCACAAGAGCATTAGTGAGATAGGGTACTGATGTTGGGCGAGTAGGCCTGGTTCACAGTCGGCGTTCCAATTCATCCCAAAGGTGTTTGATGGGGTTGAGGTCAGGGCTCTGTGCAGACCAGTCAAGTTCTTCCACACCGATCTCGACAAAACATTTCTATATGGACCGCTTTGTGCACAGTGGCATTGTCATGCTGAAACTTGAAAGGGCCTATTCCAAACTGTTGCCACAAAGTTGGAAGTACATAATCGTCTAGAATGTCATTGTTAAATCAATTAAAATGTTTTTTTGTCACATGCACCGACCTTACAGTGAAATGCTTACTTACAAGCCCTTAACCAACAATGCAGTTTTAAGAAAAATAAGTGTTAAGAAAGTATTTCCTAGAATATACTGACGTTTTTTTTAAATAGATGTCGTTCAATTGGTAATATTCATTTTTGTCTTCTTCTAATCCCTCTTAAGTGGAAAGTCATCTAAAAGTAATTGAAAGTAATCAGATTACGTTACTGAGTTTGGGTAATCCAAAAGTTACGTTACTGATTACAATTTTGGACAGGTAACTCATTCCCGATTTACATTTAGAAAGTAACCTACCCAACTCTGAATATTCTAACCAGATGCGCGCATCTTTTGGATGCAGATTGCAGAATATAAGCAGGTCAACCAGTCCTCAGTCAGCGCCACAAAGAAACATTCATTGGTTGTTGTAACCACAGCAATATATTTTTGGGTTGTCGTACACTTAGTGTTGTTTTGATTATTGCTTGAACAGTCACCAACATTATATTTGGTTGTGATCTTTGTACAATATCTACTTTGGATGCAGCAGTTGTTAACTAGAATGCTGACGCTCGTTCACATAGGCTGTAGCAAAGTTAGCCAAAGAGCCATTTTACTGGGCCAAGTTGAAGTGTTTTTTTTAAAGTATAATGCAGTTGATTTGAGATGACATAAACATTATATTAAGCAGGACATTCATATGAGCCTTATAATCCAAAAGTAGTTTGCAATGCATTCATAAGAAATATGTAAATAGATGTATTTTTTTTTGGGGGGGGGGGCGACGTTCTATGACAACTCCGCCGTGTTCTGCAACCAAATTGTGCATGTCGCCCTCGTGCAGCAATGTTTGCAAACACAGAAAGGGGTCTATATACCTTTGAGTAGACAATAGCTAACCTAACAACCTATTTTCCCCCAATCACTTTCTCAGGTGAAGGACATCTCACTGGAGGCCACAGGCGCTTTGAGAAGCCAGCGGGACACGATACATGGAGAGATGACCAACCAATCACTGTTGATGAGGGGAGTGGAACATTAAGCCAGCACGTGATAGAGGTTAGGGTAACATTGTTGCATTAATAATTACAAGTACTTTGTAAATCAAATGTGGCTGATTTATTTCAGAAAGTCTCCACTCAGCTATTTACTTGCTTACATGTACATCTGCCATAGGGGAGCTTGTGAGACTTCCCTAGGACATTGTTATCCAATTGTACTCATGTACCAGTAATAACCTCCTCTCTTCTTGTGTTAGTATGCAGATGCAGAGACTGCAGGTCCTGGGGTCAAGCTGGAAAGGTCTAAAGGAGAGCAAGCTCCACTGCACAGTAGAAACATCAAAACTGGAGTGACTGGAGCGACCCCAGTAGCCACAGAGGACCCCACCACCGCCCCAGTGCAGCCCAGGACCCGACGCAGCATGACGGAGGTCAGTGGAACGCAGATCGCCGTCCTCAAATCAGAAACAGACACCCAAGGCTTTAACTGTAACACACAGGCCCTTACACACAGGATCTGACCACAGATCAAACTCAGAGAGACTGGGTCTGGGGAGACTGGGCTGTCCTCTTGGTATTTCACCAGAGCCAGAGGACGGTTCATTCCCATGGGGATGGTGATACGTTAGAAACTGGTGGTGGTGATCCTGCTTGTTCTTACACTACAGAGAAGGACCCTGGCAACATGCCCTTGGGTTTAGAGACACAGACTGATTTAGAGGGGACTGGAACCGGTACAGTAGTAGTGTATACTCTGAAGGGTGCCAAGATAAGAAAGGGGAGGGTCTGGTCGTAGATGAAGTGACTGTGAAGTTCCTACAACGTGGAATGCAGATAATCACCTAGGTGACAGACACTCACAGGGCAGAGATTTCTTAGATTACAGGGAAATCTTCGATAAATGTCACGAAACGCGTTGAGGGATCGCGACCCAGTGTCCACGGCGATGGGGCCTTCCGATTCACGCGGCCATGTCCTTTTCGATCAGGTATTTAACTCAAACGACATGCCTAGAGCTCAGGCTCAGGGAGTCGGAGCCACATCACGCAATCGTAAAGAAAACTGGTCTTCTGCATGTTCTGTAACAAAGGCTTCAGCTGCCCCCAGAAGATGTAGATCCACAAGAGGGTCCATACGGGAGAAACCCTGCAGCTGTACACAGTGTCACATGCGCTTTGTCGAAGCTGGCACCCTGAAGAAGTATCAGAGGGTCCACACAGGGATGAAACGCTACAGCTGCCCCCACTGTGAGAAGCGGTCCTGCCACCAGCACCATCTGAAGAGGCACCTGAAGGTCCACACGGGAGAGAGGTCGTTCGCCTGTACGCTAAGGGAATGGAAAATAAGTCTGGAAACATTCAGCAAATTGAGAAATCATGTAACTAAACTAAACAAAAAGAAGAAGAAACTATACAATCGAACAAAGATAAATTATATAAAGAATTATAATAAAAAGCTTTGGATTTCTTAAATGAAATTCTAGGTATTAAAGCTAACTCGGCTCCATTCTTCATTAAGGCTGATGGCTCATTCATAACAAAACCCTTTGATATTGCCAACTACTTTAAACAACCTCTTGATTCTAGCCGTCCCGGATCCGGGATCGTGAATACAGCCTCAAGCTCATTACCATAACGCAACGTTAACTATTCATGAAAATCGCAAATGAAATGAAATTAATATGCTAGCTCTCAAGCTTAGCCTTTTGTTAACAACACTGTCATCTCAGATTTTCTAAATATGCTTCTCAACCATAGCAAAACAAGCATTTGTGTAACAGCTAGCGTAGCATTTAGCGTTAGCATCAGCAGGCAACATTTTCACAAAAACAAGAAAAGCATTCAAATAAAATCATTTACCTTTGAAGAACTTCAGATGTTTTCAATGAGGAGACTCTCAGTTAGATAGCAAATGTTCAGTTTTTCCAAAAATATTATTTGTTTAGGACAAATCGCTCTGTTTTGTTCATCACGTTTAGCTACGAAAAAAACCTGTATCCAGGAGTGTAATTATCCCCGCAGCTCATTAGCATAACACAACGTTAACTATTCATGAAAATCGCAAATGAAATGAAATGAATATGCTAGCTCTCAAGCTTAGCCTTTTGTTAACAACACTGTCATCTCAGATTTTCAAAATATGCTTCTCAACCATAGCAAAACAAGCATTTGTGTAACAGCTAGCGTAGCTAGCGTAGCATTTAGCGTTAGCATCAGCAGGCAACATTTTCACAAAAACCAGAAAAGCATTCAAATAAATAATTTACCTTTGAAGAACTTCGGATGTTTTCAATGAGGAGACTCTGTTAGATAGCAAATGCTCAGTTTTTCCTGAAAGATTATTTGTTTAGGAGAAATCGCTCCGTTTGGTGCGTCACGTTTGGCTACCAAAAAAAACGAAAATTCAGTCATCAAAACGCCGAACTTTTTTCCAAATGAACTCCATAATATCGACTGAAACATGGTAAACGTTGTTTAGAATCAATCCTCAAGGTGTTTTTCACATATCTCTTCATGATATATCGTTCGTGGAAGCCTCCTCTCTCCTCTCAATCACTGGATGACTGCGTGCAGCTTGTAGATTACGCACCAATTTAGACAAAGGACACCGGGCGGACCCCTGGTAAATGTAGTCTCTTATGGCCAATCTTCCAATGATATGCCTACAAATACGTCACAATGCTGCAGACACCTTGGAGAAACGACAGAAAGGGCAGGCTCATTCCTGGTGCATTCACAGCCATATAAGGAGACAATGGAAAACAGAGCCTCAAAAATTCTGCTAATTTCCTGTTTGAAGTTTCATCTTGGTTTCACCTGTAGCATGAGTTCTGTGGCACTCACAGATAATATCTTTGCAGTTTTGGAAACGTCAGAGTGTTTTCTTTCCAAAGCTGTAGTCGAGCATCTTTTCGTGACAAAATATTGCGCTTAAAACGGGCACGTTTTTTTATCCATAAATTAAAAGAGCGCCCCCTATATCCAAGAAGTTAATAACGTTTTTGTTTACAAGATTAGCATGACATGCAAACAAGAAATGCTGAGCCTTCATATTCATGCATAACACACCAAATTATGAAAGACAAGCGCTGTAGCTTTGAATCCTGCAAAGTTAGTGTGGAAGAGATTTTTTTTATTTTTAAGTGTGATCTATAAATAAGGACAAACCACCTGGAACTGACTACCTGGATGGTAAATTACTGAGGTTTGTTGCGGAATATATTGCGACTCCTATTTTCCAGATATTCAATCTAAGCCTAGAAGACAGTGTGCCCTCAGGCCTGGAAGGAGGCAAAGGTCATTCCGCTGCCCAAAAATAGCAAAGCACCTTCGACCAAATTCAATGTTATTTTACAGAAAACAAATTCACAACAGACTTTCAGCATGCTTATAGGGAAGGGCACTCAACATACTCGGCACTGACACGACTGATGACACGACAAGAAATTGTTAAGAAGATTGTGGGAGTTGTTTTGTTAGACTTTGATATCATTGATCATAACATATTGCTGAAAAAACATAGGTGTTATGGATTAATATCCTCTGCCTTATGGATGGACAGTTATCAACCCTCTGTGTTCTATTGGATTTTCTTTAATGGAAGCCTCTCTAATGCAAATTTGATTTTGTGTGGTGTACCGCAGGGCAGCCGGCTTGGACCATTATTGTTTTCTGTGTTTACTTATGACCTTCCACTGACTTTGAATAAAGCCTGTTTGTCCATGTACAATGACGACTCAACAGTATACACTGCTGGTGCAAAATAAATAACTGACACCCTTAACATAGAGCTCCAGTCAGTTTTAGAATTTGGTAACTAGCAGTGGTCTGGTGCTAAATATGTCAAAAACTAAAATCATAATTTCTGGTAAAAATCACTGGCTCAACCTTAAACCTCATTTGGATCTATTATTGAAAAATGTGGCAATTGAGCAAGTTGAAGAGACTAAACTGCTGCGTGTCACTCTAGATAGCAAGATATCATGGTCAAAACATATAAACTCAATAGTTACTAAAATGGGAAGGCGTTACTCAGCTTTCTTGGTACCTCAGTCAACCAGGCAGGTCCTACAGGTCCAAGTTTTGTCGCACCTAGACTACTTTCCTGTTGTGTGGTCAGGTGCGGCCAAGAAGAACATAGGCAAATTGCAGTTGGTCCAAAACAGAGCAGCAGGTTTTGCACTTAGATGTACACAGATGGCGAATGTCAAAGCTGGTGCGTGATGAGACAAGGACATCCCTACCGACCAAGCCCTCCCTAACCCTGAAGCTAGGCCAATTGTGCTTCGCCCCATGGACCTCCCGGTCTCGGCCGGTTATGACAGAGCCTGGGCGCGAACCCAGAGTCTCTGATGGTACAGCTGGCGCTGCAGTACAGCGCCCTTAACCACTGCGCCACCCGGGAGCCCGCGAATGTCAAAGTTGAGGAGAGATTGACTGCGTCAGTGTTGGTCTTTGTGCGAGGTGTTGATGCGTTGAAGGTACCGAACTATCTGTTAAAGCAGTTGGCACACAGTAACTTATCTGTATCACCCAAGACATGCAACCGGAGGTCTCGTCAGTCTCCAGGTCCAGAACAGAGGCTGGGAAACACACAGTATTAAATAGAGCCATGACTAAATTGAACTCTCTGCCACCCCAGGTAACTCAAGATAATAAAAAAACAGATAAAAGTACAACAGTGATTGTAAAGAGACACACAGACAATTATATTCATTTTGTATTGTATTACGTATTGTATTATGCATGTGATACGTGGTTGGGATACGACTGTGATATGTGGTCTCGCCTGACTATCTTATTAAGATGAATGCACTAGCTGTGGGTCACTGTGGATGGGTGCATCTGCTGAATGACTCAATTGTAATGTAAATGTAGTGGTATGTATGTACACTGAAGAAAAATATAAACGCAACATGTAAAGTGTTGGTCCCATGTTTCATGAGCTGAAATAAAATAACATTTTCCATAAGCACAAAAAGCTTATTTCTCTAAAATTTTCTGCACAAATTTGTTTACATCCCTGATCGTGAGCATTTCTCCTTTGCCAAGATAATACATCCATCTGACAGGTGTGGCATATCAAGAATCGGATTAAGTTTATGATCATTACACAGGTGCCCCTTGTGCGAGGGACAATAAAAGGCCACTCTAAAATGTGCAGTTTTGCCACACAACACAATGCCACAGATGTCTCAAGGGAGCGTGCAATTTGCATGTTGACGGCAGGAGTGTCCACCAGAGCTGTTGCCATATAATTTAATGTTCATTTCTCTACCATAAGCCACCTCCAACGTTGTTTTTAGATAATTTGGCTGTACGTCCAACCGGCCTCATAACTGCAGATCACATCGTGTGGGCAAGTGGTTTGCTGTTGTGAATAGAGTTCCCCATGGTGGCGGTGGGCTTATGGTATGAGCAGGCATAAACTACGGACAACGAACACAACTGCATTTTATCAATGGCAATTGGAATGCACAAAAATACCATAATGAGCTCTTGAGGTCCATTTTATGAAGGTATCTGTGACCAGTTGTGAAATCCATAGATTAGGGCCTAATGAATGTATTTCAATTAATTGATTTCCATATATGAACTGTAACTCAGTAAAATCTATACAATTGTTGCATTTATAATTTTGTTCAGTATATATTTATGTATATCATGTATTTTATTTGTTGTGTTTTCTGCTTGGACCCCAGGAATAGTCACCGCTGCCTTAACAGCAGCTCATTGTGGATCCTAATAAAATATGAAATAAAAAAGTAAACAGCAGTAGTGTGTCCTTTTCTGCAACAACTAAGAGCGTTGTGTGATATAAGGCATACGCCTAAAAAGTCTTAACATATCGTGTTTGTACTGTGTAAGTTATATGATGTTCACAAATGCCTATTTAAATGCCTATTATTACATTTCACTACTTAATGTTTTTCCCAAGATGCTTTTAATAAGAAAATGAAAGTAGTTTATCAAGTTCATGCAGAATTGTAGTTGAGACATGTATGTGGTTTTCAGATGGTGTATTCAAAACTTGTTTGTTTAATAAACACAAAATTTGACTTTTCATTCTAAGACATCCATTGACAGTCTCTTTAGTATACATTACATCTGATCTCACCCTATTCTGCATACACATGACAGTAGTTTTTCCTTTATAATCAATATACACTTACTAAATATACCTTACACATTCTTGACACACTCAAACTGGTGCGCCTGGCACCTACTACCATACCCCTTTCAAAGGCACTTACATATTTTGTCTTGCCCCTTCACCCTCTGATTGGTACACATACACATTCCATGTCTCAATTATCTCAAGGCTTGAAAATAATTTATTTAACCGGAAATGTTTTTTTAAATTTCTCCTCCGCTACACTGATTGAAGTGGATTTAACAAGTGACATCAAGAAGGGATCATAGACTGACCAGGTGAAAGCTATGTCATGGAGAGAGCAGGTGTTCCTAATGTATTGTACACTCAGTTTATGTCCACCTTGATGGTTTTAACAACAACAAAGCAACAGTAAACATGTCGAGACAGGAGATCTGCTTGTTCAAAGTTTGGAATTTCAGTTAATTGCTATAGCGCCCTCTTGGGCCAATCAGTGTCATTTTGTAAATGCTAGGGCCCGGTTTCCCAAAATGGTGCTAATGATGAACTTAGCCTTAAGATGCTTTGGGGAAACTGGGACCCAGAGCTCTATGGCAAGATGTTTTATTAATCCAACTTTAGTCAAATTCGGGCCAGTGGTGTCTGAGATATTGCGTGTGACTAACGTGCGTACAGAGACAGTTCCATAGTCCCCTCTCCGATTTCATCGTGGGGGACAATGAAGTCATTCTGTAACTACAGTATAGGACTCAAACGTAGTGGGGATGGGTAAACACTCCATGTTGAATGTGTGTTTATTATCTGTCTGTATGTACCTGAGGGAGTGTATGTCTGTGTAATCTGTATCACTTGTCTATTCCAGGAGGAGGAGGGTCTAGAGGTGCTTTTGGTGAAGGATGAGGGGTGTGAGGAGGGTCTGGGGAACATGGTCATAGAGGACAACCAGACTACACCTCCTCCTGAACCCACAGAGGAACCAGCTGAGCAGCACAAGACCACATACAGTATCACTGAGGTGAGCCCACTGTAAACTACTGTCTGCATGGTATTAGGTCAGAGCTCGGATCCACAAAGCATGAGTGCTGGTCTAGGATCAGTTTAGCCTTTTAGATCATAATGAATAAGACTATGTAGACAGGTGGGGACATGATCCTCGATCAGTATTTCTACTCTGAGACTCTTTGTGGATACGGGTCCTGGTCTTGATTCGTTTTGTATGAAGTGTGGGACCATGTCTTTGAATTATCAAACCATTAAAGAGTATCAAGTAATAAAATCAACTAACATGTTTGCATAGTACTCATAGAAATCCCTCATTGCCCAATCAGAAGCTGCTTCATAGCAGGGTGCTCGTATCAGATTTCTTGATCCAACATCCTCTCACTCTGTATCTCTTACAGTCAGTAGACATGGGGGATGGGAAGCCTGATCTGCTGATAGTCAAAGAGGAGACAATAGAAGACGAACCAGAGAGCATTGACCTGCTGAGTCAACTAAAGATGGGGGAGCAAGGTAGGGGAGAAATACATATAGCCTACATACAGTAATAGATCTTCAATGGGAATACCGCCTGGTTATAATTTTTTTCATTTTCTTCATTCATCAAATTAAATCAATTCAACTTGTGTTTACATACAAAAACACACAATGTATGAACTTCACCAGATAATTGATTTTTTTTTAACTCCATATGTAGAGTTTTCTCTGCCATGTTTGTAAGGTCTATTTTCTAACCTCTTCCTGCAGGTGGTTGGCTGGAGGCTAACAGAGGAGACTGGGTAGCCATCTTGGATTCCCCCTACCAGGAAGGTGCAGCCAAGGGGCCTGGGGACAACATCACTGAGCAGGCGAGGACCAGAGGCGACATAGTGGAAGTCAGAGGATGGGACAGCGTCCTCAACTCTGGGCTGGGGAACAACGCTGTTAACCACAACCAGAAACAGACAGTCGGACACAAAACAACGTCCGAACTTAGTCTGCATGACAACAGACTGGCTGAGACCAGGGCGAGGCGTAGATTTGGAGGTGTCCCTATTCGGCTGGGGAGAACAGACACAGACTCGGCTAGCGATGCTCCGTCCTGCTCCTATAGTTGTGATTCAGAAAGACTGATGGCACTTCAGGTTGACCCCCTAACAGGTGGTGCCTTCATCCTGCCTTCTATAGGATCTATCAACTGGAACATGGACCCTGCGACAACACAGACACTCCCTGGTCTTTGTCCTCCTGACACTCTCCTAATGTTAAACCAGACCTCAGACAATGCCAGTGCCTCAACACCAAATGGCTTCACAAGCCCATTGACAAATGAAAGTAATAGAGATGGAGTCAGTAAAGGTGGCAACGCCAAAGAGAAGCGCTTCCCGTGTTCATTCTGTGGGAAAGCCTTCAGTTTCCCCAAACAGGTGGAGATCCACCAGAGGATGCACACGGGGGAAAAACCATTCGGCTGCCAACTGTGCCGGGCCAGTTTCTCCGACTCGTCCAACCTGAAGAGGCACCAGAGGGTCCACACAGGGGAGAAACCCCACAGCTGCCCCCAGTGTGAGAAGAGGTTCTCCCGCCAGGACCAGCTGAAGATGCACCTGAAGGTCCACACGGGAGAGAGGCCGTTCGGCTGTACGCACTGTGGGAAGAGGTTCTCAGAGAGGAGCTACCTCAGAATACACCAGCAGAAAATGCACATGGCCCATGTATAGAGTATAGGGACATGTAACGTAGTAATAGTACATTTGTTAATTCTGTTGGTGTGGATGTAGAAGGAACTGGATGAAGTGAACTGAGGAAAGAATTAGTAGATGATATGGTGATGATGGTTGGTGTGATGGTGTCTGTAAAAATGCTTCACTGATGAAAAGGGACAACCTTGTCCTATTGTTTGAATTTTGGTGTTTTATAATGAGGAAATGTTTACTTGACATGAAGCTGTGTGTAATGTAATGTTAAACCTTTTCCAAAGTATTCTAAAATTAATTTGATCAAAGTGGGGGTACCAGATTTACAGATCAATTGTGATCAACTTGTTCAACTCTTTTTAATTACTCATTTTAAAGCAGTCTTTTTAATTACATTTTTTTAATCGTCACTTTGTCTAATAATTCACTGTTTGTTAATTTTTTTTAATAGAATGCCAAAAGATATTTTTTTATCATTTATTTCCCTGAGACTCCACTGAAATGCTCAGTCTGATCGTGTGGAAGTTAGGAATCAAATTTGAATATGAAATTATATATTTACATGCACAGTCCTGATTGGCTGATAGGAGGGGTGTAGATAACTTCCACAGGTGTGTAGGTTACTTTGTCTTGTCATCAAAACAAAAGTAATCTTAATATCATTGTTGTACGTTTTCCAATAGGTCACCAGAAGATGCAGGGCCAGAACAGACTTTTTGCATGGTGGACCATCCTGGCCTATACCCTGTCTGCTGTGTACTGTACATATGTGGTTAGTGGTGGAGTAGGGGCCTGAGGGCACACAGTGTGTTGTGAAATCTGTGAATGTGTTGTAATGTTTTTATTGTATAAACTGCCTTAATTTTGATGAACCCCAGGCAGCAGCTAATGGGGATCCATAATAAATAAAACAATTCATTGCAGAATGCAATGATTATCTACAGGGCAGTCTATATGGTATAATCTTCAGTATCATCAATAAAGCATAGAATCAATCAGATCAAGCATTAACTGGCGATACCGGATGTTTTTGTGGTGTCGGAGGTGGAACTGCGTTGCAGCTGTCAAATCGGTGAGCAGCTGCTCTTGTGATTATGGTCACGAAGCCACACCCACCCCCTCGATTTAGTTCAAAACAAGAAAGGGTAGACTATGTAGAAAAATTACATTCAACTTGAAAAATCATTCAACTAAATAATGAGGATCTCTATCATCCTAATCGAGGTGTAGATTACATTTTACATTCCAGTGTTCAAACTTGTAAACAAGGCTGTATATTATTTCTGTTAATGCGACTGCGTGCAGCCAATGGCAATGTCCGCTTTAGTTATATTGCTAGGAGCCCCTTGTGGATTTGACAGCTCTAACACAGTTCCACCTCAGACACCACCAAAATAACTGCTATGTGAATGTTGACAACATTTTACGAAATAGACTTTGTGATGATACTGGAGATGATAACTGATTTACATTTTTCAAATGAATACACAGTTTGGAATGTTTTGCTGTTGAAAGTAAATAAAGAAACCAGACTGCAATGAAAGATTGTCATTCTTCATAAATTATCCTTCATAAATTATCCTTTCAGTTATTGACATAACATAATAAACAGATCGTAAAAAGGGTTATAATGAAAGTGTAAATCATGGCATGTAAGTGTCTTTTCAAGTTATGTGCTCAAGCCAGACGGATTACCAGGACGTGTACTCAAAAGCATGTGCGGACCAACTGACAAGTGTCTTCATTGACATTTCCAATCTCTCCCTGACCGAGTCTGTAATACCTACATGTTTCAAACAGACCACCATAGTCCCTGTGCCCAAGAAAGCGAAGGTCACCTGCCTAAATGATTATCGCCCCGTAGCACTCATGTCGGTGAGCCATGAAGTGCTTTGAAAGGCTGGTCATGGCTCACACCAACACCATCATGCTGGAAACCCTAGACCCACTCCAATTTGCATACCACCCCAACAGATCCACAGATGACTCAATCGCACTCCACACTACCCTTTCCCACCTGGACAAAAGGAATAGCTATGTGAGAATGCTGTTCATTGACTACAGCTCAGCGTTCAACAACATAGTTCCCACGAAGCTCATCACTAAGCTAAGGACCCTGGGACTAAACACCTCCCTCTGCAACTGGATCTTGGACTTCCTGACAGACCGCCCCCAGGTGGTAAGGGTAGTCAACAACACATCTGTCATGCTAATCCTCAACAGTGAGGTCCCTCAGAGGTGCGTGCTTAGTCCCCTCCTGTACTCCCTGTTCACCCACGACTGTGTAGTCAAGCACGACTCCAACACCCTCACTAAGTTTGCTGTTGACACTACACTGGTAGGCCTGATTACCGACAACGATGAGACAGCCTATAGGGAGGAGGTCAGAGACCTGGCAGTGTGGTGCAATGTGAGCAAGACAAAGGAGTTGATCGTGGACTATAGGAAAAGGAGGGCCGTACAGGCCCCCATTAACATTGATGGGTTTGTAGTAGAGTGGGTCGAGGGTTTCAAGTTCCTTGGTGTCCACTTCACCAACAAATTATCATGGTCCAAACACACCAAGACTGTTGTGAAGAGGGCATGACAACACCTTTTCCCCCTCAGGAAACTGAAAAGATTTTGCATGGGTCCCCAGATCTTCAAAAAGTTCTACAGCTGCACCATCGAGAGCACCCTGACCGGTTGCATCACCGATAAGGCAACTGCTCGGCATCTGACCGTAAAGCACTACAGAGGGTAGTGCGTACGGCCCAGTACATCACTGGGGCCAAGCTTCCTGACATCCAGGACCTATATTCTAAGTGGTGTCAGAGGAAGGCCCAAAAATGGTCAAAGACTCCAGTCACCCAAGTCATAGACTGTACTCTCTGCTACCGCACGGCAAGCGGTACCTGAGCATCAAGTCTAGGACCCAAAGGCTCATTAACAGCTTCTATCCATAAGCCATAATTCTGCTGGACAATTAATCCACCCAGTGTGAGGGTGTTGGTGAATGGAAAAATGTGGAGTCAGGCGCAGGACACAGATAGGGGAAATAGTCCGAAATGTACTCAAAATATAAGTAATGTTCCAACAAGGAAAAACACAATAATTCAGAGCACAAAAACCACGAACCCACATGACAAACAATAACGCACCAAACAGAGAGGGAAGCCAGAGGGTTAAATAAGGAACATAATTAATGGAATGGAAACCAGGTGTGTATGATAAAGACAAAACAAAACGAAAATGAAACATGGATCGGTGGTGACTAGAAAGCCGGTGACGTCGACTGCCGAACGTCGCCCGAACAAGGAGAGGGACTAACTTCGGCAGAAGTCGTGACACCCAGACTATTTACATTGACTCCCCCCCCCCCCCCCCACACACATTTTTTGTTACCTTTTGATCTTATTTATTTATTTTCACTTTAGTTTATTTAGTAAATATTTTATTAACTCTATTTCTTGAACTGCATTGTTGGTTAATTAAGGGCTTGTAAGTAAGCATTTCACGGTAAGGTGTTGTATTTGGCGCATGTGACAACTACAATTTGGTTTGATTTGATTTGAAGCCTGTAATGTGTTCTTGTGCGAGGTAAACAGATTATGGTGAAAGTAACAGGGTGTTAGCTAAAGATAATCAGACAGCAGGTATAGAGCAGCAACAGCAGCTGGTATAAAGTACAAAAAACTAGTGGTTTTATTTACATTGTTATCACCAGCTTTCTCCAACACTGTCACGTTCTGACCATCGTTCGTATGTGTTTTCCTTGTTTTAGTGTTGGTCAGGACGTGAGCTGGGTGGGCATTCTATGTTGTGTGTCTGGTTTGTCTATTTCTATGTTTGGCCTGATATGGTTCTCAATCAGAGGCAGGTGTTAGTCATTATTTAGGTAGGAACCATATTTAGGTAGTCTGTTTTGTGTTGGGTTTTGTGGGTGATTGTTCCTGTCTCTGTGTTTGCACCAGATAGGACTGTTTAGGTTTTCACTTTTCTTGTTTTTTTTAGTCTGTTCATGTATAGTCGTCTTTATTAAAAACATGAATAACCACCACGCTGCATTTTGGTCCGCCTCTCTTTCACCAGAAGAAAACCCTTACAAACACTGACCTTACTATACACAACTATAATCTCATCCTGTGACAGGAAAGGTGGAAGAGTTAGTATGTCACACTTATTGCACATACATAATTACATTTAGCTTCTCAACAAGAACTTGCTTGGCTTTTAAGAGCTTTGCACACCTGGATTGTACAATATTTGTCCATAATTATTTTTTTTACTCTTCAAGCTCAAGTTTGTTGTCATTGATCATTGATCATTTTTAAGTCTTGCCATAGATTTTCAAACCGATTTTTAAGTTAAAACTGTAACTAGGCCACTCAGGAACATTCAATGTCATCTTGGCAAGCAACTCCAGTGTATATGTGGCCTTGTGATTTAGGTAGTTGTCCTGCTGAAAGGTGAAATCCCAGTGTCTGTTGGAAAGCAGACCAAACCATGTTTTCTTCTAGGATTTTGCCTGTGCCTAGCTCTATTACCTTTCTTTTTATCCTAAAAAAACTCCCTAGTCCTTGCCGATGACAAGTATACCCATAACATGATGCAGCCCGTGATGTGTTAATGTTGGATTTGCCCCAAACATTATGTTTTGTATTCAGGCCAAAAAGTTATTTTCTTTGCCACATTTCTTGCAGTATTACTTTAGTGCCTTATTAATTAATTACTTATTACTCATTTCCAAGTGAAAATACCTACAAACAAAAGATGAGTTTCTACTTTCGTAAACTTTTTTGCAATATGTAAAAAGACATTACATTTCTCACAAAATAAGGATTTTTATTGTTAGATTAATAATTCATTATTAGATTAAACAAATATATAGGCCTACTCACATAACACTCTTGGGTAACAGATCCTGTGAGATAAAGGTTCAGGGAAGACTATTGAGCCCAGGTAACGTTAGCTAGCAGCGATCATAGCATATTTGCCAGCTTTAGCTTGGACAGTCTGGGACAGTCATGGGGTAGCTTCCCATTTCTGTAGTTTCCCATGCGTCGCAGTATGTTGGAAACACCCGCTTTAGCTACAGAACGTCAACATACGAGAATACCCCTAGAGTCTGCGAGAGCGGGGGCGGAAGATGACTCATCGGCTGACAACATGGTAACGACTGGACCGGAAACGACTACGAGTAATGAGAGCACAGCACAAGAGAACACCACAGCAACTGTCACAAGTTCTGCTGCAACAGCGGGCCACAAACAGATGCAGGTATGTGTCTGTGGTTGGAGGAAAGTTACATCACACCATGGGTTGAGGATCCACCAGGGGAAGAAGGGGTGTTTGGGTAAAGAGAGACAGAGGCCTCGCATTGATTACTTTCTGCGAAAGCGATCAAATCAGTCGAATGAAGCACAGCAACTGGACGCAAACCATAGTTTGCAGTGCATCAGTACCACTGTCATGGAGGACGTAAACACAAGCACCGAAGTAACAACTGAGGTGGAACCAACAACAGGAGTGGAACTCACCGAGCCTCCCAGACCTGCAGTCGAGAGGAGACTACCAGGGCACAGACCATATGTGAAGTGGCCCGGCGCCAGTGACAAGAAGTTGTGGGAAACAGTGAATACTGACCTTACCTTGACCCTCGAGAAACTTCGAGGCACAGTGGAGAAGAAGTTGGAGAGGATGGGGGACATTATCTATGAGTACGGGACAGAAAGATTTGGAGTGGAAGAGGCAAAAGGCGGGAGAAAGGTTCCAACCCCACCAGTTTCCAGGAGGCAACAAGAAATCAAGCGCCTCATTCAAGAAAGGCGACAGCTTAAGAAACAGTGGAAGAAGGCCTCGGAAGTGGAGAAGGAGGGCATAGAGGCACTTCAGGCTGATATCAAAACCCGGTTGGCATCCCTCCGTAGAGCAGAGAACCTACGGAAACGCAGAACGAAGAAAGAACAAACTAGAACTCGACTCTATAAAGATCCCTTCAAGTTCCTTAAAAGTCTCTTCACGAAGGAAAAAAGTGGAGCTCTAAAAACAACAAAGAAAGACCTAGAGGAGCACCTGAGAACATCAAACTTTGACTCAAAGCGACATGAACATCTGGCCATCCCATCAGATATCCCACCCATTGAACCCCCGGAACATCATATTGAGACCAGCCCTCCGACATGGAAAGAGGTGGAAAACACAGTTCGAGGGGCAAGAACAGCATCAGCCCCGGGGCCAAATGGAGTCCCGTACAAAGTGTATAAGAACGCACCAGACGTCCTGAGGTTCCTCTGGAGGCTTATGAGAACAGCTTGGAAAAATAAGATAATACCCAAAGTGTGGCGTAGGGCAGGCGGGGTCCTGATCCCTAAGGAGAAGGATGCAGTGAACATCAGCCAATTCCGCCCAATCTCCTTACTGAATGTCGAGGGTAAAATCTTCTTTAGGGTCATTGCCCAGAGGATGGCCGAGTACCTGCAAAGGAATGCGTACGTCGATAAATCTGTACAGAAGGCAGGAATATCAGGGTTCTCTGGCTGCTTGGAACATTCCAGCATGATCTGGCACCAGATCCAAATGGCCAAGGTGGAGAAAAGGGACCTCCATGTAGTCTTTCTCGACCTCGCCAATGCATTTGGCTCTGTGCCCCATGAACTCCTGTGGTCTGCCTTCAGATTTTTCCACATACCGGACACCATCACAACCCTGGTGAAGTCGTACTTCCAGGATCTGCAGTTCTGCTTCACCACCTCAGAGTTCACCACCTCATGGCAGTGCCTGAATGTAGGTATAGGTATGTAGGTATAATGTAGGTATAATGGCAGGATGTATTTCTCCGTTGGCATTCATAATGGCAATGGAGGTTATCATCAGATCCTCAAAATGGGTTGCTGGTGGACAGCGAGTCGACTCTGGTTTCCGCCTCCCTCCACTCAGAACCTACATGGACGACATTACAACATTGACCACCACTGTCCCATGCACCAGGAGACTGCTCAGAAAACTCGAGGAGAACATCAGCTGGGCCCGTATGAAGATTAAACCATCCAAGTCACGCAGCATCTCGATTGTGAAGGGAGTACTCTCTGACCTGAAATTCTTCATCGGAGATGACCAAATCCCAACAGTGTCTGAGCAGCCGGTAAAAAGCCTTGGAAGGTGGTATGATGCAAGCCTGAAGGACAAAGACCAGGTGCAACATCTGCGCAAAGACATCAGTAGTAGCCTACAGTCCATCGACAACACCCAGCTACCTGGAAATTAAAGGCCTGGTGTCTGCAGTTTGGTCTCCTACCCCGGGTGTTGTGGCCCTTAGCAGTGTATGAGGTTCCAATCTCAACAGTGGAGAAGATGGAAAGAGGAGTCACAGGCTACTTAAAGAAGTGGCTCGGAGTTCCACGATGCCTTACCACCATCGGCCTCTATGGAGATGGTGTCCTCAAGCTGCCCCTCACCAGTCTAACAGAGGAATTCAAGTGTTCAAAAACCAGGCTCCAGATGACACTGAATGAATCTCGAGACCCAGTGGTGAGCAACAACGCGCCGACCTTGGCAACTGGGCGCAAATGGAGGCCAGGAAAAGCAGTCCAGGAGGCAACAGCAGCCCTCAGACATGCTGACATTGTGGGTCATGTTCAGCAAGGGAGAGGAGGCCTTGGGCTAACTAGCCGTGCTGCTTGGAGTAAGGCCACTGCACCAGAGCGGCGGAAGATGGTAGTGCAGGAAGTACGCCATCAGGAGGAGGCTGCAAGGTGGGCCAAGGCAGTCTCTCTTGCCAAACAGGGACAGTGGACTCGATGGGACAGTGTGGAGAAGAGGAAGATCAGCTGGAAGGATCTGTGGGCCATGGAAGCGAGGCGGTTGAGCTTTTCCATCAGAGCAACATATGACGTCCTTCCAACTCCAGTTAATCTTCACCAATGGTATGGTGAAGATCCGGACTGTGCCCTCTGTTCCATGCCAGCCAACCTCAGGCACATTCTCACGGGGTGTAAAACAAGCCTCACCCAAGGACGCTACACTTGGCGTCACAACCAAGTCCTTAAAAATCTTGCGTCCGCCCTGGAGGACAAGCGAGCTGCCACCAACTCCCTACCACCCCCAGCAGCATCACACCCCTTACGGACAAACTTTGTCCGCGAAGGGGCTAAACCACCGAAGCGCGGCTCGACACCATTAGAGCGAGACCAGCTGCGCTTGGCCCGCGACTGGAAAATGCTAGCTGACATTGGCCGGCAACTTGTGTTTCCTCCGGAGATCGCAACCACCACCCTAAGACCTGACATGGTGCTCTGGTCCCGTTCGCTCAAGAAGGTCTTCATCATTGAGCTCACAGTACCCTGGGAGGACTCAGTAGATGAGGCTTATGAGCGAAAGCATCTGCGCTATGCCGATCTAGCTGCCGAAGCACGGCATCATGGCTGGAACACAGAAGTCCGACCAGTGGAGGTGGGCTGCAGAGGTTTTGTGGCAACATCTACAACCAGACTGCTTAGAGACCTTGGAATTAAGGGCCAGAGCCAGCGTTCGGCAATCAAAGCTGTATCGGAGGCGGCAGAAGGCAGCAGTCAGTGGCTCTGGATGAAGAGGAAAGACCCCAGCTGGGCCCCGAAGTGAGAGGGCCAGGAGGTATGCGGTCAACAATGCTTGACTCAGGGAGGAGGACGCCCTTGCCATGCATAGTCCCATGGGATGTTGGCTATCATCAACAAGGCAACTCCTATGACTAATTGGGAATGGGACGCAAGCGTAGGATTGATCACCCTGTCGCTGGCCGCCTTTGGGGAGGGTGTATAGTGTGAAAGGCCGAAACACCCTAGGAACCAAAGGTACACTACTGACGATGCGCTCCCCAAATTTCACCAGGCTCACTGTTCATTAACTCTTGGAAGTGCTTGCACAAAGGATAGTAACATCTCATCCTGTGTTCTTGGAATCTTAAGTCAAGGTTAGAAAACTAGCTAGCTAGCATGCTAGCTAATCCCCAAAAACTCAAGATATTGAACGGAAAGTCTAGATGTAGATGCTAACTAGCTAGCCTAGTTGGTAGGCCCAACAAAAACTCCAGCTAACGTTTTCTATCTAGTTAGCTAGAGTTACCTAGCTAGCAGCACTAGGCTAGCTGGCGAGCAAATTCTAGCTAACTACCTATGCTAAATCATCCAGCTGAATTCATGTATCAAAAAAAAAAAATGCATAGAAAACGTACTTTCTATCTCCTGTGTTGACATTTTTGATCTACAACACTTTTGTTTCTTTCGCAGCAATTTTTCATGTCTGGATTTTGCACACTTACCTTCTTTTCAACCCCATTCTTTGTGCATTGTTACATGATGTCAGTGTCAACACATGTGGGCAAGTTCGATGTTGGCGTTATTTCAAGTGTCTTGTGCAGATGGGCAGATCTTGACATGATGCCTTATTCCTGGGTTTAAATCATTGCAGCAATGCATCCCATCCAAAAGTGAGAATATTACTCAACAGTGAAAACCTTGCAAGGTTGCATGATGGAATAAAAGTTTGTCTAGCATCACATCACCAAAACCCCATATACTACCTACCATTGCATCCTGTATGCTCTTGTTGGCTGGTCCTCGCTACATATTCATCGCCAAACCCACTGGCTCCAGGTCATCTATAAGTCTTTGCTAGGTAAAGCCCCACCTTATCTCAGCTCACTGGTCACCTTAGCAAAACCCACCCGTAGCACGCGCTCCAGCAGGTATTTCTCACTGGTCATCCACAAAGCCAACTCCTCTTTGGCCCCCTTTCCTTCCAGTTCTCTGCTGCCAATGACTGGAACAAATTGCAAAAATCACTGAAGCTGGAGTCTTACATCTCCCTCACTAACTTTAAGCATCAGCTGTCAGAGCAGCTGACCGATCATTGCACCTGTACACAGCCGATCTGTAAATAACCCACCCAACTACCTCATCCTAATATTTTTTTCTTCTTCTCCTTTGCACCCCATTATCTCTACTTGCACGTTCATCTTCTGCACATCTATCACTCCAGTGTTAATGCTAAATTGTAATTCTTTTGCCACTATGGCCTATTTATTTATTGCCCTACCTCCCTAATCTTACTACATTTGCACACACTGTATACAGATTTTTCTATTGTGTTTTTGACTGTACGTTTGTTTATCCCATGTGTAACTCGGTGTTGTTTGTGTTGCACTGCTTTGCTTTATCTTGACCAGGTCACAGTTGTAAATGAGAACTTGTTCTCAACTGGCCTACCTGTGTCACGCCCTGGTCGAAGTATTTGGTGTTTATCTTCATTTATTTGGTCAGGCCAGGGTGTGGCATGGGTTTTTGTATGTGGTGTGTATGTATTGGGATTGTAGCTTAGTGGGGTGTTCTAGTTAAGTCTATGGCTGTCTGAAGTGGTTCTCAATCAGAGGCAGGTGTTTATCGTTGTCTCTGATTGGGAACCATATTTAGGCAGCCATATTCTTTGAGTGTTTTGTGGGTGATTGTCCTTAGTGTCCTTGTTCCTGTCTCTGTGTTAGTTTACACAAGTATAGGCTGTTTCGGTTTTCGTTACGTTCTTTGTTTTGTAGTGTTTGTAATTGATTCGTGTTTTACGTTTGTTCATTAAACATGGATTGCAATCTACACGCCGCATTTTGGTCCGATCCTTGCTACACCTCTTCGTCAGAGGAGGAGATAGTAGAAAACCGTTACAGAATCACCCACCACAACTGGACCAAGCAGCGTGTCAACAGGCAGGAGCCGCAGGAGAGGCAACAGAGGCAGCAGCAGCAGGAGCAGCAGCAGCTGCAGTGGGAGAGGCTGCACTACTTGGAGAAATGGACATGGGAGGACGAACTGGACGGTAAAGGACCCTGGGCTCAGCCTGGAGAATATCGCCGCCCCAAAGAAGAACTGGAGGCGGTGAAAGCTGAGAGGCGCAGGTATGAGGAGGCAGCACGGCGAAGCGGATGGAAGCCCGAGAGTCAGCCCCAAAAATGTCTTGGGGGGGGGGGGGGGGGGAGGCTCACAGGGAGCATGGCGACGCTAGGTAGGAGACCTACGCCAACTTCCTGTGGTTACCGGGGGGCTAGAGAGACCGGGCAGGCACCGTGTTATGCAGTGGTGCGCACGGTGTCCCCAGTGCGGGTGCATAGCCCGGTGCGGTACATTCCAGCTCCGCGTATTGGCCGGGCTAGAGTGGGCATCGAGCCAGGTAAGGTTGGGCAGGCTCGGTGCTCAAGAGCTCCAGTGCGCCTGCACGGTCCGGTCTATCCAGTACCACCTTCACACACCAGCCCTCCGGTGGCAGCTCCCCGCACCAGGCTTCCTGTGCGTGTTCTCTGTCCAGTACCACCAGTGCCAGCACCACGCATCAGGCCTACAGTGCGCCTCGCCTCTCCAGCGCTGCCGGAGTCTCCCGCCTATCTAGCGCTGTCAGAGCTTTCCTCATCTCCAGCGCAGCCGGAGTCTTCCGCCTGTTCAGCGCTGCCGGAGCCTTTCTCCTCTCCAGCGCTGTCGGAGTCTCCTGCCTGTTCAGCGCAGCCAGAGTTGCCAGCCTGCATGGAGCAGCCAGAGTTGCCAGCCTGCATGGAGCAGCCAGAGTTGCCAGCCTGCATGGAGCAGCCAGAGTTGCCAGCCTGCATGGAGCAGCCAGAGTTGCCAGCCTGCATGGAGCAGCCAGAGTTGCCAGCCTGCATGGAGCAGCCAGAGTTGCCAGCCTGCATGGGGCAGCCAGAGTTGCCAGCCTGCATGGGGCAGCCAGAGTTGTCAGCCTGCATGGAGCAGCCAGAGATGTCAGTCTGCATGGAGCAGCCAGAGATGTCAGTCTGCATGGAGCAGCCAGAGATGTCAGTCTGCATGGAGCAGCCAGAGATGTCAGTCTGCATGAAGCAGCCAGAGATGCCAGTCTGCATGGAGCAGCCAGAGCTGTCAGTCTGCATGGAGCAGCCAGAGCTGTCAGTCTGCAAGGAGCTGTCAGTCTGCAAGGAGCTGCCAGTCTGCAAGGAGCTGCCAGTCTGCAAGGAGCTGCCAGTCTGTAAGGAGCTGCCAGTCTGCACGGAGCTGCCAGTCTGCAAGGAGCTGTCAGTCTGTAAGGAGCTGCCAGTCTGCAAGGAGCTGCCAGTCTGCACGGAACCGCCAGAGCTGCCAGTCTGTAAGAAGCCGCCAGAGCTGTCAGCCTATATGGAGCAGCCAGAGCCGTCAGTCAGCGTGGAGCAGCCAGAGCCGCCAGTCAGCATGGAGCGGCCAGATCCGTCAGTCTGCCAGGATCCGCCAGTCAGCCAGATTCTTCCAGATCTGCCAGTCAGCCAGACTCTTTCAGATCTGCCAGTCAACCAGACTCTTCCAGATCCGCCAGTCAACCAGACTCTTCCAGATCCGCCAGTCAACCAGACTCTTCCAGATCCGCCAGTCAACCAGACTCTTCCAGATCCGCCAGTCAACCAGACTCTTCCAGATCCGCCAGTCAGCCGGGATCTGCCAGAACTGCCAGTCGGCCAGGATCCGCCAGTCAGCCAGGATCCGCCAGTCAGCCAGGATCCGCCAGTCAGCCAGGATCTGCCAGATCCGCCAGTCAGCCAGGATCCGCCAGGATCCGCCAGTCAGCCAGGATCCGCCAGTCAGCCAGGATCTGCCAGTCAGCCAGGATCTGCCGAAACCACCAGCCAGCCAGGATCTGGTAGATCCATCAACCTGCCTGAGCTTCCTCTCACTCCCGAGCTTCCTCTCACTCCCGAGCTTCCTCTCACTCCCGAGCTTCCTCTCACTCCCGAGCTTCCCCTCAGTCCCGAGCTGCCCCTCAGTCCCGATCTGCTCCTCAGTCCAGTGGGGTTCTGGGTGAGGACTACTAGGCCATGGTCGGCGGCGAGGGTGGACTATCCAAGGACGCGAGGAGAGGGGACTAAGACATTGATTGATTGGGGTCCACGTCCCGCGCCGGAGCCGCCACCATGGACAGACGCCCACCCGGACCCTCCCTATTGTTTTGAGGTGCGTTCGGGAGTCCGCACCTTAGGGGGGGGGGGGGGGTTCTGTCACGCCCTGGTCGAAGTATTTGGTGTTTATCTTAATTTATTTGGTCAGGCCAGGGTGTGGCATGGGTTTTTGTATGTGGTGTGTATGTATTGGGATTGTAGCTTAGTGGGGTGTTCTAGTTAAGTCTATGGCTGTCTGAAGTGGTTCTCAATCAGAGGCAGGTGTTTATCGTTGTCTCTGATTGGGAACCATATTTAGGCAGCCATATTCTTTGAGTGTTTTGTGGGTGATTGTCCTTAGTGTCCTTGTTCCTGTCTCTGTGTTAGTTTACACAAGTATAGGCTGTTTCGGTTTTCGTTACGTTCTTTGTTTTGTAGTGTTTGTAATTGATTCGTGTTTTACGTTTGTTCATTAAACATGGATTGCAATCTACACGCCGCATTTTGGTCCGATCCTTGCTACACCTCTTCGTCAGAGGAGGAGATAGTAGAAAACCGTTACAGAATCACCCACCACAACTGGACCAAGCAGCGTGTCAACAGGCAGGAGCCGCAGGAGAGGCAACAGAGGCAGCAGCAGCAGGAGCAGCAGCAGCTGCAGTGGGAGAGGCTGCACTACTTGGAGAAATGGACATGGGAGGACGAACTGGACGGTAAAGGACCCTGGGCTCAGCCTGGAGAATATCGCCGCCCCAAAGAAGAACTGGAGGCGGTGAAAGCTGAGAGGCGCAGGTATGAGGAGGCAGCACGGCGAAGCGGATGGAAGCCCGAGAGTCAGCCCCAAAAATGTCTTGGGGGGGGGGGGGGGGGGGGGGGGGGGAGGCTCACAGGGAGCATGGCGACGCTAGGTAGGAGACCTACGCCAACTTCCTGTGGTTACCGGGGGGCTAGAGAGACCGGGCAGGCACCGTGTTATGCAGTGGTGCGCACGGTGTCCCCAGTGCGGGTGCATAGCCCGGTGCGGTACATTCCAGCTCCGCGTATTGGCCGGGCTAGAGTGGGCATCGAGCCAGGTAAGGTTGGGCAGGCTCGGTGCTCAAGAGCTCCAGTGCGCCTGCACGGTCCGGTCTATCCAGTACCACCTTCACACACCAGCCCTCCGGTGGCAGCTCCCCGCACCAGGCTTCCTGTGCGTGTTCTCTGTCCAGTACCACCAGTGCCAGCACCACGCATCAGGCCTACAGTGCGCCTCGCCTCTCCAGCGCTGCCGGAGTCTCCCGCCTATCTAGCGCTGTCAGAGCTTTCCTCATCTCCAGCGCAGCCGGAGTCTTCCGCCTGTTCAGCGCTGCCGGAGCCTTTCTCCTCTCCAGCGCTGTCGGAGTCTCCTGCCTGTTCAGCGCAGCCAGAGTTGCCAGCCTGCATGGAGCAGCCAGAGTTGCCAGCCTGCATGGAGCAGCCAGAGTTGCCAGCCTGCATGGAGCAGCCAGAGTTGCCAGCCTGCATGGAGCAGCCAGAGTTGCCAGCCTGCATGGAGCAGCCAGAGTTGCCAGCCTGCATGGAGCAGCCAGAGTTGCCAGCCTGCATGGGGCAGCCAGAGTTGCCAGCCTGCATGGGGCAGCCAGAGTTGTCAGCCTGCATGGAGCAGCCAGAGATGTCAGTCTGCATGGAGCAGCCAGAGATGTCAGTCTGCATGGAGCAGCCAGAGATGTCAGTCTGCATGGAGCAGCCAGAGATGTCAGTCTGCATGAAGCAGCCAGAGATGCCAGTCTGCATGGAGCAGCCAGAGCTGTCAGTCTGCATGGAGCAGCCAGAGCTGTCAGTCTGCAAGGAGCTGTCAGTCTGCAAGGAGCTGTCAGTCTGCAAGGAGCTGCCAGTCTGCAAGGAGCTGCCAGTCTGCAAGGAGCTGCCAGTCTGCACGGAGCTGCCAGTCTGCAAGGAGCTGTCAGTCTGTAAGGAGCTGCCAGTCTGCAAGGAGCTGCCAGTCTGCACGGAACCGCCAGAGCTGCCAGTCTGTAAGAAGCCGCCAGAGCTGTCAGCCTATATGGAGCAGCCAGAGCCGTCAGTCAGCGTGGAGCAGCCAGAGCCGCCAGTCAGCATGGAGCGGCCAGATCCGTCAGTCTGCCAGGATCCGCCAGTCAGCCAGATTCTTCCAGATCTGCCAGTCAGCCAGACTCTTTCAGATCTGCCAGTCAACCAGACTCTTCCAGATCCGCCAGTCAACCAGACTCTTCCAGATCCGCCAGTCAACCAGACTCTTCCAGATCCGCCAGTCAACCAGACTCTTCCAGATCCGCCAGTCAACCAGACTCTTCCAGATCCGCCAGTCAGCCGGGATCTGCCAGAACTGCCAGTCGGCCAGGATCCGCCAGTCAGCCAGGATCCGCCAGTCAGCCAGGATCCGCCAGTCAGCCAGGATCTGCCAGATCCGCCAGTCAGCCAGGATCCGCCAGGATCCGCCAGTCAGCCAGGATCCGCCAGTCAGCCAGGATCTGCCAGTCAGCCAGGATCTGCCAAAACCACCAGCCAGCCAGGATCTGGTAGATCCATCAACCTGCCTGAGCTTCCTCTCACTCCCGAGCTTCCTCTCACTCCCGAGCTTCCTCTCACTCCCGAGCTTCCTCTCACTCCCGAGCTTCCCCTCAGTCCCGAGCTGCCCCTCAGTCCCGATCTGCTCCTCAGTCCAGTGGGGTTCTGGGTGAGGACTACTAGGCCATGGTCGGCGGCGAGGGTGGACTATCCAAGGACGCGAGGAGAGGGGACTAAGACATTGATTGATTGGGGTCCACGTCCCGCGCCGGAGCCGCCACCATGGACAGACGCCCACCCGGACCCTCCCTATTGTTTTGAGGTGCGTTCGGGAGTCCGCACCTTAGGGGGGGGGGGGGGTTCTGTCACGCCCTGGTCGAAGTATTTTGTGTTTATCTTCATTTATTTGGTCAGGCCAGGGTGTGGCATGGGCTTTTGTATGTGGTGTGTATGTATTGGGATTGTAGCTTAGTGGGGTGTTCTAGTTAAGTCTATGGCTGTCTGAAGTGGTTCTCAATCAGAGGCAGGTGTTTATCGTTGTCTCTGATTGGGAACCATATTTAGGCAGCCATATTCTTTGAGTGTTTTGTGGGTGATTGTCCTTAGTGTCCTTGTTCCTGTCTCTGTGTTAGTTTACACAAGTATAGGCTGTTTTCGTTACGTTCATTACGTTCTTTGTTTTGTAGTGTTTGTAATTGATTCGTGTTTTACGTTTGTTCATTAAACATGGATCGCAATCTACACGCCGCATTTTGGTCCGATCCTCGCTACACCTCTTCGTCAGAGGAGGAGATAGTAGAAAACCGTTACAACCTGGTTAAATAAAGGTGAAATAATAAATATAAATATATTTTTAAAAAGCTAAGATTCTGGAATCTTTGGTAAATGTACAACTTGCTTTTTCTATCTGAGAAATGTATTTTGAATGTAAACCAATCAGGGTTTAGGCCTGGGCAGAGCACCTCTTCAGCAACCACTTTAGTTGTTAATGATCTTGTCAATGCTTTAGACACTAAAATAAATGTACTTCTTTGTTTGTGGACCTGTCAAAAGCCTTTGATACTGTTGATCATGCCATTTTATTGAATAAGTTGTCATCGATAGGCTTGAGCTCTGACGACTGTTCATGGTTTCAGAACTCAGGCCATTGTGATTGATTGGATTATTAAGTCTGAATTTATTGAAGTTCATAAAGGTGTACCACAGGGGCCAATCTGATAAAAATTGTAAACTTAATTTCCAGTGCATTCAGAATGTATTCAGACCCCTTGACTTTTTCCACATTTTGTTACATTACAGCCATATTTTTTACTTCTTCAATCTATACACAATACCCCATAATGACAAAGTTTTTTTTAAAGACTTATTTACATAAGTATTCAGACCCATTGCTATGAGACTCGAAATTGAGGTAATGTGCATCCTGTTCCATTGATCATCCTTGAGATGTTTCTACAACATGAATGGAATCCACCTGTTGTAAATTCAATTGATTGGATATGATTTGGAAAGGCACATGAAATCAAATCAAATCAAATGTTATTGGTCACATACACATGCTTAGCAGATGTTATTGCATGTGTGGTGAAGTACTTGTGCTTCTAGTTCTGACAGTGCAGCAATATATAACAAGTAATATCTAACAATTTCACAACATATATCCAATACACACAAATCTAAGGAATGGAATTAAGAATATATGAATATATGGACAAAGCAATGTCAGAGCGGCAAAAGACTAAGATACAGTAGAATAATATAGAATACAGTATATACATATGAGATGAGTAATGCAAGATATGTAAACATTATTAAAGTGACATTATTGAAGTGGCCAATGATTTCAAGTCTGTGTATATAGGCAGGAGCCTATCTGTGCTAGTGATGGCTATTTAACAATCTGATGGCCTTGAGATAGAAGCTGCTTTTTAGTCTCTCGGTCCCAGCTTTGATGCACCTGTACTGACCTCGCCTTCTGGATGATAGCGGGGTAACAGATAAGGGGTAACATAAGGTCCCACAGTTGACAGTGCATGTCAGGGCAAAAACCAAGCCATGAGGTCGAAGGAATTGTTCATAGAGCTCCGAGACAGGATTGTGTCGAGGCACAGTTCTGCGGAAGGGTACCAAAACATTTCTCCAGCATTGGAGATCCCGAAGAACACAATGGCCTCCATCATTATTAAATGGAAGAAGTTTGGAACCACCAAGACTTTTCCTAGAGCTGGCCACCTGGCCAAACTGAGCAATCGGCGGGAAAGGGCTTTGGTCAGGGAGGTGACCAAGAACCCAATGGTCACGCCAACAGAGCTCCAGAGTTCAACCGTGGAGATGGGAGAACCTTCCAGAAGGACAACCATCTCTGCAGCACTCCACCAATCAGGCCTTTATGGTAGAGTGGCCAGATGGAAGTCACTCCTCAGTAAAAGGCACATGACAGCCCGTTTGGAGTTTGCCAAATGGCACTTGAAAGGACTCTCAGACCATTAGAAACAAGATTCTTTGGTCTGATGATACCAAGATTGAACTCTTTGGCCTGAATACCAAGAGTCACATCTGGAGGAAATCTGCCACCATCCTTACGGTGAAGCATGGTGGTGGCAGCATCATGCTGTGGGGATCTTTTTCAGGGTCCTGGCCTGGGAGACTAGTCAGGATTGAGGGAAAGATGAATGGAGCAAAGTACAGAGAGATCATTGATCAAACCCTGCTCCAAAGCGCTCAGAACCTCAGACTAGGGCGAAGATTCACCTTCCAACAGGACAATGACCCGAAGCACACAGCCAAGACAACGCAGGAGTGGCTTTGGGACAAGTCCCTGAATATCCTTGAGTGGCCCAGCCAGAGCCCAGACTTGAACCTGATCGAACATCTCTGGAGAGACCTGAAATTAGCGGGGCAGCAATGCTCCCCATCCAACCCGATAGAGCTTGAGAGGATCTGCAGAGAAGAATGCCAAGCTTGTAGAGTCATACCTAAGAAGACTCGAGTCTGTAATCACTGCCAATGGTGCTTCAACAAAGTACTGAGTAAAGGGTCTGAATACTGAATGTAAATTTGATATTTCAGTTTTTATACATTTTCCTACATTTCTAATAACCTGTTTTTGCTTTGCATTATGGGGTATTGTGTGTAGATTGATGAAGGGGGGAAAACAATTTTAGAATAAGGCTGTAATGTAACAAAATGTGGAAAATGTCCAGAAACAAATCGTGCCTTTCAGGTTATTCAGTCAACCTTTGAATCTGTTCCTGATTAATGCAGTAACCACTGAATGAATGAACTTAATGAAGTGCAGCTGTTACGACTCTTATACCTTTGGATATAATCTACCATAGCGCCCTTCATTTTGTTACAGGTTACAACTCTTGAGGTTCCTAGGTTCTCCACAGAGCTAAGTAAATCTGCTTTTAGTTTAAATGCACCGTAATGCTGGAACAAAATTCAAAACACATTTCATCTGATGTTCTGGTGCCATTCGGGCCATTTAAAGTATTGATTGGGGATTTTGTGGAGGAATGTAACTGTTTTTCAGGGTCATTTATGATGTTTTATTTGTGCTTCCCATGCCTGTGGTTTTGTATTTTAATATATATATATATAATAATTGTGTGTGTGTATAATGTGTATATTATATTATACATTGCACAATATTTCTTCCCTGTTAAAGTAAAAGTATTTTATATTTAAAAAATATTTTTATTCACATGAACTTTTTCTATATAGACAATTTTGACGTTGTGGCTGTGGTAACTAGTGGAACCCCTGTGAAAGGCGGAAATACGCAAAACAACGTCGAGTCTGCCGGAAACTCACAAGAAGAAGTAAACGGAAGTGAACAGTTATTACAAGTTCATTTCCACGTTATCGTTTTTATTTAGACGTGTATTGACACACTGGAACTCAAAATATGACTCCTTTAACTGTATTGCATCAAACCCCATGTCGTGTTTAATTCACGTTGGAGACAGGACTTGGTTGATAGCTGTTATCTAGGAGACGCTAGCTAGCTAGCTGCTAACGTTAGCAAAAATGGCTAACTGTATGGTTTTTCACACTCAAATAGCCTCCATCATGGAGGTGCTTGCGAATGCAGCCGTGGCAGAGATCTGTAAACTGGTAGACGACGACTATGCAGTGTTTCGTTTGGAAATAAATCAAAGCCAGAAAGAAAACAGGGCATTGCGGAGGAAACTACTAGAACTGAAGGTTGCACGGGAGCGCGCAGAGAGAACAATGCGAGAGCGCGTCCTCGCCAGTCGCCCCAGTAGTGTCAAGATCCTTGACCGATACAGAGGAATGACAAGAGGTACATTTTGCAGAAGGCAGAGGCTGTGCTACCTGTTGCCGTTCATATATAGTTCAGTGCCTGTCGAACCGTTCCCCTCTGCACATGTGTTCAGATATTACCCAGGATTGGGTCTTGGTCAGTTTTTGGATCAGTATACAATAAATCCACTGATTACTTAGCTATCTTGTGAGAGACACAATCCTATTCTAACCAGATTCTTGATTTACTGCATTTCTATTATTTATTAAATTAAACAATTAGATGCATGGAACATAATCCATACTCAATAAATCGTTTTTCAAGAAGTTATGAGAAGTTTTACCATACATCCTTACCAATTGTAAGACAGTGTAAAAAGTGTACAATATAGCATTGACAGTAGCTAACTTAACCAGCTCATTTCCCACAATCACTCTCTCAGGTGAAGGACATCTCACTGGAGGCCACAGAAGCTTTGTGAAGTCAGCAGAACACAATACATGGAGAGATGACCAAACAATCACTGTTGATGAGGGGAGTGGAACCTCAACCCAGCACATTATCATGATAGAGGTTAGTGTAATAGTGTTGCATTAAAAACAATGAGTTACTTTGTAAATCAAATGTGTCCCGTTTATTTCAGAAAATCTCCCCTCAGCTATTCACTTGCTTACATGTAACGTCCTCATTTATCGTCAGTTAAATAAAGGAAAGAGAAAAAAATAAGTTATCTGCCATAGGGGAGCATGTGCGACTTCCTTACGACATTGTTATCTTCTTGTTCCAGTCTACAGATCCAGAGGCTGCAGGTCCTGGGGTCAAACTGGAGAGGTCTGAAGGAGAGGAGGACCCACGGAACATCAGAGACATTCAGTCTGGAGCGCCCTCTGTAGCTACGGAGGACCCCACCACCCCAGCGCAGCCCAGGACCCGACGCAGCATCACGGAGGTCAGTGGAACACCGAACGCTGTCCTCAAGTCAGAGACAGACACCAAGACTTTAACTGTAACACACAGGCTCTTACACACAGGATCTGACCACAGATCAGACCCAGAGAGATTGGGGCTGGGTAGTCTGGGCAGTCCTCTTGCTCCCAGCTCAGAGTATTTACCAGTATTTCACCAGAGCCAGAGGACGGTTAATTCCCGTGGGGATGGTGATGGTGACGCGTTAGACACTGACGGGGATGATCCGTCTTGTTCTTACACTACAGAGATGGACCCTGGCAACATACCCTTGGGTTTAGACACACAGACTGATCTGTCTAGAGGGGACTGGAACCTGCGCAGTAGTAGTGTATACTCTGAAGGGTTCCTAGATAAGAAAGAGGAGGTTATATTGGCAGATGAGGGGACTGTAAAAGTGGAGGGCAACGTTCCTCCCACGTGGAATGCAGATAGTCACCTTGGAGACGGACACTCACAGGGCAGAGATTTCTTAGATTACAGGGGAAGCTTGGAGACAAATCCAAATGTCACCACCCACTCCCCTTTACACGTGTTCAAGGATCGCGACCCAGTGTCCACGTTGATGGCACCTTCCGATTCACGCGGCCGTGTCCTTTTCGATCAGGTATTGAACTCAAACGACAGGGCTAGAGCCCAGGCTCAGGGAGGGGGAGCCACATCAGGCAATAATAAAGAGAAACGGTTCCTCTGCATGTTCTGTAACAAAGGCTTCAGCAGCTCCCAGAAGGTGGAGAGGCACCAGAGGGTACACACAGGAGAGAAACCATTCAGCTGTACCCAGTGTGAGAAGAGGTTCTCTCGCCAGGACACCCTGAAGAGGCACCAGAGGATCCACACAGGGGAGAAACCTTACAGCTGTTCACAGTGTCACATGCGCTTCGCACAGCCTGGTCAACTGAAGATGCACTTGAAGGTCCACACGGGAGAAAGGCCATTTGCCTGTATACACTGCGGGAAGAGGTTCTCAGAGAGGAGCTACCTCAGGCTACACCAGCAGAAAAAACATTCCACTCTATAACATAGAAAGTAACCATTCCACTCGATAGCTTCTGACGTTTATATCAAACCCTGCATAAAGAAAAATGTCAGCCGAAAAGATCCACAGATGCATTTGGAATAACGAGAGTCACAGATTTCAGTGTTGAATATTCCTGGGTAGAATATTGCATCCAGACGTGCGATATGTAAGGCATATATAAGCCTGAAAAGTATTTTACATAGTGTTTGTACTGTAATGTTTACAAATGTCTATTTCACTACTTCCATCCAACAATAAATTTTTTCCCAAGACACTTTTTTAGTAAGAAAGTGAATGCAGTTTTAGTTTAGATATGTGTATGTGTGGTTTTCATATGGTGTATTTAACCCTTGTTTATCTTTTAATAAACACAAAATGGGACTTTTTATTCTGACTTTCATTGAGACTCCCTTTAATATACACTGAGTATACATAACATTAATAACATCTGCTCTTTCCATGACATAGACTGACCAGGTGAAAGCTGTGATCCGTTATTGATGTCACTTGTTAAATCTACTTCAATCAGTGTAGCTGAAGAGGAGGAGACAGGGTAACGATGGACTTTTACGCCTTAAGACAATTGAGACATGGATTGTGTATGTGTGCCATTCAGAGGGTGAAGGGGCAAGACAAGATTTAAGTGACTTTGAACAGGGTATGGTAGTAGCGCACCAGTTTGTGTCAAGAACTGCAACGGTGCTGGGTTTTTCCACGCTCAACAGTTTCCTGTGTGTATCAAGAATGGTCCAACACCCAAAGGACATCCAGTTAACTAGACACAACTGTGGGAAGCATTGGAGTCAACATGGGCCAGCATCCCTGTGGAATGCTTTCAACACCTGGTAAAGTCTATGCCCCGACATATTGAAGTTGTTCTGATGGCACAAAATAGGGGGGGGGGGTGTAACTAAATATTAGGAAGGTGTTCCTAATGTTTGGTATACTCTGTGTACATCACATCTGATCTCACCCTATTCTGCATACACCCGACAGCACTTTATAACCAATATACACTTGCTAAATATACCTACACATACCTACACACTAACAAACACCTACTGTACACATCATAGTTTAGTCACATTTGTCTGCTGATTACTTTTGACTTATCATAGCTGATATATTTATGTCCACCATGATGGGTTTAAAAATAAATAGTTGCACACTCGGCAGGTAGCCTAGTGGTTAGAGCGTTGGACTAGTAACCGAAAGGTTGCAAGATCGAATCCCCAAGCTGATGTCAAATCTGTCGTTCTGCCCCTGAACAAGGTAGTTAACCCACTGTTCCTAGGCCGTCATTGAAAATAAGAATTTGTTCTTAACTGACTTGCCTAGTTAAATAAAGGTTTTAAAAAATTACATTAAAAAAATATATTAGAGGTCGACCGATTATGATTTTTCAACGCCGATACCGATTATTGGAGGACCAAATAAAGCCGATACCGATTAATCATCCAATTTTTTTTATTTATTTGTAATAATAACAATTACAACAACACTGAATGAACACTTATTTTAGCTTAATATAATACATCAATATAATCAATTTAGCCTCAAAAAATAAAACATGTTCAATTTGGTTTAAATAATGCAAAAACAAAGTGTTGGAGAAGAAAGTAAAAGTGCAATATGTGCCATGTAAGAAAGCTAACGTTTAAGTTCCTTTCTCAGTACATGAGAACATATGAAAGCTGGTGGTTCTTTTTAACATGAGTATTCCCAGGTAAGAAGTTTTAGGTTGTAGTTGTTATAGGAATTTGTATTTCATATACCTTTGACTATTAGATGTTCTTATAGGCAATTTAGTATTGCCAGTGTAACGGTATAGCTTCCATCCCTCTCCTCGTTCCCAGCTGGGTGCGAACCAGGAACACATCGACAACAGCCACCCCATTTCACATCGGTTTCACCAGCCTAATCTCGGGAGTTGATAGGCTTGAAGTTATAAATAGCTCAATGCTTGAAGCATTGCGAAGAGCTGCTGGCAAAATGCACGAAAGTGCTGTTTGAATGAATGCTTACGAGCCTGCTGCTGCCTACCACCGCTCTGTCAGACTGCTCTATCAAATCATAGACTTAATTATAACATAATAACACACAGTATTACGAGCCTTAGGTCATTAATATGGTCGAATCCGGAAATTATCATTTCGAAAACAAAACGTTTATTCTTTCAGTGAAATAAGGAACCGTTCCGTATTTTGTCTAACGGATGGCATCCCTAAGTCTAAATATTGCTGTTACATTGCACAACCTTCAATGTTATGTCATAATTACGTAAAATTCTGGCAAATTAGTTCGCAATGAGCCAGGCGGCCCAAACTGTTTCAAACTGTGCAATGAACGCAGGAGAAGTGACACAATTTCACCTGGTTAATATTGCCTGCTAACCTTTCTTTTAGCTAAATATGCAGGTTTAAAAATATATACTTGTGTATTGATTTTAAGAAAGGCATTGATGTTTATGGTTAGGTACACGTTGGAGCAACGACAGTCCTTTTCCGCGAATGCGCACAGCATCGATTATATGCAACGCAGGACACGCTAGATAAACCAGTAATATCATCAACCATGTGTAGTTATAACTAGTGATTATGATTGATTGATAGATTTTTTTTACAAGATAAGTTTAATGCTATCGAGCAACTTACCTTGGCTTCTTGCTGCATTCGCGTAACAGGCAGGCTCCTCGTGAGGCAGGTGGTTAGAGCGTTGGACTAGTTAACCGTAAGGTTGCAAGATTGAATCCCCTCATTCTGCCCCTGAACAAGGCAGTTAACCCACCGTTCCTAGGCCGTCATTGAAAATAAGAATGTGTTCTTAACTGACTTGCCTTGTTAAATAAAGTTGTAATTTTTTTTAAATTATTGGCAAAATCGGCGTTGAAAAATACCGATTTCCGATTGTTATGAAAACTTGAAATCAGCCCTAATTAATCGGCCATTCCGATTAATATATATATATATATATATATATAACTCCCAGTCATTTCTATATATATATATATATATATATACATCTGGGACATCATGTCTCACTCCATCCACTATATATACACAAGCTCAAAAAAATAAAGGGAACACTAAAATAACACATCCTAGATCTGAATGAATGATATATTCTTAAATACTTTTTTCTTTACATAGTTGAATGTGCTGACAACAAAATCACACAAATTTATCAATGGAAATCAAATTGATCAACTTATGGAGGTCTGGATTTGGAGTCACACTCAAAATCAAAGTGGAAAACCACACTACAGGCTGATCCAACTTTGATGTAATGTCCTTAAAACAAGTCAAAATGAGGATCAGTAGTGTGTGTGGCCTCCACGTGCCTGTATGACCTCCCTACAACGCCTGGGCATGCTCCTGGTGAGGTGGCGGATGGTCTCCTGAGGGATCTCCTCCCAGACCTAGACTAAAGCATCCGCCAACTCCTGGACAGTCTGTGGTGCAACGTAGCGTTAGTGGATGGAGTGAGACATGATGTCCCAGATGTGCTCAATTGGATTCAGGTCTGGGGAATGGGCGGGCCAGTCCATAGCATCAATGCCTTCCTCTTGCAGGAACTGCTGACACACTCCAGCCACCTGAGGTCTAGCATTGTCTTGCAGTAGGAGGAACCCAGGGCCAACCACACCAGCATATGGTCTCACAAGGGGTCTGAAGGATCTCATCTCGGTACTTAATGGCAGTCAGGCTACCTCTGGAGGGCACATGGAGGGCTGTGCGGCCCCCCCAAAGAAATGCCACCCCACACCATGACTGACCCACCGCCAAACCAGTCATGCTGGAGGATGTTGCAGGCAGCAGTACGTTCTCCACGGCGTCTCCAGACTGTCACATCTGTCACATGTGCTCAGTGTGAACCTGCTTTCATCTGTGAAGAGCACAGGGCGCCAGTGGCGAATTTGCCAATCTTGGTGTTCTCTGGCAAATGCCAAACGTCCTGCACGGTGTTGGGCTGTAAGCACAACCCCCACCTGTGGACGTCGGACCCTCATACCACCCTCATGGAGTCTGTTTCTGACCGTTTGAGCAGACACATGCACATTTGTGGCCTGCTGGAGGTCATTTTGCAGGGCTCTTGCAGTGCTCCTCCTTGCACAAAGGCGGAGGTAGAGGTCCTGCTGCTGGGTTGTTGCCCTCCTACGGCCTCCTCCACGTCTCCTGATGTACTGAGCCACTTGTGTGGGTTGTAGACTCCATCTCATGCTATCACTAGAGTGAAAGCACCGCCAGCATTCAAAAGTGACCAAAACATCAGTCAGGAAGCATAGGAACTGAGAAGTGGTCTGTGGTCCCCACCTGCAGAATCACTCCTTTATTGGGGGTGTCTTGCTAATTGCCTATAATTTCCACCTGTTGTCTATTCCATTTGCACAACAGCATGTGAAATGTATTGTCAATCAGTGTTGCTTCCTAAGTGGACAATTTCACAGAAGTGTGATTGACTTGGAGTTACATTGTGTTGTTTAAGTGTTCCCTTTATTTTTTTGAGCAGTGTGTGTATATATATATATACAGTGGGGCAAAAAAGTATTTAGTCAGTCATCAATTGTGCAAGTTATCCCTGTATTTTTCATCATAGGTACACTTCAACTATGACAGACCAAATGAAAAAGAAAAATCCAGAAAATCACATTGTAGGATTTTTAATGAATTTATTTGCAAATGATGGTGGAAAATAAGTATTTGGTCAATAACAAAAGTTTTTCTCAATACTTTATTATATACCCTTTGTTGGCAATGACAGAGGTCAAACGTTTTCTGTAAGTCTTCACAAGGTTTTCACACACTGTTGCTGGTATTTTGGCCCATTCCTCCATGCAGATCTCCTCTAGAGCAGTGATGTTTTGGGGCTGTTGCTGGGCAACATGGACTTTCAACTCCCTCCAAAGATTTTCTTTGGGGTTGAGATCTGGAGACTGGCTAGGCCACTCCAGGACCTTGAAATGCTTCTTACGAAGCCACTCCTTCGTTGCCCGGGCGGTGTGATCATTGCCATGCTGAAAGACCCAGCCACGTTTCATCTTCAATGCCCTTGCTGATGGAAGGAGGTTTTCACTCAAAATCTCACGATACATGGCCCCATTCATTCTTTCCTTTACACGGATCAGTCATCCTGGTCCCTTTGCAGAAAAACAGCCCCAAAGCATGATGTTTCCACCCCCGTGCTTCACAGTAGGTATGGTGTTCTTTGGATGCAACTTGGCATTCTTTGTCCTCCAAACACGACGAGTTGAGTTTTCACCAAAAAGTTATATTTTGGTTTCATCTGACCATATGACATTGGGAGAATCTTCTTCAGGATCATCCAAATGCTCTCTAGCAAACTTCAGACGGGCCTGGACGTGTACTGGCTTAAGCAGGGGGACACGTCTGGCACTGCAGGATTTGAGTCCCTGGCGGCGTAGTGTGTTACTGATGGTAGGCTTTGTTACTTTGGTCCCAGCTCTCTGCAGGTCATTCACTAGGTCCCCCCGTGTGGTTGTGGGATTTTTGCTCACCGTTCTAGTGATCATTTTGACCCCACGGGGTGAGATCTTGCGTGGAGCCCCAGATCGAGGGAGATTATCAGTGGTCTTGTATATCTTCCATTTCCTAATAATTGCTCCCACAGTTGATATCTTCAAACCAAGCTGCTTACCTATTGCAGATTCAGTCTTCCCAGCCTGGTGCAGGTCTACAATTTTGTTTCTGGTGTCCTTTGACAGCTCTTTGGTCTTGGCCATAGTGGAGTTTGGAGTGTGACTGTGAGGTTGTGGACAGGTGACTTTTATACTGATAACAAGTTCAAACAGGTGCCATTAATACAGGTAACAAGTGGAGGACAGAGGAGCTACAGCTACAGAGCTACAAGTTACAGGTCTGTGAGAGCCAGAAATCTTGCTTGTTTGTAGGTGACTAAATACTTACTTTCCACCATAATTTGCCATTAAATTCATTAAAAATCCTACAATGTAGGAACTTCTGCTTCAGCCTATCAAAGGTCTTAGATTTTCTACCCACCATCCAATGGCATTTCTTAAATATGCTCTATGCAGAAATCGCTCTGCCATTTCCTGGTTGTTAAAATTCTAATAGTTTACCTAATTTCAGTTTATGTGACAAAACAAGCAAGTATAGTGTAGAGAGTCATTGTACCATCTAAACCACTGTGAAATATATTTTTCAGAACCAAAAAAGATTGCATTTTCAGCTGTTTGAAGCTGGTGTACGACACACAAAAACTAAACTTAATAAAGAACTGAAGCATAGAAATAGCTCAAATGGAACAGAGCTGCTGCTTTTTAGACTTGTTAACGTTAGACAACATTTTCACATTTTCCACATTATGACAAAATCAACATTTTTGGTTTATCTGTTTCACACACATCCATGTGCTTGTATGAAAGAAAGTTTATTGTTAAAAAAAATCAAGAGCCTTATGGATTTGTCAAATAGCGGTCATGAAGGCTTATTGCCATCCTCATCACTTCTAGGTGGCTGCTAAAGAGGTTGACTTGTAACCTCACATCAAGCTTTTTTGTTGAGGAATAAACTGTTCAATGTCAGTCCTTGATACTTGATTCAAAGCACATGTGACGAAGTCGAATATTATAATAATGCATAAACTATAAAACATTGTAGTGTAGACTACATAAAATATACTGATGGCAGCCAAGTATCTTCCTACATTAAAGGGACATTTCTAACATTTTCAGTTGAGAGAGTGCCAAAAATGTGCAAAGCTGTCATCAAGGCGAAGGGTGGCTACTTTGAAGAATATCAAATATATTTTGATTTTTTTAACACTTGTTTGGTTACCTCATGATTCCATATGTGTTATTTCATAGTTTTGATGTCTTCACTATTATTCTACAATGTAGAAAACAGTAAAAATAAAGAAAAACCCTGGAATGAGTAGGCGTGTCCAAACTTTTGACTGGTACTGTAAGTGTAGCCTACATACAAATATACTCTTCCTACATTAAAGGGACATATATAAAATGTTCAACTTCATATTCACCACCCCAACATCAACATAATGTGAAAATGGCGCATTTCTGTGTTTTGCAGTAAAAAAAGATAGAGGAAGATAAGTGTTTCCAATGACATCATTGGTGTGCATCGCGTGATTATTAACCAATTATAAGTAGGCATTGCCTACTAATTGTCAACTAATTGGTTGATGTCAATAGAAACACTTATCTTCCTCTATTTTTACTACAAAACATAGAAAGCACCATTTTCACATTTGTTGATGTTGGGGTGCTGCTTGAGATGAATATGAAGTAGAAGCTGGCGGCAGGTTACTGTTGGGCCAGTAACCGAAAGGTTGCTCGATCGAATCCCCGAGCTGACAAGGTTAACATCTGTAGTTCTGCCCCTGAACAAGGCAGCTAACCCACTGTTCCTAGGCTGTCATTGTAAATAAGAATTTGACTGACTTGCCTGGTTAAATAACTGGCTTGCCTGGTTAAATAACAAAAAAAACATTTTGAAATGCCCCATTAAGACTGTTGATTCAAGCTGCAACACTGCCACCTGTAGGACGAGAATGAGAGTGCAAACTATTTCTACTGTACACTTTGGATCATCTTCCTCGAGGGAAAAAATACGTATGACAAAGCAGATTATAAAAATGCATTTAAAACCTCGGCCTACATTTATGTGTACACATCCATGTAATCATATGCAATGTGATTATTTGGCAATAGCAGTTTGTTTGTGTGCGGGGGGTGGCGACTCATGTGAGATTCAAACCCTTGCGACAATTACATGGACTAGGCACTTTAGACAGAGAGCAATTCCACCAGTCAATGAAATACACACGATAGCCTTGTTGCTTTGCTGATCAGAATGTGCATTTGGACTGACGTGCTTTAAGGATGCTTCCATGAACACGTCCAACTACATCTACGACTTTAATTGGCTGCAGAAGTTGTGCCAAGAAGTAATCACTGCCACCTGGTGAGGTTAGCAAAGGGCTAATGTGTGTTATCTGTGTTATCTGATGGGACCAGTTACAATTTAGCTTTCTGTCACTTGCAAGTAAAACACACATTTTAGTTGGCTTATGTGCATTTTGTGTGTGATAACCTGTTTAACTTTAAAAGCTTGCTTATGTTTGCAAGTTTGGCCCCTCCATGTTGAGTGTGTTTATTATCTTGTGTGTGTATGTACCTGAGGGAGTGAATGTCTGTATCACCTCTCTCTTCCAGGAGGAGGAGGGTCCAGAGGTACTGCTGGTGAAGGAGGAGGGGTGTGAGGAGGGTCTGGGGAACCCTGAGGGTCCCATGGTCATGGAGGACAACCAGACTACACCTCCTGAATCCACAGAGGAACCAGCTGAGCAGCACAGGACCAAACACAGTCTCACTGAGGTAAACCCACTGTGAACTACTGTCTGAATGTTATTAGGTCAGGGTCTGTATCCACAAAGCCTCTCAGAGTTGGAGTGCTGATTTAGGATAAGTTTAGCCTTTTAGATCATAATGAATAAGATTATATGGAAAGATCCTAGATCAGCACTCTTACTCAGACTCTTTGTGGATACGGGCCCAGGTCTTGATTAATTAATTGTGTCTTAAGTGTGGGACCATGCCTTTGAATGATCAAAACATTAAAGAGTGTCAAGTAATCAAATCAACTAACACACTTGCATAGTATTAATAGCAGTACCTCATTGCCCAATCAGAAGATGCTCCATATCAGATTTCTTGATCCAACATCCTCTCGCTCTGTATCTTACAGTCAGTAGACATGGAGGATGGGAATCTTGATCTGTTGCTAGTCAAAGAGGAGACAATAGAAGATGGACCAGAGAGCATTGACCTTTTGAGTGGACTAAAGATGGGGGAGCAAGGTAAGGGAGAAATACACTGAGAGTACCAAACATTAAGAACATCTTCCTAATATTGAGTTGCACCCTCCCCACTCAGAACAGCCTCAATTCGTCAGGGCATGGACTCTACAAAGTATTGAAAGCGTTCCACAGGGATGCTGGCCCATGTTGACTCCAATGCTTCCCACAGTTGTGTCAAGTTGGTTGGATGTCCTTTGTGTGGGGGGCCATTCTTGATACACACGGGAAACTGTTGAGCATGAAAAACCTAGCAGCGTTGCAGTTCTTGACACAAACCGGTGTGCCTGGCTATGGCTGTGGTGGTCGCGAAATTTTGTCAGCTGGTGATTGCCAAGCAAATAACTGTCTGTCTCACGGTAATTGACCGTTAATTAACATAAACATATTTAGCATCTCCTGGCTACAACATATTGCCTACATCTACATTTTAAAAAGTATAATAAATCCATTTAATATAGCCTACACCATCACAATAAATCCATTATTTATTTTAGACAGGTCTAAAGAAGCATGATATGAAGAAAATGTAGTCTATTTCAGAATGTAAAGGTTTTCCTCCTCTTCTTCTGAAGAGGAGAGGCGAGAAGGATCGGAGGACCAATATGCGGCGTGGTAAGTGTCCATGGTTCTTTTAATAAGAAATACTCAACATGAACAACTGAATACAAAAAAAATAAACGTGGAACGAACGAAAACCAAAACAGTACCGTGTGGTGAAAAACACAGACACGGAAACAAACACCCACGAACAAACAGTGAAACCCAGGCTACCTAAGTATGATTCTCAATCAGAGACAACTAATGACACCTGCCTCTGATTGAGAACCATACTAGGCCGAAACATAGAAATCCCAAAATCATAGAAAACAAACATAGACTGCCCACCCCAACTCACGCCCTGACCATACTAAATAATGACAAAACAACGGAAATAAAGGCCAGAACGTGACAGAAGAACAGAATAGCTTACTCTGAGTTATCCTTATGTTAGGTCCTGATCTGGCTATGTCAAATGACTGTGGGCTACACTAGTTCATTTAGCAGACAAGATTTGCTTAGAATTCCGTGGCATTATTTTATAGTATAAAGAATACAATTGAACAAAGCTGAATAAAATTGAAAGGATATTTTTGAGGGAGTGCGCACATGCGGTTATTCTGTGTTGAGTGGTTAACAAAGAAATAGGTACTCCTATATGCTTAATTTATAGTTATTAATGTAACTTTAGTTGTGATACAAACGTTGGGCTATATGTTTTGATTTGTAATACATTGTAAGGCTGCATGATGCGACTCTAATGATTATTTGAAAAAAATAGCTTGAAAGGCATGAGCTCTGCTTAGTTTTTTGCGCAGACTGTACACACTACATCAGTCACTCATTCACAATTTGACAAGCACTTGATAATGCCTAGAATTTTACTGTGGCAACCCCTTTGTGTGGCCGTAATGCACCCTAAAGAAATCCATGCCTTTTGCGGCCAGTGGCCATTGTGCCCTTCTCCCTGAGTGCTGCGTGCTCCTTCAAGTGATCGGGTCTTTCTCACAGGCTACAAGTGAAGATAGACGCATCGGGGACGCAACTGCGCATGTCCTTATCCAATTCCGAGGTGCATATTTAACATATTTGAAGAACTGTCCACATTTACTTTTCGTCAGCCAACAAGATGAGTAGGCCTAACGAACAGCAAAAGCACTAGCCTTTGTTAATCTACTATCCTCCATAGTACAAAAGCCGACCTATTCTGTGCAATAAATAAATATTCCAAACATAGTCTGGGACAGTTGTGGGATGCGATAGATCCCAAATGAATACAACCACTTGCACCAAAAAATATTTTTTACGCAATGTGGCTGACGCAACAAATCAGAATGTTTAGCTTAAAATGTAAGGGAATTTTTTAAAACATTATATGCGCAGCATTGCGCACATGGTAGTAGGTTATAAGCGCAAATGTTCCATTAGCGGAAAACACCTCTGTCAAGAGTGACCACAAATGCAATTATGCATGCTTTTATTATACATTTTATTTTTTATGGTGAAAATGATCTAGCACAAACTTAAAACTCATGCGCCGCTTATGTATGCCAGTTAGGCTATACACCCCTTGTAAAGTTATTTGGCCACTTTAGTTGTGATACAAACCTTATTAAAACATATAGGCCCATGGGCTAGACCACATGAGGTGTACTACTATGATTAGAAAAAGTCATTGTTCTTATGCTGGGCATCATTCACAAGTGATAGGCTAATATTGTCACACATCAGACTATTCCTGATTTAATCTTGTCTGTACATATACTAAATAATATATGTGTGAAATTTGTGTTGATTTAGAATGGACCATTATCATGCACCTGTTTCGAAACAGGGGCAGCGGGAAAAAATACATGTCATCTATGCACTTATTGTAAGTAGCAAATGGAGGATGTTTTTCCCCGTGATTTATTTTCATTCCAGCCAGGTAGGCTATACTCCTGTTGTAAATATAAAAATGTTCTTAATATTAGGAAAGTTGAGAAATAAATATAGTGGCCTAGCCTATAGAAAGCTGATGGGTTCCTCCTCTTTTTAAGAGGCCATCACGCAATTGCATAGCCTATTGAAATGTTGCTCAACATGAGCTCATGGGCTCTCATTAATTGTTTGATTATATTTTCGAATACATTTGCATTGTCAGAGTGATTAGAAGGACAATAGAGTGCTGATTTACAAGGCAGTTAGCAAGTTTGGTAGGCCACTAATGACCAGCAGCTTGGAGAAGCCTAATTACTATGACTAAACGGTCACGCCGAATTTGACTGCCTTCATGACTTGTGACCGCCGGTGTGGCGGTAATACAGTCACCTCAACAGCACTATGCCTGGCACCTACTCCCATACCCCGTTCAAAGGCACTTAAATCTTTTGTCTTGCCCATTCACCATCTAAATGGCACACATACAGTGGGGCAAAAAAGTATTTAGTCAGCCACCAATTGTGCAAGTTCTTCCACTTAAAAATATGAGAGAGGCCTGCAATTTTCATCATAGGTACATTTCAACTATGACAGACAAATTGAGAAAAAAATCCAGAAAAATCACATTGTAGGATTTTTAATGAATTTATTTGCAAATTATGGTGGAAAATAAGTATTTGGTCACCTACAAACAAGCAAGATTTCTGGCTCTCACAGACCTGTAACTTCTTCTTTAAGAGGCTCCTCTGTCCTCCACTCGTTACCTGTATTAATGGCACCTGTTTGAACTTGTTATCAGTATAAAAGACACCTGTTCACAACCTCAAACAGTCACACTCCAAACTCCACTATGGCCAAGACCAAAGAGCTGTCAAAGGACACCAGAAACAAAATTGTAGACCTGCACCAGGTTGGGAAGACTGAATCTGCAATAGGTAAGCAGCTTGGTTTGAAGAAATCGACTGTGGGAGCAATTATTAGGAAATGGAAGACATACAAGACCACTGATAATCTCCCTTGATCTGGGGCTCCACGCAAGATCTCACCCCGTGGGGTCAAAATTATCACAAGAATGGTGAGCAAAAATCCCAGAACCACATGGGGGGACCTAGTGAATGACCTGCAGAGAGCTGGGACCAAAGTAACAAAGTCTACCATCAGTAACACACTACGCCGCCAGGGACTCAAATCCTGCAGTTCCAGACGTGTCCCCCTGCTTAAGCCAGCACACGTCCAGGCCCGTCTGAAGTTTGCAAGAGAGCATTTGGATGATCCAGAAGAAGATTGGGAGAATGTCATATGGTCAGATGAAACCAAAATATAACTTTTTGGTAAAAACTCAACTCGTCGTGTTTGGAGGACAAAGAATGCTGAGTTGCATCCAAAGAACACCATACCTACTGTGAAGCACGAGGGTGGAAACATCATGCTTTGGGGCTGTTTTTCTGCAAAGGGACCAGGATGACTGATCCCTGTAAAGGAAAGAAGGAATGGGGCCATGTATCGTGAGATTTTGAGTGAAAACCTCCTTCCATCAGCAAGGGCATTGAAGATGAAACGTGGCTGGGTCTTTCAGCATGACAATGATCCCAAACACACCGCCCGGGCAAGGAAGGAGTGGCTTCGTAAGAAGCATTTCAAGGTCCTGGAGTGACCTAGCCAGTCTCCAGATCTCAATCCCAAAGAAAATCTTTGGAGGGAGTTGAAAGTCCGTGTTGCCCAGCAACAGCCCTAAAACATCACTGCTCTAGAGGAGATCTGCATGGAGGAATGGGCCAAAATACCAGCAACAGTGTGTGAAAACCTTGTGAAGACTTACAGAAAACATTTGACCCCTGTCATTGCCAACAAAGGGTATATAACAAAGTATTGCGATAAACTTTTGTTATTGACCAAATACTTATTTTCCACCAAAATTTGCAAATAAATTCATAAAAAATCCTACAATGTGATTTTCTGGATTTAAAAAATATTTTGTCTATCATAGTTGAAGTGTACCTATTACAGGCCTCTCATCTTTTTAAGCGGGAGAACTTGCACAATTGGTGGCTGACTAAATACTTTTTTGCCCCACTGTACATACACAAACCATGTCTCAATTGTCTCAATCCTTATTTTTTCCTGTCCCCTCCCTTTCAGTCTGTCATCTCAATGTCAAGGAAAGAGCATGTTTTGTATACTCAGTGTACATACAGCCTACATATAGTGATAGATCTTCCATAGAAATAGTGATGCACCTGGCTATTATTTTTTTTCATTCAAACAATTAAATCAATACAACTTTTTACATACAAAAACTCAAGTTATAAATGTATGAACTTGACCTGGTAACTGACAAAAAATAACTAAATATAAGTCTATATTCTAACCTCTTCTTCAGGTAGTTGGCTGGAGGCTAACAGGGGAGACTGGGTGGCCATCTTGGATTCCCAGAACCAGACGGGTGTAACCAAGGGCCCAGGGGACATCACTGAGAAGGCCAGGACCAGAGGCGACATAGTGGAGGTCAGTGGATGGGACAGCGTGCTCAACTCTGGGCTGGGGAACAACACTGTTAACCACAACCAGAAACAGACTGTTGAACCCAAAACAATAACCAAACTTAGTCTCCATGACAATAGACTGTCTGAGACCAGAGCAAGGTGTAGATTTGGTCTGCGGGGACAGGGAGGTGTCCGTATGCGAGGGGAGAGAACAACAGACACAGACTGGGCTAGCAATGCTCCGTCCTGCTCCTATAATTGTGATTCAGAGACATTGGTGGCGCCTCAGGTTAACCCCCTAATAGGTGCTTCCTTCAGCCTGCCTTCTATAGGATCTATAAACTGGAACATGGACCCTCAAACAACACAGACATTCCCTGGCCTTCATCCTCCTCACACTTTCCTAATGTTAAACCAGACTTCCGACAATGCCAGTGCCTCAACACCAAATGGCTACACAAGCCCATTGACAAATTACAGTAGCAGTAACTCTATCTGCATATCCGGTGGCAAAGAGAAGCGCTTCCCGTGTTTGTTCTGTGGGAAAGCCTTCAGTTTCCCCAAACAGGTGGAGATCCATCAGAGGATGCACACAGGGGAGAAACCCTACAGCTGTACCCATTGTCAAATGTGCTTCGCTCAGGCTGGTCACCTAAAGAGACACCAGAGGGTCCACACAGGGGAGAAACCCTACAGCTGCCCCCAGTGTGAGAAGAGGTTCTCCCACCAGCACCAGCTGAAGATGCACCTGAAAGTCCACACGGGAGAGAGGCCGTTCGCCTGTACGCATTGTGGGAAGAGGTTCTCAGAGAGGAGCTACCTCAGGATACACCAGCAGAAAATGCACACGGCCCATGTATAGTGACATGTAATGTAGTATTAGTTAGTTTGTAGTTAAATCTGTTGGTTTTGGATGTAGTAGTGAACTGGATGCAGTGAACCGGATGAAGTAAACCGAGGAAAGAATGAGTATGATGAGGCAGAGAAGATGATATGGTGATGGTTGGTGTGAAGGTGTCTGTAAAAACTCTTCACTGGTATAAAGTATTGAAAATATGTGAAAGGTAATGTTGAACCTTTTCCAAAGTTTTCTCAACTGAATTTTATCAAAGCGAGGGTACTAGATTTACAGAAAAGTGTACCAGAGTGAGACAAGTTATTCAACTTGTCACGTATCGTTTAGTGCAATATAAGTACTGTACTTCACGTTATGTGAGTATATGACCATTTTGTTGAAATTAAATTCAATATTGACTCTGTGCTGACTGACTTGGTTATTTTTGTATCATTTTAGGGACTGAGTTTCCTTTATCTCAGTCTGACCAAAACATTATACTTCATTCATGAATCAACACATATGGAAAACCTTTTTTTACTCCAATGGCTCCATATTATTAGGTACTTGAATCACAGTGTTAGAGATGGACTAGACTTAATTTAAAAAAAAAGTTTTACCCACCTCCACATTCCCACATTTAGGGGAACTAAACTATTTTTTATTATACAACTATTTATTATTCTAAATATATATATTTTAAATATTTTTTTTTTTCAAGGAGCCGTCCTTTTTCTTTTGGGGGTTTTTCTTTCCTTGTATTTGTTTCAATCGTGTTTCAAACTACCAGCCACATCTCCCCCAGACCACCCAACCCTCTTCAGTCCACTACCTCAGTGTGGTGGACACACAAAAACAAAGAAGCAATTACCTTAAACTAGAAAAGGACATAAACAGGAATCACATACAAAAATACAAAACAACCACAATAAATACAACTCAACAAACAAAAAAACGAAACAAATAGAATTGTCATATTACTGGCAATCAGGAGCACCTTTCTTTTGTATATGAAATCAAGGCCCATCCTTCTTGATGTGTTATTTGGTCCCACTTATCAGTAAAATCTGGAGACCTCACATTTTCTTTTGCAATCTAGTGAATAATAGTGTTTGACAATTAGGTTGAAAGATTCCAATACTAACATATTTGTTTTCTGAGTTTTAAAAATGGAAACCTACCCCAGCAGCAGCCAATTTTACTGTTTGTGGAAAAATAACAAAACCGTGTAAAACAGGGAGTAACCACTCTTGTACTTTTGTCCAAAAGTTAACACCTATGTGGCAATACCAGAAAATATGTAAGAATTCCTCCACTTCCACACGACAAAAACGGCAGAAACGGGGTTCTTCGATGCCCAATATTTGTAACATCTTATTAGTAGCCAAAAATATTTACAATATCTTCAACTGAAACATTCAGATTGTGGAGTCTAATGTTCTATAAATGCTTCCCCCAGTAAGAGTTGAAATTGTGTGGGAAGGCATCTAATTTGTTGTGTTTTTCAAATGAAAATGGTACTTGTCTTTATTGATTGTATCGCTAGTTAACCATCTGTGAGATTTAATATGAGATCTACAAACAGTTTCTATTTCCTTTCCCTTTTTGTCTTCCATTCTGTTGGAATTGCTCCCAGTACCTGATAGTTTATCAGTATATTTGAATTCAACCATATGATCTGCCTCTGAATTTTCCTGAGGATAATGGCTCTGAATTCTCCTGAGGATAATATTGAAAATGCAAGAAAGCTTTTATTGATTATTTGAAGAATGGGTGCCTTCATAAAATATTCATATCTCTTGACTTAATGCAGTGTTTTTTAGAAATGTTAGAAAATGTATTAAAAATGAAATACAGAAATATATAATTTACATATATATTCACACCCACAAGTCAATATATGTTCAAATCACCTTTGGCAGTGATTACAGCTGTGAGTCTTTCTGGATAAGTCTTTAAGACTTTTGCACACCTGAATTGTACAATATTTGCACATTGTTTAAAAAAATTTTTATTCAAGTTTGTTGTTGGTCATAGCTAGACAGCCATTTTGAAGTCTTGCTAGATATTTTCAAGCTGATTTAAGTCACAACTGTAACTAGGCCACTCAGGAACATTCAATATCATCTTGGTAAGCAACTCCAGTGTGTATTTGGCCTTGTGTTTTAGGTTATTGTCCTGCTGAAAGCTGAATTTGTCTCCCAGTGTGTTGGAATGCAGACTGAACCAGGTCTTCCTCTAGGATTTTCCTGTGCTTAGCTTTATTCCGTTTCTTTTTATCCTAAGAAAAAAAGTCCCTTGCCGATGACAAGCATACCCATAACATGATGCAGCCACCACCATGTTTTAAAATATGAAGACTGGTACTCAGTGATGTGTTGTGTTGGATTTGCCTCAAACCTAACACTTACTATTCAGTAAATAAAGTTAATTTCTTTGCCACATGTTTTGCTGTTTTACTTTAGTGCCTTATTGCAAACATGTTTTGGAATATATTTATTATGTACAGGCTTCATTATTTTCACTCTGTCATTTAGGTTAGTGTTGTGGAGAAACTACAATGTTGTTGATCCATCCTCCGTTTTATCCTATCACAGCCATTAAACTTTGTAATTGTTTTAAAGTCACCATTGGCCTCATGGTGAAATTGGCAACCATTGGCCTCATGGAGCAGTTTCCTTCCTCTCCGGCAACTGAGTTAGAAAGGATGCCTGTGTCTTTGTAGTGATGGTGTATTGAGACACCCTCCAAAGTTTAATTAATAACTTTACCATGTCCAAAGGGATATTCAATGTCTGTTTTTTTACATTTTTACCCATCTATCAATAGGTGCCCTTATTTGCAAGGCATTGTAAAACCTCCGTGGTCTTTGTGGTTGAATCAGTGTTTGTTTGAAATTCACAGCTCAACTGAGGGACCTTACATATAATTGTATGTGTGGGGTACAGAGATGAGGTAGTCATTCAAAAAGTATGCTAAACACTATTATTGCACACTGAACATTCATTATCTTCTTTGATAAGCAACTCCAGTGTAGATTTGGCCTTGTGTTTTAGGCTATTGTCCTGCTGAAAGGTGAAATCATCTCCCAGTGTCTGGTGAAAAGCAGACTGAACCAGGTTTTCCTCTAGGACTTTGCCTGTGCTTAGCTCCGTTCCATTAATTTTTTTTATCCTGATAAATCCTGAGCAGTTTCCTTCTTCTCCGGCAACTAGTTAGGAAGAACATCTGTATCTTTGTAGTGACTGGGTGTATAGATTATTATTTTATAGGGCAAGGCAGCTCTAACCAACATCTCCAATATCGTCTCACTGATTGGACTCCAGGTTAGCTGACTCCTGACTTATATGAGCTTTTAGAGAAGTCATTAGCCTATTCACATACTTTTCCAACCTACACTGTGATTGTTTAAATTATGTATTCAATATAGACAAGACAAATACAATAATTTGTGTGTTATTAGTTTAAGCACACTATATTTGTCTGATGTTGTGACTTAGATGAAGATCAGATTAAATTTGATAACCAATTTATGCATAAATCCAGGTAATTCCAAAGGGTTCACATACTTTTTCTTGCCACTGTATTGACTCAAGACATTTCAGGTTTTTATTTTGTATTTATTTGTAAACATTTCTAAAAACATAATTCCACTTTGACATTATAGGTTAATGTGTGTAGTCCAGTGACGACAAATTCAGGCTGTAAAGGGGTGTGAATACTTTCTGAAGGCACTGTAGATAAACAGAGGTAATGAATGTGTTTTTCAAGGTCACTCTGCCATATAAAGACAAAGCTTTACCTTTCCACAGCAATAGTATGTTGTCAATTTTGGCTAGTTTCACATCTAAGTTCTCCTTTACAAGATCCTTCATTATTTTGGAATGTGGATGCCAAGCATGTCCACTGGGCCATTGCTCCACTTCATTGGTACACAACAGGGCAAAAGATAGTTGGACTTTCTTAAGGAACCCACTCTCAAAAAGGTATATTTCTCATAATTTGGTTTCAGACCCGATAAATTAGAAAAGTCATTCAAATCTTCAAAAAGAGCATCAGGTGATGATTGTTGAGGCTGAAAGGCAAATGCCTTTCATCTGCATATAAGGACATTTTGGTTGTAATACCACTGATACACAGACCTACTATACTAAACAAAAATAAACGCAAGAACTTCATGATTTTACTTAGTTACAGTTCATATAAGAACATCAGTCAATTGAAATAAATTCATTATGGCCGAAGCTATGGATTTCACATGACTGGGCAGGGGCACAGCCATGGGTGGGCCTGGGAGGGCATAGGCCCACCTACTGGGGACCCAGGTGCAGCCAATCAGAATGAGTTTTTCCCCCACAAAAGGGCTTTATTACAGACAGAAATACTCCTCAGTTTCATCGGCTGGTCTCCGGTGATCCCGCAGGTAAAGAAGACAGATTTGGAGATCCTGTACTGTCAAATTCTCTAAACAAACGTTGGAGGTGGCTTATGGTAGAGAAATGAACTTTAGATGTATGTAGCAACCTACCTATGTAGCAACCCTAAATAAAGCCAGATTGCTCACTTTGCTTATTACTTTCTTCATTCTAAGTGCTAAACATCTTGATAGAATATTGGTATCACAGCACAAATTGAGGGGTCTTCAGTTTGAGGTGCCCAGGGTTTATATAATGGGCATTTGCTTTCTGCTTCAATAGTAATGTAATCAGTCCCTCTCTTTGGGATGTTGATCATTCCCCATGTTCAAATGAAAAATGTAAGCAGGTGAGCAAAGGTTCTTAGTTTTCTGTAAAAATACCCTGTACACCTCAATTGGTATACCGTCAAAGCCAGGATATTTACCAGTTTGGAATGAGTTAATTGCCATTACTAGTTCATCGTCAGCGATCAACCCCTCACAGGATGCTATTTGTATTTCTGTTAAGCTGCAATATGTAACTTTTTGGGTGACCCGACCAAATTCACATAGAAAGCCATGGTCTATACTTTTTATTTTTCTCCAATGACCGAATTTGGCCATGATTGGGCAATTTTCAATACCTCATCTGCTAGGATATATGGTTTTGTTTGTATATTTCCATCATTATCCTCAGAAAGACCTGTGAAAACCAGGTTCTCTCTCATCGAATGGGACTGTAGGTCTAATAAATCCCCCTAGAGTCTATTGATACACCAGTGCGTCAATATAAGTAACACTTAAAAATTCCCATCAAAATCTTTCAGTTTAAGCTAGAGAAATCTGTTTTGTGGCATAGGCTGAGTCTCAATCCATCACATCCGCATCTGCGGTGGAAGGTGGCCAAGCTACAGTGGTGTTTGTCAGACCATGAGACATCCAGAAAATTGGTCTTCTCATGAAAACGTCTGTAGTGTCTGAACGGTTTGGCCTACAAAGCGAATATGGAAAGATGAGACTATCACGAAAACTATCCGTTTTGCTCTACGATCCCCACAAGTGTCACGGGACCCGTCTGAATGTAACTGGTACCAGTTTTTTTTTAATTAACGGAAGTATGGAGATAGTTTTGTGTCTACCACAAAAAAGGGGTTAAATATGTGTACAAGAAAAGCACAAATAAAACAAAGTACACTTGAAAACCTTTTGATTCCTTTTGATTTATTATTTCCATTTATGAATGTGTTATTCAATGCATTTTCATGGGATCTGGTACTAAAGGCCAAAGTCTATATTTGATCAAATATATACAGTACCAGTCAAAAGTTGACACACCTACTCATTCAAGGGTTTTTCTTTATTTTTACTATTTTCTACATTGTAGAATAATAGTGAAGATATCAAAACTATGAAATAACACACATGGAATCATGTAGTAACAAAAAAAGTGTTAAACAAATCAAAATATATTTTATATTTGAGATTCTTCAAAGTAGCCACCCTTTTACTTGATGACAGCTTTGCACACTTGGCATTCTCTCAACCAGCTTCATGAGGTAGTCATGCATTTCAATTAACAGCTGTGCCTTGTTAAAAGTTAATTTGTGGAATTAATTTCCTTCTTAATGCATTTGAGCCAATCAGTTGTGTTGTGACAAGTTATGGGTGGTATACAGAAGATAACCCTATTTGGTTAAAGTCCAAGAAGTTAATTTGTGGAATTAATTTCCTTCTTAATGCATTTGAGCCAATCAGTTGTGTTGTGACAAGTTATGGGTGGTATACAGAAGATAGCCCTATTTGGTTAAAGTCCAAGTCCATATTATGGCAAGAACAGCTCAAATAAGCAAAGAGAAATGACAGTCCATCATTAGTTTAGGACATGAAGGTCCGTCAATCTGGAGAATTAAGAACTTTGAAAGTTTCTTCAAGTGCAGTCGCAAAAACCATCAAGCTCTATAATGAAACTGGTTCATGAGGACCGCCACAGGAATGGAAGACCCAGAGTTCTCTGCTGCAGAGGATAAGTTCATTAGAGATACGAGTCTCAGAAATTGCAGCCCAAATAAATGCTTCACAGAGTTCAAGTAAGAGTCACATCTCAACATCAACTGTTCAGAGGAGACTGCATGAAATCAGGCCTTCATGGTCAAATTACTGCAAAGAAACCACTACTAAAGGACACCAATAAGAAGAAGAGACTTGCTTGGGCCAAGAAACATGATCAATGGAAATTAGACTGGTGGAAATCTGTCAGTTGATCTGATAAGTCAAAATTAGATATTTTTGGTTCCAACCACCGTGTCTTTGTGAGACACAGAGTAGGTGAATGGATGATCTCCGCATGTGTGGTTCCCACCGTGAAGTGGTGGAGGTGTCTGTGATTTAGAATTCAAAGCAGACTTAAACAGCATGGCTACCACAGCATTCTGCAACAATACACCACTCCATCTGGTTTGCGCTTCGTGGGACTATCTTTTGTTTTTCAACAGGACAATGATCCAACACACCTCTAGGCTGTGTAAGGGCTATTTGACCAAGAAGTAGAATGATGGAGTGCTACATCAGATTACCTAGCCTCCATAATCACCCAACCTCAACCCAATTGAGATGGTATTGGATGAGTTGAACCTCAGAGTGAAAAAAAAGCAGCCAACAAGTACTCAGTATATGAAAAGCATTCCAGGTGAAGCTGGTTGAGAGAATGCCAAGAGTGTGCAAAGCTGTCATCAAGGCAAAGGTTGGCTACATTGAAGAAGCTAAAATATATTTTGATTTGTTTAACACTTTTTTGGTTACTGCATGATTCCATATGTGTTATTTCATAGTTTTGATGTCTTCATTATTATTTTACAATGTAGAAAATAGCAAAATATATATATATATATTTGAATGAGTAGGTGTGTCCAAACTTGACTGGTACTGTATATCTAATTTTAGACCTACAAATTCAAAATCAAATAGCTAAATAATCCACGGTATGACCATCTTAGAACAATAATAACCCCCCAGTCTTAAACTCTAGAGAAATAACATTTATTTGAGCATTTTGTCACTTGATAATGAATTAACAGTAGTTGTGAATGTTTTGACATTACCTTTGAGCTGTAGGTTGTCTTTGATCAGGTATTTTAATTGGAGCTGGCTGAATTCCAGACTGGCTGCTAGGTCACTGAGATATTTGTGCACACATTTTTGTTGTTGCACATTTACCGCTTATTCTCCCCAATTTTGTGATATCCAATTGGTAGTTAGTCTTGTCCCATCGTTGCAACTCTCCTACAGACTCGGGAGAGGCGAAGGTCGAGAGCCATATTTAACAGTATAGCTTCCGTCCGTCCCCTCGCCCCTACCCGTACGCGAACCGGGGACCCTCTGCACACATCCACAGTCACCCCCGAAGCATCGTTATCGATCGCTCCACCAAAGCCGCGGCCCTTGCAGAGCAAGGGGAACCACTACTTCCAGGTCTCAAAGCGAGTGACGTCACCGATTGAAATGCTATTAGCGCGCACCACCGCTAACTAGCTAGCCATTTCACATCCGTAACACATGTGTCTACCGAAACACGACCCTGCCAAGCTGAACTGCTTCTTGACACACTGCTCACTTATCCCGGAAGCCAGCCGCACCAATGTGTCGGAGGAAACACTGTCCATTTGCACACAACTTCTAGCATGGATCATTTCTTGTCGACAGACTGTAGTACATTCCAAATCAAATGTCCATAGATTTGTTTCTGCATCTTTTCGCTCCTTGGGGAGCTTGTTCTAATGGTTAATGTTTTATAATCATAGAAAGAGAAATGGTTGTGCGCAGCTCAAATGTTCATTGTGACAAAAGTTCTGCGGGTGCCGCTGATGAAGGCTGCCGGTGAAACGCATCCATTTGTTCTGGCCTCTGTTGCTAAACATGACATTTGAGCTGAGCACATGTGTGTACAGCAAATTGTTTCTCATATAAACCTTTATATGCTCTTCTGTACAATTTGTGTTTACAGTCTGCAGTCCATGAAGACCTGCAGATATCAGGTGTTGCTGGCGGGAGAGACTGGACCTCTGAGGCGGATGGACACAAACCCTGGCCTCAGATCAGGACAATGGATCAGGAGCTGTCATGCTTCCTTCCCAAGTCAGAACCAGCACCCAACCGTGAGGGACAGAGACTCCACCACCACACAGAACACAACCAGTGGACAGGGGGACTGAACAATCTCAGTCCTGGTGGTCATCAGAGAGACAGAGGCTCCAATCAGGGATCCAGTCTGCAGCCCAGACCCTTCTCTTCACAGTCTCAGTGCAGGGAAGGAGCAGGACCTGGGGATGATAGAGACAGACCCTCCTGTTCCTATGATACAAACACCACAGTATCCATGATGAACAATGCAGGTCACCCTGGGTCTAGCCTTCCTCAGTTACCTCATGGTTACCCCACCAATACAGACAGGGTAAGGATGGGCGTTCACCACAAGATTTACCTTGCTTATAACACAGCACACAATCCAAACAACACCCAAACAATGACAAGAGGTCAAGGAGGGAGTTCAAAGACTAACCACCTGAGGGCGGTGGCTCCTGCTTCTACCTCCTCTGGTGTCATTGGGTCACAACATGGGAGGCTGAGCATTAGGACAGACGCAGACAAGCCGTACGCCTGCCCCACGTGTGGGAAGCGCTTTACTGAGGCGACCTACGTGAAGAAGCACCAGACCGTTCACACCAAGGAGAGGCCCTTCAAGTGCAAACTATGTCACAAGAGCTTCTCCTTCCTGACTAACCTTACCAGACATAGGAGTGTCCACAAAGGAGAGAAATTGTAGCAGTGTGGCTTGAGTTTTACACAGGGGATATCTGGGAACTGACATGACCAAAAGTATGTGGACACCTACTCATCGAACATCTCATTCCAAAATCATGGGCGTTAATATTGGTATCCCCTTTGCTGCTATAACAGCCTCCACTCTTCTGGGAAGGCTTTCCACCACATGTTGGAACATTGCTGCTGGGACTTCCTTCCATTCAACCACAAAATAATTCGTGAGATCAGGCACTGATGTTGGGCAATTAGGCCTGGCTCGCAATCGGCATTCCAATTCATCCCAAAGGTGTAAGATGGAGTTGAGGTCAGGGCTCTGTGCAGGCCAGTCAAGTTCTTCCACACCGATCTCAACAAACCATTTGTGTATGGACCTCACTTTGTGCACAGGGGCGTTGTCATGCTGAAACAGGAAAGGGCCTTCCCCAAACTGTTGTCACAAACTTGGATGCACAGAATCGTCTAGAATATCATTGCATGCTGTAGCGTTAAGACTGCCAGATTGTGAAGCGTGATTCATCACACCAGAGAATGCGTTTCCGCTGCTCCAGAGTCCAATGGGGGGCAGCTTTACACCATTCCAGCCAACCTTTGCCATTGCGCATGGTGCTCTTAGGCTTGTGTGCGGCTGCATGGCCATAGAAACCCATTTCATGAAGCTCCCGATGAACAGTTCTTGTGCTGATGTTGCTTCCAGAGGCAGCTTGGAACTGGGTAGTGAGTGTTGCCACCAACGATTTTTACGCGCTTCAGCGGTCCAGTTCTGTGATGTTGTGCAGCCTACCACTTTGTGGCTGAGGCATTGTTCCTACTAGACGTTTCCACTTCAAAATAACAGCATTTACAGTTGACCGGGGCAGCTATAGCAGGGCAGAATTTTGACAAACTGACTTGTTGGAAAGGTGGCATCCTGTGACGGTGCCACATTGAAAGTCACTGAGCTCTTCAGTAAGGTCATTCCAGCAGAAAATGTAATACTAGTTAGTTTGTATATGAATATGTAGTACTAGTTAGTTTGTAGTTAATTCTGTTGGTTTTGGATGTAGTAATGAACTGGATGAAGTGAACCAAGGAAATAATGAGTATGATGAGGCAGGGTAGATGATATGGTGATGGTTGGTGTGAAGGTGTCTGTAAAAACTCTTCACTGGTATAAAGTGTTGAAAATATGTGAAAGGTAATGTTGAACCTTTTCCAAAGTTTTTTCAAATGAATTGTATCAAAGCGAGGGTACTAGATTCACAGAAAAGTGTACCAGAGTGAGACAAGTTATTCTACTTGTCACGTATCATTTTGTGCAATATAAGTACTGTACTTCATGTTATGTGAGTGTATGACCATTTTGTTGAAATTAAATTCAAAATTGACTCTGTGCTGACTGACTTGGTTATTTTTGTATCATTTTAAGGACTGAGTTTCCTTTATCTCACTCTGACCAAAACATTATACTTCATTCATGAATCAACACATATGGAAAACCTTTTTTTACTCCAATGGCTCCATATTATTAGGTACTTGAATCACAGTGTTAGAGATGGACTAGACTTAATTTTAAAAAAAAAATGTTTTACCCACCTCCACATTCCCACAATTTGGGGAACTAAACCATTTTTTATTATGCAACTATTTATTATTCTAAATATATATTATTTTTTTCAAGGAGCCGTCCTTTCTCTTTTGGGGGTTTTTCTTTCCTTGTATTTGTTTCAATCGTAGGCATGTAATATCATTTACAGATATTACAAATAACCATCCCACAATAGGGAAATGGGAGCTAAATGTTCATGGTCACCCAGACTACCAGCCACATCTCCCCCAGACCACCCAACCCTCTTCAGTCCACTACCTCAGTGTGGTGGACACACAAAAACAAAGAAGTAATTACCTTAAACTAGAAAAGGACATGCACAGGAATCACATACAAAAATACAAAACAACCACAATAAATACAACTCAACAAACAAACAAAAACTAAACAAATAGAATTGTCATATTACTGGCAATCAGGAGCACCTTTCTTTTGTATATGAAATCAAGGCCCATCCTTCTTGATGTGTTATTTGGTCCCACTTATCAGTCAAATCTGGAGACCTCACACTTTCTTTTGCAATCTAGTGAATAATAGTGTTTGACAATTAGGTTGAAAGATTCCAATACTAACATATTTGTTTTCTGAGTTTTAAAAATGGAAACCTACCCCAGCAGCAGCCAATTTGACTGTTTGTGGAAAAATAACAAAACCGTGTAAAACAGGGAGTAACCACTCTTGTACTTTTGTCCAAAAGTTAACACCTATGTGGCAATACCAGAAAATATGTAAGAAATCCTCCACTTCCACACGACAAAAACGGCAGAAAGGGGGGTTCTTCGATGCCCAATATTTGTAACATCTTATTAGTAGCCAAAAATATTTACAATATCTTCAACTGAAACATTCAGATTGTGGGGTCTAATGTTCTATAAATGCTTCCCCCAGTAAGAGTTTAAATGTGTGGGAAGGCATCTAATTTGTTGTTTTTTTCAAATGAAAATGGTACTTGTCTTTATTGATTGTATCTCTAGTTAACCATCTGTGAGATTTAATATGAGATCTACAAACAGTTTCTCTTTCCTTTCCCTTAACTTTTTCTTCCATTCTGTTGGAATTGCTGTACCTGATAGTAAATCATTTCCAATACAATTGTGCACAGTGTAAAATTCCCATTACTATCAATGATATAATTAAAAAATATATATCTTCTTTCCAGAAACACATTTCCCAATTTTTTTAAATTCATCAGTATATTTGAATTCAACCATATGATCTGCCTCTGAATTTTCCTGAGGATAATGGTATGAATTCTACTGAGGATAATATTGATTTATTGATTATTTGAAGAATGGGTGCCTTCATAAAATATTAATATCTCTTGAATTAATGCAGTGTTTTTATGTATTGAATGAAAATGAAAATGTATTGAAAATATATAATATATAAATATATAATTTACATAAATATTCACACCCACAAGTCAATATATGTTAAAATCACCTTTGGCAGCGATTACAGCTGTGAGTCTTTCTGGATAAGTCTTTAAGACTTTTGCACACCTGAATTGTACAATATTTGCACATTGTTAACATTTTGTTTTTATTCAAGTTGGTTGTTGATCATAGCTAGACAGCCATTTTGAAGTCTTGCTAGATATTTTCGAGCTGATTTAAGTCACAACTGTAACTAGGCCACTCAGGAACATTCAATGTCATCTTGGTAAGCAACTCCAGTGTGTATTTGGCCTTGTGTTTTAGGTTATTGTCCTGCTGAAAGGTGACTTTGTCTCCCAGTGTGTTGGAATGCAGACTGAACCAGGTCTTCCTCTAGGATTTTCCTGTGCTTAGCTTAATTCCGTTTCTTTTTATCCTAAGAAGAAAAGTCCCTTGCCAATGACAAGCATACCCATAACATGATGCAGCCACCACCATCTTTTAAACTACACTGCTCAAAAAAATTAAGGGAACACTAAAATAACACATCCTAGATCTGAATGAATGAAATATTCTTGTTAAATAGTTTTTTCTTTACATAGTTGAATGTGCTGACAACAAAATCACACAAAAATTATCAATGGAAAATAATGTATTAATCCATGGAGGTCTGGATTTGGAGTCACACTCAAAATTAAAGTGGAAAACCACACTACATGCTGATCCAACTTTGATGTAATGTCCTTAAAACAAGTCAAAATGAGGCTCAGTAGTGTGTGTGGCCTCCACGTGCTTGTATGACCTCCCTACAATGCCTGGGCATGCTCCTGATGAGGTGGCGGATGGTCTCCTGAGGGATCTCCTCCCTGACCTGGACTAAAGCATCTGCCAACTCCTGGACAGTCTGTGGTGCAATTTGGCGTTGGTGGATGGAGCGAGACATGATGTCCCAGATGTGCTCAATTGGATTCAGGTCTGGGGAATGGGCGGGCCAGTCCATAGCATCAATGCCTTCCTCTTGAAGGAACTGCTGACACACTCCAGCCACATGAGGTCTAGCATTGTCTTGCATTAGGAGGAACCCAGGGCCAACCGCGCCAGCATATGGTCTCACAAGGGGTCTGAGGATCTCATCTCGGTACCTAATGGCAGTCAGGCTACCTCTGGCAAGCACATGGAGGGCTGTGCGGCCCCCCAAAGAAATGCCACCCCACACCATGACTGACCCACCGCCAAACCGGTCATGCTGGAAGATGTTGCAGGCAGCAAAACGTTCTCCACGGCGTCTCCAGACTCTGTCACATCTGTCACGTGCTCAGTGTGAACCTGCTTTCATCTGTGAAGAGCACAGGGCGCCAGTGGCATATTTGCCAATCTTGGTGTTCTCTGTCAAATGCCAAACGTCCTGCACGGTGTTGGGCTGTAAGCACAACCCCCACCTGTGGACGTCGGGTCCTCATACCACCCTCATGGAGTCTGTTTCTGACCGTTTGAGCAGACACATGCACATTTGTGGCCTGCTGGAGTTCATTTTGCTGGGCTCTGGCAGTGCTCCTCCTGCTCCTCCTTGCACAAAGGCGGAGGTAGCGGTCCTGCTGCTGGGTTGTTGCCCTCCTACGGCCTCCTCCACGTCTCCTGATGTACTGGCCTGTCTCCTGGTAGCGCCTCCATGCTCTGGACACTACTCTGACAGGCACAGCAAACCTTCTTGCCACAGCTCGTATTGATGTGCCATCCTGGATGAGCTGCACTACCTGAGCCACTTGTGTGGGTTGTAGACTCCGTCTCATGCTACGACTAGAGTGAAAACACCACCAGCATTCAAAAGTGACCAGAACATGAGCCAGGAAGCATAGGAACTGAGAAGTGGTCTGTTGTCACCTCCTGCAGAACCACTCCTTTATTGGGGGTGTCTTGCTAATTGCCTCTAATTTCCACCTGTTGTCTATTCCATTTGCACAACAGCATGTGAAATTTATTGTCAATCAGTATTGCTTCCTAAGTGGACAGTTTGATTTCACAGAAGTGTGATTGACTTGGAGTTACATTGTGTTGTTTAAGTGTTCCCTTTATTTTTTTTTGAGCAGTGTATGAAGACTGGTACTCAGTGATGTGTTGTGTTGGATTTGCCTCAAACATAACACTTACTATTCAGTATAAATAGGTTAATTTCTTTGCAAACATGTTTTGGAATATATTTATTATGTACAGGCTTCATTATTTTCACCATCTCATTTAGGTTAGTATTGTGGAGAAACTACAATGTTGTTCATCCATCCTCAGTTTTCTCCTATCACAGCCATTAAACTTTGAAATTGTTTTAAAGCCACCATTGGCCTCATGGAGCAATTTCCTTCCTGTCCGGCAACTAAGTTAGGAAGGATGCCTGTGTCTTTGTAGTGATGGTGTATTGATACACCATCCAAAGTTTAATTAATAACTTTACCATGTCCAAAGGGATATTCAATGTCTGCTTTTTTACATTTTTACCCATCTACCAATAGGTGCCCTTATTTGCAAGGCATTGTAAAACCTCCGTGGTCTTTGTGGTTGAATCAGTGTTTGTTTGAAATTCACAGCTCAACTGAGGGACATTACATATAATTGTATGTGTGGGGAACAGAGATGAGGTAGTCATTCAAAAAGTATGCTAAACACTATTATTGCACACTGAACATTCATTATCTTCTTTGATAAGCAACTCCAGTGTAGATTTGGCCTTGTGTTTTAGGCTATTGTCCTGCTGAAAGGTGAAATCATCATCCAGTGTCTGGTGAAAAGCAGACTGAGCCAGGTTTTCCTCTAGGACTTTGCCTGTGCTTAGCTTTTTTTTATCCTGATAAATCCTGAGCAGTTTCCTTCTTCTCCGGCAACTGAGTTAGGAAGAACATCTGTATCTTTGTATTGACTGGGTGTATAGATGATTATTTTATAGGGCAAGGCAGCTCTAACCAACATCTCCAATCTCGTCTCACTGATTGGACTCCAGGTTAGCTGACTCCTGACTTATATGAGCTTTTAGAGAAGTCATTAGCCTATTCACATACTTTTTCCAACCTACACTGTGATTGTTTAAATGATATATTCAATATAGACAAGACAAATACAATCATTTGTGTGTTATTAGTTTAAGCACACTATATTTGTCTGATGTTGTGACTTAGACGAAGATCAGATTAAATTTGATAACAAATTTATGCATAAATCCAGGTAATTCCAAAGGGTTCACATACTTTTTCTTGCCACTGTATTGACTCAAGACATTTCAGGTTTTTATTTTGTATTTATTTGTAAACATTTCTAAAAACATAATTCCACTTTGACATTATAGGGTAATGTGTGTAGTCCAGTGACACAAAATTCAGGCTGTAAAGGGGTGTGAATACTTTCTGAAGGCACTGTAGATAAACAGAGGCAATGAAGGTGTTTTTCACGGTTATTCTGCCATATAAAGACAAAGCTTTACCTTTCCACAGCAATAGTATTTTGTCAATCTTGGCTAGCTTCACATCTAAGTTCTCCTTTACAAGATCCTTCATTCTTTTGGAATGTGGATGCCAAGCATGTCCACTGGGCCATTGCTCCACTTCATTCGTACACAACAGGGCAAAAGATAGTTGGACTTTCTTAAGGAACCCACTCTCAAAAAGGTATATTTCTCATTATTTGGTTTCAGACCCGATAAATTAGAAAAGTCATTAAGATCTTCAATAAGAGCATCTAGTGATGATTGTTGAGGCTGAAAGGCAAATGCCTTTCATCTGCATATAAGGACATTTTGGTTGTAATACCACTGATACACAGACCTACTATACTAAACAAAAATAAACGCAACAACTTCATGATTTTACTTAGTTACAGTTCATATAATAACATCAGTCAATTGAAATAAATTCATTATGGCCGAAGCTATGGATTTCACATGACTGGGCAGGGGCACAGCCATGGGTGGGCCTGGGAGGGCATAGGCCCACCTACTGAGGAGCCAGGTGCAGCTAATCAGAATGCGTTTATCCCCACAAAAGGGCTTTATTACAGACAGAAATACTCCTCAGTTTCATCAGCTGTCTGGGTGGCTGGTCTCAGGTGATCCCGCAGGTAAAGAAGACAGATGTGGAGATCCTGTACTGTCAAATTCTCTAAACAGATGTTGAAGGTGGCTTATGGTAGAGAAATGAACATTAGAGACTCTGGGAACAGCTCTGGTGGACAGCATGCCAATTGCGCACACCTTCTAAACTTGAGAAACCCGTAGCATTGTAATGTGTGACAAAACTGCACATTTTAGAGTGGCCTTTTATTGTCCCCCAGCACAAGGTGCACCTGTGTAATGATCATGCTGTTTAATCAGCTTCTTGATATGCCACACCTGTCATGTGGATGGATTATCTTGGCAAAGGAAAAATACTCACTAGAGAGAAATAATATTTTCTTGTGTATGGAACATTTCTGTGATCTTTTATTTCAGATCAACATGGGACCAACACTTTACATGTTGGGTTTATATTTTTGTTCAGTATATATTGGAATTGTTCCTTATTGGGATGGCCAGAATCTCGATAGCCAATAAGAATAAATAAGGCGAAACTGGATCCCCTTGTCGGACCCTCTAAATAAATAAATACCCAATATTCACTACTTTACTCACCGGTTTCTGATATAAGCCTCTAAATCATTGAATAAACGATGATCAAAAGCCTCTTCAAAATCTGCACCTGTCTTTTCTTCTATTTCACAATGTTTAATAGTTTACAAAAAATAACCAATATTGACACCTATGTAGCAACCCTAAATAAAGCCAGATTGCTCAGTTTGTTTATTACTTTCTTCATTCTAAGTACTAAACATCTTGATAGAATATGGGTATCACAGCACAAAGTGAGGGGTCTTCAGTTTGAGGTGCACAGGGCTTATATAATTGCCATTTGCTTCCTGCTTCAATATTAATGTAATTAGTCCCTCTCTTTGGAATGTTGATCATTCCCCCTGTTCAAATGAAAAATGTAAGCAGGTGAGCAAAGGTTCTTAGTTTTCTGTAAAAAAATACCCTGTACCCCTCAATTGGCATACCGTCCAAGCCAGGAGATTTACCCGTTTGGAATGAGTTAATTGCCATTACTAGTTTATCGTCAGCGATCAACCCCTCACAGGATGCTATTTGTATTTCTGTTAAGATGCAATATGTAACTTTTTGGGTGACCCGACCAAATTCACATAGGAAGCCAAGGTCTATCCTTTTCATCTCAGTATAGCTTGCCGTTAATATAGAGCTTGTCAACAACAATATAAGCACCAAGCCAAGTCTATCTTCCTTAAAGCTGCAATATGTAATATTTTGGGTGACCCAATCAAATTCATATAGAAATGTGCGTTATAGATCTGTCAATCTCATTGAACGCAAGTATAAGAAGCGGTAGATCTGTTCTATGTGCTATTTCTTAAGTTTAGTTTTTGCATCTTTTACTTTCGGTTTTGTGCAACAGCTTCAGACAGTTGAAAAGATATTTCACATTGGTTTAGATAGTACAATGATTCTCTACACTGATTTCTTGTTTTGTCACATAAACTGAAATTAGACAAACTATTAGATTTTTTTGCAACCAGTGCTTCACATTGCATATTTAAGCATTGGGTAGGATGTTTTCCACTTGTTATTTCTTTCTTTAGGAAACTGGTCTTTAAGCCAAAAGTTTGTACTTTGTAATAGTCTACCCTTGGATTTAACTGGTATTTTTTCTCCAACAACCGAATTTGGCAATGATGGGGCAATTTTCAATACCTCATCTGCTAGGATATATAGTTTTGTTTGTATAACGTATTTTCCTAAGAATTTCCATCATTATTTTCAGAAAGACCTGTGAAAACCAGGTTCTCTCTCATCGAATGGGACTGTAGGTCTAATAAATACATATTATACTTATATTGATACACCAGTGCGTCAATATAAGTAACACTTAAAAATTCCCATCAAAATCTTTCAGTTTAAGCTAGAGAAATCTGTTTTGTGGCATAGGCTGAGTCTCAATCCATCACATCCGCATCTGCGGTGGAAGGTGGCCAAGCTACAGTGGTGTTTGTCAGACCATGAGACATCCCGAAAATTGGTCTTCTCATGAAACGGCTGTAGCGTCTGAACGGTTTGGCCTACAAAGCGAATATGGAAAATTGAGACTATCACGAAAATTATCCGTTTTGCTACGATCCCCACAAGTGTCACGGGACTCGTCTGAATGTAACTGGTACCAGTTTTAAAAATTAACGGAAGTATGGAGATAGTTTTGTGTCTACCACAAAAAAGGGGTTAAATATATGTAAAAGAAAAGCACAAATATTTCCTGAGCTTTCTTATATCTCCTAGATATAGGACAGACACTTCAAAACCTTATTCTTTTTTATTTATTATTTCCATTTATGAATGTGTTATTCAATGCGTTTTCATGGGATTTGGTACTAAAGGCCAAAGTCTATATTTGATCAAATATATACAGGGCCAGTCAAAAGTTGACACACCAACTCATTCAAGGGTTTTTCTTTATTTTTACTATTTTCTACATTGTAGAATAATAGTGAAGACATCAAAACTATGAAATAACACATGGAATCATGTAGTAACAAAAAAAGTGTTTAACAAATCAAAATATATTTTATATTTGAGATTCTTCAAAGTAGCCACCCTTTTACTTGATGACAGCTTTGCACACTCTTGGTATTCTCTCAACCAGCTTCATGAGGTAGTCACCTGGAATGCATTTCAATTAACAGGTGTGCCTTGTTAAAAGTTCATTTGTGGAATTAACTTCCTTCTTAATGCGTTTGAGCCAATCAGTTGTGTTGTGACAAGTTAGGGGTGGTATACAGAAGATAGCCCTATTTGGTTAAAGACCAAGTCCATATTATGGCAAGAACAGCTCAAATAAGCAAAGAGAAATGACAGTCCATCATTAGTTTAGGACATGAAGGTCAGTCAATCTGGAGAATTAAGAACTTTGAAAGTTTCTTCAAGTGCAGTCGCAAAAACCATCAAGCTCTGTGATGAAACTGGTTCATGAGGACCGCCACAGGAATGGAAGACCCAGAGTTCTCTGCTGCAGAGGATAAGTTCATTAGAGTTACTAGCCTCAGAAATTGCAGCCCAAATAAATGCTTCACAGAGTTCAAGTAACAGTCACATCTCAACATCAACTGTTCAGATGAGACTGCATGAAATCAGGCCTTCATGGTCAAATTGCTGCAAAGAAACCACTACTAAAGGACACCAAAAAGAAGAAGAGACTTGCTTGGGCCAAGAATCAATGGAAATTAGACCGGTGGAAATCTGTCAGTTGGTTTTCTCGAGTGTACGAAAGTTATTCTAATGATTGAAGTGTATGTACCTAGTATGTTGTACTAGTATATTAAGCTGACTTAAAAAACATATTTATGAGTTAGTTAATTAAGAAGCTGAATATAAAAGGTGTGACTTCTTACATAGAAATGGATCCGGCCTCTTGCTCAATAGCACAAAGCAGATCATTCAATATATGTTCTTACTGGTTCTAGACTATGTTGAAATCATCTAAATGAATGCAGCGACCACTTCATTAAAAACTATAGATGTATTTGACCGTGGACCATTTTGTTTTATAATGGGTACATGTTCATCTGGGTTTGTACAGAGTTGGGTAAATCAGCTCTTTGCTCCCCCTTACATGGGTAATAATCTCCAAGCTGCTCTAAACATTGATGTTTTGGTGTCTCTAGGTTCATCTCTAGACTGTTGAATGAGGCCTGTTACAACTTTCTTACAAAACCTTTAAAGAGGGTTTGTGAAACCATTCAGTCATGGATGTATGTAAAACATATTTAACACGTTTTGCAGGTTACAGAAGACTCCTGTTGTACTATGAATCCCAACTCATCCCTGTTAGATCTTGATGTGTTGGGCTCTCTATGTATGTACATGTTTATAATCCACATAGTGTGAATATTGTTTTCCATAAAGTTAATAACCCCCTAAACCGAAATATGAAATTACAGCTTCCCCTATCGTTAAAGCGTGAGATACATTTTTAAAACCAGTGATTTAATTCAAAATATTTAGTACATACATTTTAACACGTTATAATTCAAAATGTTTACTATTTCTTACAGATAAAGGGGCTGGTTAGCCCTGACCATTATCCGTTTCCAATTCACCATCGCAAAGACGCTTGCCCGCTCCATCAAAACTCCATAAGTTTTCCCTCCATGTATAGATCAACCGTCCTGCATGTAAATCCTGGGTATGCCCACATCATTAATTAATAAGATGGGTAGAAAACTGTTTAGCCATAAGTAAAGGCCTTTCATAAAAAGGCTGTCATGATTGCCTGTGCCACATATTTAACACGTATTGCTTGTTACAGAATACTACTGTTGTACATTTAATATCCACTAGCAGATTTCGTAGCATTTGCACAAATTCTGTCATGTTACTGTGGTCTTTTTAAAAGTCAATAAATATGTGTGTAAAGTGTACATGTTTGTTTCACTGTAGATTTGTTTAAGCCCACCTAGAAACACCTGATTTTATCCCACAGCATTAATTAATAAGCTGCGTAGAAGCTGTTTAGCCATAAGTAAAGGCCTTTCATAAAGAGGCTGTCATGATAAACCTGAATCTGAAATTACCTTTAGGGTCATTTCTTTGGGGTTCTAATCTCCCCAGGTGTACATGCACTGAAAATCCTTAGGCTGGAGCCATCTGGAAGCTCTGTACATATAAAGATAACTAAATAGGAAACTAGGCTGAGAAACATTATTTAGATGGCTGTTTTATTGTTGTTGAAAGCTTGAAATGGACACAATGCCAAGGGACCTTGTTTCTAACACACACACATCACACACACACACACACACACACACACACACACACACACACACACACACACACACATTCCTGCTTCATAGATAGCAACCATAAGGACAATAAAACTGGGGGTGGGGGGCCATACTCTTTCAAAAGTTCAAACACAGAACCCCCCCAGTTCAACCAGGTCCCTAGACATCAATCAGCATGCCAACTTCAAAGGATGCAATATAGATATAAAATAACACACCCTTCTAACATGTGACCACAGGAACAGGATGTCCTGGCCAGAGGCCCATATTTGGACATGTATACGTCATCATGGACACAGGGTCATAAATCAACATTTTGATTTTCTACTTTATTCTCTCTAACATAAATGACGGGTGTGTCACTGCCTTAATTAACTATTTGTTCGTAGAGAGCTCCCTTCGGGTGGTGGTGGTGCGGATCCGTGGTTGCCAATCCCAAGAGGTATTTTGTCCTTTTCTTCTCCCTCCTGTCTGGTAAATCCTCTCCTTTGGAGAAGCAATCACTCTTTTTTTCCCTCCAGTCTCTCCCACTGCCGGTTCCCTCCTCTCTCTTGTAGGGGGAAGAGAATAGGTAATTCATACCGTCAGCTGTGCTTACGTGCCTCTGATCACCTTGACTCACATGCCGGACTAGGCTACTATCCGTGGGACCAGCCTGCCCCCTGGTGGTCCTTCCACAATGGTGAATACATGGCTGTGTGCTCGAAGTTATACACTGCCAGCAACGGGTGTGGCTGAAAAAGCCAAATCCACTCATTTGAAGGGGTGTCCACATACACTATATATACAAAGGTATCTTACAAGAGCTTCTCCTTGAGTATCCTTATCAGACACAGGAGTGTCCACAATAGGGAGAAATTGTAGCAGTGTGGCTTGAGTTTTATTAGTATTGGTATTTTATTAGGATCTCCATTAGCTTTTGCAAAAGCATCAGGTTCTCTTCCTGGGGTCCACACAAAACATGACACAATACAGAACATTAATAGACAAGAACAGCTTATGGACAGAACTACATACATTTAAAACATCACACAGACTACATATGAGCACATACACACAAAAGATTTAGGTCAAACAGGGGAGAGGCGCTGTGCCATGAGATGTTCATTAATCTGTTTTTTTAAAACAGGTTTGCTTTTCACTTGAGCAATTGAGATGGAAGAGAGATCCATGCAATCATGGCTGTATATAATACTGTATGTTTCTTTAATTTGTTCTGGATTTAGGACTGAAAAGACCCCTAGTGGCATGTCGGGTAGGCTAAGTGTGTGTGTCAGAGCTATGTGTAAGTGGACTATGCAAAGAATTTGGAATTTTCAACACATTGTTTCTTATGAAAAAAGTGATGCAGTCACTTTTAGCCAAGAGAGACTGGTGTGTATATTATTGATATTAGCCCTCTGATTACAGTGAAGGGCAACACGTGCCGCTCTGTTTTGGACCAGCTGCAGTTTTTCTATGTCCTTTGCAGCACCAGACTGGGCAATAATCAAGATGAGATAAAACTAGAGCTTTCTTTGTGGAGTGTGGTGTCAAAAAAGCAGAGCATTATCTTTATCATGGACAGATCTCTCTCCATCTTTACAACCACTCAATTAATATGTTTTGACCATGACAGTTTACAATCATTTTCTGGTTAGATAAATAAAATACAAAAATCGAAGGTGCCTTTTGGCAAACTCCAAGCGGGCTGTCATGTGCCTTTTACTGAAGAATGGCCTCTGTCTGGCCACTCTACCATAAAGGCCTGATTGGTGGAGTGCTGCAGAGGAACTGTGGAGCTCTGTCAGAGTGACCATCGGGTTCTTGGTCACCTCCCTGACCAAGTCCATTCTTCCCCGATTGCTCAGTATGGCCAGGCGGCCAGCTCTAGGAAGAGTCTTGGTGGTTCCAAACTTCTTCCATTTAAGAAGGATTGAGTCCACGGTGTTCTTGGGGTTCTTCAATGTCCTTAATTTTTTGGAACCCTTCCCCAAATCTGTTCCTCAACACAATCCTGTCTCGGAGCTCTATGGACAATTCTTTTGACCTCATGGCTTGGTTTTTGCTCTGACATGCACTGTCAACTGTCAGACCTTATATAGACAGGTGTGTGCTTTTCCAAATCATGTCCAATCAATTGAATTTACCACAGGTGGACTCCATTCAAGTTGTAGAAACATCAAGGATGAATCAACATTCGGCGCCAAAAGAGATGGCCGCCTCGTTTCGCGTTCTTAGGAAACTATGCAGAATTTTGTTTTTTTTAATGTATTATTTCTTGCACTGTTACCCCAGGAAACGCTCGACCGCATTATCTTCCAAGAGAATTCTCTTCGATTATAATCACAGTCTGTATATCCCCCCCAAGCAGACACCTCAACGGCCCCGAAAGAACTTCATTGGACTCTATGTCAACTGGAAACCACATATCCCGAGGCTGCATATCGAAGTAAATGTGGAGTCCCGCTATGATATGGTGTGTGGTCCTCCCACTACGACTTGGGAAAACATGCAGTTTATTAGGCTACAGATTAAATCATTTATGAACTTCACAAGGTGGTTAAAGTGCACGGTGATCTTGATGCTTTTTTCCAATAAATATCGAGGGTCTGATTCTGGTGTCTTGATGATCGATATTTGACAATATTCTAGCTCTTATCCATAATAATTTAATCATGTAGCCTAGACTACCCAACCCTCACAGCCTTCCCGCACTGTATCTGCGAGCTGTTGGCTAGGGCGCACGTGCCAAGACCAGAGTAGGCACAGTTGCAATTTAACACAACAGTTTTTGTGACAAATCAGTCTATTTTTATTTGGTACATTAAAACATAACTTCTAAAATTATTTGTATGTGCACTACGTGATCACGCAGAGCCTTTCATCCGCAACAAGTCATTTTGATGGAAACATCTCTGGTGGGAAAATGTGCACATTGTTTTTATGCAGATGTTAGATTATTTGCATGAAAATCTGTTGCTAATTGGATCTAAACCTAGATATTATGAATCCCTCATGGCTGTGGCAAACATTGCCACTCAATCATTTACTTACTCAGCCACACGTCACACACTCAAAGTTGGCTGTATGTATACTGATCTACACTCCCCTAGTATTTATTTGGACAGTGAAGCTAAAACTTTTAATTTGGCTCTATTCCCAGAATTTTGGATTTGAGGTCAACTGTTTCATGTGAGGTGACAGTACAGAATGTCACTTTTTATTTGAAGGTATTTTCATAACTACAATGTCTTTAGAAACTATTCACTTTTTCCAAATGTTGTTACAGCCCGAATTTAACATTTATTAAATTGAGATTTGTTGACACTGGCCTACACACCCATAATGTCAAAGTGGAATGATGTATTCCGTAATTTTTACAAATTAATAAAAAAGCTGAAATGTATTGAGTCAATAAGTATTACGTCCCTTTTATGGAAAGCCTAAATAAATTCAGGAGAAACAAAAAAAAGCTTAACAAGTCACATAATAAGCATGTTTTTTGTATCCCACACATACAATTATTTGTAAGGTCCCTCAGTCGAGCAGTGAATTTCAAACACAGATTCAACCACAAAGACCTCACAAAGAAGGGTACAATTGGTAAAAAAAAGAAGACATTGAATATCCCTTTGAGCATGGTGAAGTTATTAATTACAATATGGATGGTGTATCAATATACACAGTTAATACAAATATACAGGTGTCCTTCCTAACTCAGTTGCCGGAGAGGAAGGAAACTGCTCAGGGATTTCAGCATGAGGCCAATGGTGACTTTAAAACGGTTACAGAGTTTAATAGCTGTGATAGTTTTCTCCTGAGGAAGGATCAACAACATTATAGTTAGTTCACAATACTAACCTAATTGTCAGAGTGAAAAGAAGGAAGCCTGTACAGAATATTCTCAAAACATGCATCCTGTTTGCGCTGTGCTGAATACAAAGTCTTATGTTTGTGGCAAATCCAATACAACAAATGACTGAGTATCACCATATTTTCAAGCATAGTGTTGGCTGCATCATGTTATGGGTATGCTTGTAATCGTTAAGGACTGGGGAGGTTTTTAGGATACAAATGAAACGGCATAGAGCTAAGCACAGGCAAAGTCCTAAAGGAAAACCTGGATCAGTCTGCTTTCCACCAGATACCGGGAGATGAATTTGTCTTTCAGCAGGCCAATAACCTAAAACACAAGGCTAAATCTACTCTACACTGGAGTTGCTTACTAAGAAGACAGTGAAGGTTCCTGAGTGGCCGAGTTACAGTTGACTTAAATCTACTTGAAAATCTATGGCAGAGCATGAAGAATTTTTAAAAGAATTTGGGGCAAATGTTGCACAATCCACGTGTGGAAAGCTCTACAGATATTTCCTTCGACCTCATGGCTTGGTTTTTGCTCTGACATGTATTGTCAACTGTGGGACCTTATATAGACGGGTGTGTGCCAATCCAAAGCATGTCCAATCAATTGAATTTACCACAGGTGGACTCCAATCAAATTGTAGGAACATCTCAAGGATGATCGATGGAAACAGCATGTACCTGAGCTCAATTTTGAGTCTCATAGCAAAGTTTCTGAATAAATAAGGTATCTGTTTTTTATGTTGAATAACTTTGCAAAAACCTGTTTTCACTTTGTCATTAGGAGGTATTGTGTGTAGATTGATGAGGACAAAATTAATAAGGCTGTAATGTAACAAAATGTGGAAAAAGTCAAGGGGTCTGAATACTTTCCGAATGCACTGTAGGTAGGCCTACCTATGTTAGCACATGTTGAATGGAAAAATCCTGATAATATACACAGTTGTTTTGTGAGAAGGTGTTAATGTTCACAGTTAGCTGAAAAGTACCAGTGGCTTGCCTTGGGCCCAAAGTGAGAGCAGGTCCGCCAGAACCATGGTCCGGTGAGATACGGGTGCTGCCCCGCGTAGATGGAAACAGAAAACTCTGATATGGAAATGCGCCATTAGTCTCTTGGGACCTCTCTTTTTATCTGCAAACAGAGGCTTTCACAGCTTTCCATATCTTAGGACAGAAAACATCTCAAAGACACAGGCTTCATTAGACTCCAAATTAGACATCACTGAATATTATGTTGCTATTATCTCTCTGTCCTCATAGTTTTCCTCTAGGGACTGGAACTGGAGAATATTTTCATAACGTCCTCCCACAAAATGACCTGCCCTGTCCAGTCTACACTCTCCCTTTACTGGCAGCTGGAGCGCAACAGCGCCTCTTCAACCTCAGGGGGCTGAAGCTAATTATTATGCTCACTCAGCTGTGCCTCACAAGTAATACAACAAATGATCTATTACGAGTCTGATCATATACCTAAAATGGTCTGAGAAGAACAACATTTCAGGGCAATTCAAGCATAGCCAATATGCATTGATAATGTATCGGGCCTATTGCACAAATCTCATTGCTACAGAACTTAATTGGTTAATGTTAAGATCTCGGCTTGCATTTAGACAAAGGAATTTTGACTCGGAAAAGGTTGGGTGACGACTGGTGTAAAGTTAGTTGAGTTATCTTACAAAGTAGCCTACTACTAGCACTGTAATATATAGTTTTTTTTTCTTTACATTTTCAAAATGTATTTACTTACTTGAATAGCTAACAGTGCCTCTGTTTTTTGGGTCCTTACAACAACGAAATAATGGACAATGTTCAAGATATATCCGGTGGTAGCAAAGCGCAGCCAGTAGCCATGTGGATGAATGGAGACTGGGCAAAAGGTGTGTACGTCACCAGAGCGGTTTAGAATGTGTTGTGACGTTTGACTTTACCAGCGTAATCCACTTTCAATTTCAATAAATATAAATCGCAAGACTGTCGACCACACTTCATAACTTGAAACAAGCATACGCAACAACTCTCTTCAAAATGTGTCCTACCCGGACAGAAAACAGTGACACGCAGAACCCTTCTACAGGGCTATGGGGGAGGGTTCTTGAACTGTAACATCCATTCAGAATCTTGCCCCTGGGAGCCAGCAGCCCATTCAAACCAATTTTGCAATACAAAATTCTCCAGACCTTCAAGGGAGGCGTGACAACGATGTGATTTCGAAGGTATGGTAATGCGAGACTATACTCATAGCAATCCCTCATTGCTCAATCAGAAGATGCTCGATAGCAGGATGCTCATATCAGATTTCTCGATCCAACATCCTCTCACTCTGTATCTCTTACAGCCAGTAGACATGGAGGATGGGAAGACTGATCTGCTGCTGGTCAAAGAGGAGATAATAGAAGACAGACCAAAGAGCATTGATCTGCTGAGTGGACTAAAGATAGGGGAGTAAGGTAAGAGAGAAATACATATAGCCTGCATACACTAATAGATCTTCAATTGGAATAGTGATGCACCTGTGTTAGTAAAATTATGATTAAATGACTGAACAAATCATTTTAAATGGAACTGTGACTAAGTAAACTTATACTCTGTTTTATTATATCTGATTAACAATATGAGTTCATAAGATGGGATTGTGTGACACAGACAAGGAGTAATTAAAGTTAATAAACACCATTCCAACTAGGAAGAAAGAAGTGGACTGTGTAAACAGATAAGGTCGTTAACCTATGGTTGAACCGACGAAACTGAGCTCTGGGGTGTTTAAGATAAGACAGTGAGTGCATTCCTGGTTTTCTGTTAATTAGAACTGTCAGCTGTGGTGATCGATAATGTTGAGGGGTCAAAAGTTACCTGGGAGTGTGTTAGTAAGTTAGAATGAACTTTTCACCTCACTTTGTCCCGGTCGAGAGGAGGGGATTCTGTTAAGCAATGAAATGACATCAGGTTATTTGTATATAAACTGTTGCTCGTGGGAACGTGGCAGCGCGCTCCGTGAATAAATTCTGTTACCTATTATTGAAATGGCTGGTCTCCGTCTATTTTATGCAAAGAAGAATCTTACAAATTCTCATAAAATAGATTAAGGGTTTTCAATTAATGAAAACACATTGGCATAATTAAATTACAGTAACAACCGGGCTATTTATTCTTCATTCATAAAATGAAATCAACAAACTTGTGTTTACATACAAAAACACACAATGTATGAACTTGACCTGGTAATTGACCCCAAAAAAATTAATGTAGAGCTTTCTCTGCCATGTTTGTAAAGTCTATTTTGTAACCTCTTTCTGTAGGTGATTGGCTGGAGGCTAACAGAGGAGACTGGGCGGCCATCTTGGATTCCCAGACGGGTGCAGCCAAGGGCCTGGGGGACGACATCACTGAGCTGGCCAGCACCAGAGGCGACATAGTGGAGGTCAGTGGATGGGACAGCGTCCTCAACTCTGGGCTGAGGAACAACATTCTTAACCACAACCAGAAACAAACCCAAAACAATAACCAGACTTAGTCTCCATGATAACAGACTGGCTGAGACCAGGGCAAGGTATAGATTTTGTCTGCGGGGACGGGGAGGTTTTGGTATGCAGCGGAAGAGAACAGACACAGGCTGGGCTAGCGATGCTCCGTCCTGCTCCTATAGTTGTGATTCAGAGAGACTGATGGGGCCTCAGGTTAACCCCCTAACAGGTGCTGCCTTCAGCCTGCCTTCTATAGGATATATCAACTGGAACATGGACCCTGCGACTACACAGACACCCCCTGGCCTTCGTCCTCCTCACACTCTCCTAATGTTAAACCAGACCTCAGACAATACCAGTGCCTCAACACTAAATGGCAACACAAGCCCAATGACAAATGACAGTAGAAGTAAGGCTATCAGTAGATCCGGTGGCAGAGAGAAGCGCTTCCTGTGTTCATTCTGTGGGAAAGTCTTCAGTTTCCCCAAACAAGTGTAGCTCAACCAGAGGATGCACACGGGAGAAATAATTTGGCTGCCATCTTTGTACCGGGCCAGTTTCTCCCAGTTGTCCAACCTGAAGAGGCACCAGAGAGTCCACACGGAAGAAATCCTACATCTGCCCTCAGTGTGAGAAGAGGTTCTCCCCCCAGCACCATCTGAAAATACACATGAAAGTCCACACGGGAGAAAGGCCGTTCGCATGTACACACTGCGTGGAAGAGTTTCTCAGAGAGGAGCTACCTCAGGATAGACCAGAAAATAGGAGGAGTACAGGTGGCGACTGAGCACGCACCCCTGAGGGGCCTCCGTTTTGAGGATCAGTGTGGCGGATGTGTCGTTACCTACCCTTACCACCTGGGTGCGGCCCATCAGGAAGTCCAGGATCCAGTTGCAGAGGGAGGTGTTTAGTCCCAGGGTCCTTAGCTTAATGATGAGCTTTGGGGGCACTATGGTGTTGAATGCTAATGATCATGATCATTAGAAAGCAAATTACAGACTCCTCTTTAAATCTGCGTATTCCTCCAAAGCTGTCCTGAGTCTGCACAACTCTGCCAGGACCTAGGATTAAGGGAGACACTCAAGTGTTTTAGTACTATATCTCTTGATACAATGATGAAAATAATCATGGTCTCTAAACCTTCAAGCTGCATACTGGACCCTATTCCAACTAAACTACTGAAAGAGCTGCTTCCTGTTCTTGGCCCTCCTATTTTTAACATAATAAACGGCTCTCTATCCACCAGATGTGTACCAAACTCACTAAAAGTGGCAGTAATAAAGCCTCTCTTGAAAAAGCCAAACCTTGACCCAGAAAATATAAAAAACAATTGGCCTATATCGAATCTCCCATTCCTCTCAAACATTTGAGAAAAATCTGTTGCGCACCAACTCACTGCAGACAAACAATGTATACGAAATGCTTCAGTCTGGTTTTAGACCCCATCATAGCACTAAGACTGCACTTGTGAAGATGGTAAATGACCTTTTCATGGCGTCAGACCGGGGCTCTGCATCTGTCCTTGTGCTCCTAGACCTTAGTGCTGCTTTTGATACCATCGATCACCACATTCTTTTGGAGAGATTGGAAACCCTAATTGGTCTACACGGACCAGTTCTGGCCTGGTTTAGATCTTATCTGACAGAAAGATATCAGTTTGTCTCTGTGGATGGTTTGTCCTCTGACAAATCAACTGTAAATTTCGGTGTTCCTCAAGGTTCCGTATTAGGACCACTATTGTTGTCACTATATATTTTACCTCTTAGGGTTGTCATTCAAAAACATAATGTTAACTTTCACTGCTATGCAGATGACACACAGCTGTACATTTCGATGAAACATGGTGAAGCCCCAAAATTGCCCTCGCTGGAAGCCTGTGTTTCAGACACAAGGAAGTGGATGGCTGCAAATGTTCTACTTTTAAATTCAGACAGAATAGAGATGCTTGTTCTAGGTCCCAAGAAACAAAGAGATGTTCTGTTGAATCTGACAATTAATCTTGATGGTTGTACAGTCATCTCAAATAAAACTGTGAAGGACCTCGGTGTTACTCTGAACCCTGATCTCTCTTTTGACGAACATATCAAGAATATTTCAAGGACAGCTTTTATCCATCTACGTAACATTGCAAAAATCAGAAAATTATGCAGAGAAATTAATCCATGCTTTTGTCACTTCTAGGTTAGACTACTGCAATGCTCTACTATCCGGCTACCTGGATAAAGCACTAAAGAAACTTCAGTTAGTGCTAAATACGGTTGCTAGAATCCTGACTAGAACCACATTTTTTATCATATTACTCCAGTGCTAGTCTCCCTACACTGGCTTCCTGTTAAGGCAAGGGCTGATTTCAAGGTTTTACTACTAACCTACAAAGCATTACATGGGCTTGCTCCTACCTATCTTTCCGATTTGGTCCTGCTGTACATACCTACACGTACGCTACGGTCACAAGACGCAGGCCTCCTAATTGTCCCTAGAATTTCTAAGCAAACAGCTGGAGGCAGGGCTTTCAGATGGCATGGCAGAGCTCCATTTTTATGGAATGGTCTGTCTACCCATGTGAGAGACGCAGACTCAGTCTCAACCTTTAAGTCTTTATTGAAGACTCATCTCTTCAGTAGGTCCTATGATTGAGTGTAGTCTGGCCCAGGAGTGTGAAGGTGAACGGAAAGGCACTGGGGCAACGAACCACTCTTGCGGTCTCTGCCTTGACGGTTCCCCTCTCTCCACTGGGATTCTCTGCCTCTAACCCTATTACAGGTGCTGAGTCACTGGCTTACTGTTGCTCTTCCATGCCATCCCTAGGAGGGGTGCATCACTTGAGTGGGTTGAGTCACTGACGTGGTCTTCCTGTCTGGGTTGGCGCCCCCCCTCGGGTTGTGCCGTGGCGGAGATCTTCGTGGGCTATCCTCGGCCTTGTCTCAGGATGGTAAGTTGGTGGTTGAAGATATCCCTCTAGTGGTGTGGGGGCTGTGCTTTGGCAAAGTGGGTGGGGTTATATCCTTCCTGTTTGGCCCTGTCCGGGGGGTTTCTTCAGATGGGGCCACAGTGTCTCCTGACTCCCCGTCTCTGCCTCCAGTATTTATTCTGCAGTAGTTTGTGTCGGGGGGCTAGGGTCAGTCTGTTATATCTGGAGTCTTATCTGGTGTCCTGTGTGAATTTAAGTATTTCGCTCTTTCTTTCTTTCTCTCTCTCTCTCGGAGGACTTGAGCCCTAGGACCATGCCTCAGGACTACCTGGCCTGATGACTTCTTGCTGTCCCCAGTCCACCTGGCCGTGCTGCTGCTCCAGTTTCAACTGTTCTGCCTGCTGCTATGGAACCCTGACCTGTTCACAGGAGGTGCTACCTGTCCCAGACCTGCTATTTTCAACTCTCTAGAGACAGCAGGAGTGGTAGAGATACTCTCAATGATCGGCTATGAAAAGCCAGCTGACATTTACTCCTGAAATGCTGACCTGTTGCACCCTCGACAACCACCGTGATTATTATTATTTGACCATGCTGCTCATTTTTTAACATTTGAACATCTTGGCCATGTTCTGTTATAATCTCCACCCGGCACAGACAGAAGAGGACTGGCCACCCCTCATAGCCTGGTTCCTCTCTAGGTTTATTCCTAGGTTTTGGCCTTTCTAGGGAGTTTTTCCTAGCCACCGTGCTTCTACACCTGCATTGCTTTCTGTTTGGGGTTTTAGCTGGGTTTCTGTACAACACTTTAAGATATCAGCTGATGTAAGAAGGGCTATATAAATACATTTGATTTGATATTATGGACTGGATCTTTATATATAGTTGAAGTCGGAAGTTTACATACACCTTAGCCAAGTACATTTAAACTCAATTTTTCACAATTCCTGACATTTAATCCTCATAAAAATTCCCTGTTTTCGGTCAGTTAGGATCGCCACATTATTTTAAGAATGTGAAATGTTCACATACACTCAATTAGTATTTGGTTGCATTGTCTTTAAATTGCTTAACTTAGGTCAAATGTTTCGGGTAGCCTTCCACAAGTTTCCCACAATAAGTTGGGTGAATTTTAGCCCATTCCTCCTGACAGAGTTGGTCTAACTGAGTCCGGTTTGTAGGCCTCCTTGCTCGCACACGCTTTTTTAGTTCTTCCCACACATTTTCTATAGGATTAAGGTCAGGGCTTTGTGATGGCCACTCCCAATACCTTGACTTTGTTGTCCTTAAGCCATTTTGCCACAACTTTGGAAGTATGCTTGGGGTCATTGTCCATTTGGAAGACCCATTTGCAACCAAGCTATTAACTTCCTGACTGATGTCTTGAGATGTTGCTTCAATATATCCACATAATTTCCCCTCTCTCATGAGGCCATCTATTTTGTGAAGTGCACCAGTCCCTCCTGCAGCTAGGCACACCCAGAACATGATGCTGCCACCCCCGTGCTTCACGGTTGGGATGGTGTTCTTCGGCTTGCAAGCCTTCCCCTTTTTCCTCCAAACATAACGATGGTCATTATGGCCAAACAGTTCTATTTTTGTTTCATCAGACCAAAGGACATTTCTCCAAAAAGTACGATATTTGTCCCAATGTGCAGTTGCAAACCGTAGTCTGGCTCTTTTATGGCGGTTTTGGAGCAGTGGCTTCTTCCTTGCTGAGTGGCCTTTCAGGTTATGTTGATATAGGACTCGTTTTACTGTGGACATAGATACTTTTGTACCCGTTTCTTCCAGCATCTTCACAAGGTCCTTTGCTGTTGTTCTGGGATTGATTTGCACTTTTTGCACCAAAGTACATTCATCTCAAGGAGACAGAACACGTCTTCTTCCTGAGCGATGGTCTGCATGGTCCCATGGTGTTTATACTTGCGAACTGTTGTTTGTACAGATGAACGTGGTACCTTCAGGTGTTTGGAAATTGCTCCCAATGATGAACCAGACTTGTGGAGGTCTACAACTTTTTTTCTGAGGTCTTGGCTGATTTATTTTGATTTTCCCATGATGTCAAGCAAAGAGGCACTGAGTTTGAAGGTAGGCCTTGAAATACATCCACAGGTACACCTCCAATTGACTCAAATGATGTCAATTAGCCTATCAGAAGCTTCTAAAGCCATTACATAAACAGAAAATTAAGGGCACAGTCAATTTAGTGTATGTAAACTTCTGACCCACTGGAATTGTGATAGTGAATTACAAGTTAAATAATCTGTCTATAAACAATTGTTGGAAAAATTACTTGCCAAAACTATAGTTTGTTAACAAGGAATTTGTGGAGTGGTTGAAAAATGAGTTTTAATAATTCCAACATAAATGTAAACTTCTGATTTCAACTGTATATACACTGTGTACAAAACATTAGGACACTGCTTTTTCCATTGCATGACTGACCAGATGAAAGCTATTATCCCTTAATAATGTCACCTGTTAAATCCAAAATCAGTGTAGATGGAGGGGAGGAGACAGGTTAAAGAAGGATTTTTAATTCTTGAGACATGTTTGTGTGCCATTCAGAGGGTGAATGGGCAACATAAAAGATGTGTCTTTGAACAGGGTATGTTAGTAGGTGACAGGCACACCGGTTTGAGTGTGTCAAGAACACTGCTGGGTTGTTCACGCTCAACAGTTAACCATGGGAATCAAGAATGGTCCACCACCCAAATGACATCCAGCCAACTTGACACAAATGTTGGAAGCATTGGAATCAATATGGGCCAGGATGCCTGTGGGATGTTTTCAATTGAGGCTGTTCTGAGGGCCCAAGGGGATGCAACTCAATATTAGGAAGGTGTTCCTAATGTTTTGTACACTCAGTGTTTGTGTAGGGTTGGATGGTGCAATTGGTGTGCCCCCCGAATTTGTGACAAAATGTGCAATTCACACTCCGATCTGTAAAAGGCAGCAGCAATAGGTTACGCCACGCAGCTTCTAGCCTACCGGAAACGCATACGAAGAAGAAAGGGAAGTGAACAGTGACCAACAATTTCCACGTTAGCTTTTTTGTTGTTATTTAGACGTTTATTAACAACCTGTAACTCATAATATGACTCATTTAACTGCACAGCATCGAATACTTATCCCATGTGGTGTTTAATTCGCTCTAGAGACAGAACGTGGTTGATAGATGTTATCTAGGTAACGCTAGCTAAGTTGCTAACAATGGCTAACTGTATGGTTTTTCACACTCAAATAGCCTCCATCATGGAGGTGCTAGCGAATGCAGCCGTGGCAGAGATCTGTAAACTCGTAGACGACGACTATGCAGTGTTTCGTTTGGAAATAACTCAAAGCCGGAAAGAAAACAGGGCTTTGCGGAGGAAACTACTAGAACTGAAGGTGGCACGGGAGCGCGCAGAGAGGACAATGCGAGAGCGCGTCGTCGCCAGTCGTCCCAGTAGTGTCAAGATCCTCGACAGATACAGAGGAATGGCAAGAGGTACGTTTTGCTGCTTGGCCTGTCGCGGATTATAAATTGCCCAGTGCCTGACGCCCTGTTACCCTCTGTTAAGATGTTACCCATAATTGGTTCTTGGTCAATTTTTGGATTGTATGCAATAATTCATCTGATTACTTAGCAATCTTGCGCAAAGGGACTATCATATTCTAAACACTGATTTACTGCATTGACTATTTACTCAAAAACAATGATGCATAATATATTGGTCAATACAATAAATGGTTTACCAGGAAGTTATGAGAATTGTTACCTTACATCCTTGCCAATTGTAGGCATCGTTAATAGTGTACAGTATAGCATTGACAGTAGTTAACCTAACCACCTCAATCACTCTCAGGTGAAGGACATCCCACTGGAGGCCAAAGGAGCTTTGTGAAGCCAGCGGGACACAATACATGGAGAGATGACCAACCAATCACTGTTGATGAGGGGAGTGGAACCTCAAACCAGCACGTTATTGTGATAGAGGTTCGTGTAAAAGTGTTTCATTACAAATTACAGTTACTTTGGAAATCAAATGTGGCCTGTTTGTCAGTAAGGCTCCCCTCACCTTTTCACTTGCTTACATGTACATCCTCATTTATCTGCCATAGGGGAGCTTGTGAGACTTCCCTACAACATTGATATCCTTGTGTCAGTCTGCAGATGCAGAGGCTACAGGTCCTGGGGTCAAGCAGGAGAGGTCTGAAGGAGAGGAGGATCCATGGCACAGCAGAGATATCCAGACTGGAGTAGCTGGAGCACCCCCTGTAGCCACAGAGGACCCCACCACCGCCCCAGCACCGCCCAGGACCCGACGCAGCATCACGGAGGTCAGTGGAACGCAGAACGCCGTCCTCAAGTCAGAGACCAAGACTTTAACTGTAACACACAGGCTCTTAAACACAGGATCTGACCACAGATCAGACCCAGAGAGACTGGGGCTGGGGAGACTGGGCTGTCCTGCTCCCGGCTCAGAGTTTTTACCGGTATTTCACCAGAGCCAGAGGATGGTTCATTCCCGTGGTGATAGTGATGTGTTAGACACTGGCGGTGATGATCCGTCTTATTCTTACGCTACAGAAATGGACCCTGGCAACATGCCCTTGGGTTTAGAGACACAGACTGATCTGTCTAGAGGGGACTGGAACCAGTACAGTAGTAGTGTATACTCTGAAGGGTGCCTAGATAAGGAAGGGGAGGTTATAGTGGTAGATGAAGTGACGGTGAAAGTGGAGGGCGACGCTCCTCCCACATGGAATGCAGATAGTCACCTTGGAGACGGACACTCACAGGGCAGAGATTTCTTAGATTACAGGGAAAGCTTAGAGACTGATCTAAATAACACCACCCACTCCCCTTTACACTTGTTCGGGGATCACGACCCAGTGTCCACATCGATGGGGCCTTCTGATTCACACAGCCACGTCCTTTTCGATCAGGTATTGAACTCAAACGACAGGGCTAGAGTCCCGGCTCAGGGAGTGGGAGCCACATCAGGCAATAGTAAAGAGAAACGGTTCCTCTGCATGTTCTGTAACAAAGGCTTCAGTTGCCTCCAGAAGGTGGAGAGGCACCAGAGGGTCCACACAGGAGAGAAACCCTACAGCTGTACCCAGTGTGAGAAGAGGTTCTCCCGCCAGGACCATCTGAAGATGCACCTGAAAGTCCACACAGGAGAAAGGCCTTTCGCCTGTACTCACTGTGGGAAGAGGTTCTCAGAGAGGAGATATCTCAGGATACACCAGCAGAAAAACCATTCCACTCTATAACATAAAGTAACCATTCCACACAGTCTTCTGACTTTTAGATCAAACCCTGCATTATTTTAAATGTCAGCAGAAAAGATCCACAGATTGTGTGATATTTAAGCCTAAAAACTATTTCATATTATTTGTTCTTTGTAGGCTATATGATGTTCAAACTTTCCCAAGGCAATTAGTGAGAAAATTAATTCAGTTTATCATGTTCATGCTGATTTCGTTGAGACTTGTGTGGTTTTCATATGGTGTATTTAACACTTGTTTGTTTAATAAACAAAAAAATGTTATTCTAAGACTTTCATTGACTCTAGACCCACACACTAACAAAAACCTACTGTACATGTTAAAATAGTTTGTAAGGTTTGTCAGATGACTTGACCCACATTGCCATATTTACAGTACCAGTCAAAAGTTGACACACCCACACATTCAAGGGTTTTCCCATTTTTTAAAACTATTTTTTACATTGTTGAATAATAGTGAAGACAACTTTGAAATAACACATGGAATCATATTGTAACCAAGGGTGTTAAATAAATCTACATTTATTTTAGATTATTCAAAGTAACCACCCTTTGCCTTGATGACAGCTTTGCACACGCTTGCCATTCTCTCAACTAGCTTCACCTGGAATGCTTTTCCAACAGTCTTGAATGAGTTTCCACATATGCTGAGCACTTGTTGGCTGCTTTTCCTTCACTCTGCGGTCCTACTCATACCAAACCATCTCAATTGGGTTGAGGTTGGGTGACTGTGGAGGCCAGGTCATCTGATGCAGCACTCCATCACTCTCCTTGGTCAAATAGCCCTTACACAGCCTGGAGGTGTGTTCGGTCATTGTCCTGTTAAAAAACAAATGATAGTCCCACTAAGCCCAAACCAGATGGAATGGCGTATCGCTGCAGAATGCTGTGGTAGCCATGCTGATTAAGTGTGCCTTTTTAATTCTAAATAAATCACTGACAGTGTCACCAGCAAAGCACCATCACACCTCCTCCTCCATGCTTCATTGGGAACCTCACATGCAGACATCATCCGTCCACCTACACTGCGTCTCAAAGATACAGAGGTTGGAACCAAAGAGCTCAAATTTGGACTCATCAGACCAAAGGACAGATTTCCACCGGTCTAATGTCCATTGCTCGTGTTTCTTGGCCCAAGCAATTCTTGTTATTGATGTCCTTTAGTATTGGTTTCTTGGCCATGAAGGCTGTATTCATGCAGTCTCCTCTGAACAGTTGATGTTGATGTGTCTGTTACTTGAACTCTGAAGCATTTATAAAATATATTTAGATTTGTTGAACACTTTTGGTTACTACATGATTTCATGTGTTACTTTATAGTTGATGTCCTCACTATTATTCTACAACGTAGAAAATAGTATATAAAAAAATAAAAACCCTTGAATGAGTAGGTATGTCCAAACTTTTGACTGGTACTGTATGTCCCCCGTGATGGGTTTAACAACAATGAAGTAATTCTGTAACCACAGTATAGGACTCAAACATAGTGGGGATGGGTAAACACTCTATATTGAAAGTGTGTTTTATCTGTGTGTACATGTACATACCTGAGGGAGTGTATGTATGTAATCTGTATAAGCTGTCTCTTCTAGGAGGAGGGTCCAGAGGTGCTGCTGGTTAAGGAGGAGGGGTGTGAGGAGGGTCTGGAAAACCCTGAGGTGACCATTGTCATGGAAGACAGCCAGACTACACCTCCTCCTGAACCCCCAGCTGAGCAGCACAGGACAACACACAGTCTCACAGAGGTAAGCCCACGGTAAACTAGTTTGAATGTTATTAGGTCAGGATTTCTGATCTAGGATTAGTTTAGCCTTTTAGATCAGAATGACTAAGATTATATAGACAAGTGGGGACCTGATCCTCGATCAATACTCCCACTCTGAGACTGTTTATTGATAAGGACCCAGGTCTTGATTAATTGTGCCTTAAGTGTGGGACCATGCCTTTTAATTATCAAACCAATAATGAGTGTCAAGTAATCAATTCAACTAACACGTTTGTGTAGTATCACATCAATCCCTCATTGCCCAATCAGAAGATGCTCCATAGGTGGGTGTTCAAATCAGATCTCTTGATCCAACATTATCACTCTATCTTTTACAGTCAGTAGTCATAGAGGATGGGAAGCCTGATCTGCTGCTGGTCAAAGAGGAGACGATAGAGGATGGACCAGAGAGCATGGATCTGCTGAGTGGACTAAAGATGGGGGAGCAAGGTGAGAGAGAAATAAATATAGCCTACATACAGTAGTAGATCTTCAATTGGAATAGTGATGTACCTGGTTATTTTTTCTTCATTCATAAAATGAAATCAGTACAATGTATGTTTACATACTAAAACACACACTGTATGAACTTCACCAGGTAATTGACAAAAAAAAACAGTTCTCTGCCATGTTTGTAAAGTCTATTTTGTAACTTTCAGGTGATTGGCTGGATGATAACAGAGGAGACTGGGCGGCCATCTTGGATTTCCAGACCCCGACCGGTGCAGCTAAGGTTCCAGGGAACAACATCACTGAGCAGGCCAGGACCAGTGACGACATAGTTGAGGTCAGTGTCCTCAACTCTGGGCTGGGGAACAACACTGTTAACCACAACCAGAAACCACAACCAGAAACAGACAGTCGAACACAAAACAACGACCAAACTTAGTATCCATAACAACAGATAGTCTGAGACAAGGTTGAGGCGTCGATTTGGTCTGCGGGGACGGAGAGGTGTCGGTATGTGGCTTGAGAAAACAGACACAGACTGGGCTAGCGATGCTAGGTCCTGCTTCTATAGTAACCCCCTAACAGGTGCTGCCTTCAGCCTGCCTTTTATAGGATCTACCAAGTGGAATATGGACCCTGGGACAAAACAGACACTTCCTAGCCTTGGTCCACCCTACACTTTCCGAATGTTAAACCAGACCTCAGACAATGTCAGTGCCTCAACATTAAATAGCCCATTGACAAATAACAGTAGTAGAGACAGAATCCGTAAAGGTGGCAGCGCCACAGAGAGGCGGTTCCCGTGTTCGTCCTGTGGGAAGGCCTTCAGTTTCCCCCTACAGGTGAAGAGTCACCAGAGGATTCACACCGGGGAGAAACCATTTGGTTGCCACCTGTGCCGGGGCAGTTTCTCCCAATCGTCCAGCCTGAAGAGGCACCAGGGGGTCCACACAGGGGAGAAACCCTGCAGCTGCCCCCAGTGTGAGATAAGGTTCTCCCACCAGCACCAGCTGAAGATGCACCTGAAGGTCCACACGGGAGACATGAACTAGTTAGTTTGTCGTCAATTAGTTTGGTTTTAGAGGTATAGGGAACTGGATAAGGTGAAATTAGGAAAGAAATCAAATCAAAATCAAATCAAATTTTATTTGTCACATACACATGGTTAGCAGATGTTAATGTGAGTGTAGCGAAATGCTTGTGCTTCTAGTTCCGACAATGCAGTAATAACCAACAAGTAATCTAGCTAACAATTGCAAAACTACTACCTTATAGACACAAGTGTAAGGGGATAAAGAATATGTACATAAAGATATATGAATGAGTGATGGTACAGAGCGGCATAGGCAAGATACAGTAGATGGTATTGAGTACAGTATATACATATGAGATGAGTATGTAAACAAAGTGGCATAGTTAGTGGCTAGTGATACATGTATTACATAAAGATGCAGTAGATGATATAGAGTACAGTATATACGTATACATATGAGATGAATAATGTAGGGTATGTAAACATTATATTAGGTAGCATTGTTTAAAGTGGCTAGTGATATATTTTACATAATTTCCCATCAATTCCCATTATTAAAGTGGCTGGAGTTGAGTCAGTGTGTTGGCAGCAGCCACTCAATGTTAGTGGTGGCTGTTTAACAGTCTGATGGCCTTGAGATGGAAGCTGTTTTTCAGTCTCTCGGTCCCAGCTTTGATGCACCTGTACTGACCTCGCCTTCTGGATGATAGCGGGGTGAACAGGCAGTGGCTCGGGTGGTTGTTGTCCTTGATGATCTTTATGGCCTTCCTGTGACATCGGGTGGTGTAGGTGTCCTGGAGGGCAGGTAGTTTGCCCCCGGTGATGCGTTGTGCAGACCTCACTACCCTCTGGAGAGCCTTACGGTTGTGGGCGGAGCAGTTGCCGTACCAGGCGGTGATACAGCCCGACAGGATGCTCTCGATTGTGCATCTGTAGAAGTTTGAGTGCTTTTGGTGACAAGCCAAATTTCTTCAGCCTCCTGAGGTTGAAGAGGCGCTGCTGCGCCTTCTTCACCCTGCTGTCTGTGTGGGTGGACCAATTCAGTTTGTCTGTGATGTGTACGCCGAGGAACTTAAAACGTACTACCCTCTCCACTACTGTTCCATCAATGTGGATAGGGGGGTGTTCCCTCTGCTGTTTCCTGAAGTCCACAATCATCTCCTTAGTTTTGTTGACGTTGAGTGTGAGGTTATTTTCCTGACACCACACTCCGAGGGCCCTCACCTCCTCCCTGTAGGCCGTGTCGTCGTTGTTGGTAATCAAGCCTACCACTGTTGTGTCGTCCGCAAACTTGAAGATTGACTTTGAGGCGTGCGTGGCCACGCAGTCGTGGGTGAACAGGGAGTACAGGAGAGGGCTCAGAACGCACCCTTGTGGGGCCCCAGTGTTGAGGATCAGCGGGGTGGAGATGTTGTTACCTACCCTCACCACCTGGGGGCAGCCCGTCAGGATGTCCAGTACCCAGTTGCACAGGGCGGGGTCGAGACCCAGGGTCTCGAGCTTGGAGGGCACTATGGTGTTAAATGCCGAGCTGTAGTCGATAAACAGCATTCTCACATAGGTATTCCTCTTGTCCAGATGAGTTAGGGCAGTGTGCAGTGTGGTTGAGATTGCATCGTCTGTGGACCTAAAGAATGAGTATGATGATGTAGAGTAGATGATATGGTGATGGTATCTATAAAAATTATTCAATGAAAAGTTACAACCTTATCCTGTTGTTTGATGCTGGTGTTTTATAATGAGGAAATTATAGTGCCTTAATTAATGTTTACTTGACATAAAGTGGTGAAACTGAGTGTAATGTAATAACCTTTTCCATAGTATTCTAAAATTAATTTTATCATTGCGAGGGTACCAGATTTACAGAAAATGTTAAGTGTTACCATAGTGAGAAAGTTATTCTAATTGTCACGTATCATTTTGTTGAAATTAAATAAAAAGCTGACTGACTTGGTTATTTATGGATCATTGCAGGGACTGAGTTTCCTTTATCTCAGTCGAACCAAAACAGTATACTTAATTATTGAATCAACGCATATGGAAATGTTTTTATAATAAACACCAATGGCTCTATATTGTTAGGTACAGTATTTCAATCAGTGTTAGAGATGTTTGACTGTGGTTACCATTTTATAATGTCATGTTTCTGTATGTACAGCAAAGAGTTTCTTATATAAACCTTTATGTTCTTCTGTTCAATTTGTGTTTACAGTCTGCAGTCAATGAGGACCAGTTGATATCTGGTGTTGCTTTTGGGAGAGACTGGACTTCTGAGGTGCCTGGTCACAAACCCTGGCCCCGGATCAGAACCCTGGGTCCGGAGCCGACACTCTTTCTTCCCGGGTTGAAACCAGGACAGAACCACAAGGGACAGAGACACCACCACACAGAACACAACCAGTGGACAGGTGGACTGAATAACCTCAGTCCTGGTGGTCATCAGAGAGACAGAGGCTCCAGTCAGGGATCCAGTCTGCAGCCCAGACCCTTCTCTTCACAATCTCAGTGCAGGGATGATACAGGGCCTGGGGCTGATGGAGATAGACCCTCCTGTTCCTATGATACAAACACCACAGTATCCATGTTGAACAGAGCAAGTCACCCTGGGCTTCAGCCTTCACAGAGAGTGGTGGGAGAAACCCCGGGTGATAGTCTATCAGCAGGTCTGTCTTCTCCTTCAGGGTTTCATCTAATGCCTGGTGACTTGGTTCATAGAAGGTCTGGACCTGGATCTAGGCTTCCTCAGTTACTTCATGGTTACCCCACCAATACAGACAGGGTCAGAATGGGTGTTCATCACAAGAGGTATCTAGCTTATAACACAGCACACAATCCCAACAACTCCCAACCAATGGCTAGAGGTCAAGGAGGGAGCTCAAACACTAACCACCTGAGGGCAGTGGCTCCTGCTTCTACCTCTGGTGTCATTGGGTCACAACGTGGGAGGCAGAGTATTAGGACGGATGCAGACAAGCCATACGCCTGCCCCATGTGTGGGAAGCGCTTCGCTGATGCAAATTATGTGAAGAGGCACCAGACCGTTCACACCAAGGAGAAGCCCTTCAAGTGCAAACTATGTTACAAGAGCTTCTCCTTCTTGACTAGCCTTATCAGACATAAGAGTGTCCACAAAGGGGAAAATCATAGCAGTGTGGCTTGAGAAGTACGCAGGGGATGTCTGGGAACTATTCTTTAGCTGAAATATAATTCTCATGTGAAGTGTCTTGGGGTAAGAGGATAATTAATCACATACCCCTCATTAACTTGTAATTTAAAAACAGGCTTGTGTAAATACTGGTTTTTAGAGAGACAATAAACCTAGGCTAGAACAAAGACAGTTTAATATTTACCTTACTGAGGTAATGTAGATGGAATAAATTAATTCTACTTTTCTAAACAAGTCTGCTCTCAGCTTGAAAGATACAGTACTTCTCATATGAGATTTGATGTGTAACATAATAAGCAGTACCATACTTCCAAGAACAGCACGCATCCATTTTTCATTTAGCTACACCTTTGAGCTATGATGCCAACCAATAAAGAAGGTTACGTATGTAACCACGGTTATGTGAGCTATATGGATCACTCCAATATATTGGTATCACTACGTGGTAGAGGGATACATCCGAGATGAGGATTTACAGATTTATTCCAGTGTACGGCTGGGATACGCCCCTATATATAGACCCCATGGCAGCGACACACGTTCTCTACATAATTTGAGGCGCCACTAGCACCGTAGAGGATTGGAGTAACCCATATAGCTCACATAACCGTGGTTACATACATAACCTTATATTTTTCACTATTTTGGATCACTCCAATATATTGGTATACCCGTACCAGATTTAGTCGGTGCTAGAAGTACCTGGCCAGTCAGCGGCAAAGTCCCAGCGCCGGATCGAGATGCAAGAGCTGTCAATGTGGAAGGGGGGTCCCGGCAATGTCCCGGGACGAGGCGGTTACGCCGAGGACTGCTGTACAAACCACAGAGGGAGGTGCCAGCTGGCCGCAGCACAGATATCAGCGAGGGGCACTCCTCTCAGTAGAGCCCAGGACGCAGCCATGGCAGGCAGATATAGCAGCCAAATACCCTCAGTGTAGAGACTGCCAAGCCCTCATCCAAACCAGACTGCAGGTATTGGAGGACTTACTGCACCATGCATGACTCGGGCACAACCTCAATACCAGTGCACCAAGAGCAGAACAACCGCCAGGCATGCTGCGGTTGTAGCCGGTGCCCTTGCCCGTCTGTGCTGTCCAGTTCCCGGCGGCACATCCTCCGCATCTTCACCCCACCTGAGAGAAAGGAGCGACAGCGCCACCTCAACAATGCCCTGAGGCACTGTAGTGGCGCTTCGGGTGCAGCCGGTGTGAGATGAACCACCATTGAAGAGGCCGGATTTGAAGCAGGCCCAGGGGAATCAGCAACAAGGCCGCCGTCAGCAAGCCCATCAGGCGTTGGCAGGTCAAGGCGGATTCTACCCACCCCTGCCAAAAGTGGTTGAGGCAAGATATGTTCGCCTGAACCCTTCTGGAGGGCAGGCGTGCTCATGAGGACTGAGTCCAGCTCCATGACAATGAAGGCCACCCTCATGGTTGGCGTCAGATGACTCTTGTCGTTTACAGTAATGCCCAGCCCGCCAATGTGGGTCAGGGCATGTCTCTGTGTGACAGGACCTGGGTCCAGACAACTGTCCAGATAATTGAGGATCAACAATCCTCGGGACTTGAGAGGTGCCAGGTCAGCATCCATGAACTTTGTGAAAGTGCGGGGTGCCAAGGAGAGCCCAAAGGGAAGATCCTGAATTCGTAAGCTGTCCCTTCAAAAGTGAATCGGCGGTACTGCCATGTGGCCAGCTGCAAACAGCCAGTGAGTTTACTTCCACGCAAGATATTAATACACTTATTATTATTAATACATTTACACATATGTGACTTACCAAGCGAACTTCAGGAAGTTTGTACCTCAAACTATATGAACGTCTGCCGAGAAAATGAAAGAGAATGTGTGTCGCGGCCTTGGGGTCTATATATAGGGGCGGACCCCAGTCTTGACACAGGTGTACACCGGAGTAAATCTGTAAATCCTCGCCTTGGATGTATCCCTCTGTTGCAGAGTGATACCAATATATCGGAGTGATTCAATATAGTGAAACATAGCAGAGTATTGCGGAGTAAACTACAGCTGCTGGAACTGAAGGTGGCACGGGAGTTCGCAGAGGACAATGCAAGAGCCCATCATCCCAGTAGTGTCAAGATCCTCGGTATCTTGACACTATATCTCCTCCAATACCGAGGAGTGGAATGGCCAGAGGTTCGTACATTTTGCGGAAGGCCGAGGCTGACTTGCGGCATTTCCACTAGTTACCACAATCACAAAGTCAATATTGTAACAATTTATAAACACAATAATGTACTTTTTGAACTTTATTTCCGGTTAGGTTAGGTTTAGGTTTAAAATCACATTTTAAGAAGATACATTGTAGAAATAGGATGGGGGGTTATGACTTTGTGGCTGTGGTAACTAGTGACGACCAGGTTGCGGGGCCTCTTGCGTGTGATGATCATAGGAGCATGTCAAATTAAAGCGGTCTATATTTTTCTGAAATGAAGGCATATATACATGTTCAATAATTTTCCAACCTCAAAATGTTGAATAAACAAAATCTTTGATTTCTTGTCAAACAGATGGATAAGGGGCCTTAGAAAATGTCTACCAGAATGTCTTAAAAGGTATTAGAAATACATCAAAACACGATGATGTTGAAGACCCATGCCAACATTGCCTTGTGGATTGAAATTCCGTTACCAAAAACCCACATCTTTAAGATATTCTCTCCCTCGTGAGGAGAGAGGATAAAATAAAAGTTCAGATGTAATAAGTGAAGGTAGACCTATCAATTAGTTATTGTTTTTACTGATATCAATTTTGTTTCTGAATTATTAAGTGATTAAAACTCAATATATAAAATCACTAATGTAATTTCGTCAATTGAATTGGCTGCAATGAGAAATCCTACTGGTCACAAACCACAGTTGAGTCACCTGCTACTGTCCTCCCCAGTGACATATTGTTATGTTCAGCTGATAACTGTTTTCTTTCTCTTTCTGTCACCTGGTGGTCAAAGTAAGTGTGTGAATAGTCTGGACAGCCCCTCCCTCTCTCTCTCCAATTAATGTCACCCCTCCTGGCTTATTGCAACCAGCTTGCTCACTCACTGAGCACAGACTGACCAGATGTCTACATTTATTCTGTCTGCCCTCGCATTGATTTCGAAGTCCACGACGCCAGTTTATGTTCCTGTCCGGACCAGCCTTTATTTTAATGTCCGTAGACGTCTGGACCGCCCTTCATTTTTCCAAACATTGACGTTCATGATTGGTTCAGATTTTGTCCCATCCGGACCAATTCGGAACCAGTCACAGACGTCTATGTTTCCCCTGTTTGGACAGTACAGTAGAGCAGAGTAAATACAAGTAGAGTATAGTTCAGTACAGTCCTGTACTGTTGAGTAGAGTAGAGTAGAGTTCAGAAGAGCACACTGGAGTTGAGTACACTAATGTACTGTACTCTATTGAGCTCTACTGTGCTGTACTTTGATGTTCAAACTTGTGAAACATAGAGGTCAATAGCTGGTTCAGATTTGATCTGGGCTGGACCAACCAAATTTGGTCTTGGTTTATGGCGGAGCTCATTAAAATAATAGCCTGTATGTAGAATAATACCCAAATATGCAAAGGAGGATATTGCTTATTTCTATCTTAGTGTACCAATTTATTATACATCACCATGAAGAGAATTACATTCATATCAATAAATAAGCATTTCTGTATAGCTAATAGAGGGACTCATGATGAAATTAATTTACCGCAATTCTGTTACCGGGTATAAATCCACTTAAACTTACTGTAGTTCAAAAACCAAAATATTTTTTTCTCAACTCAAGGTGTCATGTCATAGCTGACACCCCATTCTTTCTGCAGACATCTTTGAATCTTAGCAGATATTTATGATTTTGGAAAACGTGGTCACACAAACAGAGATTTTCCCAAAATTATTTTACTTAACTTTTCATCTGCACAGTTCCTCCAGTAAATGTGTTTTTGTACAAATGTTCCAATACATTGTTAAAAGTAGGCATAGAGTTGTATGGTTTGTTAAACTGTTCAATCAATGGTTTTTCGTTTGGCATACATTTTAGGGGAAAATTCGAAGTCTCAGCGTAATTCCGTTACCATGGAATTGCCCATTTGTTAACCACATATGGTTAACCAGAATTGGGTCTTGGTCAGTTTTTGGATAGTATGCAATAATTCCCCTGATTACTTAGCTAACTTGCACAAAGACACGATCATATTCTAACCACATTCTTGATTTACCTGCATTTCCTATTATTTACTAATAGAAAACAATATGATGCATAGAACATAATCAATCGATCTATGAATAGTATATCAAGAAGTTATGCGAAGTGTTACCTTACATCCTTGCTAATTCTAGACAGTGTCAAATAATAGTGTGCAATATAACTTTGAACATTGACAGTAGTGTCGTGCCTTTACTGTGATTAAATGAGATTACATTTTCAAATCGATTACCTAATGTTTAATTATTTGATTAAATTAATCAGGCAATAACTAACTCATTAGGAATCCGGGGCACCACGGAAGCATTAGTTTAAAAGAGCGGCTATCTTCCGAATCCACAGATCTGATGATATTTTATATCAATAGCAGTCAATCATTAATTATTCTTTACCTTCTATCAGTCTCATCTGAACGTAGTAAAATTATAAAAAAATAAAAAATCTGCACGAACTCTAGAATAAATTATGAATCAGCAACATACAAATTGGCTTAATTATTTATTTACTAACAAACTAAATAATCACAGAATACATAACAAAAAAACAGTAGATATTGGTTACTAACAATGATAGAAAAGTCCCTAGTGGGCTAAACCGATATGACGGCTTGGTAGACAAAGGGAAGGGAGTGTGGACTGAGAAAGAGCGAGAAAGACAACATGGATTCAGGACATGAAGTTGAAGTCAAAGTCTTTCGTCGTTGTAGGTGGTTAGATGGATACTTCAGAGTACCATTCAGAAATATTCTCATAGATCGCTGTTTCTGCAGTTGTCTGTATTCTCGTCCTAGATTTACGTAATTTCTGGCTGCAGACTAGTAATTATACGTCTAAGATTTGCTCTTATTCTGTAGGAATCGATAGTCTCAGAGTTTAACCATTTCCAGCCATGTAGCCAATACTCCACGAGGTATAATCTTGTCCTTTGGTAGAGTTGTAAATTTAAACCACTTCACACACCAGCGTCACCCAGCATTTTGGTCTTAGAAATTCAACCATTTGCAACCTTAGTTTACACCTGTGTTTGCGTGGTCTGGTGTGAATCTCAACAGGAGTGGGTTTTATACGTTTCACTAAAAAAGGGCGGTTCCATGAAGCCTAATGTGATGTCTGGGCTCACAGGGGTGTGGCCACTGACTAGTTAATCTTTATATGAAAATTCACACTCTCATTTAGAAGGTTATCACATTACATCTTTAAACATGAAACTATTTGTGAAATCACATACATTTCACAATATTTAGATGTAATCCTGACAGCTGGGAAATGTACACCTTAAGAGATACCGTTATGTGTGTTTCCTGTCCTTTATGAGATCACCAAATGAAACACACTCAACATAACTGTCCCTTAAGTCCCACATTTTCAAAAGTAGAAAGAATGTTCAATTCTCCCATTTTGGGGATTTAGGAGTTTGGCCAAGTGAAGTCCTTTGTTCTCTCTCTGTCATCTCTCCCTCTCTTTCTGTATGACCAGGGGTAGAGAGTGCTGATGAGGGGAGTGGAACCTCACACCAGCACATTATCATGATAGAGGTTCGTGTAATAGCATTACATCAAAATTACCGTACATCAAATGTGGCCAGTTTTTTTCAGAAAGGCTCCCCTCAGCTATTGACTTGCTTAAATGTACATCCTTAAATGTACATTTCTGCCATAGGGGAGCTTGTGAGACCTACTACATTGTTATCCAATTCAACTCATGTACCGGTAATAACATCTTCTCTTCTTGTCAGTTTGCAGTTGCAGGTCCTGGAGGATCGTCTCTGGTCAAGCAGGAGAGGACTGAAGGAGAGGCATCCAGACTGAAGCTGCTGAAGCGCACCCTGTAGCATCGGAAGACCTCACCAGCGCCACCCAGGACCCGAAGGGGCATCGCTAACTCCACAACTGCTAGTAAATTCACAAATGCTTTTCTATCCCTTAACACTGATCCTGAACAGTTTCAATTACATACTGTATGTCAGGCTGCTTTAGACTCAGTTATAACTAAGAATAAATTGTCTCACCCAGGTTAAATGAACACACTCGTGGTTGAAAAAAATGAAATTAGAAAGGCTGAACATAAATGGATGGCCTGCAAACTTAAAGTATTCTATGAGATAATAAAGGATCTGATAAGAAATTATAATGTTGTTCTTATGCTACTTCTTTACACTGAACTACTTCTCTACCTTGATCTACTTATCAACTCCGATCTCTAAGAACTCCCACAACTTGAAAATTCTGTTTAAGACAATTGAGCGTGTTGTTGGTGTCCCTCGGGTCAATTCTGGGCCCCATCCTTTTTTCCCTGTATATGCTTTCCCTTGGTGACATCACCCGCAATCATAACATTCAGTTTCACTGCTATGCGGATGACACGCAGCTCTATTTACCAATCAGACCCAGTGACCAAGCTAGCGTAGCTACCCTTCACAGGTCTCTTGCTGATCAAATGTTGGATGTTTGACCATTTTTCTCCGGATTAATTTTTTATTTTTTTTTTAAATCTGAGGTTGTTGTATTTGACCCCCACCTTGCTAGAACTCAGATTGTAGATATTGGTCATTTATCCACAAATGTAAAGCCTATGGCCTTAAACCTTGATGTCTTCTTTGGCCCTGACCTAAACCTTGATCTGCATGTAAAAAAAAACGTGTCAATTTCTGCTTTTATCATCTAAGAAATATAGCTAAAGTCAAGTCTTTTATCTCAGTCACTGATCTGGAGAAACGTATAAATGCCCCTATTTCCTCAAGACTAGATAATATACAGTACCAGTCAAAAGTTTGGACACAGCTACTCATTCAAGGGTTTTTCTTTATTTGTACTATTTTCTATATTGTAGAATAATAGTGAAGACATCAAAACTATGAAATAACACATTTGGAATCATGTAGTAACCAAAGAAGTGTTAAACAGATCAAAATACATTTTATATTTAAGATTCTTCAAAGTAGCCACTCTTTGCCTTGATGACAAGTGGAAAACGGTTAAAGACCTAGAGAATAAACCCTCCTCCTTAATGTTGATGATTGTTACTGACAAGAAGCACATGGCTGAGCTCTTTAATCACCACTTCATTAAGTCAGGATTCCTATTTGACTCAGCCATGCCTCCCTCCCCATCCAACATTTCCCACCCCTTCTAATGCGACTATCCCCAATGCTTCTCCCTCTTTTTCCCCTGCCCCGCTACAAAGTTTCTCCCTGCAGGCAGTCACAGAGTCCGAGGTGCTAAAGGAGCTCCTTGAACTTGACCCCAAAAAAACCTCTGCGTCAGATGGTTTAGATCCTTTCTTCTTTAAGGTTGCTGCCCCTATCATTGCCAAGCCTATCTCCAACCTTTTTAACCTGTCTCTCCTTTCTGGGGAGGTTCCCATTGCTTGGAATGCAGCCACAGTTCGTCCTTCATTTAAAGGGGGAGAAAGCTGATCCTAACTGTTATAGGCCTATTTTGATTTTGCCCTGTTTATCAAAAGAGTTGGAAAAACTTGTCAATAATCAACTGACTGGCTTTCTTGATGTCTATAGTATTCTCTCGGGTATGCAATCTGGTTTCTGCTCAGGTTATGGATGTGTCACTACAACCTTAAAAGGTCCTCAACGATGTCACCATTGCCCTTGATTCTAAGCAATACTGCTATTTTTATTGACTTGGCCAAAGCTTTTGATACGGTAGACCATTCCATTCTTGTGGGCCGGCTAAGGAGTATTGGTGTCTCTGAGGGGTCTTTGGCCTGGTTTGCTAACTACCTATCTCAAAGAGTGCAGTGTATAAAGTCAGAAAAACTGCTGTCTCAGCCACTGCCTGTCACGCTCTTCTCAATTTACATCAACAACATAGTTCAGGCAGTAGGAAGCTCTCTCATTCATTTATATGCAGATGATAGTCTTATACTCAGCTGGCCCCTCCCCAGATGTTGTGTTAAATGGTCTACAACAAAGCTTTGTTAGTGTCCAACATGCTTTCACTAGACTTAACCTTGTTCTGAACATCTCCCCCTTTAAATGTGGTTTGGTAAGAAATCAAATCAAATCAAATGTATTTATATAGCCCTTCGTACATCAGCTGATATCTCAAAGTGCTGTACAGAAACCCAGCCTAAAACCCCAAACAGCAAGCAATGCAGGTATAGAAGCACGGTGGCTAGGAAAAACTCCCTAGAAAGGCCAAAACCTAGGAAGAAACCTAGAGAGGAACCAGGCAATGTGGGGTGGCCAGTCCTTTTCTGGCTGTGCCGGGTGGAGATTATAACAGAACATGGCCAAGATGTTCAAATGTTCATAAATGCCCACACTTTTAACCTGGTTATATCACAAGGTGCTGCAAAGTTTTTTTTCAACTCCATCTTTGCGTACTCTTACGTTTGGGATTTTGCAGAACAAGCACAGGATCAACGACTTCTGCAGCACCACAGAGGGAGAAAGGTACATTTGATTATATCTACAGACACATGGAGACGTTCACGTACGGTAGCAACACCGTGGGATCATTGACAACTTTCTCCCTCAGCTAGGAAATATAGCTAAAGTCAAGTATTTTATCTTATACATTCAAGGACCACGAAAGGCTCATGTTCCTTGTCCTCCTTGTCCCACAACAGTTCCCCAGATATAGTGAAACCTTATCCAGTGCTGTATTCTTAAGTCTTTAGGAAAGCTTTGGGCTCAACTATGATCTGTTGCGGCTCAACTGAACTCATAGTAATGTACTCCATGTCTGACTTCGAGGGTAGGATTCCGGCCAATCTTATCCATGTTCTCCGGCAGAAGAGGCTGAATGAGAGTATGTACCAACTGAATCTGCTTACCGGTCTGGTTTTTACCATTCCTGTGTCCACATTCTCCACCCTGAAACGGATCAAGACTTACTCTAGGAATAACACCGGACCGGCCTGACTGTGAGCTTTGGCTTTGATCTCAATTGAGAAAGTACTTCTCTCAGATTTAAAATTCAAGGACAGCCCTAGACCTTTTCCACATTTTGTTGTTACAAATTGGAATTAAAACAAGTTTAATTGTCTTTTTTCCCCAACAATCTACACAAAATACTCTGTCAAAGTGGAAGAAAAGAATTGAGTAATGTAAAATACTAATCTTGATTAGATACGTTTAATACATGTTAGAATCACCTTTGGCAGCGATTACAGCTGTGGGTCTTTTTGGGTAAGTCTCTAAGAGCTTTGCACACCTGGATTGCACAATATTTGCCCATTATTTAATTCTTCAAGCTCTGTCATGTTGGTTGTTGATCATTGCTAGACAGCCATTTTCAAGTCTTGCCATTGATGTTCAAGCTGATTTAAGTCAAACTGTAACTAGGCCACTTAGGAACATTCAATGTTGTCTTGGTAAGCAATTTCAGTGTATATTTGGCCTTGTGTTTTAGGTTATTGTCCTGCTGAAAGGTTAATTTGTCTCCCACTGTCTGGTGGAAAGCAGACTGAACCATGTTTTCCTCTAGGATTTTGCCTGTGCTCTATTCTGTTTCCTTTTATAAAAAGTCCTTGCCGATGACAAGCATACCCAGCATACCTGTTTTATTTGCTGTCCGGGGTCCTGAATCAATAGTTAGGCGTATGTGTGGCTGAATTTATTCCACCTCTGTGTGAGTGTGTCTTATGGAACTGTTTCTGTGAAATGATGTATGGCTTTTAGGCCTTATATATCACATGGAGAATTAACGTAGCAGGTTAAGAGAACTAGGTTAAGTTTAGGACAAGGATTAGGGTTAGCTAAAATGCATTAAAAAAAACTTTATGGTGCGCAGTAGATGAGGGGTAGGGGGTATTCCCTGGAAAATAAAATATGCAATTTTTAAATGCATTTCCTGAAATTCTACACAGTTTGACTTATATTGCCTCTCTTGAGGGATGTTTTGCTGTATGCTGTTTTATAGCTACTCTCATGCTATTCTTCACAATTTGCCATGATGATGAGAGATTTTATTTTGCAGTTGTTAAGCTAATTTCCTGCTACCAAGACCAAAGTAGGCACATTTGCTATTTAATGTGGCAAAACTATGGTAGAGTTGAAAAATGCAATAGAAACACATTGAACATTAAATGTAGCTTTCGGTAAATTAAAAATTAAGGGAAAAAGTAATCACGCACTGATTTTTATCCACAAGTCAGTTTGGTGGAAACACAATGCTGGTGGGAAAAATGGGCATATTTTCTTTATGCATATTTTTGAATTTTCGCATGAAAATCTGTCGCCAATTTTTGGGAAATCTAGCTACAAAGTGTAATTCATTCTCACTCCAGAACAGTAGGCGACAATTAGTTGGAAATCTAGCTACAAAGTGTAATGAATTCACGCTCCAGAACAGTGGGCGAACGCAGCAGGCGGTGGCATACCCCCCCTAAACGATTTGTTGCGGACCGCCATAATACCATAGAGGAAGAAGTAAACGGAAGTGAACGGTGACCAATAATCATTTCCACGTTAGGGTTTTGTTATTTCAAAGTTTTTTTTAACACCCTGGAACTCAATATGACACATTTCACTACACAGCATCACATACCTACCCTATGTAGTGTTTAGTTCGCGTTGGAGACAAGACTTGGTTGATAGATGTTATCTAGGTAACTCTAGCCAGCTAGTTGCTAACAATGGCTAACTGTAACGGTATGGTTTTTCACACTCAAATAGCCTCCATCATGGAGGTGCTAGCAAATGCAGCCGTGGCAGAGATCTGTAAAGTCGTAGACGACGACTATGCAGTGTTTCGTTTGGAAATTTCTCAAAGCCAGAAAGAAAATAGGGGATTGCGGAGGAAACTACAGCTACTAGAACTGAAGGTGGCACGGGAGCGCACAGAGAGGACAATGCGAGAGCGCGTTTTCGCCAGTCGTCCCAGTACTTTCAACATCCTAGACCGATACAGAGGAATGGCAAGAGGTACATTTTGCAAAGGCGTGGGTGCGCGGCCTGTCGCCGTTCTATAGCTATAGAACAGTGCCTGTCGGCTAGTTCCCCTCTGCACGTGTGACTTGTGTTAACGAGAATTGGGTGTTGGATAGTATTCTATAATTCCTCTGATTGCTGAGCTATCTTGCACAAAGATACAATATCGTATTCTAACCAGATTCTTGATTTACTGTATTTCCTATTTACTAATAGAAAACAATGATGCATGAAACATAATCAATCTATAAATAGTATATCAAGAAGTTGATAAGTGTTACCTTACATCCTGGCCAATTCTAGACAGTATCAATAGTATACAATATACTGTTGAGCATTGACAGTTGCTAACCTAACCACTTCTTTTCCCCCAATCGCTCTCTTAGGTGAAGGACATCTGACTGGAGGCCACAGGAGCTTTGTGAAGCCAGCGGGACACAATAAATGGAGAGATGACCAACCAATCATTGTTGATGAGAGGAGTGGAACCTCAACCCAGCATGTTGTCATGATAGAGGTCAGTGCAATATTGTCACATTAAAATTACAGTACATCAAATGTGGCCAGTTCATTTCAGAAAGGCTCCCCTCAGCTATTCACTTGCTTACATGTACGTCCTCATTTATCTTCCATAGAGGAGCTTGTGAGACTTCACTACAACATTGTTATCCAATAAAACTAATGTACCGGTAATAACCTCCTCTTTTCTTGTGTCAGTCTGCAGGTGCAGAGGCTACAGGTCCTGAGGTGAAGCAGGAGATGACTGAAGTAGTGGAGGACCCACGGCACAGCGGAGACGTCCAGACTGGAGCGGCAGGGGAGCCCCTTGTAGCCACAGAGAACCCTACCACCACCCCAGCGCAGTCCAGGACCCAACGCAGCATCATGGAGGTCAGTGGAACACCGAACGCCGTCCTCAAGTTAGAGACCGACACAAAGACTTTAACTGTAACACACAGGCTCTTACATACAGGATCTGTCCACAGATCAGACCCAGAGAGACTGGGGCTGGGGAAGCTAAGCTGTCATCCAGAGCCAGAGGACAATTCATCAATCAATGGCAATATATTTGGAGTCTATTTAGTGACAAAAAAAGGGGTTAAATACATGTAGAAAATTACAAATGTTTCCCAATATTTTTTATATCTCTCAGATATAGGACAGACACTTCAGAATTAACTTACTTTAGATTTTCTTTGGAGGGGCTATCTGTTGTACAATGTAGTGAATCTCATATTCATTGCGTTTGTGTGGGCTAATAGCAGTAAGGTCCAACATGAGATTTTTTTCACATAGATTTTTTTTTTGGGGGGGGGGGGTACTTCAAGGGGTCTTAAAATTCAAAATCAAATATTAAAATTATTCTTGGTATGGCCTTCTTAAAACAATTCCATATAGTTTAGTAGAATCCCTCCCACCCTGGCTTAGACTGTTATGGGTTAAACTGACAGGCTTTTCTTTAGAGGAATGGGGTGGAAACTACCACTTCTTAGAAGCCTGTTTCAAACTGTGGGCTTCCTGTATAGATCGGTGATGAGTGTGTCATTTTCTTTAGTGATCTGAATGCCAAGGAAGCTGACACTATTGTAATCAAAGTCCACGGTGAAATGAAATGATCATTTGATTTATTAAGAAACTCATGGAACATCAAGCTCAGTGAGAGTCCCATCAAATAATACAAATATATCATCTATATAACATTGATATAGTTTGATCATGGATTAAAAAAAGGGATTCTGATCAGGGTTGGGAATGTGATCATGCTCTAAGCCAGTAGTTCCCAACCTTTTTCAGTTGTTGTACCACCAACTGAATTTTGCTCTGCCCGGAGTACCCCTGAAGTATCACCTCGTGTGCATTTTATCAGTAAGTCTATGGTCTCATGAGTCTTCTCAAGTACCCCCTGGGGTCCTAGTAACCCTGGTTGGGAACCACTGCTCTAATTGTCCCATATAAAGATGACCATAATTGGGTGCCATCGTACTCCCCATAGTGGTTCCATTTGTTTGTTAGAAAAAGTCACTTCTAAACGTGAAACAGTTAGTGTGGCAAAAAAGTATTTAGTCAGCCACCAATTGTGCAAGTTCTCCCACTTAAAAAGATGAGAGGCCTGTAATTTTCATCATAGGTACACTTCAACTATGACAGACAAAATGAGGGGGAGAAAATCCAGAAAATCACATTGTAGGATTTTTAATGAATTTATTTGCAAATTATGGTGGAAAATAAGTATTTGGTCAATAACAAAAGTTTATCTCAATACTTTGTTATATACCCTTTGTTGGCAATGACAGAGGTAAATTGTTTTCTGTAAGTCTTCACAAGGTTTGAACACACTGTTGCTGGTATTCTGGCCCATTCCTCCATGCAGATCTCCTCTAGAGCAGTGATGTTTTGCGGCTGTTGCTGGGCAACATAGACTTTCAACTCCCTCCAAAGATTTTCTATGGGGTTGAGATCTGGAGACTGGCTAGGCCACTCCAAGACCTTGAAATGCTTCTTACGATGCCACTCCTTCGTTGCCCGGGCGGTGTGTTTGGGATCATTGTCATGCTGAAAGACCCAGCCACGTTTCCTCTTCAATGCCCTTGCTGATGGAAGGAGGTTTTCACTCAAAATCTCACGATACATGGCCCCATTCATTCTTTCCTTTACACGGATCAGTCGTCCTGGTCCCTTTGCAGAAAAACAGCCCCAAAGCATCATGTTTCCACCCCCATGCTTCACAGTAGGTATGGTGTTCTTTGGATGCAACTCAGCATTCTTTGTCCTCCAAACACGATGAGTTGAGTTTTTACCAAAAAGTTATATTTTGGTTTCATCTGACCATATGACATTCTCCCAATCTTCTTCTGGATCATCCAAATGCTCTCTAGCAAACTTCAGATGGGCCTAGACATGTACTGGCTTAAGCAGGGGGACACGTCTGGCACTGCAGGATTTGAGTCCCTGGCGGCATAGTGTGTTACTGATGGTAGGCTTTGTTACTTTGGTCCCAGCTCTCTGCAGGTCTTTCTGGGATTTTTGCTCACCGTTCTTGTGATCATTTTGACCCCACGGGGTGAGATCTTGCGTGGAGCCCCAGATCGAGGGAGATTATCAGTGGTCTTGTATGTCTTCCATTTCCTAATAATTGCTCCTACAGTTGATTTCTTCAAACCAAGCTGCTTACCTATTGCAGATTCAGTCTTCCCAGCCTTTGACAGCTCTTTGGTCTTGGCAATAGTGGAGTTTGGAGTGTGACTGTTTGAGGTTGTGGACAGGTGTCTTTTATACTGATAACAAGTTCAAATAGGTGCCATTAATACAGGTAACGAGTGGAGGGACCTCTTTTTTTTCTTTGACCCCTTTTTCTTCCCAATTTCGTGGTATCCAATTGTTGTAGTAGCTACTATCTTGTCTCATCGCTACAACTCCCATACGGGCTCGGGAGAGACGAAGGTTGAAAGTCATGCTTCCTCCGATACACAACCCAACCAAGCCTCATTGCTTTTTAAAACAGCGCGCATCCAACCCGGAAGCCAGCCGCACCAATGTGTCGGAGGAAACACTGTGCACCTGGCAACCTTGGTTAGCACGTACTGCGCCCGGCCCGCCACAGGAGTCGCTGGTGCGCGATGAGACATCCCTACCGACCAATCCCTCCCTAACCCGGACGACGCTAGGCCAATTGTGCGTCGCCCCAGGGACCTCCCGGTCGTGGTCCGTTACGACAGAGCCTGGGCGCGAACCCAGGGACTCTGATGGCACAGCTGGCGCTGCAGTACAGCGCCCTTAACCACTGCGCCACCCGGGAGGCCCAGAGGAGCCTCTTAAAGAAGAAGTTACAGGTCTGTGAGAGCCAGAAATCTTGCTTGTTTGTAGGTGACCAAATACTTATTTTCCACCATAATTTGCAAATAAATTCATTAAAAATCCTACAGTGTGATTTTTCAGGATTTTTTTTCTCATTTTGTCTGTCATAGTTGAAGTGTACCTATGATGAAAATTACAGGCCTCTCATCTTTTTAAGTGGGAGAACTTGCACAATTGGTGGCTGACTAAATACTTTTTTGCCACACTGTATTTGTGAGTAACAGCTCTGCTAGGTCTCTGGTACATGAGGAGCTAGGCCAGGATTCTATAGGGCGTTTTTCAAAAAAGAAGCTAGTGGCCTCTTGTCCAATTTAGTGGGGTATTTATGTGTATGGGCTTTCAAACATCAAAACAGGCCACTGATATTAGCATTTTTCATGCATCATGTCCAAATAATCCAAAAGTATATCAAATTGATTGTGAAGCTCAACAAAGTCACATCTTTCCAATGACTTGAATGGGATTTGTACCACAAATGCTAAAACATTAGCATGTGAGACTCGGAGGTTGTGACTTGGTTTTGACTCGAATAATAGTGACTTGGTCCCTCCCACCTCTGGTTTAGAGACACAGACTGATCTGTCTAGAGGGGACTGGAACCAGTACAGTAGTAGTGTAAACTCAGAAGGGTGCCTAGATAAGAAAGGGGAGGGTCTGGTCGTAGATGAGGTGAAAGTGGAGGGTGACATTCTTCCCACATGGAATCCAGATAGTCACCTAGGAGACGGATACTCATAGGGCAGAGATTTCTTAGATTACAGTGAAAGTTTTGTGACAAATCTAAATGTTGCGACCCACTCCCCTTTACACACATTCAGCAATCGCGACCCAGTGTCCACATCGTTTCTTATTTTTAATCAGGTATTGAACTCAAATGACAGGGCTAGAGCTCAGGTTCAGGGAGGGGGAGCCACATCAGGCAACAGTAAAGAGAAACGGTTCCTCTGCATGTTCTGTAACAAAGGCTTCCGCTGCTCCCAGAAGGTGGAGATTCACCAGAGTGTCCACACAGGGGTGAAACCCTTCAGCTGTACCCAGTGTCACATGTGCTTTACAGAGGCTGGCAGCCTGAAGAGGCACTAGAGGAACCACACAAGGGAGAAATTGTACAGAAGAATGTGAGAAGAAGTTCTCCCGCCAGCACCAGCTGAAGATCCTCACTGGAGAAATGTAGTTCGCCTGTACACACTGTGAGAAGAGGTTCTAAATAGCGGACTTATATTTACACACATCATCATATTTATGTCCACCATGATGAGTTTAACAACAATGAAGTCATTCTGTAACTACAGTATAGGACTCAAATGTAGTGGGGAAGCGTAAACACTCCATGTTGAACATGTTTATTATCTGTGTGTGTGTACGTACCTGAGGGAGTATGTCTGTTTAATCTGTATCACCTTTCTCTTCCAGGATGAGGGTCCAGAGGTGCTGCTGGTGAAGGATGAGGGTTCAGAGGTGCTGCTGGTGAAGGATGAGGGGTGTGAGGAGGGTCTACGGAACCCTGAGGGGACCATGATCATGGAGGACAACCAGACTACACCTCCTGAATCCACAGAGGAACCAGCTGAGTTGCACAGGACCACACTCAGTCTCGCTGAGGTGAGCCCACTGTAAACTACTGTCTGAATGGTATTAGGTCAGGGTCTGTATCCACAAAGCCTCTCATTGCAGGAGTGATGATCTAGGATCAGTTTACCCTTTTAGATCATAATGAATAGGATTATATGGAAAGATCAGCACTTCTACTCTGAGACTCTTTGTGGATACGGGCCCAGTTCTTGATTAATTTAGTCTAAAGTGTGGGACCATGCCTTTGATCAAAGCATTAAATAAAGTGTCACGTAATCAAATCAACTAACACGTTTGCATAGTACTCATACCAATCCCTTGTTGCCCAATCAGAATATGCTCCATAGCAGGGTGCTCATATCAGATCTCTTGATCCAACATCCTCTCACTCTGCATCTCTTACAGCCAGTAGACATGGAGGATGGGAAGCCTGATCTGCTGCTAGTCAAAGAGGAGACAATAGAAGACGAACCAGAGAGCATTGACCTGCCAAGTGGACTAAAGAAGGGGGAGCAAGGTAAAGGAGAAATACATATAGCCCATTGTCTTACGTCAGCTGACGTCACTCCAACACCACGCTCGTTCCTCCTCATAGTACCGGTTTCAATTCAAGTGCCAATGCCGTTTATCAAACTCCAGGTGGTGCTTTGGCCAGATGACTTGAAAATAGAGCTCTTTGGCGTCGAAAAAATGAAAAATGGAAGCATATGCAAAAAAAAGTACCTCATACCTACGGTAAAATATGGTAGTAGAGCTTTAATGTTATGGGGCTATTTTGCTGTTCCTGTTTTTGCTTTATCTTTATCAGCGGTGCCAATAATTTGGGACCCGAGTTCTCTTCCATGTCTGTAAAGTCTATTTTGTAACCTCTTCCTGTAGATGGTTGGCTGGAGGCTAACAGTGGAGACTGGATGGCCATCTTGGATTCCCAAACCCAGACGAGTACAGCCAAGGGCTCCAGGGATAACATCAATAAGCCGGCCTGGACCAGAGGCGACATAGTGGCGGCCAGTGGATGGGACAGCGTCCTTAACTCTGGGCTAGGGAGCATTGTTCAACATAACCAGAAACTGACAGTTGAACACAAAACAACATCTAAACTTAATCTCCATGACAACATACTAGTTGAAACCAGGGCAAGGTGTAGATTTAGTCCGCTGGGATGGGGAGGTATCCGTATGAGAACAGACACAGACTCGGCTAGCAATTCTCCGTCCTGCTCCTATAGTTGTGATTCAGAGAGACTGATGGTGCCTCAGGTTAATGCCCTAACAGGTTCTGCCTTCAGCCTTCCTTCTAAAGGATCTATCAACTTGAACATTGACCCTGCGACAACACAGACACTCTCTGGCCTTCGTCCTCCTCACACTCTCCTGTTAAACCAGACCTCAGACAATGCCAATGCCTCAACACTTAATGGCTACACAAGTCCATTGACAATTGACAGTAGTAGTAGTATTGCTATCAGCAGATCCAGTGGCAAAGAGAAGCGCTTCCCATGTTCGTTCTGTGGGAAAGCCTTCAGTTTCCCCAAACAGATGGAGATCCACCAGAGGATGCACACGGGGGAGAAACCATTTGGCTGCCAGCTGTGCCGGGCCAGTTTCTCTCAATCGTCCAACCTGAAGAGGCACCAGAGAGTCCACACAGGGGAGAAACCCTACAGCTGCCCCCAGTGTGAGAAGAGGTTCTCCCGCCAGCACCAGCTGAAGATGCACCTGAAGGTCCATACAGGAGAGAGGCCGTTTGCCTGTACACACTGTGGGAAGAGGTTCTCAGAGAGGAGCTACCTCAGGATACACCAGCAGAAAATGCACACGGCCCATGTATAGAGTATAGAGAGACATGTAATGTAATACTAGTTAGTTTGTAGTTAATTCTGTTGGTAATGGATGTATCGGGAACTGGATGAGGTGAACTGAGGAAAGAATGAGTATGATGAGGCTGAGTAGATGATATGGTGATGGATGGTGTAAAAATGCTTCACTAATGAAGTGACAAACTTTGTCTTTAGGTGTTTTATAGTGAGATAATGATAGTGCCTTAATTCATGATGTATTGAAGCTGTGTGTAATATTGAACCATTTCCAAAGTATTCTATAGTTACATCAAAGCGAAGGTACTAGATTTACAGAAAAGGTCAATTGTGAGAAGTTTTTCTACTTGTCATGTATCGTTTTGTGCAATACATGTGATTTGTAATGCTATTTGTTTAAATTAAATACTAAATTGACTCTGCTGACTGACCTGATTATTTTTGTATCATTGCAGAGACTGAGTTTGGACTCCATGAATTGCTCCATATTGTTATTGCTTTGCAGGAAACTAAGTGATACTGGCAATAAACTTTTCCTTCTCCCTTAACCTGACCTCAACCCCTTTCATCACTAATCCATGGTTCTCTCCCCTGATCAATGCTGCCACGTGATTGTTTTCCCTGCACTCAGTACATTCCAAGCTTGATTGCATCCACCATATACCTTCCTCCTACAGATAACCATTAACCTCTGGTGTAGCCCCTTGGCTATAGCACCCCTCAGGTCTCTATAACTAATTATTAACATTTAAAGCTCAGAAATTCATACCCATCATTAGGTACAGGCTTGACTGTGGTTAGCATTTTATAACATGTTTCTGTGTACAGCAAAGAATGTCTTTTAAACCTTTATGCATTTCTGTATAATCTTTGTAGTTTCCAGTCCATGAAGATCTGCTGATATCCGGTGTTACTGGTTGGAGAGACTGGTGTAGAGACTGGACCTCTGAGGTGGCCCCGGATCAGGAGCAGTTACTCTTCCTTCCTGAGTCAGGACCCAACCAAGAGGGATAGAGACTCAACCACACAGAACACAACCGGTGGACTGAACAACCTCAGTCCTGGTGGTCATCAGAGAGACAGAGGCTCCAGTCAGTGATCCAGTCTGCAGCCCAGACCCTTCTCTTCACAGTCTCAGTGCAGGGATGGAGCAGGGTCTGGGGCTGATAGAGATAGACCCTCCTGTTCCTGTGATACAAAAGCACAGTACTCCTGTTTAACAGAGCAAGTCACCCTGGGCTTCAGCCTTCACAGATAGTGGTGGGAGAAACCCCGGGTGGTAGTCTATCAGCAGGTCTGTCTTCTCCTTCAGGGTTTCATCTAATGCCTGGTGACTTGGTTCATAGGTCTGGACCTGGATCTAGGCTTCCTCTGTTACCCCACCAATACAGACAGGGTCAGAATGGGTGTTCATCACAAGAGGTGTCTGGTTTATAACACAGCACACAATCCCATCAACACCCAAACAATGGCTCAAGGATGGAGGTCAGAAAACGTCCTCTGCTGTCATTGGGTCACAAAGAGGGAGGCCGAGTATTAGGACGGATTCAGACAAGCCGGCTCATGCGAACTATGTGAAGAGGCACCAGACTGTTCACACCAAGGAGAGGCCTTTCAAGTGCAAACTATGTTACAAGAGCTTCTCCTTCCTGACTAGCCTTATCAGACATAGGAGTGTCCACCAAGGGGGGAAATCGTAGCGGTGTGGCTTTATGTATGCAGAAGATGTTTGGGAACTATTCTTTAGCTGAAATATTATAGTTATATGAAGTGTCTTGGTAAGAGGGTAATTAATACCCCGCATTAACCTTTAGTTAACTTGTCATTTGAAACAGGCTTGAGTAAATACTTGTTTTGAGAGACAGTAAACTTAGGCTAGAACAAGGACAGTTTAATATTGATGATGGAATAAAGTCATTATTTTCTACTCTATTCTTGCTAAAAAAGAAGTTTATTCAGCTTGAAATACCGTGATCATGAATAGGAGTTTGTAATATGCAGTACCGGTTTTCAATTAACATACGCTCTTTGAGCTGACGTCAGCCAATAAGATCCTTGCTCTTCAGTAAACGGAAGTAAACAGTGACCAAGAACAAGTTCCCCGTTAACGTTTTTATTGTTAATTGGATGTTTCTTAAACACTGGTACTCAACATGATTAATTTGACTGCACAGTAGCTTACTTGGTGTTTAATTCGCTTTAGAGATGACTCGATAGGTGTTCTGGTAACGCTAGTTAGCTGCTAACAATGGCTAACTGTTTGGTTTTTCACACTCAAATAGCCTCCATCATGGAGGTACTAGCGAATACAGCCGTGGCAGAGATCTGTAAACTCGTAGACGACGACTATGCAGTGTTTCGTTTGGAAATAACTCTAAGCCGGGAAGAGAACAGGACATTGCGCAGGAAACTACAGCTACTAGAACTGAAGGTGTCACGGGAGCGCGTCTTTGCCAGACGTCCCAGTAGTGTCAAGATCGTCGACCGATGCAGAGGAATGGAAAGAGGTACATTTGGCAAAAGGTTGAGTCTGAGCGGCTTTCAAATCAAATTGTATTGGTCACATACACTTGGTTAGCGGATGTTAATGCGAGTGTAGCGAAATGCTTGTGCTTCTAGTTTCATCAGTGCAGTAATAGCTAACAAGTAATCTAACAATTCCCCAACAACTACCTAATACACACATCGACAGGGGTGAATGAGAATATGTACATAGAAATATATGGATGAGCGATGGCTGAGCAGCATTGGCAATATATGGTATAAAATTCATATGAGTAATGTAAGATGTGTAAACATTTATTTAAAGTGGCATTATTTAAAGTGACTAGTGATCCATTTATTAAAGTGGCCAGTGATTGCTGTTTAACAGTCTGATGGCCTTGAGATAGAAGCTGTTTTTCAGTCTCTCGGTCCCAGCGTTGATGCACCTGTACTGACCTCCTCTTCTGGATGGTAGCGGGGTGACCAGGCAGTGGCTCGGGTGGTTGATGTCCTTGATGATCCTCTTGGCCTTTCTGTGACATTGGGTGCTGTAGGTGTCATGGAGGGCAGGTAGTTTGCCCCCGGTGATGCGTTGTGTGGACTGCACCAACCTCTGGAGAGCCTTGCAGTTGACCCGAGCCACTTCCTGTTCACACCGCTAGAGACACCGAGAGACTAAAAAACAGCTTCTATCTCAAGGTCATCAGACTGCTAAACAGCAATCACTTTCAGATACACTGAGTGTACAAAACATGAATGACCCCTCCCATCAGAACAGCTTCAATTCGTGGGTGCATGGACTTTAAAAGGTGTTGAAAGGTTTCCATAGGGATGCTGGCCCATGTTGACTCCAATGCTCCCCAAACTTGTCTAGTTGGCTGGATGTCGTTTAGGTGGTGGACCATTATTGATACACATGGGAAACTGTTGAGCATGAAAAACCCTGCAGCGTTGCAGGCCTTGACACAAACCGGTGCACCTGGCGCCTACTACCATACCCCGTTCAAAGGCACTTAAATATTTTGTCTTGCCCAATCCCCCTCTGAATGCCTCAAATACACAATCCATGTCTGAAGGCTTAAAAATCATTATTTAACCTGTCTACTCCCATTCATATACACTAATTGAAGTTGATTCAACAAGTGACATCAATAAGGGATCATAGCTTTCACCTGGTCAGTCTGTCATGGAAAAAGCAAGGTGTTCTTAATGTGTTGTACACTCAGTGTAAATTTACATTAAAAACAACTCTGTTTTTGTCATGGAGGGCTCATTGCTTCAAAACATGGTTAAAAAATATGCTGCTCTCATTAAAAGGCATGCTTTCAGCTGTTATTACATTTTTTGTTGGTGATACCATAGAACTACTTTTTAATAGGATCTCTATGGGGGACACTTTATCTCGATAATTTGCAGCTTTTAAGCATGTGTCCATTAGGCCTGTTTTTTTTTAAACGCACAAATTAGATTGAGCAAAAAATGCCCTACTTGTGGTCATCTTAAATTAAACTGGTTTTTGACAGTATTAGTGGAGCACAATACCACAGAGGAGTTTACAAGGGAGGAACTCCCTCAAACTTTTATTCCATAGACTGGGATCCGGGTTATGCAGCTGTTACAAGAGCACATTTTTTACTGGCTGTCCATGGGTCGCATAAACAATGATTGATAGGTAGCTTAGCCTACACTTTTCAATTCAACCATTATTGGGGTAAAATACAACTATACATCTGTGAACAGCCATCCACAACCAGCACAGCGGCGGTGTGAATCACATAATGGCTATGTAGATATCAATAATAGACCTTATGTGATATCCATATCGCCCATAGGCTACACCACTGCTGTCAAATCAAATTTTATTAGTCACATGCTTCGTAAACTACAGGTGTAGACTAACAGTGAAATGCTTACTTACGGGCCCTTCTTAACCATTCAGAGTGAGAGAAAATAGAGAAATAATAGGAAAATAATTAATACATAATGAGTAACGATAACTTGACTATATACACAGGTACCAGTACCGAGCCGATGTGCAGGGGTACGAGGTAATGTAGATATGTACATATAACTAGGAATACCATGACTAGGCAACAGGATAGATAATAAACAGTAGCAGCAGGGTATGTGATGAATCCAAAAAGTTAGTGCAGAAAGGGTCAATGCAGATAACCAAATAGCTACCAGGGCTATTTAACTATCTATTTAGCAGTGTTATGGCATAGACCAGGCCTGGGCAACTCCAGTCCTCGGGGACCTGATTGATGTCACACTTTTGCCCAAGCTAACACAACTGACTCCAATAATCAACAAAACATGATCTTCAGTTAAAAATGCAATTATTTTCAATCAGGTGTTTTTGCTAGGGATGGGGGGGAAAGTATGACCCCAATCAAGCCCTCAAGGACTGGAGTTGCCCAGGCCTGGCTTAGAGGGTAGTAGCTGTTCAGGGTCCTGTTGGTTCCAGACTAGGTGCATCGGTACTGCTTGCCGTGCGGTAGCCGAGAGAACAGTTGATGACTTGGGTGGCTGGAGTCTTTGACCATTTTTAGGGCCTTCCACTGACACCGCCTGGTATAGAGTTCCTGGATGGCAGGGAGCTCAGCCCGAGTGATGTACTGGGCTGTACACACTACCCTCTGTAGTGCCTTGTTGTTGGTTACCAAGCAGTTGCCATACCAAGCGGTGATGCAGCCAGTCAATATGCTGTCAATCGCTCTCGACCTGCTCCTCTACAGCCCCGTCGATGTGAATGGGGGCGTGCTCAGCCCTCCATTTCCAGTAGTCCACGATCAGCTCCTTTGTCTTGCTGTTGAGGGAGAGGTTGTTGTCCTAGCACCACACTGCCAGGTCTCTGACCTCCCTATAGGCTGTTTCATCGTCGTCGGTGATCAGGCCTACCAACGTGTGCTGTCAGCAAACTTGATGATGGTGTTGGAGTTGTGCGAGTCCACGCAGTTGTGGGTGAACAGGGAGTACAAAAGGGGACTAAGCACACACCCCTGATGGGCCCCAGTGTTGAGGGTCAGTGTTGGCAGATGTTTTGTTGCCTACCCTCATCACCTGAGGGTGGCCCGTCAGGGATTCCAGGATCCAGTTGCAGAGGGAGGTGTTCAGTCCCAGGGTCCTTAGCTTAGTGATGAGCTTGGAGGGCACTATGGTGTTTAACGCTGAGCTGTAGTCAATGAACAGCATTCTCACATAGGTGTTCCTCTTGTCCAGATGGGAGAGGGCAGTGTGGAGTGCGATACAGATTGCATCTGTGTATCTTTTGGGGCCATATGCAAATTGGAGTGGGTTCAGGGTGTCCGGGATGATGGTGTTTATGTGAGCCATGACAAGCCTTTCAAAGCATTTCATGGCTACAGATGTAAGTGCTAGAGTGCGATAGTCATTAAGAAAGGTTACCAGGCCTTCTTGGGCACAGGGACTATGGTGGTCTGCCTGAAACATGTAGGTATTACAGACTGGGCCAGGGAGGTTGAAAATGTCACTTGGCAGCTAGTCAGTGGAGGCTCTGAGTACATGTCCTGATAATCCATCTGGCACTGTAGCCTTGTGAAAGTTAACCTGTTTAAAACTTCTTATGCCTTAGATCCCGTTAACGGGATCGACATAACAACAGCCAGTGAAAGTGCATGGCGCCAAATTCAAAACAACAGAAATCTCATAATTTTAATTCCTCAAACATAGAAGTATTTTACACCATTTTAAAGATAAACTTGTTGTTAATCCCAACAGTGTCCGATTTCAAAAAGGCTTTACGGCGAAAGCACACCAAACGATAATGTTAGGTTTGCGCCTAGTCACAGAAAAACACAGCCATTTTTCCAGCCAACAAGAGGAGTCACAAAAAGCAGAAATAGAGAGAAAAATTTATCACTAATCTTTGATCTTCATCAGATGACACTCATAGTACTTCATGTTACACAATACATGTATGTTTTGTTCAATAAAGTTCTCTCTTTTTCCCTTTTTGCTAGCGTGTTCAGCCCAGTAATCCGAAATTCTTGACGCGCTATCACTAGGAGCAGACAAAGTCAAAAAGTTCCTTTACAGTCTGTTGAAACATGTCAAAGGAAGTATAGCATCAATCTTTGGGATGTTTTTAACATAAATCTAAAATAATGTACCAACCGTAGAATTCCTTTGTCTTCAGAAATGCAATGAACTCAAGCTAACTCTCACGTGAACGCACGTGACCAGCTCATGCCACTCTGGCAGACCTCTGACTCATTCAGCTCCCATTCCCCCCCCTTCACAGTAGAAGCATCAAACAAGGTTCTAAATACTGTTGACATCTAGTGGAAGCCTTAGGAAGTGCAATATGACCCCATAGACACTGTATATTCAATAGGCAAAGAGTTGAAAAACTACAAACCTCAGATTTCCCACCATTGCCTGCCATATGAGTTCTGTTATACTCACAGACATCATTCAAACAGTTTTAGAAACTTCAGAGTGTTTTCAATCCAAATCTACTACTTATATGCATGTTCTAGCTTTTGGGCCTGAGTAGCGGGCAGTTTACTCTGGGCACCTTATTCATCCAAGCTACTCAATACTGCCCCCAGCCATAAGAAGTTAAAGGTGTTACTCACATCGGCTACACAGAGCATGATCACACAGTTGTCCAGAACAACTGGTGCTCTCATGCATGGTTTGTTGGTTTTTACATATCATAGGAAAATATTATTGCCAGGAAATAGAAACAGTAGAACGTGTGTTGATATAGTGTGGGCAGTATAAGGGAGAGAGATATTTGCGTCTGTATGAGAGAGAATGGGATACAGAAATGAAGTGTAATGAGTCCATTTGAGTAGAATATGAACTGATACAGTATCTGACCACCTCTTTTCCCCCAATCACTCTCTTAGGTGAAGGACATCTCACTGGAGGCCACGGGAGCTTTGTGAATCCAGTGGGACAGAATGCTTGGAGAGATGACCAAACAATCACTGTTGGTGAGGGGAGTGGAACCTCAATCCAGCACATTATCGTGATAGAGGTTAGTGTAATAGTGTTGCATAAAAATGGTGTTACTTTGTAAATCAAATGTGGCCAGTTTATTTTCAGGAAGGCTCTCCTCAGCTATTCACTTGCTTACATGAAACCCAGTACAAAAAAGGCTAGGGAATTATGCATATTTTTGAGTAATTATGCATAATTTGGCTTCATTTTTGGTGAAAAAAATGTCTAGATTTTATTGTATGTGCACTGTAGAGCCCATTATACTCAGTTGGTACTAAATATGAACAGAGGACATTTATTAACAAGCTCTTATTCAATTTGAAAAAATGATTAAACTGCCATAAACTCTACTATTTCTGAGATATTTACCTATTAGAAACAATTTGAATATCAAACTCTTAAATTACACACACTTACCATAAAACGTGCTAATTGTGATGGTAGCCATTTTGAAGAACCATAAAGAAAAAATGATGGTGACACACCCCCACGTGATATCATTGAAAAGCCCAGAATGTCCTCTCAAAGTTACAACAGGATCTAACACAGTGGCATGTATGGCTTTAGATCAAAAACAAATGTTCATTAGAAAGGACAAAAATGAATTACTGGGTCTCGGGATATTTCAGGAAGACTCCCCTCAGCTATTCACTTGTTTACATGTACATCCTCATGTATTTGCCATAGGGGAGCTTGTGAGACTTCCCTACGACATTTTTATCCAATTCGACTCATGTACAGGTAATAACCTCCTCTCTTCTTGTCAGTCTGCAGAGGCTGCAGGTCCTGGAGGATCATCTCTGGTGAAGCAGGAGAGGTCTGAAAGAGAGGAAGACCGACGGCACAGCAGAGACATCCAGACTGGAGTAGCAGCTGGAACGTCCCCTGTAGCCACGGATGACCCCACCATTGCCCCAGCGCAGCCCTGGACCCGAAGCAGTGGAACGCTGAACGCCGTCCTCAAGTCAGAGACCGACATCAAGACTTTAATTGTAACACAAAGGCTCTTGCACACAGGATCTGACCACAGATCAGACCCAGAGAGACTGGGGCCACTGGGTTGTCCTACTGCTCCTGGCTCAGAGTATTTACCGGTATTTCAACATAGCCAAAGGATGGTTCATTCCCATGGAGATGGTGACACGTTAGCCACTGGCGGTGATGATCTGTCTTGTTCTTACGCTACAGAGATGGCCCCTGGCAACATGCGCTTGGGTTTAGAGACACAGACTGATCTGTCTAGAGGGGACTGGAACCAGTACATTAGTAGTGTATACTCTGAAGGCTGCCAAGATAAGAAAGGGGAGGCTATAGTGGTAGAGGTGAAAGTGGAGGGTGACGCTCCTCCCACATGGAATGAAAATTGTCCGTCTCCTAGGTGACTCTCACAGGGCAGAGATTTCTTAGATTACAGGGGAAGCTTAGAGACAAATCTAAATTGCGCCAACCACTCCCCTTTACACGCATTCAGAGATCGCGACCCAGTGTGCACATCGATGACACGTTCCGATTCACACGGCCACTTCCTTTCAGAACTGAAATGACCAAAGGGCCAAGGCTCGGGGAGCAACATCGGGCAATGGTAAAGAGAAACGGTTTCTCTGCATGTTCTGTAACAAAGGCTTCAGCTGTACCCAGAAGGTGGAGATTCACCAGTGTCCACACAGGGGTGAAACCCTTCAGTTGTACCCAGTGTCACATGCGCTTCGCCCTGGCTGGCAAACTGAAGATGCACCTGATGGTCCACACAGGAGAGAGGCCATTCGCCTATAGGCATTGCGGGAAGAGGTTCTCAGAGAGGAGCTACCTAGGTTTCCATCCCAATTGGTGACAGATTTTCATTGTGAATATTGTAACCGTAAAAGCCTTGGTTTCATGCATGTTAACATCAAAAGCCTCCGTCCTAAGTTTGTTTTATTCACTGCTTTAGCACACTCTGCCAACCCTGATGTCCTAGTCGTGTCTGAATCCTGGCTGAGGAAGGCCAACAAAAATTCTGAAATGTCCATCCCCAACAACAACATTTTCCGTCAAGATAGAACTGCCAAAGGGGGAAGAGTTGCAATCTACTGCAGAGATAGCCTGCAGAGTTCTGTCATACTATCCAGGTCTGTGCCCAAACAGTTCGAGCTTCTACTTTTAAAAATCCACCTTTCCAGAAATAAGTCTCTCACTGTTGCATCTTGTTATAGACCCCCCTCAGCTGTGCCCTGGACACCATATGTGAATTAATTGACCCCCATCACTCTTCAGAATTCGTACTGTTAGGTGACCTAAACTGGCATATGCTTAACTCCACGGCCGTCGCACAATCTAAGCTAGATGCCCTCAATCTCACACAAATGATCAAGTAATCTACCAGGTACAACCCTAAATCACTAAACATGGGCACCCTCATAGATATCATCCTGATCAACTTGCCCTCCAAATACACCTATGCTGTCTTCAACCAGTATCTCAGCGATCACTGCCTCATTGCCCGTGTCCGCAGTCAAACGACCACCCCTCATCACTGTCAAACGCTCCCTAAAATACTTCAGAGAGCAGGCCTTTCTAATCGACCTGGCCGGGGTATCCTGGAAGGATATTAACCTCATCCCGTCAGTAGATGATGACTGGTTGTTCTTTAAAAGTGCTTTCATCACCATCTTAAATAAGCATGCCCCATTCAAAAAATGTAGAACTAAGAACAGATATAGCCCCTGGTTCATTCCTGACTTGACTGCCCTTGACCAGCACAAAAACATCCTGTGGCGTACCGCATTAGCATCAAATAGCCCCTGCGATATGCAGCTTTTCATTGAAGTCAGGAACCAATATACACAGCCAGTCAGGAAAACAAAGGCTAGCTTTTTCAAACAGAAATTTGCATCATGTAGCACTAATTTCAAAGAGTTCTGGGACACTATAAAGTCCATGGATAATAAGAGCACCTCCTCCCAGCTGCCCACTGCACTGAGGATAGGAAACACTGTCACCACCGATAAATCTACGATAATCAAGAATTTCAATAAGCATTTTTCTACGGCTGGCCATGCTTTCCACCTGGCTACCCCTACCCCGACCAACAGCTATGCTCCCCCCGCAGCAACTTGCCCGCCCCCCCCTACTTCTCCTTCACCCAAATCCAGATAGCTGATGTTCTGAAAGAGCTGCAAAATCTGGATCCCCTACAAATCAGCTGGGCTAGACAATCTGGACCCTCTCTTTCTAAAATTATTCACCGCAATTGTTGCAACCCCTATTACTAGCCTGTTCAACCTCTTTCGTATCGTCTGATATCCATAAAGATTGGAAAGCTGCCGCGGTCATTCCCCTCTTCAAAGGGGGAGACACTCTAGACCCAAACTGTTACAGACCTATATCCATCCTGCACTTCCTTTCTACTGCTTTCTAAAGTCTTCGAAAGCCAAGTTAACAAACAGATCAAATCCCACCGTACCAAGCCCCTCAGCCTTCTGCAAAATGTACCTCTTGTCATTCCTCTGTATCGGTCGAGGATCTTGACACTACTGGGAAGACTGGGGAGGACGCGCTCTCGCATTGTCCTCTCTGCGCGCTCCCATGATAGCGTTAGTTCCAGTAGCTGTAGTTTACTCCGCAATGACCTGTTTTCTTTCTGGCTTTGAGTTATTTTTAAACGAAACACTGCATAGTCGTCGTCTACGAGTTTACAGATCTCCAAACCATACAGTTAGCCATTGGCAGCAGCTAGCTAGCGTTACCTAGATAACATGCGTCTATCAACCAAGTCCTGTCTCCAACGCAAATTTTAGACTAACCGAGGTAAGTATTCCAGTGTGTTAAAACGTCTAAATACAGTAAAAACGCCCAAGTGTAAATTGTTATTGGTCACTGTTCGTGTCCGTTTACTTCTTCTGTGGTACTTTTGGGCGTTTGGCATCCCACGTTGTTAGTGTATTACCGCCACTTGCTACTGTGCTGGAGTGGAGTGTGGGCCAGAGACCCCGGAGGAACGAAATATTGCCTGCCTGTCCCGTTTATCTTAGAAAATGAAACAGATACTGTATCAGTTCATATTCTACTCAAATGGACTCATTACACTTCATTTCTGTATTCCATTCTCTCTCATACAGACGCAAATATCTCTCTCCCTTATACTGCCCACACTATATCAACACACGTTCTACTGTTTCTATTTCCTGGCAATAATATTTTCCTATGATATGTAATTACTTATTCAGCCGGCTGTGTCCCAACCTATGTCGAGTTAAGGTGGACTCCTATCATCTTTCACGTGCTCCCGTCCCCAAAGTTTTAAGAGCATCTTGACTGGCTGCACACCGCTTGGTACGGCAACTGCAAGGCACCCGACCGCAAAGCACTACAGAGGGTGGTGAGCACAGCCCAGTACATCACTGGGGCCAAGCTCCATACCATCCAGGAGCTCTATATCAGACAGTGTCAGAGGAAGGCCCAAAAACTGGTCAGACTCCAGCCACCCAAGACAGACTGTTCTCTCTGCTACCGCACAACAACAGCGGAACAGCTTGTAACCCCAAACCATAAGACTGCTAAATAGCTAATGAAATGGCTGCCCTTACTACCTACATTGACCCTTTTTTGTACTAATTCTCTTGCACTGACTCGGTACTGGTACACCCCGTATATATCCATGTTATTTTTTACTCCGTATTGTTATTCACTGTGTATTTATTCCTTGTGTCACTTTCATAAAAATAAAAAAAATCTTAACTCTGCATTGTTGGAAAAGAAACTGTAAGTAAGCATTTCACTGTTAGTCTACACCTGTTCTTTACAAAGCATGTGACAAAATTTGATTCCATTTTTCTCCTCTGTATATGGAAGAGATGCCTCCCCTTAGTGTCTCTATTCCACTGCTCCCGCCATCTCTGCACAAAGACTGTCCATATCAGGCCTTTTGCCTCTGCCTTGCTCATTGGAACTGTAACGTCCACCTCCCCACTGCTAAAACGCCTGTTTAGCCAGAACATCAGCTGCCTCGTTCCCCTCCACCCCCACATGGGATGGGACCCAAGTAAATCTTGTCTGTATACCCAACTGTTTCACTCGGCCATGGGTTTGTAGTACCTCATACAGCGGACCTTGTCTGGTGCTGCGTGAGCTAAAGGACTGCAGACGTATCAATACTGATGACATGCGACAGAGCAACCTACTACTCTGTCCGGATTCATATTCTGAGTCTTTGCGCCTGTATGATATCGAAACTTTCCAGTGATATCCTGGCTGCCGAACCATACGCTATACTGCCAAAGTCTATCGCAGATTGAATCAGCGGTACATACATTGTCCTCCGTGAGGAACGCCCAGCCCCCCACTCCAACCCTGTCAGACAGCGCATCACATTCAGAACCTTCAGAATATTCCCACCACTCTCTCAATGTGTTCTGCCCAGGTCAGCCTAGTGTCAAAGTACACCCCTAGGAACCTGAAGGCTCCCAGCCTCTCCAAGTTTCTCCCATACAACCTCAGGCATACCTCATCTCCAACCTTCCTCATGGAACACTGTCTGACTTCTCTACAGAGAATCTGAATCCCTACTTTAATGACCACCTCATCTACATCTTAACTGTGTATGATACATTTCTTCCACTAAGCCCCATCTGCAAATAAAGACCTTCCAATAATCTGGCCTACCTGAGAGTAAACATCATTGATATTGATTGAGAACAAAAGAGGACTAAATCACGCTCCCCTGCGGTGTACCGTTATCCACCAAGTAGCTGCCTGATAGAGATTTCCCCACCCTCACCTGGAGAGACCTTCCAAACAGTTGACCGTTCTACGCCCATAAGGTCAAGCTTGATTAGCAAACCCTCCTTCAACATCATATCATACGCCTTCCACATAAAAAAAACACAGCCACAACCACCTCTTATTGACCTAGGCCTTCCTGACCTCTGCTTCTAAGCAGAGCACTGGGTCCATAGTTCCCCTTCCTGAACCCACTCTGCTGTGGCGATATTACCTCCCTGTTCTCCAGGAAGTAAGTTAGTCTCTCCGTAATCATACGTTCCATAATCATACATACATGAGATGTTAGGGCTATTGGCCGATAGCTTGTTGGGTTTCTGGATTGCTACCACTACTGCCTCCTTCCAGCTGGCCAGTAGTTTCCCTTCCTCTCACACTCAGCTGGCCAGTAGTTTCCCTTCCTCCCACACTCTGTTGTACAGGCCCAATATATTATCCAGCGCCTCATCGCTGAGATGGGCCAATATGACATAGCAAACCTCATCTTTCCCAGGTGAAGTTAATCCAGCCTTGCCTATTGCTGTCTTCATCTCTGCCATGGTAAATGGTGCATCCAATACATCATTTACATCCTCCCTCCTGTCCATCACTCCAGGTTGCTCCTCTCCCGTTTTCTCTCCCCCTTCTTTGACAGATTAGCTGAGCTCACTTCCTTAAAATACAGTATTCACACCCCTTGGCTTTTTCCACATTTTGTTGTGTTACAGCTTGAATTTAAAATGGACTACATTTAGATGTTTTGTCACTGGCCTACACACAAAACCCCGTAATGTCAAAGTGGAATTATGTTTTTCGAAATGTTTACAAATTCATGAAAAGCTGAAACGTCTTGAGTCAATAAGTTTTCAACCCTTTGTTATGACAAGCCTAAATAAGTTCAGGAGTAAAACTGCATAGCAAGTCACATAAGTTGCATGGAGTCACTGTGTGTGCAATAATAGGGTTTAACATGATGTGTGAAGTTATTAATTACACTTTAGATGATGTATCAATACACCCAGTTACTACAAAGATACAAGGCTTCCTTTATAACTCAGTTGCCGGAGAGGGAAAAAAACGCTCAGGGATTTCACCATGGTGAGTTTAAAACAGTTATATAGTTTTCTCTTATCACAGCCATTAAACTGAGGATGGATCAACAACATTGTAGTTAGTCCACAATACTAACCTAATTGCAGAGTGAAAAGAAGGAAGCCTGTACAGGTTAAAACATTCATCCTGTTTGCAACAAGGCACTGAAGTAATACTGCAAAAAGTATGGCAAAGCAATTCACACTCTGTTTTTGTCACGTCCGTCGTAAGGAGGAGACCAAGGTACAGCGTCGTATGCGTACATTCCTCTTTATTTTAGAATGAACACTGAACAAACTAACAAAATGACCGAACGAAACGCTATACAACTAGTGCAGACAGGCAACTATACATAGACAGAACCCACAAAATACCCAAGGGAATATGACTACCTAAATATGGTCCCAATCAGAGACAATGATAAACAGCTGCCTCTGATTGGGAACCAATTCAGGCCACCATAGACATACAAATACCTAGACTTACAAAAAACCCTAGATATACACAAAAAAAATAGACAATACAAAAACGAACATTCACACCCTGACCTAACAAAAAATAATAAAGAAAACAAAGATAACTAAGGTCAGGGCGTGACAGTTTTTTAAATTCAAAAGGTATGTTCCTACACTTAAGACAAAATGTATCAAGACCTGACCTAATACCATTCAGACAAATAGTTCACAGTGGGCTCACCTCAGTGAGACTGTATGTGGTCCTGTGCTGCTCAGCCAGTTCCTCTGTGGGTTCAGGAGGAGGTGTAGTCTGGTTGTCCTCCATGACCATTGTCCCATCAGGGTTCCCCAGACCCTCCTCACACCCACCTCCTTCACCCGCATCACCTCTGGACCCCCCTCCTTGAATAGAGAGGTGATACAGATTACGGACACACTCCCTCAGGTATGTACACACAGATAATAAACACACTTTCAACATGGGGTGTTTACCCATCCCCACAACGCTTGAGTCCTATACTGTAGATACAGAATGACTTAATTGTTGTTAAACAAATCATGGTGGACATAAATATGTTGTTGTGGGTAAATGAGTCAGCTATGATAAGTCAAAAGTAATCATGAGACAAACCTGACTATACTATTTTGACGTGTACAGTAGGTGTTTGCTAGTGTGCCGGTATGCATATAACGTGCAGTCGTGCTTATGGAGAATAGGGTGAGATCAGATGCGATGTATATTAAAGATCATCTCAATGATAATTTAAAAAAAGTATTTTTTGTTTTTATTAAACAAACTCATTTGAAATACAACATATGAAAACCACCACATGCACGTCTCCACTACAAATCTGCTTGATAAATTGCATTAATTTTAAATAGTTGTATGGAAGTAATGAAATAGGCATTTAGCCTACAATGTTCAAGCACAATATAGCACCTTATAGAAATTAAGTAGTGCCTTCAGAAAGTATTCACACCCCTTGACTTTTTCCACATTTTGCTGTGTCACAAAATGGGATTAAAATTGATTTAATTGTATTTTTTTTGTGTCAATGATCAACAAAAAATACCCTGTCAAAGTGGAAGAAAAATTCTAACATTTGACTTAAGATTTCAAGAAAGAACAGAATATATCTTGATTAGATAAGTATTCAAACCCTGAGTCAATACATGTTCAAATCAAACACACTATGTAAGACTTTTTAGGCTTATATATGCCTCATACATTACGAGTGTTAAAAATCCAGCAGTGTTGCAGTTCTTGACACAAGCCAGTGTGCCTGGCACCTACTTCCATACCCCTTTCAAAAGCACTTAAATATTTTGTCTTTCCCATGCACCCTCTGAATGGCACACATACACAATCCATTTCTCAATTGTCTTTAATGCTTAAAAATCCTTCCACCGGTCTCCCCCCTTCATCTCCACTGATTGAAGTGGATTTAAATGATATCAATAAGGGATCATAGCTTTCATCTGTTCAGTCTATGCCATGGAAAGAGCAGGTGTTAATGTTCTGTGCACTCAGTGTATATCACACAATGTCTGGATGCAATATTCTACCCAGCAATATTCAACACTGAAATCTGTAACTCTCGTTGTGTCAAATTATATTTTCTGATGACAATAATGAAAATTAATTGTTGTCTTTAATGCAGTGTTTGAACTTAACATCAGAAGCTACTGAGACGAATAGTTGCTTTCTATGTTATAGAGTGGAATATTTTTTCTGCTGGTGGTAGTTCCCATCTGAGAACCTCTTCCAGGAGAATCTCTTCTCACAATGGGGTCAGCTGTAAGATTTCTCCCCTGTGTGGACCCTCTGGTGTCTCTTCAGGTGACCAGCCTGGGCGAAGCGCATGTGACACTGGGTACAGCCAAAGGGTTTCTCCCCTGTGTGGACCCTCTGGTGCCTCTTCAGGTTGCCAGCCTCAGCGAAGCGCATATGACACTGCTTACAGCTGTAGGGTTTCTCCCCTGTGTGGACCCTCTGGTGGATCTCCACCTTCTGGAGGCAGCTGAAGCCTTTGTTACAGAACATGCAGAGGAACCGTTTCTCTTTACTATTGCCTGATGTTGCTCCCCCTCCCCTCCCCTTGGCCCTTTGGCCCTTTGAGTTCAATACCTGATCGAAAAGGACGTGGTCGTGTGATTCGGAAGGTCCCATCGACGTGGACACTGACTCGCGATCCCTGACCGTGTGTAAAGGAGAGTGGGTCGTGACATTTGGATTTGTCTCCAAACTTTCCCTGTAATCTAAGAAATCTCTGCCTTGTGAGTATCCTTCTCCTAAGTGAGTCTTGTCTACATTCCATGTCAGAGGAGCGTCGCCCTCCACTTTCACAGTGACCTCATCTACGACCAGACCCTCCCCTTTCTTATCTAGGCACCCTTCAGAGTATACACTACTACTGTACCGGTTCCAGTCCCCTCTAGACAGATCAGTATGTGTCTCTAAACCCAAGGATATGTTGCCAGGGTCCATCTCTGTAGTGTAAGAACAAGACGGATCATCACCAGCAGTGTCTAACATTTCACCATCTCCACGGGAATGAACCATCCTCTGGCTCTGGTGAAATCCCGGTAAGTAATCTGTGCCGAGAGCAGGAGGATAGCGCAGTGGCCCCTTCCCCAGTCTCTCTGGGTCTGATCTGTGGTCAGATCCTGTGCGTAAGAGCCTGTGTGTTACAGTTAAAGTATCCGTGTCTGTCTCTGACTTGAGGACGGCGTTCTGCGTTCCACTGACCTCCGTGATTCTGTGTCGGGTCCTGGGCGGCGCTGGGGCAATGGTGGGGGGGTCCTTTGTGGCTACAAGGGGCTCTACCACCACTCGAGTCTGGGTGTCTCTGCTGTGCCATGGGTCCTCCTCTCTTTCAGACCTCTCCAGCTTGACCCCTGGACCTGCAGCCTCTGCATCTGCAGACTGGCACAAGAAGAGGGGAGGTTATTACCGGTACATGAGTTGAATTGGATAACAATGTTGTAGGGAAGTCTCACAATCTCCCCTATGGCAGATACATGAGGATGTACATGTAAGACAGTGAATACCTGAGGGGAGCCTTACTGAAATAAATGGCCACATTTGATTTACAAAGTAACTAATATTTCATGCAAAACTTCCACTGACCTCTATCATGATAACGTGCTGGGTTGAGGTTCCAATCCCCTCATCAACAGTGATTGGTTGGTCATCTTTCCATGTTTTGTGTGCTGCTGGCTTCACAAAGCTCCTGTGGCCTCCAGTGAGATTTCCTTCACCTGAGAGATTGATGGGGGGAAAAGAGGTGCTTAGGTTAGCTACTGTCAATGCTTAATATACACTATTGACACAGATGTAGGTAAAACATTTCATAACTTATTGACATACAATTGATTGATTATGTTCCATGCATCACATTGTTTTCATTGAGTAAATAATGGGAAGTGCAGTAAATCAAGAATTTAGTTAGAATAAAATATTAGGTCGTTCCATTTAATTTCCATCATATTTTGACTGCACACCTTTTAATTTGGATCAGGTGTGACATATTGCATAGTATCCAAAAACGGACCAAGATCCAATTCTGGTTAACCACATCGAAAGACACAGAGGGCAACGGGGCGACAGTCCCCGCAGCCCCTGCCTTGCAAAATGTACCTCTTGCCGTTCCTCTGTATCGGTCGGAGATCTTGACATTACTGGGACGAATGGCGAGGACGCGCTCTCGCATTGTCCTCTCAGCGCGCTCCCGTGCCACCTTCAGTTCTAGTAGTTTCCTTCGCAATGACCTGTTTTCTTTCTGGCTTTGATTTATTTCCATACGAAACACTGCATAGTCGTCATCTACGAGTTTACAGATATTTGCCACGGCTGCATTCGCTAACACCTCCATGATGGAGGCTATTTGAGTGTGAAAAACCACACAGTCAGCCATTGTTAGCTAACGTTAACGTTTGCAGCTAGTTTACCTAGACAATATCAAACAAGTCCTGTCTCCAACGCAAATTTAAGTCTACCTGATGCAAGTATGTGATGCTATGCAGTTAAATTAGTAATATTTTGAGTTCCATGGCGTTAATAAATGTATAAATAACAACAACAAACCGCTAACGTGAAAATTGTAAATGGTCAATGCTTACTTCCGTTTACTACTACTTCGGTGAGGTTTTGTGGCGAATATTAAGCAAAAGATGCATTGCCGCCACCCACTGGACTGGGTGAAAAAATGCACAAGGTGACATTTTATTCCGTTATGGGGAAGGGAAAATAACATTATTCAATCTACAAAAAATTTACATAAACCAAAAAATTCTAATCCTTCAGTCATTCAAAACCCCAAATACCCTGCTAAGGCTCTGGGGCCTGAGAGAGCATGAGACAGTACTCCATCCCAACGGGCACATGATGTAATTATGATGTTATATAATGGTCATATTCTAGACACATGTCATATGACCAAAATACTACTACTTTAAGATTTTAATTTTTTGATTGGATTTCAGCTCATTGGCCACTTTTTAAAGAGATTCACTGGTACTTTTGTATCATTTTTTTGCTAGTAGTTCTGAAACTAGCATGCACGGGCCAAAAGTGTTCCCCGAAAATTGCGTACTGCGTCGCATGTCCAGATATGTGCACCACGTCATTTCTCTCTCTCGCTATCTCTCTCGTGTCCACTGAGCCATTGGGCCAACCCTGCAACCTCTTTGGAAAATGGTGCGAGGGGCTGAAGTACATTTGCTAGAATTTGGATTGCCAGGGGGCTGGCCAAGGTGGGGGGGAAATGGAACAACTTCAAGAAAACAGTCACTTCCGTGGCAAATTGAAGGAAGGCAGTAATTCTGCACATAAATTATGCATGTATGAACTACTCATTGACACATCCAGCCCAAAGCAGGAGGCTTAAACAATACACTACATGGCCAAAAGTATGGCCCTTCAAATGAGTGGATTCAGCTATTTCAGCCACAACCGTTGCCAACAGGTGTATAAAATCGAGCACACACCCATGCAATCTCCATAGACAAACATTGTCAGTAGAATGGCCCGTACTGAAGAGCTCAGTGACTTTCAACGTGGCACCATCATAGGATGCCACCTTTCTAACAAGTCAGTTCGTCAAATTGCTATGGAACATCATCTGATTAGGCAATGAGGGATTGCTATGTGCTGCTCAGCTGGTTCCTCTGTGGGTTCAGGAGGAGGTGTATTCTGGTTGTCGTCTATGACCATGGTCCCCTCAGGGTTACCCAGACCCTCCTCACACCCCTCCTCCTTCACCAGCAGCACCTCTGGACCCTCCTCCTCCTGGAAGAGAGGTGATACAGATCACACAGACATACACTCAATCGGGTATGTACACACAGATAATAAACACACTTTCAACGTGGAGTGTTTACCCATCCCCACTACGTCTGAGTCCGATACTGTAGTTACAAAATGACTTCATTGTTGTTAAACCCATCATGGTGGACATAAATATGATGTGGGTAAATATGAGTCAGCTATGATAGGTCAAAAGTCAGACAAACCTGACTAAACTATTTTGACATGTACAGTAGGTGTTTGTTAGTGTCTGGGTTTGTGTTGGTATATTTAGTAAGTGTATATTAGTTATAAAGCGCTCTTGGGTGTATGTAGAATAGGGTGAGATCAGATGTGATGTATATTAAAGAGTCTCAATGCAAGTCTTAGAAAAGTCCCATTGTTTTTATTATGTTTATTAATAATTTTAAATACACCATATTAAAACCACACATGCACATGTCTCCACTACAATTCTGCTTGACACACTGCATTCATTTTTTCATTAAAAGGTTATTCGGGGGGGAAAAATGCAGTTGTTGAATGGAAGTAATGAAATAGGCATTTGTGAACATCATTTAGCCTACACAGTACTAACAATATATCACCTTTACTTATTCCACATTTTGTTGTTACAAAGTGGGATTAAAATGGATTTGTCTTTTGTTTTAACGAAACAAAATACTCTAAATATCAAAGTGGAAGAAAAATGTAACATTTGTAAAACAAAGTGAAAAATAAAACTAATCTTCATCAGATAAGTATTCAACCCCTGAGTCAATACATGTTAGAATCAAACACATTACGTAACACTTTTTAGGCTGTACAAAGTGTGTACAAAACATTGACACCTTCCTAATATTGAGCTGCCCTCAGAACAGCCTCAATTTGTTGGGGTATGGACTCTATAAGGTGTCGAAAGCATTCCACAGGGATTCTGGCCTATGTTGACTCCAACTCTTCCTACAAGTTGGCTGAATGTCCTTTGGGTAGTGGACCATTCTTGATAGACTCAGAAAACTGTTGAGTGTGAAACATCCAGCAGCGTTGCAGTTCTTGACACAAACCGGTGCGCCTGTCATCTACTACCATACCCCTTTCAAAGGCACTTAAATATTTTGTCTTGCCCATTCACCCTCAATGGCAGACATACACAATCCTTCTTTAACCTGTCTGCTCCCCTTCATCTACACTGATTGAAGTGGATTTAAAAAGTGACATCAATAAGGGATCAAAGCTTTTACCTGGTCAGTCTATGTCATGGAAAGTGCAGGTGTCCTTAATGTATTGTACACTCAGTGTATATCACACATGTCTGGATGCAATATTCTACCCAAAAATATTCAACACTGAAATCTGTTACTATGGTTATTCCAAATGATATTTTCTGCTGAAAATAATGAAAATGAATCGTTGTCTTTAATGCAGTGTTTGATCCAAACATCAGAGGCTATGAAGTGGATTGGTTTTTCTGCTGGTGTATTCTGAGGTAGCTCCTCTCTGACAACCTCTTCCCACAGTGCGTACAGGCAAACCGTATTTCGCCCGTTTGGCCCTTCAGGTGCATCTTCAGATGGTGCTGGCTGGAGAATCTGTTCTCACACTGGGGTCAGCTGTATTATTTCTCCCCTTTGTGGACCCTCTGGTGTCTCTTCAGGTGACCAGCCTGGGCAAAGCGCATGTGACACTGGGTACAGCTGAAGGGTTTCTCCCCTGTGTGGACCCTCTGGTGCTTCTTCAGGTTGCCAGCCTCAGCGAAGCGCATATGACACTGGGTACAGCCGAAGGGTTTCTCCCCTGTGTGGACCCTCTGGTGGATCTCCACCTTCTGGGGGCAGCTGAAGCCTTTGTTACAGAATATGCATAGGAACCGTTTCTCTTTACTTTTGCCTGATGTTGCTCCTCTACCCTGTGCCTTGGCCTTTTGGCCCTTTGAGTTCAATACCTGATCGAAAAGGACGTGGTCCTGTGAATTGGAAGGTCCCATCGACGTGGACACTGACTCGCGATCCCTGACGGTGAGTAAAGGAGATTGGGTCGTGACATTTGGATTTGTCTCTAAGCTTTCCCTGTAATTTAAGAAATCTCTGCCTTGTGAGTGTCCTTCTCCTAAGTCAGTCTTGTCTACATTCCATGTCAGAGGAGCGTCGCCCTCCACTTTCACAGTGACTTCATCTACGACTACAACCTCCCCTTTCTTATCTAGGCACTCTTCAGAGTATACACTACTAGTGTACCGGTTCCAGTCCCCTCTGGACAGATCAGTGAGTGTCTCTAAGCCCAAGGGCATGATGCCAGGGTCCATCTCTGTAGTGTAAGAACAAGACAGATCATTGCCAGTCTCTAATGCGCCACCTGAGTCCCGAAGGGAATGAACAGTCCTCGGGCTTGGGTTACTGTGAAGTAAATACTCTGAGCCGGAAGCAGGAGGACAGCCCAGTCTCCCCAGCCCAAGTCTTTCTGGGTCTGATCTGTGGTCAGATCCTGTGCGTAAGAGCCTGTGTGTTACAGTTAAAGTATCCGTGTCTGTCTCTGACTTGAGGACGGCGTTCTGCGTTCCACTGACCTCCGTGATTCTGTGTCGGGTCCTGGGCGGCGCTGGGGCGATGGTGGGGGGGTCCTTTGTGGCTACATGGGGCTCTACAGCTGCCCGAGTCTGGGTGTCTCTGCTGTGCCATGGGTCCTCCTCTCTTTCAGACCTCTCCAGCTTGACCCCAGAACCTGCAGCCTCTGTTTCTGCAGACTGACACAAGAAGAGATGAGGTTATTACCGGTACATGAGTTGAAATGGATAACAATGTTGTAGGGAAGTCTCACAATCTCCCCTATGGCAGATAAATGAGGATGTACATGTAAGACAGTGAATACCTGAGGGGAGCCTTACTGAAATAAACGGCCACATTTGATTTACAAAGTAACTGTAATATTTCATGCAACACTATTACACTAACCTCTATTATGATAACTTGCTGGGTTGAGGTTCCACTCCCCTCATCAACAGTGATTGGTTGGTCATCTCTCCATGTATTGTGTCCTGCTGGCTTCACAAAGCTCCTGTGGCCTTCAGTGAGATGTCCTTCACCTGAGAGTGATTTCAGGAAAAGAGGTTAGGTTAGCTACTGTCAATGCTTAATGGTATGTTTTACACTATTGACATGTTCTAGAATTGGCAAGGATATAACTTCTTGATATACTATTGATTGATTATGTTCCATGCATCCCAGTTTTCAATGAGTAAATAATGGAAAATGCAGTACATCGAGTTAGAATATGATATTGTGTCATACCATTTAATTTCAATCATAATTTGACCCGCATAACTTTTCATTTGGACTAAACTTGTATACATATTTGCCCATGATAGAAGTAGTCAGATATGAACTGTTCTGAGAAAGTAGCTGATTTGACCAATTTTAAGATAATTGACGTTAAATGGTAAAATGTAAAAAAAGTTATTTAAAAAAAAAATAAAAAAAATAAAAAAAATAAAAAAAATAAAAAAAATAGTTTAACAACCCTGTTTGTAAGCTTTTAAATTATATAAAACTCAACCATTTATATTTTCCAGTGATGAAGACATAGATGTCTCATGGTAAGGTGGGGTATGCAAAACGGGACGGGTCGACTTTGAGCACATCGATCTCCTAAATGTTTTGGTATTCAGGTCCAAAAAGTTACTTTCTGACCACTTCTACCATGAGCAAACATGTAGAGAAAGTTTTGTTCAACTCAAATGGGGTGTGGTTAAAAAGTGATTGAAATCAAATGGAAAGACCCAATATCATATTCTAAACAGATTCTTGATGCACAACATTATCTATTATTAACTCACTTAAAACAATGTGATGTATGGAACAAAATCAATCGAGCTATAAACAGAATGGTTTTGGTTAAGCTCATTTGGGGGGAGATGTGGAACGACCCTATTGTGTCTTTGGGCAAAATAACTAAGTAATCAGGTGAATTATTGCATTCTAACTATCCAAAAACTGACCAAGATCCAATTCTGATTAACACATCTAAAGACACACATGCACAAAGGGGAACGGGGCGACAGGCACCGAGCTATATGAACCGAGACAGCCTGGGCCTTGCAAAATGTACCTCTTGCCATTCCTCTGTATTGGTCGAGGATCTTGACACTACTGGGACGACTGGCGAGGACGCGCTCTTGCGTTGTCCTCTCTGCGCGCTCCCGTGCCACCTTCAGTTCTAGTAGTTTCCTCCGCAATGTCCTGTTTTCTTTCCGGCTTTGAGTTATTTCCAAACGAAACACTGCATAGTCGTCATCTACGAGTTTACAGATCTCTGCTACGGCTGCATTAGCTAACACCTCCATGATGGAGGCTATTTGAGTGTGAAAAACCAAACAGTCAGCCATTGTTAGCAGCTAACTTTACCAAGACAACATCAGCCAAGTCCTGTCTCCAACGCGAATCAAATACTACCTGGGGCAAGTATGTAATGCCGTGTAGTTAAATTAGTGTTCTATTGAATTAATAAATGTCTAAATAACAACAATATAACCGCTAACGTGAAAATTGTAACTGGTCAATGATTACTTCCGTTTACTACTTCTTAGATGAGGTTTTGTTGCGAATTTCACGCAAAATGTGTTTTGCCGCCACCAACTGGATAGGGGTGAAAAAATGCACTAAATTATATTATGGGGAACGGAAAATAACATTATTCCACACAAACTACCAACATTTTACAAAAACTAAAAAAATCCCACTCCAGTCACTCAAAAACTCAAATACCTTGCTAAGGCTCTGGGACCTGAGAGGGTGTGAGAGTACTACATCCCAACTGGCACATTATGTCATTATGATGATATATATAATAATGGTCAGTTTAAGATGTCTTTTTTTGAGAGAAAATGTGTGCTACATCACATATGTCCAGATATGTGCACCACGTCATTGCGCTCTCTCTCTCTGCTGTGTCCACTGAGCCGTTAGGCCGCACTGCAACCTCATTGGATAATGCTGTGGGGGGCTGAAGTACATTGGCTAGAATTTGAATTGTCTAGGGGTTGGCCCGGATGGGGGGAAATGTAGAGAAAATAGCTTGGCACAACTTCAAGAATACAAATCAAATGTTATTTGTCATATGCGTTGAATACGGTGAAATGCTTACTTACAAGCCCTTAAACAACAATGCAGTTTTAAGAAAATACCCCCCAAAAAGTATGAGATTAGAATAACAAGTCATTAAAGAGCAGCAGTAAATAACAATAGCGGGGCTATATACAGGGGGTACCAGTCCAGAGTCAATGTGCAAGGGCACTGGTGTCGATATTATGTACATGTAGGTAGAGTGGCTATGCATAGATAATAACAGAGAGTAGCAGCAGTGTGTGTGTGTGGGGGGGGGGGGGGGGGTCTTATGGCTTTGGGTTAGAAGCTGTTTAGAAGCCTCTTTGACCTAGACTTGGCACTCCGGTACCGCTTGCCATTCGGTAGCTGAGAAAACAGTCTATGACTAGGTTGGCTGGATTCTTTGACAATTTTTAGGGCCTTCCTCTGACACCGCCTGGTATAGAGGTCCTGGATGGCAGGAAGCTTGGCCCCTGTGATGTACCGGGCTGTACGGACTACCCCCCGTTGCCTTGCGGTCAGAGGCCGAGCAGTTGTCATACCAGGCAGTGATACAACCCGTCAGGATGCTCTCGATGGTACAGCTTGAGGATCTGAGGACCCATGCCAAATATTTTCAGTCTCCTGCGGTGGAAAAGGTTATGTCGTGCCCTCTTCACAACTGTCTTGGTGTGCTTGGACCATGTTAGTTTGTTGGCGATGTGGACGCTAAGGAACTGGAAGCTCTCAACCTGCTCCACTACAGCCCCGTCAATGAGAATAGGGGATGTGCTCTGTCCTCCTCTTCCTGTAGTCCACAATCATATCAATCATATCCTTTTGTCTTGATCACGTTGAGGAAGAGGTTGTTGCCCTGCACCACACTGTCAGGTCCCTCACCTCCCTGTAGGCTGTCTCATAGTTGTCGGTCATCAGGCCTACCACTGTTGTGTCATCAGTAAACTTAATGATGGTGTTGGAGTGAACAGGGAGTACAGGAAGGGACTGAGCACGCACCCCTGCTGAGGGGCCCCCGTGTTGAGGATCAGCGTGGCGGATGTGTTGTTACCTACCCTTACCACTTGGGGTAGCCCGTCAGGAAGTCCAGGATCCAGTTGCAGAGGGAGGTGTTTAGTCCCAGGGTCCTTAGCTTAGTGATGAGCTTTGAGGGCACTATGGTGTTGAATGCTGAACTGTAGTCAATGAATAGCATTCTCACTTAGGTGTTCCTTTTGTCCAGATGGGAAATGGCAGTGTGGAGTGCAATAAAGTGTATCATCTGTGTTGGTGTCTTATGCAAATTGGAGTAGGTCTAGGGTTTCTGGGATAATAGTGTTGATGTGAGCAATGACCAGCCTTTCAAAGCATTTCATGGCTACAGACGTGAGTGCTACGGGTCGGTAGTCATTTAGGCAGGTTACCTTAGTGTTCTTGGGCACAGGGACTATGGTGGTCTGCTTTTAACATATTGGTATTACAGACTCAGACAGGGAGAGGTTGAAAATGTCAGTGAAGACACTTGCCAGTTGGTCAGCGCATGCTCGGAGTGCACGTCCTGGTAATCCATCTGGACCAGCGGCCTTGTGAATGTTGACCTGTTTAAAGGTCTTACTCTCATCGGCTGCGGAGAGCGTGATCACAGAGTTGTTCGGAGCAGCTGATGCTCTCATGCATGTTTCAGTGTTTACTTGCCTCAAAGCGAGCATAGAAGTTATTTAGCTCGTCTGGTAGGCTTGTGTCAGTGGGCAGCTCAGCCGTGCTTCCCTTTGTAGTTTGTAATAGTTTGTGCAAGCCTTGTCACATCCGATGAGCGTCGGAGCCGGTGTAGTACGATTCGATCTCAGTCCTGTGTTGACGCTTTGCCTGTTTGATGGTTCGTCGGAGGGCATAGCAGGATTTCTTATAAGCTTCCGGGTTAGAGTACCGCTCTTTGAAAGTGGCAGCTCTACCCTTTAGCTCAGTGCGAATGTTGCCTGTAATCCATGGCTTCTGGTTGGGATATGTACGTACAGTCACTGTGGGGACGATGTCCTCAATGCACTTATTTATAAAGCCAGTGACTTATGTGGTTTACTCCTCAATGCCATTGGAAGAATCCCGGAACATATTCCAGTCTGTGCTAGCAAAACAGTCCTGAAGCATCTGCTTCATCCGACCACTTTTTTTTATAGACTGAGTCACTGGTGCTTCCTGCTTTAATATTTGCTTGTAAGAAGGAATCAGGAGGATAGAGTTATGGTCAGATTTGCAAAATGGAGCAATCAACAGTTGCTTCAAAACTGGGGATTTTGTGGCTAATTGAGGTAAAACAGTAATTCTGCCCATAGATTATGCATGTATAAACTACACATTGACACATGGACAAAAGTAGGTCCCTTCAAATTAGTGGATTCGGTTATTTCAGCCACATCCGTTGTTAACAGGTGTATAAAATCGATAGACAAACATTGACAGTGGAATGGCCTGTACTGATGATCTCAGTGACTTTCAACGTGGCACCGTCATTGTGGTACCGGAGCGCCAAGTCTAGGTCCAAAAGACTTCTTAACTGCTTCTACCCCCAAGCCATAAGACTCCTGAACAGCTAATCAAATGGCTACCCAGACTATTTGCATTGTCCCCACCTCTTTTACGCTGCTGCTACTCTGTTTATTATCTATGCATAGTCACGTTAACTCTACCTACATGTACATATTACCTCAAATACCTCTACTAACTGGTGCCAGCGCACATTGACTCTGTACCGGCAGCCCCTGTATATTGCCTCGCTATTGTTATTTTTTACTTATCACTTATTTTTCTTAAAACGGTTAAGGGCTTGTAAGTAAGCATTTCACTGTTCGGCGCATATGACAAATTTGATTTGATTTGACACCACCTTTCTAACAATTCAGTTCGTCAAATTTCTACCCTGCTACAGGTGCCCTGGTCAACTGTAAGTGCTGTTATTGTGAAATGGAAATGTCTAGGAGCAACAATGGCTCAACCACGAAGTGGTAGGTCACACAATTACACAGAATGGGAAGCGAGTGCTGTAGCGCGCAGCACTGCCTCTGGAAGCAACGTCAGCACAAGACTCTTGGTCGGAAGCTTCATGAAAATGGTTTCCATGGCCGAGCAGCCACACACAAGTCTAAGATCACCATGCTCAATGCAAAGCGTTGGCTGGAGTGGTGTAATGCTCGTTGCCATTGGACTCTGGAGCAGTGAAAACGCATTCTCGAGTGATGAATCACGCTTCACCATCTGGCAGTCCGACGGACAAATCTGGGTTTGGCGGACGCCAGGAGAATGCTATCTGCCCGACTGCATAGTGCCAACTGTAAAGTTTGGTGGATGAGGAATAATGGGCTGGGGCTGTTTTTCATGGTTCGGGATAGGCCCCTTAGTTCCAGTTAAGGGAAATCTTAATGCTACAGCATACATTGATTACATTTTCAATGATTCTGTGCTTCCAACTTTGTGGCAACAGCTTGGAGAAGGTCTTTTCCTGTTGCAGCATGACAATGTGATGTCCATACAGAAATGGTTTGTCGAGAACTTGATTGGCATGCACAGAGCCCTGACCTCAACCCCATTGAATAACTTAGGACAGTGTGTGTTTGTCTTTCATTATGATTAAACCATGCTGTTACAGCAAAATACAATTTGTTCTAAACGATTTTCCAATATAGATTAAATTGCTTACCTGCTCCATAGCAAGCTGCTCAATCCGCACTGATTGGGGAAGTAATTTAACGGACGCTATGGAAGCTTAACCGAGTTTATTCTGCTCAAAGGGGCAATACAGCTGCATTCAGACAAAAAATTTCGCACAAGTGTATATATACAGTCATTTATATGCATTCCTCCTTCTCTCCAACGCTACATCTTTTATGGTTCGACAGGAAGACTAAGTTTACCTATTACTATGTTACGTCTAGTCTATGAGACCAGGCTGGAATGCTTGATATCTCTAGCTTATGAAACACATTCCTGACACGGGCTCTTGCTCTTTTGCCATAACTGATTTGACAGAGGAATATCAACTCGATAGGATAGCGATAGCTGCATTTGGCTAACCTAGGCCCCGTTTACTCTGAAGAGAAAGGATCTTATTGGTTGACGTTATATAGCTTAAATGGTGTGGTTAAATTGAAAAGGTATGCGAGCGGTTCTTTCAAATATGGTACTGCTTATTGCATTACACATCCATTATGATCAGAATCTTTAAAGCTTGTTCAAGCAGACTTGTTTAGAAAGAACAGTGTGTTCGCAAGAATAGAGTAGAAAATAATGAATTTATTCCATTTACATCACCTCAGTAAGGTAAATATGAAATTCCCTTGTTCTAGCTTAGGTTTACTGTCTCTCTAAACCTGTTTCAAATGACAATTTAACAAAGGGTTAATGAGTGTTGTGTGGTTAATTACCCTCTTACCCCAAGACACTTCACATGTTAACTGTAATACAGTGGGTATTATAAATATTCACCCATCTTGGAATTGTTCACATTTTGTAAAGTGGAATTGAAATAAACTCAGCAAAAGAAAAAACATCTCACCGTCAACTGCTTTTATTTTCAGCAAACTTAACATGTGTAAATATTTGTATGAACATAACAACAACTGAGACATAAACTGAACAAGTTCCACAGACATGTGACTAACAGAAATTGAATATTGTGTCCCTGAACAAAGGGGGGGATCAAAATCAAAAGTAACAGTCAGTATCTGGTGTGGCAACCAGCTGCATTAAGTACTGCAGTGCATCTCCTCCTCATGGACTGCACCAGATTTGCTAGTTCTTGCTGTGAGATGTTACCCCACTCTTCCACCAAGGCACCTGCAAGTTCCCAGACATTTCTGGGGGGGAATGGCCCTAGCCCTCACCCTCCAACAGGTCCCAGACGTGCTCAATGTAACGCTTATTCATTCAACAATAAACACGAATCCGACCATCACCCCCGGTGAGACAAAACCGCGACTCCTCAGTGAAGAGCACTTTTTGCCAGTCCTGTCTGGTCCAGCGACGGTGGGTTTGTGCTCATAGGCGACGTTGTTGCCGGTGATATCTGGTGAGGACCTGTCTTACAACAGGCCTACAAGCCCTCAGTCCAGCCTCTCTCAGCCTATTGCGGACACCGATGAAGCGATTGTGAGATCCTGGTGTAACTCGGGCAGTTGTTGTTTTCATCCTGTACCGATCCTGTGCAGGTGTTGTTACACGTGGTCTGCCACTGCGAGGACAATCAGCTGTCCGTCCTGTCTCCCTGTAGCGCTATCTTAGGCGTCTCGCAGTACGGACATTGCAATTTATTGCCCTGAAAAACATCTGCAGTCCTCATGCCTCCTTGCAGCATGCCTAAGGCACTTTCACGCAGATGAGCAGGGACCTTGGGCATCTTTCTTTTGGTGTTTTTCAGTCAGTAGAAAGGTCTCTTTAGTGTCCTAAGTTTTCACAACTGTGACCTTAATTGCCTACCGTCTGTAAGCTGTTAGTGTCTCAATGACTGTTTCGCAGGTGCATGTTCATTAATTGTTTATGGTTCATTGAACAAGCATGGGAAACAGTGTTTAAACCCTTTACAATGAAGATCTGTGAAGTTATTTGGATTTTACGAATTATCTTTGAAAAACAGGGTCCTGACAAAGGAACATTTCTTTTTTTGCTAATTTTCTATTGTGATTTTTTTTGTCATTAATCTACACAAAATATGCCATAATGTCAAAATGAAAATAACATTTTACCAATGCTTAAAAATTAATTAGTTAGTTGTTGCATAAGTATTCATCCCTTTTGTTAAGGCAAGCCTACATTAGTTTAGGAGTAAAATTTGGCTTTACAAATCACATAAGTTACATGGATTTACTGTGTGAAATAGGGGTTGACATGATTTCTGAATGACTACCCCTTCCTCTGCCCCCCATACATCTGTAAGGTCCCTCAGTCAAGTATTGAATTTCAAGTACAGATTCAACTACAAAGACCAGGGAGCTGTTTGAAAGCCTGATACAGAAGGTCAGTGATTGGTAGACGGGTAACAATAACAAATCAGACGTTGAGGTTATATTAGGTTATATTGTTCTTTAATCTTAACAATAAAACATTTTAAAAATCCACTGAGAGTATTTTGTGTAGGTTATTGACAATTAACAAATACATTTTAATTCCACTTTGTAACCAAATAAAATGTGAAGAAACCCAAGGGTGGTGAATACTTATGATACCCACTATGTCAGCTTAATAATGGTTCCCAGATATTCCCTGTGTATGTCTCAAGCCACACTGCTACGATTTCTTCACATTGTGGACACTCCTATGTCTGATAAGGTTAGTCAGGAAGGAGAAGCTCTTGTAAACATAGTTTGCACTTGAAGGGCCTCTCATTGGTGTGAACGGTCTCGTGCATCTTCACATAGTTCGCCTCAGTGAAGCGCTTGCCACTCAAGGGGCAGGCGTAGTTTGTCAGCGTCCATCCTAACGCTCAGCCTCCTACGTTGTGACCCAATGACACCAGAGGGGATAGAATCAGGAGCCACCACGCTCAGGTGGTTAGTCTTTGAGCTCCCTCCTTGACTTCTAGTCAATGTTTGGAAGTTGTTGGGATTCTATACTGTGTTATCGGCTATGTACCTCTTGTGGTGAATACCCATCCTGACCCTGTCTGTATTGGTAACCCTGAGGTAACTGAGGAAGGCTAAACCCAGGTCTAGGCCCAGGGTTTCTATGAACCCAGTCACGAGGCATTAAAATATATCCTGAAGGAGAAGACAGACTTGCTGATAGACTACCACCAGGGGGAGGGGGTCTCCCACCACTCTCTGTGAAGGCTGAAGCCCAGGTTGACCTGCTCTGTTCGTCATGGTTACTGTGGTGTTTGTATCATAGACCCTCCTGTTCCTATCTCTATCAGCTCCAGGTCCTGCTCCATCCCTGCACTGAGACTGTGAAGAGAAGGGTCTGGACTGCAGACTGGATCCTCTGTCTCTGATGACCACCAGGACTGAGGTTTTTCAGTCCACCTGTCCACTGGTTGTGTTCTATGTAGTGGTGGAGTCTGTTTCTTGCGGTTGGGTCCTGGTTCCGACGTCCTGATCTGGGGTCAGGGTTTGTGACCAGACACTTCATAGGTCCAGTCTCTCCCACCAGCAACACCGGACTGCAGACTGTATACACAAATGGGCATTTCAATGTAAAAAGACCCATGAGCACTGACATGACATTCATAAGAGCATGTCAAATGAATGCTGAGAGTATATATTTTTTAAATGAAGGCATATGCATTTTTCAAACATTTTCCATCGTAAAAAATGTCAATGGACAGAGGCTTTGATTTCTGGTCAAACAGATGGAAAGAGGGTCTTAGACAATATCTACCAGAAAAAAAGTATTCAGGTCTTAGAAATACATCAAACCACAATCATGCTGAAGTAAAGACCCCTGAAGTAAAGACCCCTGCTAACTAACTTATATTTTGTTTTGTATAACTTTTTCTGTACGTTTAAGAAACATTGCCTTGTAATTCCGTTTGCAAAACCCCACATATCTTTTGGATATTTTCTAATTTCTCTCCCTCATGAGGAGGAAGGATAATGAAAGTTCACAGAAGTTACAAGTAAAAGTAGACCTACCATTAGTTAGTGTTTTTACTGATATAAAGTTTATGAATGACAGGATTTAGACTTGTAACTGTGTTTCCAAAATGGTAATGGATTAACTGCAATTAAATTGGCTACAATTGGAAATCACAGTAGTCACACACTACACTTAGGTCTCTTGCTACTGTTCTTCGATCCACTGGCATACTGTTTATTCTTTCTGTCATCTGGTGGTCAAAGCAACACTGTGAAAACAGTCTGGACCAACCCACCCTCTCCTCTCCTGTCTCCTACTACATACCCTCTTTCCATTTACTGTTACAAGCATCCTCATCCAGTGAGCACCAAGCGAAACCGGATGTCCGTGGATGTGGAAAACTAGTTGAAATTTGGTCAGTCCGCTCTTCTGAAATTGTGTTACCAAACAGTTGTGTTTCTGTAAAATATTCTGTGGAAATTGTACAAATTAGTCCTTATGCACAGAGTTGTGTGTTTGTTCAAATTTGAAATCAGTGTTTTTTGTTTTGTAACATCTTGAAGTGGAATTGCCCAAATTGAACAGAAATACATAAAGGTTTATATAAGAAACATGACATTATAAAATGTTAACCACAGTCAAGCCCATCTCTAACACTGATTCAAGTACGCAACAATATTGGAGTTTATTAAAAAAAAATCCATATGTTTTGGTTCGACTGAGATAAGGGAAACTCAGTCCCTGCAATGATACAAAAATAACCAAGTCAGCACAGAGTCAATTTTGTATTTAATTTCAACAACACTCACAACTTTGAAGTACATTACTTTTATTGCACAAAACGATACGTGACAAGTAGAATAACTGTTCTCACTATGCAAACACTTTACCCTCGCTTTGATGAAATTAATTTTAGAATACTTTGGATAAAATTCAACATTACACACATCTTTACTACTTTATATCAAGTAAACATGAATTAAGGCACTATCCTCATGTCACTATAAATACCAGCATCAACTTAAAAAGGGACATACTTATCACTCTTAATCAGTGAAGCATTTTATCACACCAACCATCACCATATCTACTCTGCCTCATACTAATTCTTTCTCCAGTTCACTTCATCCAGTTGAAGCTCCCTATACATCCAAAACCAACTAAATTGACGACAAACTAACTAGTTCTACATTACATGGGCCGTGTGCATTTTCTGCTGGTGTATCCTCAGGTAGCTTCTCTCTGAGAACCTCTTCCCACAATGCGTACAGGCGAACGGCCTCTCTCCCGTGTGGATCTTCAGGTGCATCTTCAGCTGGTGCTGGTGGGAGAACCTCTTCTCACACTGGGGACAATTGTAGGGTTTCTCCCCTGTGTGGACCCTCTGGTGCCTCTTCAGGCTGGACGAGTGGGAGAAATTGGCCCGGCATAGGTGGCAGCCGAATGGTTTCTCCCCCGTGTGCATCCTCTGGTGGATCTCCACCTGTTTAGGGAAACTGAAGGCTTTCCCACAGAACGAACACGGGAATCGCTTCTCTTTGGCGCTGCCACCTTTACTGATTCCATCTCTACTACTGTCATTTGTCAATGGGCTTGTGTAGCCATTTAGTGTTGAGGCACTGGCATTGTCTGAGTTCTGGTTTAACATTAGGAGAGTGTGAGGAGCATGAAGGCCAGGGAGTGTCTGTGTTGTCGCAGGGTCCATGTTCCAGTTGATAGATCCTATAGACGGCAGGCTGAAGGCAGCACCTGTTAGGGGGTTAACCTGAGGCGCCACCAATGTCTCTGAATCACGACTATAGGAGCAGGATGGAGCATCGCTAGAGTCTGTGTCTGTTCTCTCCCGCCGCATACGGACACCTCCCTGTCCCCGCAGACCAAGTCTACGCCTCACCCTTGTCTCAATCAGTCTGTTGTCATGGAGACTAGGTTCAGTTGTTTTGTGTTCAACTCTCTGTTTCTGGTTAACAGTGTTGTTCCCCAGACCAGAGTTGAGGATGCTGTCCCATCCACTGACCTCCACTATGTCATCTCTGGTCCTGGCCTGCTCAGTGATGTCATCCCCCGGGCCCTTGGCTGCACCCGTCTGAGTCTGGGAATCCAAGATGGCCGCCCAGTCTCCTCTGTTATCCTCCAGCCAATCACCTGCAGGAAGGGGTTACAAAATAGACTTCTAAACATGGCAGAGAAAACTCTACATATGGAGAAGAAGAAAAAGTAAATTACCTGGTCAAGTTCATACATTGTAATGTGTGTTTTTTTAAACTATTTTCTACATTGTAGAATAATAGTGAAGACATCAAAACTATGAAATAACACATATGGAATCATGTAGTAAACAAAAAAAGTGTTTATATTTGAGATTCTTCAAATAGCCACCCTTTGCCTTAATGACAGCATTGCACACTCTTGGCAGTCCCTCAACCAGCTTCACTTGGAATGCTTTTACAACAGTCTTGAAGGAGTTCCCACATATGCTGAGCACTTGTTGGCTGCTTTTCCTTCACTCTGCGGTACAACTCATCCCAAACCATCTCATTTGGGTTGAGGTGGGTGATTGTAGAGGTCAGGTCATCTGATGCAGCACTCAATCACTCTCCATCTTGGTCAAATAACCCTTATATAGCCTGGAGATGTGTTTTGGGTCATTGTCCTGTTGAAAAACAAATTATAGTCCCACTAAGCGCAAACCAGATGGGATGGCGTATTGCAGCAGAATGCTTTGGTACCCATGCTGGTTAAGTGTGCCTTGAATTCTAAATAAATCACAGTGTCACCAGCAAAGCACCATCACACCTCCTCCTCCATGCTGAGAACCACACATGCTGAGATCATGCGTTCACCTACTCTGCGTTCCACAGAAAGATACAGCGGTTGGAACTAAAAATCAAACATTTTGACTCATCAGACCAAAGCAAATATTTCCACCGGTCTAATGTCCATTGCTCGTGTTCCTTGGCCCAAGCAAGTATTTTCTTCTTATTGGTGTCCTTTAGTAGAGGTTTCTATTCGACAATGAAGGCCTGATTCACGCAGTCTCCTCTGAACAGTTGATGTTGAGATGGGTCTGTTACTTGAACTCTGAAGCATTTATTTGGGCTGCAATTTCTGAGGCTGATAACTCTAATGAACTTATCCTCTGCTGCAGAGGAGACTCTGGGTCTTCTATTCCTGTGGCGGTCCTCATGAAAGCCAGTTTCATCATAGCTCAATGGTTTTTGCGACTGCACTTGAAGAAACTTTAAAAGTTCTTGAAATTTTTCACATTGACTGACCTTTGTCTTAAAGTAATGATGGACTGTCGTTTCTCTTTGCTTATTTAAGCTGTTCGTGCCATAACATGGACTTGGTCTTTAACCAAATAGGGCTATCTGCTGTATTACCCCCCCTACCTTGTCACAACACAAATGATTGGCTCAAACGCATTAAGGAAAGAAATTTAACTTTGCAATAACTTTGCAACCTTCCGGTTACTAGTCCAACTCTCTAACCACTAGGCTACACTGCCGCCGAATGAGTAAGTGTTCAAAAACTTTTCACCGGTAGTGTACATTTGATTAATTTAATCTTATGGAATGAATTTTAGAAAAAAAAGAAAGAATAAGGGTCATCACACAGTAATAAAAAAAAAATGCATCTCATTGATCTTTTAGATAGAAATTATTCACCAAAGTGTCCTTTAATATAGAGCACAAAAACCCCCAGATTTGCTTATATGAATAAATACATTTATAGCCTGTGTCAAAATTCAGCATTTTGACATTTCCCTTTGTACATTTTAACCCACATTTCTATAAGTTTTCACCCTCATTAAGCCCTAGTTATTGTTTTGCTTTGACAAAGTAATTACTGAAGATTATTATTTGTTTCATGTGATTTTTACCTTAATTTTAACGTAAGTAAACATTATTTTCAAAAGACATTGAACATCTCGTCGTGAAATCATAGTGTAAAATCAGGTGAGCTGGTTATTCTCTTTATACTCTGAGCGGGTCGAGCATAACATGTAAACCCTGTTACCTATTGTTATGGGATTTTTATGAATAATGACTAAATTATGTATACATTTAACGTAGAACTGTAACTAATTGAATTCTATCCTGTCTGATGAAGAATGTTTGTACATAGCCAAAGAATAAGTGTTAACAGACAACTTGTGGACCACGGTGAAACTAACAACAGGAAAGATGTCTCGTCCCCATCCAGGGAGGGGAGAAACCGTTGGGCTTGCAGTAGATTGTGTAACATGTGGAAGCATATGGTAAGCAATATGTATGTGTTGGAATGGAATTGAAAAGCAGCTTTGTCATTGTCAGAGAGGAGGAGGGACATTTAGGACGCTATAACGCTATATGTGATATATAAACGAATGTACATGGGATTATGACCAGAGCTCTCGAGAATAAACGTAACTGACTATTGTGGACTGGTCTCGATCTGTTTCATTTCAACCAGAACCTTACAACTTCTGGGTCACAGACCGAGAATTCTAATTGAAGTTCAGCTTATGAACCATGAGAATGTATATTTCTCCTAACACCTATAGATAAAAAAAAAAAAAAAAGTCTAGAAATGTTTTTTTGTCTAAAGCTTGCATTTAATTTCCCCTTCCTGCTCTACACAACAAGCGTCCATTCCCCTAGGTTGAAGAACCATGTAGGGCAGAAATGAGCATTTGGATCAGGAAAGTTTCCTCTCAAGACCTCTACAAGCCATAAAGCTGAATAAAATTATACTTTACCGGTTGTCTGTGTGGTTGGTCCTTTTGCAGGTAGGAATGTATATTGTTTGTATTTCCGTTTTTTACTGATGCAATTTGCAGGTGACAAACACTTGCACAATGTGCCCGAGCCTAACCTAACGGCAAACACTACCAGCTGATTGCGATAAAACATGCTTCGGTCGACTACATTCGGTTACATTGGGCTATTGTCTACATATTGTGCATCACGTGCAATGTGTTAACTGATTGAAAATACAAGCGACAGAACCTACCGGCACCACAAAAAGTTGGGTAAACAACACTTCCTTTTGGATACCTTATCTCCACCTCCTAGTCCCAAAAGGACCAGCAGCATGAACAACCAGTAAAGTAAGTGTAAAATATAATTTGATTCAACATTCTGCCTTGTAGAGACTATTTCTTTAAGACTTATATCCATGGAGTAACCATGGTAACCGTCTGATTTTAGGCAACCATTCCCTGTCACAAGGGGATTCATGGCTGATTTCAGATGAATTTATCAACCCTGTTACTATATTTGGCACTTAATAGCCTTTTATTTTATTTAACCCATGTCTTAATTGCAGAGAAAACCCCCTAAATTATATTTTTTCAACTTGAAATTGTATTACTTTTCCTAGAGTGACCCCAACATTGGAAAAAGTGAAACATCGCCTTTGTTCATATTTCCATGAAAGCTGTACACCACTAGGGTACAAAGATTGTCTTAGGATCATTTTTTACCTGGCAAGTTATAAAACCATTTACACACCAGAAAAATCACAAAGACACACACAATGAGAAATTGAGATTATGTGTGCTACTGATTGAACTCAGCCAGCAGCTCCTGAAGAGGAAGATCACCATGGTTGGCACAGTTAGAAAGAACAAGCCTGAGCTCCACCCCTGCAATCCTCACAACAAGGGTGAGAGAGGCCTTCTCATCAAAGTTTGCCTTCACCCCCATCACCACTCTAGTTTCTTATCTCCCAAAGAGGAACAAGAATGTGGCACTCCTGAGCACACTGCACAAAACAGCTGAGATCAGTAATCGTGAGGACAGGAACCAGCCATCATCCTGGACTACAACCCCCACAAAGGAGGCGTGGACAACCTGGACAAGGTGATTAGAACTTAAAGCTGCAGGAGGATGACTGCCCGCTGACTCCTGGTCATCTTCCATAATATCATTGATGTGTCCTCATACAATGCCTTCGTGATATGGAGTAAGATCAACCCTATCTGGATGCCTAATAAGCAGAACAAGAGGAGGGAGCAGCTGGAAAAGGCACTTGTAACCCCACACATTCAAAAAAGGGAGCGCGTCCCCACACAGCAGCCTCTGCAGCGCTTGTGAAAGCTGTTCAGGGGTCTGAATCTTGTCCTGATCCACCTGAGGCTGCAGCTGGGGCAGGCAAGAGGAGAAGATGCCAATTCTGCCCTCCAAAGGAGGATTGTAAAACAAATACTATGTGCTGCACATGTGAGAAATACATCTGCAAAGTCCATGCACACACACTTGCATACTGTCCTACATGTGATAATTAGAGTTGATTGATTTATGTTCTTAAAGTTTTTGTATATATTATCTTATTTTATTCTTATTTATTGTTGTTGTTTATACACCTTGTGGGTGGGGGCAATAGTTAAAAAATGGGAGAAGGCTAGTATTTTGTAGTTGAATTCCTCATTGTACAGTAAATAAGAATATATCACTATGTTGCCAAAAAGGTTCAAGACGTATTGTTTCCCTTCAATAAAATGCATTCAAAACTACTTTCTGCACATTTCTGCTACTTTCTTAGGCTATACAAGTGCTATCTATTGCTGAAAAATGTATGTTTACACCTATGCAGTACCTTTAGCAATAATAATAATAAACCTCTACTTTAGTAAAGAAAACAAGTATGACAGGTGTGTTGTAATAAAAACGAGTGGTGTCCACTGATTAAATGCAGTCTTTCTGTATTGTCAACAGGGATAACCCAGATATTCACAAAGTTTGTGATGAATGACAGGTTGTTTCTTCATACAAAATAGATTTGGGGTTTAAAATTCAATTAAGATGCTTTATTTTAGGGGTTTAGTGAAGGGGAGTCATTTTTTACCCTTAGGACAAGGGGAGTATACAGAATGTTAAGACTACACAAGGGTTAACCTCTTGAGATGGGGACAAAGTGTTTTTTATTTAATTGAATATGTGCTCATTATTTTTTACACCAAGTTACACTACTCAAAAGCCACCTAATTGGTGGAACGACCTAATAGCCAGAAGCATCACTATTCCCATTGAAGAGCTATTACCGTATGCCCCTGAACAGGCAGTTAACCCACTGTTCCTAGGCCGTCATTGAAGATAAGAATTTGTTCTTAACTGACTTGCCCAGTTAGATAAAGGTCAAATAAAAAAATTATTTCTCCCTTACCTTGCTCCCCCATCTTTAGTCCACTCAGCAGGTCAGTGCTCTCTGGTCCATCTTCTGTTGTCTCCTCTTTGACCAGCATCAGATCAGGCTTCCCATCCTCCATGTCTACTGACTGTAAGAGGTACAGAAAAACATTGTGTTGGATCAAGAAATCTGATATGAGCATCTTCTGATTGGGAAATGAGGGATTGCTATGAGTACTATGCAAACATGTTAGTTGATTTGATTACTTGACAGTCTTTAATGATTTGATCATTCAAAAGACATGGTCCCACACTTAAGACAAAAAGTGCTGATCTAGGATCTGTACATATAATCTTATTCATTATGATCCAAAAGGCAAAACTGATTAGCACTCACACTGAGAAGCTTTGTGGATTCAGGCCCTGACCTAATACCATTCACTCTAGTTTACATTGGGCTCACCTCAGTGAGACTGTATGTGGTCCTGTGCTGCTCAGCTAATTCCTCTGTGGGTTCAGGAGAAGGTGTAGTCTGGTTGTCCTCCATGACCATAGTGCCCCCAGGGTTCCCCAGACTCTCCTCACACCCCTCCTCCTTCACCAGCACCATCTCTGGACCCTCCTCCTGGAAGAGACAGGTGATACCCTCAGGTTACGTACACACAGGACATTTCTGGAAGCATTTTCATTTATGTGACATTTGAGAAATGTACCAGACCCATATGCATTGGGTGCATAACCTGATTAGGCCGTCCACCCACAGAAATCACATTTAGACCATGGTAATTCATCTCAATAGAACGTCCTTCTTACCGAATTCCGATGCGCACTTTGAAGATGTTAGAATAACTGTCCACATGTACTTTTCTTTCAGCCAACAAGATGAGTAACCAACAGCAGAATCACTAGCCTATGTCAAGACTACACCCCACAGTAGAAAAGTGTACCTGTTCTATTGGTCAGCTTGTCGTTCTGTGCGAGAAAGAAATAGCCTATTCCAAACAGACTCTGGGACAGTTGTGGGACGAAAGATCCCAAATTCATACAACCAGTAGGCCTAGGCTACATAAGAAAAACCTTCAATCGCAATGAGGCCGATACAACAGATCAGAACGTTTACCTTAAAATGTTGATAAACGATTATTTCTTCACATTATAAGCACAGCAATGTACACAAGGGAGTGTGCAAATTGTCGTTCCATAATGCAATTAGCGGGACAACACAAGTCATCAAAAGTGCACCGCAAATGAGTGCGTTACAAAAGTTTTGAAGTCACTATTAAAAAGAGCTACTGTTTTAAATTCTCAACTGATAATTGAAGCGAGCTTCCCATTTGCCATTCAACACACCACTTGCAATGTGAACTGGAGGCATTATGCTGTTTGAAACATTAACGTTTTACTTCATATTATGAGGCAAGCTTTAGGTGTATTTAGTAAGAGTATATTGGTTATAAAGTACTGTTGGGTCTATGCAGAATAGAGTGAGATCAGATGTGATGTATACTGAAGAGAGTCTCAATGAAAGTGTTAGAATGAAAAGTCCCATTTTGTGTTTATTAAACAAACAAGTGTTAAATACACCATATGAAAACCACACATGCACGTCTCAACAAAAAATCTGCATGAACTTGACGAATTGCATTCATTTTCTTTTGAATGGAAGTAATGAAATAGGCATTCGTGACCATCATATAGCTTACAAAGTACAAACACAATACGGTAACAGATTTTTAGGCTAAAACATCACACAATGTCTGGATGCAATATTCTACCCAGGAATATTCAACACTGAAATCTGTTACTCTCGGTATTCCAAATGCATCTGTGGATCTTTTATGCTGACAAAAATGACAATTAATCTTTGTCTTTAATGCAGGATTTGATCTACATGTCAGAAGACCTTTCTCCCGTGTGGACCTTCAGGTGCATCTTCAGGTTACCAGCCTGGGCGAAGCGCATGTGACACTGGGTACAGCTGTAGGGTTTTTCCCCCGTGTGGACCCTTTGGTGCCTCTTCAGGGTGCAAGCCTGGGCGAAGCGCATGTGACACTGGGTACAGCTGAAGGGTTTCTCCCCCGTGTGGACCCTCTGGTGAATCTCCACCTTCTGGGGGCAGCTGAAGCCTTTGTTACAGAACATGCAGAGGAACCGTTTCTCTTTACTATTGCCCGATGTGGTGCCCCCTCCCTGAGCCTGAGCTCTAGCCCTTTTGCTTGAGTTCAATGCCTGATCAAAAAGGACGCGACCGTGTGAATCGGAAGGTGCCATCGACGTGGACACTGGGTCGCAATCCCTGAAAGTGAGTAAAGGGGAGTGGGTCACGACATTTTGATTTTTTTCTATGCTTTCACTATAGTCTAAGAAGTCACTGGTGTTGCCTTGCGAGTGTCCTTCTCTTAAATGAGTCTCGTCTGCATTCCATGTCAGAGGTGCATCACCCTCCACTTTTACAGTCACCTCATCAATGACTATAACCTCCCCTTTCTTATCTAGGGACCCTTCAGAGTAGACACTACCACTGTACCGGTCCATTTCCCCTCTCATTGGATTAGTCTGTGTATCTAAGCCCACAGGCATGTCACCAGGTATCATCTCTGTCGCTGTAGCATATGAACAGGACGGATCATTGCCAGCCTGTAACGCATCACCTGTGTCCTGATGGGATAGAACCGTCCTTGGGCTACCATAAAGTAAATACTCTGAGCGGGGAGCAGGAGGACAGCCCAGTTGCCCGAGCCCCATTAAAGTCTCGGTGTCTGTCTCTGACTTGAGGCCGGCGTTCAGCGTTCCACTGACCTCCGTGATGCTGCATCGGGTCCTGGGCTGCGCTGGGGCAGTGGTGGTGTCCTCCATGGCTACAGGGAGCGCCACTCCAGCCGCTGCTCCAGTCTGGATGTCTCTGCTGTGCTGCGGGTCCTCCTCTCCTTCAGACCTCTCCAGCTTGACCCCAGGACCTGCAGCATCTGCATCCTGACACAAGAAGTATGTGTTTTTTAATGGGCTTCACGCTTATATCATCAAATTCATGAGAACGTGGTCAAATAAGATAGTGTCTTCATAAAGTACAGTGGGGCAAAAAAGTGTTTAGCCAGCCAAAAATGTTGCAAGTTCTCCCACTTAAAAAGATGCCAGTCTCCAGATCTCAATCCCAAAGAAAATCTTTGGAGGGAGTTGAAAGTCCGTGTTGCCCAGCAACAGCCCCAAAACATCACTGCTCTAGAGGAGATCTGCATGGAGGAATGGGCCAAAATACCAGCAACAGTGTGTGAAAACCTTGTGAAGACTTACAGAAAACGCTTAACCTCTGTCATTGCCAACAAAGGGTATATAACAAAGTATTGAGAGAAACTTTTGTTATTGACGAAATACTTATTTTCCACCATAATTTGCTAATAAATTCATAAAAAATCCTCCAATGTGATTTTCTGGATTTTTTTCTTCTCATTTTGTCTGTCATAGTTGAAGTGTACCTATGATGAAAATGACAGGCCTCTCTCATCTTTTTAAGTGGGAGAACTTGCACAATTGGTGGCTGACTAAATACTTTTTTGCCCCACTGTATGTATACCTCTTGACTTATTCCACATGTTGTTGTTACTGCCTGAATTCAAATGTATTAAATGGATTGTTTTTCCTCACCCATCTAGACACAATACAACATGATGACAAAGTGAAAACATATTTTTAGAAATGTTAGCAAATTTATTGAAAATGAAATACAGAAATATCTCATTTGCATAGGTATTCACACCCATGAGTCAAAACATGTTAGAGTCAAAACATGTTAGAATCACCTTTGGCAGCGGTTACAGCTGTGAGTCTTTCTAGGTAAGTCTAAGAGCCGTGCACAGCTCGATTGTACTGTATAATATTTGCATATTATTCTTTTTTAAATTCTTCAAGATGTCAAGTTGGTTGTTGATCATTGTTAGACAGCCATTTTCAAGTCTTGCCATATATTTTCAAGATGATTTAAGTCAAAACTGTAACTAGGCCACTCAGGAACATTCAATGTAATCTTGCTAAGCAACTCCAATGTATATTTGGCCTTGTGTTTTAAGTTATTGTCCTGCTGAAAGCTGAATTTGTCTCCCATTGTCTGTTGGAAAGCAGACTGAACTAGGTTTTCCACTAGGATTTTGCCTGTGCTTAGCTCTATACCGCTACTTTTTATCCTAAAAAAACTCCCTAGTCCTTGCCGATGACAAGCATACCCATATCATGATGCAGCCACCACCATGCTTGAAAATATGAAGAACGACACTCAGTGATGTGTAGTGTTTGCCCCAAACATAACGTTTTGTATTCAGGACATAAAGTAAATTTATTTGCAGATATACAGTGCCTTCGGAAAGTATATAGACACCTAGACAATTTCCACTACAGCTTGTAGCCTCATACCCAAGAAGACTCAAGGCTGTAATCACTGCCAAAGGTGCTTCAAAGTACTGAGTAAAGGGTCTCAATACTTAAGTAAATGTGATCAGTTTAAAAAATATACATAAATTAGCAAAAATGGCTAAAATCCTGTTTCTGCTTTGTAATTATGGGGTATTGTGTGTAGATTGATGGGGGGACAATTTAATCAATTTTTGAATAAAGCTGTAACCTAACAGTATGTGGAAAAAGTCAAGAGGTCTGAATACTTTCCGAAGGCACTGTGCGTTAGTGCCTTACTGCAAACAGGATGCATGTTTTGTTATATTTGTATTCTGTACAGGCTTCCTTCTTAACTCTGTCATTTACGTTAGTATTGTGGAGTAACTACAATGTTGTTGATTCATCCCCAGATTTCTCCTTTCACACCCATTAAACTCTTAACTGTTTTAAAAATCACAATTGGCCTGATGGTGAAATCCCTGACTAGTTTCCTTCCTCTCGGGCAACGGAGTTAGGAAGGTTGTCTGTATCTTTGCAATGACTGGGTGTATTGATACACCATCTAAAGCCTAATTAATTACTTCACCATGCTCAAAGGTGAACTTCTTTGCGAGGCATGGAAAAACCTCCCTGGTCTTTGTGGTTGAATATGTGCTTGATAATCACTGCTCGATTGAGGGACCTTAAAGATAATTTTGTGTGTGGGAAACAGAAATGGGCTAGTTATTCAAAAACCATGTTAACCTCTATTATTGAACACGGAATATGTCCACGCAACTTGTTAAGCACATTTGCACTCCTGAACTTATTTAGGCTTGCCATAACAAAAACTTTACTCAATACATTTCAGGTTTTAATTTTGTATTAATTACTAAAATGTTCTACAAACAAAATTCCACTTTGACATTATGGGGTATTGTGTAGAGATCAAAATCTAAATGTAATACATTTTCAATTCAGGCTGTAAGTAGTAACACACATCGGCGAAAGTTATTAAAGTCTCATTTGAACTACAACTCTGCAGCCTTGTTAGCGTGCCTGCTCAAGTTGAGGACTTACAGGACGATAAAACCTTTAAATTACAGTCCATTTGATGTGCTTTATATTAGATTACGCTGGAGCAAATTTTACTGAACATTGCCAGCCAGTACTTTAAGAAAATGATAAACATTCAATTTTTCGTCTTTGTGCTTCTTCTTGGTCGTCAAATACGTTGAAAACCGGCATAGGGTAAATAAATGACCTCAGATACACATACATTTGATATATATATATATCAATGTAAATTTTAAGCAAATTCGTAACCTACAAAACGAGGGACCATGGATAACAATGTTGAAGGGAAGTCTTTCAAGCTCCCCTAAGGCAGATATCTGAAGTGAATAGCTGAGGGGAGCCTTTCTGAAACAAACGGGCCACATTTGATTTACAAAACGACTGTAATTTTTAAAGCAACACTATTATACTAACCTCTATCATGATAACGTGCTGGGTTGAGGTTCCACTCCCCTCATCAACCGTGATTGGTTGGTCATCTCGCCATGCATTGGGTCCCACTGGCTTCACCAAATTTATTTGGCCTCCAGTGAGATGTCCGCCACCTGAAAGAGTGATTGAGGAGATGAGGTGGTTTGATTAGCGACTGTCTATGCTCAACAGTATATTCCCACTATTGACAGTTGACACTGTCTAGAATTGGCAAGAATATAAGGTATCACTTCTCATAACTGCTTGATATTCTATTTATTGATTGATGTATTATATTCCATGCATCACATTGCTTTCATTGACTAAATAGGAAATACAGTAAATCAAGACCTGGTTAGAATATGAAATTGTGTCTTTGTGCAAGATAGCTAAGTTTACTATTGCATACTATCCTACACATGACCAAGACCGAATTCTGGGTAACACATCTGGACACAGAGGGGAACAGGCACTGAGCTACTGTATATATATGAACGGCAACAGGCCGCACAGCCTCCGCCTTCTGCAAAAAGTACCTCTTGCCATTCCTCTGTATTGGTCGAGAATCTTGCCACTACTGGGACGACTGGCGAGGACGCGCTCTCGCATTGTCCTGTCGGCGCGCTCCCGTGCCACCTTCAGTTCCTGTAGCTGTAATTTCCTGCGCAATGCCCTGTTCTGTTTCTGGCTTTCAGAAATTTCCAAACGAAACACTGCATAGTCGTCATCTACGAGTTTACAGATCTCTGCTACGGCTGCATTCGCTAGCACCTCCATGATGGAGGCTATTTGCGTATGAAAAACCATACAGTTAGCCATTGTTAGCAGCTAGCGTTACCTATAACGTCTATCAACCAAGTCCTGTCTCCAACGCGAATTAAAGACTACATGGCGTAAGTATGTGATGCTGTGTAGTTAAAATAATAATATTTTGTGTTCCATGGCGTTAATAAACGTCTAAATAACAACAATAAAAACGCTAACGTGGAAATTGTTCTTGGTCACTGTTCACTTCCGTTTACAGTGAAGAGAAATGTTATTGGTTAGCGTCGTAGCGCAAATGGTGTGCCTAAATGAAAAGCGTATGTGCGCTGTTCTTCTTCGATGAGGTTTAACGGCGGTTGGCATCCAAATATGTTGCATTACCGCCACCTACTAGACTGGAGTACAACTCACTTATACTTTGCTTGAAAAAATGTATAAATACCCTTTCACCCTTACTCACCAAAAAATGTAATAAATATAACACCACCCTACTCCCCTATTTAAATATATTTAGTCCTACCTCATGCCAACAACCGGAAATGATGGGACATCACTTAACACACCCTGTAACTCTTCTGATGTCAAGTCTCGCACACCCAAATACCTCTCTGCAGCTGCCACCAAAACCTCAATTTTCTGCGGCCTACGTTCCATCCCTGCAGTACAGTTGATAACCATTGTTATACATGCCAAAAAAATCCAATCTTACTGAAACATATATCCCTAATAGGCCTAACCCTCTGTACTGGTACAGTTATACTACTCACGCCACTCCTCTCAGGATCCCTCCCCCTTGACCCATCTTCCTCTACTTTCTTCATTGCCTCAGCATAAGACAACTTTTGCACTACTCTAACCCTGGAAACCCCAACCTGAGTCTCTTGCACGGGAGATTTGTGATCTCCAGCCCCAAAGGCATCCCTACAATTCACACATACCACTACTTTTCCCAATGCTACACATTCCTTTGTCTCATGCACTTCTGCACACTTCTCACACATAGGAACCTCCCTCCTACACACTGCTGCCACATGCCCATAAGCTTGACACCTGTAACATCTTAATGTAACATCACTTTGTCTGGCAAAGACTCAACATTAAAATTCAAAAGAACAGACAACACACTGCTGCCACATGCCCATAAGCTTGACACCTGTAACATCTTAATGTAACATCACTTTGTCTGGCAAAGACTCAACATTAAAATTCAAAAGAACACTCGCCACCCTGTCTGTGTCGCACCAAACGACAAGCATCACAAACACCGGGAATCTTCCCCTTAAGTTGGTCAACTTTTACATTTACTGCTACCCCGGTGATCACTCCTTTCAATGGTGCCCTTTTCTTGGGAGCGAAACAATTCACATTTCTTGCCCCCATTCGTTTAACGGCGAGCGCCTTCTCCCTTTGACCAGCAGTAACACAAACAATTATCACAAGACCACTTCTGGTTACCCTCACTGATTCCACAGCACCAAACTCTGTTTTCACCCACCCTGAAACCACAAATGGATCAGCCAAAAGGCAAGGGTCCACATTTAAAAAAACTTCACTCCTTCTGGCACAGACTCATCTTTATTCTGACCCTCGGTGCAAGCCTCTGGGTCCGAGAACTTCACCACACCTACCACCTCTGATACTTTGACCTCATTCACTTCCATTTCTCCTCCTGTCTTCAGCTCTCTGCTTAAACTTTCTACAATTCTTCTTTAACAAACCATCCCTTTTTTCGCCATTTTTAACCGACTCAAGCTCACCGACTTCTTCCCTCTCTCTCTTAGACCTCCTCTGCCACTATTTTTCCCTCCATTCCTCCTCCGTATTCCAAGTATACGTCTCCTTCTGATAATACTGCACTTCTCCTGACATACATCTTGTTCTTGCTTTCTCTCAAGGGACGCCATTTAACCGGCTGTCACAATCTCTGTACAATCAGCACGAACCCCTCGGGATGTAGCGAACAACAGTGCATCCCACTTATAAAGCAGCTGCTTCGTCTTGATGTTATTCTTTATCAGAAGCTACCGCAACGCTTTTCTATTTCAAACAAGCGCGCTCTTCCAACCACCATCCCCTTGTCGATAGCGCACTCTGGAAGCGTACTCTCGGCTACGTCACTTCCTTGGTTCCCCGCGCTGTTCTTTGAGATATGGTAGTGCTTATTACATTACACATCAAGGCCCTCACTGGCCAATCAGAACCTGTTCCATGGCTAAATATGTGGTTGCTTCAAGTTGTTTAAGGTCTTTCATATATTGATTTTTGTTATCAGGGAGAGGCTATATATCTAGCTTATAAAAAAATATATATTTATATATGTTTGGCTGGAATTATGTTGTTTGTAATCCCTTTAGCTTTGCTAACTAGCTTGCTGGCTAGTTACAAAGGTTAGCTGGCTAGTTAACTACAGTAGTTGGCTACTTCCATCAAGTTTTTGTGTTATATTAAGCCTGTTTCACTGTTTGCAGAATGCATACTGGCATTTGAATTTAGCACAGGAAAAGGGAATCTGGATACAATGTGGACACCGTAGACACATTTTAACGTTTGTGTGGATGCATGACGTTGTTGGAATTCCATGATAGGAACTCCAGGATCAGAATACAAAAGCTGCATGAACTGTCAAGTCTAGACATGACCTCAGAACTGACTGAAACGAATCCGTTCGTCCCCACTCAACTCTTGCTGTGCGACATAGTCCCAGTCGGTATTAGATAGAACAGATGGGCAAGTCCTCGGGGGGCGGAGTGGTGTCACACTTTTACCCCATCCCTAGCAAACATCCCTAAACTAATTGCATTCTAAACTGATTTTTAAACTTTTACTGTGAAAAGTACACAAATGAAAATGTTTTAAAAAAAAACATGTTTTGAGCAAAATAGTTTTTTTTTTTAGACAACTGCAAATCCGTGATGTCATCGGCCTCCACCCTTGCTTGAGGAACATTTAGCAGACGCACTTATCCAGAGCGACTTAAAGGAGAAATTAGGGTTAAGGGCCTTGCTCAAGAGCACATTGGCAGACTTTTCACCTAGCCATCTCGGGGATTTGAACCAACAACCCGGTCCAAAGCTCCTAACCGCTAGGCTACCTGCCGCACCTGACAGCCATGTGTAGCTGGCAGCATGTATCTGAGACAAATAATTTGGCCAACAATCTCTCATCAAATCAAATCAAATTTATTTATATAGCCCTTCGTACATCAGCTGATATCTCAAAGTGCTGTACAGAAACCCAGCCTAAAACCCCAAACAGCAAGCAATGCAGGTGTAGAAGCTCATGGCACCACATGTTCCATGACCGTAACATTCTTATTTACATTTTCAGTAATTGTCTGAGAACTTGTCCATGATACCCATTAAAATTCCTTCTCAGAGAGTATTCTTGAGTGACCCCTTCTACATGATCACTGACACCTTCAACTTTGAGGGTAGCTATGAAAACTAGGCATGATTATTCAGCATTTTACAGATAAGAAACTACCGGACATTCACCCCCCTTTAACTTCTTACGGCTAGGGGTTCACGTAGCGGCACCCCTCGACAACATTCCGCTGAAAAGGCAGCATGCGAAATTCAAAAATATTTTTTTGAAATATGTAACTTTCATACATTAACAAGTGCAATACACCAAATGAAAAACTTCTTGTTAAAAAGGCTTCACAGCGAAAACACAACATAGGATTATGTTAGGTCAGAGCCAAGTCACAAAAACACAGCCATTTTTCCAGCCAAAGAAAGGAGTCACAAAAAGCAGAAATATAGATAAAATGAATCACTAACCTTTGATGATCTTCATCAGATGACACTCATAGGACATCATGTTACACAATACATGTATGTTTTGTTCGATAAAGTGCATATTTGTATACAAAAATCTCAGTTTACATTGGCGCGTTCATTAATGTTTTACTTCCAAAACATCCAGTGATTTTGCAGAGAGCCACATCAATTTACAGAAATACTCATAATAAACATTGATAAAAGATACAAGTGTTATTCACAGAATTAAAGATATACTTCTCCTGAATGCAACCGCTGTCAGATTTTAAAAAAACTGAAAAAGCAAACCATGCAATAATCTGAGTACGGCGCATGGCAGATATCCGCCATGTTGGAGTCAACAGAAGTCAGAAATAGCATTATAAATATTCACTTACCTTTGATGATCTTCATCAGAATGCACTCCCAGGAATCCAAGTTCCACAATACATTTTTGATTTGTTCGATAAAGTTCATCTTTATGTCCAAATATCGCCTTTTTGTTAGCGTGACGAAAAGTCAAAAGACGAAAAGTCAAAAAGTTCCGTTACAGTCCGTAGAAACATGTCAAGGGAAGTATAGAATCAATCTTTAGGATGTTTTTTAACATAAATCTAAAATAATGTTCCAACCTTTGTCTTCAGAAATGCAATGAACTCAAGCTAACTCTCACGTGAACGCATGTAACGAGCTCATGGCACTCTGCCAGACCACTGACTCAAAGAGCCCTCATTCCCTCCTCCTTCACAGTAGAAGCATCAAACAAGGTTCTAAAGACTATTGACATCTAGTGGAAGCCTTAGGAAGTGCAATTTGACCCAATAGACACTGTATTCGATAGGCCAAGAGTTGAAAAACTACAAACCTCAGATTTTCCACATCCTGGTTGGATTTTTCTCAGGCTTTCGCCTGCCATATGAGTTCTGTTATACTCACAGACATAATTCAAACAGTTTTAGAAACTTCAGTGTTTTCTATCCAAATCTACTAATAATATGCATATATTAGCAACTGGGACTGAGAAGCAGGCAGTTTACTCTGGGCACGCATTTCATCCAAATGTGAAAATGCTGCCCCCTATCCCAAACAGTTTATGCTCTATGTACCTTCAGTCCCTGTTGTGGTGACATCTAAACTAATGCAGACAGGGAAGAGCTAATGTAGGTGTGCACCAAGGCTGTTTTAACTCTCCAAGCACACTTGTTAGCTTTTGTATGTAGTGTTTCACACAGATTACTATAGAGCTACTGAACACAGAGGATAGGAGGCACTGTCACTGGAGGTATGCTCAGGCAAAAAAAACATTGCGAAAAACAATGAATTTAACTACTGCAGCAAAAGAGGAAAGCCCCCCCCCCTCCTCCTCCCCAACTTGTGCTATACCATGACTTACATGGACCCCCTATTGAGATGTGTCTTTTGTCAACTAATCAGGTGTTAAGAGGTAAAAAGGAGACTGGAGTGCCACCAAATAGGCTGTCTAAATACAGTTACAGGCACCTTAATTGCTCCCCGGGGAGAACAAGTATTTGATACACTGCCGATTTTGCAGGTTTTCCTACTTACAAAGCATGTCATTTTTATCATAGGTACACTTCAACTGTGAGAGACGGAATCCAGAAAATCACATTGTATGATTTTTAAGTTATTAATTTGCATTTTATTACATGACATAAGTATTTGATCACCTACCAACCAGTAAGAAATCCGTCTCTCACAGACCTGTTAGTTTTTCTTTAAGAACCCTCCTGTTTTCCACTCATTACCTGTATTAACTGCACCTGTTTGAACTCGTTACCTGTATAAAAGACACCTGTCCACACACTCAATCAAACAGACTCCAACCTCTCCACAATGGCCAGAGAGCTGTGTAAGGACATCAGGGCTAAATTGTAGACCTGCACAAGGCTGGGATGGGCTACAGGACAATAGGCAAGCAGCTTGGTGAGAAGGCAACAACTGTTGGCGCAATTATTAGAAAATGGAAGAAGTTCAAGATGACGGTCAATCACCCTCGGTTTGGGGCTCCATGCAAGACCCCGCTCGTTGTGCATCAATGATCATGAGGAAGGTGAGGGATGTGCCCAGAACTACACGGCAGGACCTTGTCAATGACCCGAAGAGAGCTGGGATCACAGTCTCAAAGAAAACCATTAGTAACACACTACGCCGTTATGGATTAAAATCCTGCAGCGCACGCAAGGTCCCCCTGCTCAAGCCAGCGCATGTCCAGGCCCGTCTGAAGTTTGCCAATGACCATCTGGATGATCCAGAGGAGGAATGGGAGAAGGTCATGTGGTCTGATGAGACAAAAATATAACTTTTTGGTCTAAACTCCACTCGCCGTGATTGGAGAAAGAGGAAGGATGAGTACAACCCCAAGAACACCATCCCAACCGTGAAGCATGGAGGTGGAAATATCATTCTTTGGGGATGCTTTTCTGCAAAGGGGACAGGACGACTGTACCGCATTGAGGGGAGGATGGGTGGCAAGAAGGTTTGCTGTGTCTGTCAGCGTAGTGTCCAGAGCATGGAGGCGCTACCAGGAGACAGGACAGTACATCAGGAGATGTGGAGGAGACCGTTGGAGGGCAACAACCCAGCAGCAGGACCGCTACCTCCGCCTTTGTGCAAGGAGGAGCAGGAGGAGCACTGCCAGAGCCCTGCAAAATGACCTCCAGCAGGCCACAAATGTGCATGTGTCTGCTCAAACGGTCAGAAACAGACTCCATGAGGGTGGTATGAGGGCCCGATGTCCACAGGTGGGGGTTGTGCTTACAACCCAACACCGTGCAGGACGTTTGGCATTTGCCAGAGAGCGCCCTGTGCTCTTCACAGATGAAAGCAGGTTCACACTGAGCACATGTGACAGACGTGACAGAGTCTGGAGACACCGTGGAGAACGTTCTGCTGCCTGCAACATCCTCCAGCATGACCGGTTTGGCGGTGGGTCAGTCATGGTGTGGGGTGGAATTTCTTTGGGGGGCCGCACAGCCCTCCATGTGCTCGCCATAGGTAGCCTGATTGTCATTAGGTACCGAGATGAGATCCTCAGACCCCTTGTGAGACCATATGCTGGTGCGGTTGGCCCTGGGTTCCTCCTAATGCAAGACAATGCTAGACCTCATGTGGCTGGAGTGTGTCAGCAGTTCCTGCAAGAGGAAGGCATTGATGCTATGGACTGGCCCGCCTGTTCCCCAAACCTGAATCCAATTGAGCACATCTGGGACATCATGTCTCGCTCCAAATACTTTTTTTTTGAGCCACTTGTGTGGGTTGTAGACTCCGTCTCATGCTACCACTAGAGTGAAAGCAACGCCAGCATTCAAAAGTCACCAAAACATCAGCCAGGAAGCATAGGAACTGAGAAGTGGTCTGTGGTCACCACCTGCAGAACCACTCCTTTATTGGGGGTGTCTTGCTAATTGCCTATAATTTCCACCTGTTGTCTATTCCATTTACACAACAGCATGTGAAATTTATTGTCAATCAGTGTTGCTTCCTAAGTGGACAGTTTGATTTCACAGAAGTGTGATTGACTTGGAGTTACATTGTGTTGTTTAAGTGTTCCATTTTTTTTTTTGAGCAGTGTATATGGATGAGCAATGGCCGAGCGGCATAGGCAAGGTGCAATAGATGGTATAAAATACAGTATATACATGTGATATAAGATATGTAAACATTATTAAAAGTGGCATTATTTAGAGTGGCATAATATAAAGTGACGAGTGATCCATTTATTAAAGTGGTCAGTGATTGGGTCTCTATGCAGGCAGCAACCTCTCTGAGTTAGTGATTGCAGTCTGATGGCCTTGAGATAGAAGCTGTTTTTCAGTCTCTTGGTCCCAGCTTTGAGGCACCTGTACTGACCTCGCCTTCTGGATGATAGCGGTGTGAATAGGCAGTGGCTCAGGTGGTTGATGTCTTTGATTATCTTCTTGGCCTTCCTGTGACATCGGGTGCTGTAGGTGTCATGGAGGGCAGGTTGTTTGCCCCCGGTGATGCGTTGTGCAGACTGCACCACCCTCTGGAGAGCCTTGCAGTTGAGGGTGGTGCAGTTGCCATACCAGGCTGTGATACAGCCTGACAGGATGCTCTCGATAGTGCATCTGTAAAAGTTTGTCAGGGTTTTGGGTGACAAGCCAAATTTCTTCTGCCTCCTGAGGTTGAAGAGGCGCTGTTGCGCCTTCTTCACCACACTCTCTGTGTGGGTAGACCATTTCAGTTGGTCTGTGATGTGTATGCTGAGGAACTCAAAACCTTCCACCTTCTCCACTGCTGTCCCTACGATGTGGATAGGGGGTGCTCCCTCTGCTGTTTTCTGAAGTCCACGATCATCCCTTTTGTTTTGTTGACGTTGAGTGAGGAGGTTTTCTTGACACCACACTCCGAGTGCCCTCACCTCCTCCCTCTCTTGTCGTTGTTGGTAATCAAGCCCACTACTGTTGTGTCATCTGCAAACTTGATGATTGAGTTGGAGGCGTGCATGGCCACGCAGTCATGGGTGAACAGGGAGTACAAGAGGGTGCTGAGCACGCACCCTTGTGGGGCTCCAGTGTTGAGGGTCTGCAAAGTGGAGATGTTGTTTCCTACCTTCACAACCTGGGGGCGGCCCGTCAGAAAGTCTAGGACCCAATTGCACAGGGCCTCCAGCTTGATGATGAGCTTGCAGGGTACTATGGTGTTAAATGCTGGAGTCAATGACCGGCCCCCTCCTGCCAGTTGAGGACTTGTGAGGCGTCTGTTTCTCAAACTAGACACTCTAATGTACTTGTCCTCTTGCTCAGTTGTGCATTGGGGCCTCCAACTCCTCTTTCTATTCTGGTTAGAGCCCGTTTGCGCTGTTCTGTGAAGGGAGTAGTACACAGCGCTGTATGAGATCTTCAGTTTCTTGCCAATTTCTCGCATGGAATAGCCTTCATTTCTCAGAACAAGAACAGACTGACGAGTTTCAGAAGAAAGTCTTTGTTTCTGGCCATTTTGAGCCCGTAATCGAACCCACAAATGCTAATGCTCCGCATACTCAACTAGTCTAAAGGCCAGTTTAATTGCTTCTTTAATCAGCACAACAGTTTTCAGCTGTGCTAACATAATTGCAAAAGTGTTTTCTAATGATCAATTAGCCTTTTAAAATTATAAACTTGGATTAGCTAACACAACGTGCCATTGGAACACAGGAGTTATGGTTGCTGATAATTGGCCTCTGTAAGCCTATGTAGAAATTCCATTAAAAATCTGCCGTTTCCAGCTACAATAGTCATTTACAACATTAACAATGTCTACACTGTATTTCACTGCATTGTATATTTTCTTAATTCCATTCCTTTACTTAGACTTGTGTGTATTGTGTATATGTTGTGAAATTGTTAGATATTACTTGTTAGATATTACTGCACTGTTGGAGCTAGAAACACAAGCATTCTGCTACACCCGCAATAACATCTGCTAAACACGTGCATGTGACCAATAAAAGATTATTTGATTTGGTGAAGTCTCACAAACTCCCCTATGGCAGATAGATAAAGATGTACATGTAAACAAATGAATAGCTGAGGGAAGCCTTTCTGAAATAAACAGGCCACATCTGATTTACAAAGTAACTCATATTTTATGCAACACTATTACACTAACCTCTATCACGATAACTTGCTGGGTTGAGGTTCCACTCCCCTCATCAACAGTGAATGGTTGGTCATCTCTCCATGTATTGTGTCCCACTGGCTTCACAAAGCTCCTGTGGCCTCCAGTGAGATGTCTTTCACTTGAGAGAGTGATTGGGGTAAAAGCTGGTTAGGTTAACTACTGTCAATGCTCAACGGTATGTTGTACACTATTGACACTGTCTAGAATTGGCCAGGATGTAAGGTAACACTTCTCATAACTTCTTGATATACTATTTATTGATTGATGTATTATGTTCCATGTATCACATTGTTTTCAATGGGTAAATAATAGGAAATGCAGTAAATCAAGAATCCTGTTAGAATATGATATTGTGTCTTTGCGCAAGGTAACAAAGTAATCAGGTGAATTATTGCATACTATCCAAAACCTGTCTAAGACCCATATGTGGTTAACACATCTAAATGAACATACACCGAGGGGAATGGGGCATTATGCACTGTAAGGGATCTCGTCCTCCTCTTCTGAGGAAGAGTAGCGAGAAGGATCGGAGGACCAATGCGCAGCGTGGTAAATGTTCATGATGTAATCTTTAATAAATCAAAATGAACACAGAAATACAAAACAATAAAGTGAACGAACGAAAATCGAAACAGTTCTGTCTGGAGACACACACAAAGACAGAAAATAAACACCCACAACTCAAAAGTGAAACCAGGCTACCTAAGTATGATTCTCAATCAGGGACAACGATTGACAGCCGCCTCTGATTGAGAACCATACTGGGCCGAACACAGGAATCCCAAATTATAGAAAAACGAACATAGACATCCCACCCAACTCACGCCCTGACCATACTAAAACAAAGATATAATAACAGAACTAAGGTCAGAACGTGACATGCACCTCTTGCCATTCATCTGTCTTCTGCTAAATGTACCTCTTGCCATTCATCTGTATCGGTCGACTGTCTTAGAATAAAAAACATGAGCTGGCGCACACCCAGAAAAATTATTTTATCAGTACTGGGACAACTGGCGAGGACGCGCTATCATGCCCCCTTCAGTTCCGGTACCTGTAGTTGCCGCCGCAATTCCGTTTTCATTCTAGCTTTGCCTTTACAGTGCCTTCCAAAAGTATGCAGACCCCTTGACTTTTTCCACATTTTGTTACATTATAGCCTTATTCTAAAATTTATTAAATAGTTTTTTCCCCCTCATCAATATGCACACAATACCCAATAATAACAAAGCAAAAACAGTTTTAAAAAAAAATTATTGCTAGTTTATTAAAAATATAAAACTGAAATATCAAATTTACACAAGTATTCAGACCCTTTACTCAGTACTTTGTTAAAGCACCTTTGGCAGCGATTTCAGCCTTGAGTCTTCTTGGGTATAATGCCACAAGCTTGGCACACTTGTATTTGGAGAGTTTCTCCCATTCCTCTCTGCAGATCCTCTCAAGCTCTGTCGGGTTGGATGGGGAGCGTAGCTGCACAGCTATTTTCAGGTCTCACCAGAAATGGTTGATCGGGTTCAAGTCCGGGCTCTGGCTGGGCCACTCAAGGACATTCAGAGACTTGTCCTGAAGCCACTCCTGCATTGTCTTGGCTGTGTGCTTAGGGTCATTGTCCTGTTGGAAAGTGAACTTTCGCCCCAGTCTGAGGTCCTGAGCGCCCTGGAGCAGGTTTTAATCAAGGATCTTTGTACTTTGCTCCATTCATCTTTGCCTCGATCCTCACTAGTCTCCTAGTCTCTGCCACTGAAAAACATCCCCACAGCATGATGCTGCTACCATCATGCTTCACCGTAGGGATGGTGCCAGGTTTCCTCCAGACGCGCCGGTTGGCATTCAGGCCAAAGAGTTCAAACCTGGTTTCATCAGACCAGAGAATATTGAACTATACTTGTTCTAGCCTAGGTTTACTATCTCTCTAAAAAACAGTTATTAACACAAGCCTGTTAAATAATTCAAAGTTAAAGGGGTATGTGGTTAATTACCCTCTTATCCCAAGACACTAAACATGATAACTATAATATGTCAGATAAAGAATTATTCCCAGATATCACCTAATGTACATCTCAAGACACACTGCTACGATTTCTTCCCATTGTGGACACTCCTATGTCTGATAAGGCTACTCAGGAAGGAGAAGCTCTTGTGACATAATTTGCAATTGAAGCTGTCCTTGGTGTGAACAGTCTGGTGCTGCTTCACATACCTTGCCTCAGCAAAGTGCTTCCCACACGTGGGGCAGGCATAAGGCTTGTCGGCGTCTGACCTAATGCTCGGCCTCCCACATTGTGACCCAATGACACCAGAGGAGGTAGAAGCATGAGTTTTTGAGCTCCCTCCTTGACCTCTAGCCATTGTTTGGGTGTTGTTGGAATTGTGTGCTGTGTTATAGGCTAGGTACCTCTTATGGTGAACGCCCATCCTGACACTGTCTGTATTGGTGGGGTAAACCTGAGGTAAGTGAGGAAGGCTAGACCCAGGCCTTCTATGAACCAAGTCACCAGGCATTGGACGAGGCCCTGAAGGAGAAGACAGACTTGCTGATAGACTACCACCAGGGGGGGCTCCCATCACTCTCTGTGAAGGCTGAAGCCCAGGGTGACCTGCTCTGTTCATCATGGATACTGTGGTGTTTGTATCATAGGAACAGGAGGGTTGATCTCTATCAGCCCCAGACTGCAGACTGGAACCTCTGTTTCTCTGATGACCAACAGGACTGTGGTGGTTCAGTCCACCTGTCCACTGGTTGTGTTCTGTGTAGTGGTTGTGGTGGAGTCCCTGTCCCTCACGGTTGGGTCCTAATTCTGACTCGGGAAGGAAGAGTGATGGCTCCAGATCCAGGGTTTTGATCCGGGGCCAGGGTTTGTGACCACCCACCTCAGATGTCCAGTCTCTTCCGTCAGCAACACCAGACATCAGCTGGTCCTCATGGACTGCAGACTGTAAACACAAATTGTACAGAAAAGCATAAAGGTTTATATAAGAAACTCTTTGCTGTACACACAGAAGCATGGCATGATATTATAAAATGTTAACCACTGTCAAGTACCTAACAATATGGAGCCATTGGAGTTTACTATGAAACAATGTCCATAAGTGTTGATTCAAAAAGGAAATATGCTTTGGTTCGACTGAGATGAGGGAAACTCAGTCTCTGCAATAATACAAAAATAACCAAGTCAGTCAGCATAGCTACCTGTTCTCCCCCCCGCATACAGACACCTCCCTGTCCCCGCAGACCAAATCTACGCCTCACCCTGCTCTCAGCCAGTCTGTTGTCATGGAGACTTAAGTTTGGTTGTTGTTTTGTGTTCGACTTTCTTTTTCTGGTTAACACTGTTGTTCCCCAGCCCAGAGTTGAGGACGCTGTCCCACCCACTGACCTCCACTATGTCACCTCTGGTCCTGGCCTGCTCGGTAATGTTGTCCCCTGGGCCCTTGGCTGCACCCGTCTGGATCTGGAAATCTAAGACGGCCGCCCAGTCTCCTCTGTTAGCCTCCAGCCAACCACCTGCAGGAGGTTAGAAAATGGACTTTACAAACATGGCAGAGAAAATGCTACAGATGGAGTTTTTCTTTATCAATTACCTGGTCAAGCTAGCGACCCACCTCGACAACATCTGGTGAAATTGCAGAGCGCCAAATTCAAAATACAGAAATACTCATAATAAACATTCATAAAAGTTACAAGTGTTATACATCGGCTTAAAGATTAACTTCTTGTTAATCCAGCCACTGTGTCAGATTTCAAAAAGGCTTTACGGCGAAAGCATACCATGCGATTATCTGCATACAAACATTTTCAAGCCAAGTAGAGGAGTCACGAAAGTCAGAAATAGCAATAGAATTACTCACTTACCTTTGATGATCTTCATCTGGTTGCAGTCACAAGAGTCCCTGTTACACAATAAATGTTTGTTTTGTTCGATAAAGTCCCTCTTTATATCCCAAAAACTCTGTTTTGTTGGCACATTTTGTTCAGTAATCCACTGACTTGAAGGAGATCACAACATGCAGACGAATACATCCTAATAGTACCGGTAAAGTTTGTTGAAACAAATCAAACGATGTTTATAATTAATCGTTAGACAATAGGTTGTCTATTGTCTAAATAATTGATCATATTTCAACCGTACAATAGCGTATTCAATAGAAAGGAAAAACAACAAAGGGCGCGCAATCGGTCAGACGCAAACCAGCGCTGCTTGATTCTACAGTCCACTTACACAATGGTCTCATTCTTCCTCATTTTTCAGAATACAAGGGTGAAACAATGTCTAAAGACTGTTGACATCTAGTGGAAGCCACAGGAACTGCAATCTGGGTCCTAACCCATTACATACTGTATAGGTATTCAATTGAAAAGTACCCACATAAAAAAAATCCCACTTCCTGGATGGATTTTCCCCAGGTTTTCGCTTGCCATATCAGTTTTGTTATACTCACAGACATTATTTTAACAGTTTTGGAAGCTTTAGAGTGTTTTATATCCAATACTACCAATTATATGCATATCCTAGCTTCTGGGCCTGAGTAACAGGCAGTTTACTTTGGGCACCTCATTCATCCAAACTTCCAAATACTGCCCCCTATCCCCAAAAAGTTTTAAGATGTGTGTTTTTGTATGCAAACATAAGTTGCTCTATGTTATAATTATTTCTCCCTTACCTTGCTCCCCCATCTTTAGTCCACTCAGGTCAATGCTCTCTGGTTCGTCTTCTATCATCTCCTCTTTGACCAGCAGCAGATCAGGCTTCCCATCCTCCATGTCTACTGACTGTAAGAGATACAGAGTGAGAGGATGTTGGATCAAGAAATCTGATATGAGCACCCTGCTATGGAGCACCTTCTGATTGGGCAATGAGGGATTGCTTTGAGTACTTTGGAAACTTGTTGATTTGATTACTTGACACTTTTTCATGGTTTGATCATTCAAACGTATGGTCTCACACTTAAGACAACATTCACCTAGATCTGGGACGGTACCTAGAAAGAGTCTCAAAGTAGAAGTGCTGATCGAAGATCAGGTCCTTCTCTGTCTACATTGTTTAATTCATTAGGATCTGAAAGGAAAAACCATTCAGACAGTAGTTTACAGTGGGCTCACCTCAGTGAGACTGTGTGTGGTCCTGTGCAGCTCAGCTGGTTCCTCTGTGGGTTCAGGAGGAGGTGTAGTCTGGTTGTCCTCCATGACCAGGTTCCCCTCAGTGTTCCCCAGACCCTCCTCACAACCATCCTCCTTCACCAGCAGCACCTCTGGACCCTCCTCCTGGAAGAGAGGTGATATAGATTACAGACATACACTGCCTCAGGTACGTACACACACACACAGATAAAACACACTTTCAACATGGAGTGTTTACCCATCCCCACTACGTTTGAGTCCTATACTGTAGATACAGAATTACTTTATTGTTGTTAAACCCATCACGGAGGACATAAATATGATGTGGGTAAATATGAGTCAGCTATGATAAGTCAAAAGTCATCATATGACAAACTTGACTAAACTATATAGAATTGTACAGTAAGTGTTAGTGTGTAAGTGTATTTAAGTGTATATTGGTTATAAAGTGCTGTTGGGTTCATACAAAATAGGGTGAGATCAGATGTGATGTATATTAAAGAGTCTCAATGAAAGTCTTAGAATGAAAAGTCCCATTTTGTGTTTATTAAACATAAACAAGTTTTAAATACACTATATATGAAAACCACATATACACATCTCAACAAAAAATTGATAACTTGCATACATTTTCTAATAAAAAATGTATTGGAACAACATTTTGTAGTTTAACAGAAGTAATGAAATAGACACCTACACAGTACAAACACAATATGTATCAGACTTTAGGCTTATATATGCCTTATATATCACACAATGTCTGGATGCAATATTCTACCCAGAAATATTCAACACTGAAATCTGTTATTCCAAATATATCTGTGGACCTTTTCTGCTGACAACCATGAAAATATACATTTGTCTTTAATGCAGTGTTTGATGTAAATGTCAGAAGCTATTGAGTGGAATGGTTTTTCTGCTGGTGTATCCTGAGGTAGCTCCTCTCTGAGAACCTCTTCCCGCAGTGCGTACAGGCAAACGGCCTCTCTCGGGTGTGGACCATATGATGCCTCTTCAGCTGGTCCTGACGGGAGAACCGCTTCTCACACTGGCGGCAGCTGTAGGGTTTCTCCCCTGAGTGGACCCTCTGGTGCCTCTTCAGGTCACCAGCCTGGGCGAAGCGCACGTGACACTGGGTACAGCTGAAGGGTTTCTCCCCAGTGTGGACCCTCTTGTGGATTTCCACCTTCTGCGGGCAGCTGAAGCCTTTGTTACAGAACATGCAGAGGAACCGTTTCTCTTTACTATTGCCTGATGTGGCTCCCCCTCCCTGAGCCTGGGCTCTAGCTCCGTCGTTTGAGTTTAATACCTGATCGAAAAGGATGTGGCTGTGTGAATCGGAAGGTGCCATCAACGTGGACACTGGGTCGCGATCCCTGAACACGTGAAAAGGGGAGTGGGTGGCGACATTTTGATTTGTCTCTAAGCTTTCCCTGTAGTCTAAGAAATCTCTGCCCTGCGAGTGTCTGTCTCCTAGGTGACCATTCCATGTGGGCAGTACGTTGCCCTCCAATTTTACAGTCACTTCATCTACGACTAAACCCTCACCTATCTTATCTAGACAACCTTCAGAGTATACACTACTACTGTACCGGTTCCATTTCCCTCTAGACAGATCAGTCTGTGTTTCTAAACCCAAGGGCATGTTGCCAGGGTCCATCTCTGTAGCGTAAGAACAAGACAGATCATCAACGACAGTGTCTAACGCGTCACCATCACCATCTCCACGGAAATGACCCATCCTCTGGCGAAATACCGGTAGGTACTCTGAGCCGGAAACAGCTGGACAGCTCAGTCTCTCTGGTTCTGATCTGTGTTCAGATCCTGTGTGTAAGAGCCTGTGTGTTACAGTTAAAGTCTCGGTGTCTGTCTCTGACTTGAGGACGGCGTTCGGCGTTCCACTGACCTCCAAGATGCTGTGTCTGGTCCTGGCCTGGGGCGCGGCGGTAAGGTCCTCCGGCGCTACAGCCGCTGTTTCAGTCTGGATGTCTCTGCTGTGCCGTGGGTCCTTCTCTCCTTCAGATCTCTCTTGCTTGACTCCAGGACCTGCAGCCTCTGCAGACTGACAAGAAGAGAGGAGGTTATTATTGGTACATGAGTTGAATTGGATAACAATGTGGTAGTGAGGTCTCAAAATCCCCTATGGCAAATAGATGAATAGCTGAGGGGAGCCTTTCTGAAATTAAAAACGGGCCACATTTTATGTACTGTCATTGTTAATGTTACATTATGACACTAACCTCTATCACAATAACGTGCTGGGTTGAGGTTCCACTCCCCTCATCAACAGTGATTGGTTGGTCATCTCTCCATGTGTTGTGTTCCGCTGGCTTCACAAAGCTCCTGTGGCCTCCAGTGAGATGTGCTTCACCTGAGAGAGTGATTGGGGGAAACGGGTAGTTAACTTAGGTACTGTCAATGCTCAACGCTATATTGTACACTTGACACTGTCTACAAGTGGCAAGGATGTCCCTTCTCATAAATTCTTGACATACTATTTATTGATTGATTGATTGATTATGTTCCATGCATTACATTATTTTAATAGAGTATGACAATAGGAAATTCAGTAAATCAAGAATCTGGTTAGAATATGATAATACGAATTGGGTTAGAATATAATATTGTGTTATATTGTGTCTCTGTGTTAGAATAATTCATTCTTAATTGACCTGCCTGGTAAATACATTTTTTGCAAGATAGCTAAGTAATCAGCGGAAGTGCTACATCAGGCCCAGACACAGGCATAAGTGACATAAGTGGTCACTTAGGGGCCCCATTCCCCCCCAAAAAAATATGTATAGAGTGCCTTGAGAAAGTATTGACACCCCTAGACTTTTTCCACATTTTGTTGTGTTACAGCCTGAATTTAAAATGGACTACATTTGGATTTTTGGGGGGTCACTGGCCTACAAACAATACACCATAATGTCAAAGTGGAATTATGTTTTGGGGATTTTTTAAAAACAAATAAAATGTAAAAAGTAAAGTAATAAGTATTCAGGCATAAATAAGTTCAGGATAAACATTTCCTGAACAAGTTACATAATAAGTTGCATGGACTCACACTGTGTGAAATAATAGTGTTTAACATGACTCATCTCTGTACCCCACACATACAACTATCTGTAAGGTCTCAGTCGAAGCAGTGAATTTAAAACACAGATTCAATACCTCGCAAAGAAGGGCACTTATTGGTAGAAGGGTAAAAAAAAACTAAACAGGCATAGAATATCCCTTTGAACATGGTGACGTTATTAATTACACTTTGAATGGTGTATAAATACACCCAGTCACTACAAAGATACAGGTGTCCTTACTCACTCGGTTTCCAGAGAGGAAGAAAACCGCTTATGGTTTAATGGCTGTGATAGGAAAAACTGAGGATGGACCGACAACATTGTAGTTACTCCACAATACTAACATAAATGACAAGAGTGAAAAGAAGGAAGCTTGTACAGAATCAAAAATATGCATCATGCTTGCAACAAGGCAATAAAGTAATACTGCAAAAAAATGTGGCAAAGCAATTAAGTTTTTGTACCACTCCATATTTTCAAGCATAGTGGTGTCTGAATCATGTTATGGGAATTATTGTAATCGTTAAGTACAGGGGATTTTTTTGTTGTTAATAAACTTAATGGAGCTAAGCACAGGCAAAAACCTACAGGAAAATCTGGTTCAGTCTGCTTTCCAACAGACACAGGGAGATTAATTCACCTTTCAGCAGGACAATAACCTTAAACACAAGGACAAATTTGCACTGGAGTTGCTTACCAAGTAGACAGTGAATGTTCCTGAGTGGCTGTGTTTAATTTTCTTAAATCTATGGAACTGAAAATGGTTGTCTAGCAACAACCTATTTGACAGAGCTTGAACAATTTTTTATAATTAGCTCATGTTGCACAATCCAGGTGAGGAATGCTTTTAGAGACTTACCCAGAAAGACTCACAGCTGTCATCGCTGCCAAAGGTAAGTCTACAAAGTATTGACTCAGGGGTGTGAATACTTATGTAAATTAAATATTTTTGTATTTAATTTTCAATAAATTTGCTAAAATTTCCAAAAACATGTTTCCACTTATGGGGTAGTGTGTAGATTAGTGAGAAACAATTATAATTAAATCCATTTTGAATTAATGCTGTAACACAACAAAATGTGGAATAAGCCAAGTGGTATGAATACTTGAAGGCACTCACCGGCAAGTTTATTAGGTATACTACCTCATTCACGAAAATGTGACAACCGAAGACAGGCTTCATCAGCGCCGCACACACCACTTGGAGGCAGTATGCATTTTGAAAACATTTTCGGTACCCCATGGCAACACGTGTAGAACTTCAGGAAATTAACTCTAAAACATTCTCTGCCTTCAAACTTTTGCGTAGGCCCCCCAAAAGGTTAGGGCCAGCCCCATCGTTGCCGGAAAACGTGTGGCGAGACAGTATTTGCCCCAGTACTTTTCAATCTCAAAGCAGCAGCAGCAGCAAATGCGTTTACCAGACATATTCATTAGTTAATGTCATAGAAAAATGTTTTGCAACGGAAAAGAAAGCAGCCGTTTCTTATTGGACAAGTTTACATAGCAACTCCCCCAATTTCAGCCTGTTTTCCTCCGTTTTGTCTAGTGACGCGGTAGCCCCATGCTTGCTGTGACAGGTGGATTCACTTGTCAGTCACAGTGGTCTCCTAGCTACAGCCTCCAAAGCCTTATCAACTACTAGTTCAACCACCAGCACCTGGTCAAAGACGGTACAGTATGAAGATAGGCAGAAACTGCTTCTCCAATAGAAATCCCTGATCACGCATGTAGGCGAGGTCATTGCAACGTTGGCTAGCTTTACTCATGCGCAGAAACATGTCATCGGGTCTAACATTTGCAGGCCGTCAGATCAAAGACACTACTTCAATCTAAAGTTGTTTTTGTTCTCTCATCGACTTCTCAAACCCCGGCCTGGTCTGTTTGGTCTGCTTCGCAAGGGTTCCCAGAAGTCTCGCAATGTTGCGTCTCGGTTTAGAACCTCTGTGACCTCGTTGTTTGGCTGTCCTTGCTATCAGGGATCCTTGGGACGTCCCTACCCCATTGAAGTTGAAAGGTAAAATGGTTAGGGGTTTAGGGTAGGTATGTCCTAAGGATTTTGGATAGAACTAACAATTGTTTGACTTGTACTTTGCCTCTTTCTTCGCTCACATTCTGTGAATTTGAATTTGTGTTTTTGTTAGCTAGTGTAAGTCTTCTTATACCTGCCTCATGAGAGAGCGAACACACATTTTCATGGAAAACAGAGTATGTGTTAATAAAAGCAGTTAAAGCAGTTTATTTAAAATGGCGCCAGAAGAAATTGTGCTATTGTGTTTTTTGTGTGTGTTATTTGTAACTTATTTTGTTCATAATGTTTCTGCAACCGTATCTTACGGCAAAAAAGAGCTTCTGGATATCAGGACAGCGATCACTCACCTCGGATTAGACAACGATTTTTTCTACAACAAAGACGGCGCACAAGACATTCTCCAAACACCCCACAGGACCGACATCCCCGTTATTTGCAAGAGGAAGCGACGCAGGTACAGAGGATAAAGAGCCGGATGCCTGGTCAGGACCCGGAGAAGGCGACTGGGAAAGCTGCCATTACCGTCAATACTACTCGCCAACGTGCAATCATTGGACAATAAATTAGACGAGGTACGATCATGAATATCCTACCAACGGGACTTCAATAACTGTAATATCCTATGTTTCACGGAATCGTGGCTGAATGACGACATGGATATTCAGCTAGCGGGATATATGCTGCATCGGCAAGATAGAACAACACACTCCGGTAAGACAAGGGGGGCGGTCTGTGCATATTTGTAAGCAATAGCTGGTGCACGAAATCTAAGGAAGTCCCTAGATTTTGCTCGCCTGAAGTAGAGTATATTGTGATAAATTGCAGGCCACTACTTGCCTAGAGTGTTTTCAGCTATACTTTTTTGTGGCTGTTTATTTACCGCACTCAGTCAGCTGAATAAGGAAATAAGCAAGCACCACAGGAAGCACCAGTGACTCTGTCTATAGAAAAGTGGTCAGATGAAGCAGATGTTAAACTACAGGACTGTTTTGCTATCACAGACTGCAACATGTTCCGGGATTCTTCCGATGGCATTGAGCAGTACACCACATCTGTCACTGGCTTTATCAACATGTGCATTGAGGACGTCGTCCCCACAGTGACTGTACATACCCCAACCAGAAGCCATGGATTACAGGCAACATTCACACTGAGCTAAAGGGTAGAGCTGCCGCTTTCAAAGTGCGTCACTCTAACCCGGAAGCTTACAAGAAATCCTGCTATGCCCTGTGACGAACCATCAAACAGGCAAAGCGTCAATACAGGGTTAAGATTGAATCATACTACACCGGCTCCGACACTCGTCTTTTGTGGCAGGGCTTGCAAACTATTACAGACTACAAAGGGAAGCACAGCTGCGAGCTGCCTAGTGACAGGAGCCTACCAGACGAGCTAAATCACTTCTATGCTCGCTTCGAGGCAACCAAGACTGAGGCATGCATGAGAGCATCAGCTGTTCTGGACGACTGTGTGATCACGCTCTCTGTAGCCGACATGAGTAAGACGTTTAAACAGGTCAACATACACAAGGCTGTGGGGCCAGACGGATTACCAGGACGTGTGCTCCGGGCATGGGCTGACCAACTGGCAGGTGTCTTCACTGACATTTTCAACATGTCCCTGATTGAGTCTGTAATACCAACATGTTTCAAGCAGACCACCATAGTCCCTGAGCCCAAGAACACAAAGGCAACCTGCCTAAATGACGACAGACGCGTAGCACTCATGGCCGTAGCCATGAAGTGCTTTGAAAGGTTGGTAATGTTGGTAATCAACACCATTATCCCAGAAACCCTAGACCCACTCCAATTTACATACCGCCCAAACAGATCCACAGATGATGCAATCTCTATTGCACTCCACACTGCCCTTTCCCACCTGGACAAATGAACACCTACGTGAGAATGCTATTCATTGACTACAGCTCAGCGTTCAACACCACAGTACCCTCAAAGTTCTTCACTAAGCTAAGGATCCTGGGACTAAACACCTCCCTCTGCAACTGGATCCTGTACTTCCTGACGGGCCACCCCCAGGTGGTGAGGGTAGGTAGCAACACATCTGCCACTCTGATCCTCAACACTGGAGCTCCACAGGGGTGCATGCTCAGTCCCCTCCTGTACTCCCTGTTCACCCACAACTGCATAGGCAGGCACGACTACAACACCATCATCAAGTTTGCAGACGACACAACAGTGGTAGGCCTGATCACTGACAACGATGAGACAGCCTATAGGGAGGAGGTTAGAGACCTGGCCGGTGGTGCAAGAATAACAATCTATCCCTCAACGTAACCAAGACTAAGGAGATGATTGTGGACTACAGGAAAAGGAGAACCGAGCACGCCCCCATTCTCATCGACGGTGCTGTAGCGGAGCAGGTTCAGAGCTTCAAGTTCGTCTGTGTCCACATCAACAACAAACTAGAATGGTCCAAGCACACCAAGACAGTCGTGAAGAGGGCACGACAAAGCCTATTCCCCCTTAGGAAACTGAAAAGATTTGGCATGTGTCCTCAGATCCTCAAAAGTTTCTACAGATGCAACATCGAGAGCATCACTGCCTTGTACGGCAATTGCTCGGCCTCTGACCGCAAGGCAATACAGAAGGTAGTGCGTACGGCCCGGTACATCCCTGGGGCTAAGCTGCCTGCCATCCAGGACCTCTACACCAGGCGGTATCAGAGGAAGGCCCTAAAAATTGTCAAAGACCCCAGCCACCCCAGTCATAGACTGTTCTCTCTATTACCGCTTGGCAAGCGCTACCCGAGTGCCAAGTCTAGGACAAAAAGGCTTCTTGACAGTTTTTACCCCAAAGCCATAAGACCCCTGAACAGGTAATCAAATGGCTACCCAGACTATTTGCATTGTGTTCCCCCCCCCCCCCAACCCCTCTTTTTACACTGCTGCTACTCTGTTTATCATATATGCATAGTCACTTTAACTATACATTCATGTACATACTACCTCAATTGGGCCGACCAACCAGTGCTCCCGCACATTGGCTAACCGGGCTATCTGCATTGTGTCCCGCCACCCGCCAACCCCTCTTTTACGCTACTGCTACTCTCTGTTCATCATATATGCATAGTCACTTTAGCTATACATTCATGTACATACTACCTCAATCAGTCTGACTAACCGGTGTCTGTATGTAACCTCGCTACTTTTATAGCCTCGCTGCTGTATATAGCCTGTCTTTTTACTGTTGTTTTATTTCTTTACTTACCTATTGTTCACCTAATACCTTTTCTGCACTGTTGGTTAGAGCCTGTAAGTAAGCATTTCACTGTAAAGTTTACACCTGTTGTATTCGGTGCATGTGACAAGTAAACTTTAATTTGATTTGACAACATTAGCTCGATATATAGATGCTTCCAGAAGCTAACGTTAATATTATTTTAGACCAGGGGCTCAACTTTGGTTTTTAGAAGTGGGGGGGACATAACTTTTCTTCTTTTATTATTATTTATCCAGTCAGATACACTCCAAATCAAATTAGATTTTTCACATGCGCCGAATACGACGTTACAGTGAAATGCTTACTTACAAGCCCTTACAACCAACAATGCAGTTAAGAAAAAGAAGTGTTAAGTAAAAAAAAAAATAGCAAGGCTATATACAGGGGGTACCGGTACAGAGTCAATGTGCAGGGGCACAGGTCAGTCGAAGTAATATGTACATGTAGGTAGAATTAAAGTGACTATGCATAGATAATAAACAGAGTAGCAGCAGGGTAGCAGAGAGGAGGGGGGGGACAATGCAAATAGTATAGGTCGCCATTTGATTAGCTGTTTGAGAGTCTTATGGCTTGGGGGTATAAACTGTTAAGAAAACTTTTGGACCTAGACTTGGCGCTCCAGTACCGCTTGCTGTGCGGTAGCAGAGAGGACAGTCGATGACTAGGGTGACCATTTTTAAGGCCTTCCTCTGACACCGCCTGGTATAGTGGTCCTGGATGGCAGGAAGCTTGGCCCCAGTGATGTACTGGGCTATTGGCACTACCCTCTGTAGTGCCTTGTGGCCGGAGGCTGAGCAGTTGCCATACCAGGCAGTGATGCAACCAGTGCTCTCAATGGTGCAGCTGTAGAACTTTTTGAGGATCCATGCCAAATCTTTTCAGTCTCCTAAGGGGGAATAGGCTTTGTTCCAGAAACAGCCTACCCGACCGCTCGGAGGAGTCCGCATGGTCCTAAAGCACACTGTTGCCTGGTTTTGTATCACATTCCAATGATACATTTCAGAATGTGGAGGGGACGTGTCCCCCCGCCCCTAGTGAAAGTTGCGTCCCCTGATTTAGACTCACGATCTGCTGCTACCAAAGGCTTAGGGATACTGAAGTTTCTGAAAAGGTTAGTCAGCCAGTTTATTAGTCCAGTAATGTTCGTTTGCATATTACTTTATTTCAACTGCTGGTGATTATTCAAATGTTTCCAGAGCAAATGTCCCGGCCTTAAAAGTAAAAAACCTACAAATTCCACCACAGAGCAGTCTACACAGACAATGTGAACACATTTGTCCAACCATAACAGATGCATAGCTAATGCAGAAAGAGAGAGTTGATGGATTCTAGCACCACCATAACTTTTGCAAATACAGAGATTGACGCCCTGATGGCTGCCTGTCTTGATTACCAAAGTAATTTTCCAATCGTTTCGTTCTGAACAGAACCATTATTTTTTGGGGTTCCGTTCCACTGTTCAGACCAGCAAACTACATTTCTGAACCGGTTTGAACCAAAGAAAAATACCGGATTATATAGTTCCTTTCTAAACCAATTAAATATAATTTTGTTATTTTCCGGTTTTCTGTTCTGTTCTCTGAACTGGTTCCAACTTACTGATATGAACTGGTAATGCAGGTTTGGTTAGAAGAGTGCAATAGATTGAGTGATATTCAATAAATTATACTTAATGAAAAGGGGGATCAAAGTAGTTGATATAATGATTGAATATATGGATTTTACAGGCAATCAGTTCCTACAGTGAGCACCAGGAAACCAACCTCTGGTGGGACAGATGGAGTCCAGGACAAAAACACAAGGTTAGTGGTTGTATGACTTACACATAACAGCTGTTACAAAGTGTATAGTGTTAAATGTAACCCTGCCTTACATAAAGATTACAGAATGAATAATTGCAGAAGAGCAATGTAATTAGATTAACAACTAATCAAATCAAATTTTATTTGTCACATACACATGGTTAGCAGATGTTAATGCGAGTGTAGCGAAATGCTTGTAGTTCCGACAATGCACTAATAACCAACAAGTAATCTAGCTAACAATTCCAAAACTACTACCTTATAGACACAAGTGTAAGGGGATAAAGAATATGTACATAAAGATATATGAATGAGTGATGGTACAGAGCGGCATAGGCAAGATACAGTAGATGGTATTGAGTACAGTATATACATATGAGATGAGTATGTAAACAAAGTGGCTAGTGATACATGTATTACATAAAGATGCAGTAGATGATATAGAGTACAGTATATACGTATACATATGAGATGAATAATGTAGGGTATGTAAATATTATATTAGGTAGCATTGTTTAAAGTGGCTAGTGATATATTTTACATAATTTCCCATCAATTCCCATTATTAAAGTGGCTGGAGTTGAGTCAGTGTGTTGGCAGCAGCCACTCAATGTTAGTGATGGCTGTTTAACAGTCTGATGGCCTTGAGACAGAAGCTGTTTTTCAGTCTCTCGGTCCCAGCTTTGATGCACCTGTACTGACCTCGCCTTCTAGATGATAGCGGGGTGAACAGGCAGTGGCTCGGGTGGTTGTTGTCCTTGATGATCTTTATGGCCTTCCTGTGACATCGGGTGGTGTAGGTGTCCTGGAGGGCAGGTAGTTTGCCCCCGGTGATGCGTTGTGCAGACCTCACTACCCTCTGGAGAGCCTGACACCACACTCTGAGGGCCCTCACCTCCTCCCTGTAGGCCGTCTCGTCATTGTTGGTAATCAAGCCTACCACTGTTGTGTTGTCCGCAAACTTGATGATTGAGTTGGAGGCGTGCGTGGCCACGCAGTCGTGGGTGAACAGGGAGTACAGGAGAGGGCTCAGAACACACCCTTGTGGGGCCCCAATGTTGAGGATCAGCGGGGTGGAGATGTTGTTGCCTACCCTCACCACCTGGGGGCGGCCCGTCAGGAAGTCCAGTACCCAGTTGCACAGGGCGGGGTCGAGACCCAGGGTCTCGAGCTTGATGACGAGCTTGGAGGGTACTATGGTGTTAAATGCCGAGCTGTAGTCGATGAACAGCATTCTCACGTGAATTGTTTCCAATTCACATGACCCAAAAAAATCCAAGCCCTATAGTCATAACACAGATGAAAAGGGAAGCTATCTATAACAATACTTTGTCATAGCCGAGGAATAGGACCCAGAGTTTTACCTCACCAGGAAAAACTCTAAACAACCAACCCATCTCTTGCATACTATCCAAAAACTGACCAAGTCACAATTCTGGATAACATCTGAACACATGCGCAGAGGGGAACTGGACAATTTATGCAAAATGTACCTCTTGCCATTCCTCTGTATCGGTCGAGGATCTTGACACTACTGGGACGACTGGCGAGGACGCGCTCCCGTGCCACCTTTAGTTCCAATAGCTGTAGTTTCCTCCGCAATCCCCTGTTTTCTTTCTGGCTTTGAGACATTTCCAAACGGAACACTGCATAGTCGTCGTCTACGAGTTTACAGATCTCTGCCACGGCTGCATTCGCTAACACCTCCATGATGGAGGCTATTTGAGTGTGAAAAACCATACAGTTAGCCATTATTGTTAGCGGCTACCTAGCTAGCTAAAAAACATCTATCAACCAAGTCCTGTCTCCAACGCAAATTAAAAACTACCTGATGTAAGTATGTAATGCTGTGCTGTTAAATTAGTCATATTTTGAGTTCCATGGTGTTAATACATTTCTAAATAACAATAAAACCGCTAACGTGGAAATGGTTATTGGTCACTATTTACTTCTGTTTACTACTACTTCTTCTTTGATGAAGTTTAACGGCGGTTGACTTTCAGTAAATGTTGCCTTACCGCCACCTACTAGACTGGAGTATAACCGCCTTATACTTTGCTTTAAACAATTGTTTAATAAGAATAATAAGAAATACCCTACCATTTAACACTACACTCACACAAAAATGTAATTACATATTTAAAAAAACAAACATACTCCACTATTTAAAATCAATTTAGTCCTACTCCAGGCCAACAGGCTGAAAGGATGGGACACCACCACTTAACACATCCTGTAACTCTTCTGATGTCAAGTCTCGCACACCCAAATACCTCTATTCAGCTGCCACCACAAAAATCCAATATTACTGAAACATATCACTTGTTGGTTTATCACTCTGTACTGGTACAGATCTACAACTCACACGCCTCCTCTCAGGATCCCTCCCCCTTGACTCATCGTCCTCTATGTTCTTCATTGCCTCAGCATATGACAACTTCTGCACTACTCTGACCCTGGAAACCTCAACCTGCCTCTCTCACACTAGACATTTCTGATCCCTAGCCCCATGGGCACCCCTACAATTAACACATACCACTACTTTCCTCAATGATACACATTCCTTTGTCTCATGCCCTTCCGCACACTTCTCACACCTAGGAACCTCCCTACACACGGCTGCCAAATGCCCATAAGCTTGACACCTGTAATAACGTAATGTATTAGGCACAAAAACTCATGCATGATAACTTACAACATCACTTTGTTGGGCAAAGACTCACCATCAAAACTCAAAAGAACAGAAAATGACTTATGTTTATCTACTCACACCACCCTATGTGCGTTGCAACAAGCATCACAAACACTGGGATTTTTTTAAATTTCACCTTTATTTAACCAGGTAGGCCAGTTGAGAACACGTTCTCATTTACAACTGCGACCTGGCCAAGATTAAGCAAAGTAGTGTGACAAAAACAACACAGAGTTACACAAGGGATAAACAAACAATAACAAAATAGAAGAAAAAATCTATGTACAGTGTGTGCAAATATAGAAGAGTAGGGAGGTAGGCAATAAATAGGCCATAGAGGTGAAATAATTACAATTTAGTATTAACACTGGAGTGATAGATGTGCATATGATGATGTGCAAGTAGAGATACTGGGGTGCAAGAGGGTAAGTAATAATATGGGAATGAGGTAGTGGAGTGTGCGATTTACAGATTGGCTGTGTACAGGTACAGTAAGCTGCTCTGACAGCTGATGCTTAAAGTTAGAGAGGGAGACATAAGACTCCAGCTTCAGTGATTTTTTGCAATTCGTGCCAGTCATTGGCAGCAGAGAACTGGAAGGGAAGGCGGCCAAAGGAAGTGTTGACTTTGGGGATGACCAGTGAAATATACCTGCTGGAGCGCGTGCTACGGGTGGGTGTTGCTAGGGGCTTTACCTAGCAAAGACTTATAGATGACCTTGAGCCAGTGGGTTTGGCGATGAATATGTAGTGAATCTTCCCCTTCAGTTGGTCAGCTTTCATATTTACCGCTACCCCATTAATCACTCCTTTCAATGGCACCCTTTTCTTGAGAGTAAACCATTCACATCTTTTGCCCCCATTCGTTTAACATGAAGTGCCTGCTCCCTCTGACCAGCAGAAACACAAGCCACTTCTGGTTACCCTCACCGATTCCACATCACCCAACTCTGTTCTCACCCACCCTGAAACTACAAATTGGTCAGCCAAAAGGCAAGGGTCCACTTTTTCCAAAAACTTCACTCCTACGGTCACAGACTCATCTTTATCCTGACCCTAAGTGCAAGCCTCATGCTCTGAGAACTTCACCACACCTACCACCTCTGATACTTCGACCTCATTCACTTCCATTTCTCCTCACTCTGCTTACACTTTCTACCATTATTCTTTAACAAACCATCTCCCTTTTTCCACACATTTTTACCAACTCAAGCTCACCCTCTTCCTCCCTCTCTTTCTGACCTCCTCTGCCTCCATTCCTCCTCCTCCGTATTCCAAGTATATGTCTCCTTATGATAATACGGCACTTCTCCTGACATACATCTTGTTCTTGCATTGTTAAGGGACGCCATTTAACTGGCTGGCACAATCTCCGTGCAATCAGCACGAACCCCTCAGGGATGTAGCGCTCAACAGTGCATCCCACTTGTAAAACAGCTGCTTCGTTTTGATGTTCTTGTTTATCAAAAGCTAACCGCAACGCTTTTCCATTTCAAACAAGCGCGCTCTCTTTCTCCCGGATTCCTCGATTCGCAGACCCTGCGCCGCCACCCAGTAATGCGCTCTCGCTTTGACCCACATTCAAGTGTCTAATTCAGTTTACACGGAACATAAATTATTTTATTTGTTGGCGTCAAAGCTCAAGGGGGTGTGGTTAAATTAAACATTTAGGCGCGCTGTTGTTTGAATTACCGTACTGCTTTTACGGGTGCGTTCGTAAATTCACTCTAGCTATCTATTCCGATTTCAGAGAACTATGTCTGAGTGTGCCAGAGCACAGAATAACTGATGAATTTACTAACGCGCAACACCTGTTGAATATGACTGGTTTCATTAAACGTAGGCTAAAAATGTTTTTAAATTGTTGCCAGCAGCACAGTTAGTCACCAATACAGCCTGTTTCTAATGACAAGTTAACAGGGGGTTAATTTTTTATACTTTTTTTTATTTCACCTTTATTTTTACCAGGCAGGCAAGTTGAGAACAAGTTCTCATTTACAATTGCGACCTGGCCAAGATAAAGCAAAGCAGTTCGACACATACAACAACACAGAGTTACACATGGAGTAAAACAAACATACAGTCAATAATACAGTAGAAACAAGTCTATATACATGTGAGCAAATGAGGTGAGATAAGGGAGGTAAAGGCAAAAAAAGGCCAAGTTGGCAAAGTAAATACAATATAGCAAGTAAAACACTGGAATGGTAGATTTGCAATGGAAGAATGTGCAAAGTAGAAATACAAATAATGGGGTGCAAAGAAGAGAAAAAAAATAGGGGGAGAGGTAGTTGTTTGGGCTAAATTATAGATGGGCTATGTACAGGTGCAGTAATCTGTGAGCTGATCTGACAGCTGAGATAAGGGGGGGCTTTACCTAGTAGGGTCTTGTAGATGACATGGAGCCAGTGGGTTTGGCGACGAGTATGAAGCGAGGGCCAGCCAACGAGAGTGTACAGGTCGCAAAAATGAGGAGTATGTGGTTAATTACCCTCCTAAACAGAAGTTAAAGGCCCATTGCAGTCAAAAAGGTGATTTACCTGTGTTTTATATACATTTCCACACTGAAGTTGAAATAATACTGTGTAGTTACATACAGACTTGAAATCATTGGCCACTCTAACAAATGGATCACTAGTCACTTTATTAATGGCACTTCAATAATGATGTTACATAACTTGTATTACTCATCCCAGATGTATATACTGTATTTTGAACCATCTATTGCATCTTGCCTATGCCCCTCGGCCATTGATCATCCATATATTTATATGTACATATTATTCCATTCCTTTACTTAGATTTGTGTGTATTAGGTAGTTGTTGTGGAATTGTTAGATTACTTGTTGACATTGCTGTCGGAATTAGATTGTTAGATTACTTGTTGACATTGCTGCCGGAATTAGAAGCACAAGCATTTCGCTACACTCGCAATAACAGCTGCTAACCATGTGCATGTGACCAATAAAATTTGATTTGATAATTGTGAAAATTATGATAATGCCCTTTGTGTAAGAGCTGTTTGAAAATACATTTCAGTCTGTTTTGGTGGGATGGAGTTTTGGCCTTCCATGGTGACATCGCCATGCTGTAAATTAGCTAATAGATCATTTTCAATTAAAAGTAACAGTACAGGGCCTCCCGAGTGGCGCAGTGGTCTAAGGCTGCATCACAGTGCTAGAGGTGTTACTACAGACCCGGGTTCATTCCCGGGCTAGCTAAGCAAACAACATTTATCTTGTTTCACCAGAGATTAGGCTTTCGGAAAGGGCTTGTCATCAGCACTATAGATGACATGCAAATCAAACAATATTTGGATATAGCCATCTAGTTTATCTCCTGAAAGTTAGCTTGTTAACCAGCCATATTGACATGCTGTTATTAACTTGCTAGCCAATTTGACGTGGTCTATCATACAATGTAGCTTATATAATGTCTGTCAGCAGCAATCGTGATTAAACACTTCTAAAAACAATGTTGAAAAGGGGATCATGTTAGCTAAATTCCCTAGGTAGGCCTACATTGCTTGGGTCTACTTATCACTATATGTTTAGCCAACTGTACAACGTTTTACATGGAATAATCAGAAATGTGTAGGTCTGACAATTCTCTTCAAGAGGTGATGCAATTATGGTAATAGTTAACATTTATTTAACAATCCATTGAACGGCACGCAGTTTTCAATGGTTTTGGCGGAGCTGTGGGTCTCCTTGCCCCCCCCCCCCCCCCCCTCTGCCAATAACAGCAAATTTTCTGTTTTCCTCTTCCCACTCAGACCACTCTAACAGTCCTAGCAAAATTCTTGAGAAATTGTTCTTTGCTAAAAAGTTGTTTATTTTTTACAGTTTTAATGTAAAACAATCACAGTAAGGTACCTAATTGTTACCCAGGAATGATTTGATACTAAGATAAAAACGGCAGCATTGTACCTGTAAAAGAATGTACACTCCCCAGTTTGTAGCGACAAGTCAGTCTAGAATATCAAGTACAGGTGCAAATGCGTTTTTGTTTAATATTTTTAAAAGTTTGTGGTCAAGGACTCGATAAGCTTGTGAGCTCTGTTTTTTAAAAATAAACAGTTAAGAGGGACTTGACTTGAGCATGTTTTGGTCATTGTTGCAGGTAGCCTAGCGGTTAAGAGCATTGGACCAGTAACCGAAAGGATTCCTTATCTCACAAACAGAATTGCTATCCGTAGGAGGCCATCTATCTAGATTATCATGTAATACTGTATTAAAATCTCCACCCCATATTACTTTGGCCAATGGAAATTTAGACATAATTTTACTTATTTTCCTCTCAATATCTCTAAATAAAATACAGTTACTTGACTTATTGGAAGCATAAGTATTTACAACAATGAATTGAACGTGGTTGACATCTACCAATAGTATAATCTATCTCCCTGTATTATCTGCTTCATGACTCAATATATGACCCTTAAAGTTGCCTTTTAAAATAGTGCCACCTGCTGACCGATTATTACCAAATGAAAACCAAATATCATTCCCCATTGACACTTCCAAAACGCAGTATCTGTGGAACAGGCATGAGTTTCTTGAATTAAATACAAATCGGCACTCTTACAATACAAAAATAAAGATTTCCTTTTCAAAATATTACGGATTCCCCTGGCATTAATAGAACAACCAGAAATGGACATTTACTAACACAGTGACTATATGAAGAATATTAAACTGGTATACGTTCACATGAATCAGGGTCTCACAAAAAGAAAAGTTCTTACTAGTTGCAAATAAAAACAGTCCTTTGCACCACGCAAGTGGTTGACCTAAATTATATATATATATGTATACAATTGCAAATAACATTGAGGTGTACGTCATAACGCTCAGTCTCCCACGTTGTGGGAAACTTTTGAACGGTAGTGTATATCTGTCAGATGTAAAGCAAGAAGGACGGTGGCATGTTGACTTCACGTTAGCTAGATCCCATTAGGTAGCTAGCTATAGCCTACAGATGTAACTCTGAGGTGTAGCCTACTTAATGAAAAGTTGCGCTAACAGCCGTTTTGCACAGTTTCGCTATGGCTTTAGTCATCAATCTAGCAAGGGGGCAATATTTTTATTATTGTAGGATCTCCCCCTCCTAGAAAGCTTTGACCTTTGACTTTCCCCTGGAATTGCTTATTTATGTCTGAGAAAAAAACACTAACCCATATGATCTAGTACACAATAAGTATAATAAAACATATACAAATATGATTTGAAAAAATAATTAATTGTGAATGAATAAGCCTTTTCATACTTTATAGTATGTCCATATATAGTTATAATCTGTTTAAGGAACATCTACCCAAAATATTTCACCACCTTTATTACTTATTACCAAATATATCATGAGTGATAGTCCAAATCTGTTAAATTTGAACTTCTAAATCAATATTTGGGCCATTTAAACTGCGCACGTTCCTCCTATAGACAAGGGGAGGCCTGTGTAAAATTATTAATTTTGTTCTGTGCATATGCAATGTTTCTACCTCCGACATAAAACAAATGTTTGACTTCCACACAAAATTACTTATTTTAGGTTTAAATAAGTGTGTAGGTCACATTCTTTATTGTAAAATTTATGTTTTTAGATCTGCCTAGACAAATTCAGTGATTGCTTTGCTATGTCTGTGCAGTAAATCAGGGACCGCCATTTTGATTTAACGTTGCAGTAAAGTGATATAAATGTATGTAATGATGCAGCCGACCACCAGAGGGAGGCATATACAAGTTTATTCAACAGAGGGCCTTTACATAGTCCTAGGAAGGTCTGTATGGCTGTCTTCTGACTTATAAAACCGTGGGAAATCAATAAAAGAAGTATACATATTTATTTTTAAGTAATTCTAGCGCCCAATTTCGGGGACTGTCAGCTTAAGAGGTTTGCAATAGAGTCGATACTGAGGCAGTTTGGCTGCAAAATTAGGTCTCAACAATCACAGGCATCGAAGATAAAGATGCACTATACAGAAAATCACTCAGCCATTTCCTGGTGCTAAAATTCTAATAGTTTGCCTAATTTCAGTTTATGAAACAAACAAGCAAGTCTAGTGTACATGATCCTTGTACCATCTAAACCGCTGTAACATCTTTTTTCAAGAACCACAAATATTGTATTTTCAACTGTTTGAAGCTGGTGTACAAAATTGAAAGTATAAGGCCCAAAAACAAAAACTTAAGAACGGGAAGCAAAATAGCACACAAGGAACAGATCTACCACATCTTAGACCCGCTTTCAATGAGAGTGACAGATCTATGTCACACATTTCTATGTGAATTTGGTCAGGTAGCCCAAAAAGTTACATATTGCAGATTTAACAGCTAGGTAACTACAGTAAAACAGGGAGGAGCATGATATTATGATGGAAAAGTCAAGGTAGCATATGTTAGTGAGATCAGACGTGGTGCCATAATATATATGTAAAGTGATGTCGGTAATAAACTGTTCCTTCTCCCTTAATGTGATCTGACCTGGGCCCCCATTCCTCACTAATCCACAGCTCTCCACCCTTATCAGTGACTGCAACCATGTGATTGCCTTTCTCTTACCCAGTAACATTCCAAGCCCTGGCTCATATCCAACCTTAATTGACTCCACCATATACATTCCTCCTACAGATAACCATTAACTCCTACTGTAACAACCAGACTGTGGCCCCTTTCCTTTGAATAGGATATCTTATGATTAACAATATTTCAAGTTTAGAAGTCAGAACCCATCAATACTGAACAAATATATAAAACGCATCATTCAACCATATCAAAGATTTTACTGAGTTACAGTTCATTTAAGGGAATCAGTCAATTTAAATAAATTGATTAGGCCCTAATCTATGGATTTCACATGACTGGGAATACAGATATGCATCTGTTGGTCACAGATACCTTAAAAAACAGGTAAGGGCAAATATATCAGAAAAGCAGTCCGTATCTGGTGTGACCACCATTTGCTTCATGCAGCACGACATCTCCTTCGCATAGAGTTGATCAGGCTGTTGATTGTGGCCTGTGGAATGTTGTCCCACTCCTTGTCAATGGCTGTGCGATGTTGCTGGATCTTGGCGGAACTGGAACACACTGTCGTACACGTCGATCCAGAGCATCCCAAACATGCTCAATGGGTGACATGTAGATTGAGTATGCAGGCCATGGAAGAACTTGGACATTTTCAGCTTCTAGACATTTTGTCCAGATCCTTGCGATGAATGTCACGGCAATGGGCCTCAGGATCTCGTCACGGTATCTCTGTGCATTCAAATTGCCATCGATAAAATGCAATTGTATTCGTTGTCTGTAGCTTACGCCTGCCTATACCATAACCCCACCGCCACCATGTGTCAACTCAACGTTGACATCAGCAAACCGATCACCCACACAAAGCCATACACGCTGTCTGCCATCTGCCTGGTTGAAACTGGGATTCATCCATGAAGACCACACATCTCCAGCATGCCAGTGGCCATTGAAGGTGAGCATTTGCACACTGAAGTCAGTTACTATGCCGAACTGCAGTCAGGTCAAGACCCTGGTGAGGATGACAAGCACGCAGATGAGCTTCCCTGAGATGGTTTCTGACAGTTTGTGTCGAAGAAATTCTTCAGTTGTGCAAACCCGCAGTTTCATCCGCCGGTGCTCTTTTTATCTGTAATTTATTTTCATATGACGATGATTGAAAAGGATTTGCGAGTAGATTGTCAAAGTGATTCATGATGATGACTGCTTATCTAACTAGCTAGGTAAGATTCTGAAAGTATGATGATGTTGACATGATCATTCCACTCAAAGCTACAGGAGATAGTGATTTTATCTGTGGCCAATGACCTTGAGCCTTCATGGACGGGCACTTCTACTCTAAATCTATGGTAGCACCCCCATAGATCTGTGTCCCCATGAGTGACATAACCCTGAGCCAATCGGCGCAAACAGAGAAGATTAAAAACACCTACAATCTCTGCTTTCACAGGCTGCCCCACCACCACAGAAAGCACTGAGCTGCCTTTTAGTTATTTATATATTTTTTTACCTTTATTTAACTAGGCAAGTCAGTTAAGAACAAATTCTTATTTACAATGATGGCCTACCAAAATGCCTCTTGCAGAGATGGGGGCCTGGGATTAAAAATACTAAATAAATAAAGGCCAAAACACACATCACAACAAGAGAGACAAAACTACATAAAGAAAGACCTAAGACGACAACGTAGCAAGGCAGCAACACATGACAACACAGCATGGTAGCAACACAACATGGTAGCATCACAAAACATGGTACAAACATTATTGGGCACAGACAACAGCACAAAGGGCAAGAAGGTAGAGACAACAATATATCACTGAAAAAGCAGCCACAGCTGCCAGTAAGAGTGTCCAGGATTGAGTCTTTGAATTAAGAGATTGAGATAAAACTGTCCAGTTTGAGTGTTTGTGGCAGCTTGTTCCAGTCGCTAGCTGCAGCGAACTGAAAGGAGGAGCGTGCTTTGGGGATCTTTAACAGAATGTGACTGGCAGAACGGGTGTTGTATGTGGAGAATGAGGGCTGCAGTAGATATCTCAGATAGGGGGGAGAGAGGCCTAAGAGGGATTTATAAATAATAATCAACCAGTGGGTCTTGCGACAGGTATACAGAAATTACCAGTTTACAGAGGAGTATAGAGTGCAGTGATACGTCCTATAAGGAGCATTGGTGGCAAATCTGATTGCCGAATGGTAAAGAACATCTAGCCACTCGAGAGCACCCTTTCCTGCCAATCTATAAATGATGTCTCCGTAATCTATCATGGGTAGGATGGTCATCTGAATCAGCGTTAGTTTGGCAGCTGGGGTGAAAGAGGAGCAATTACGATAGAGGAAACCAAGTCGAGATGTAACTTTAGCCTGCAGCTTTGATATGTACTGAGAGAAGGACAGTGCACTGTCTAGCCATACTCCCAAGTACTTGTATGAGGTGACTACCTCAAGTTCTAAACCCTCAGAGGTAGTAATAACACCTGTGGGAGGAGGGGCATTCTTCTTCCCAAACCACATGACCTTTGTTTTGGAGGTCAGAACAAGGTTAAGGGTAGAGAAAGCTTGTTGGACACTAAGAAAGCTTTGTTGTGGAGCATTTAACACAAAATCCGGGGAGAGGGCCAGCTGAGCATAAGACTATCATCTGTATATAAATGGATGAGTGTTTGCTACTGCCTGAGCTATGTTAATTGAGAAGAGTGTGGGGCCTAGGATCAAGCCTTGAGGTACTCCCTTGGTGACAGGCTGAGACAGCAGATTTTCTGACTTTATACACTGCACTCTTTGAGAGAGGTAGTTTGCAAACCAGGCCAAAGACACCTCAGAGACACCAATACTCCTTAGCCGGCCCACAAGAATGGAATGGTCTACCGTATCAAAAGCTTTGTCCAAGTCAATAAAAATAGCAGCACAATATTGCTTAGAATCAAGGGCAATGGAGACATCATTGAGGGCCTTTAAGGCTGCAGTGACACATACATAACCTGAGCGGAAACCAGATTGCATACCCGAAAGAATACTATATACATATATCTAACTCTTTTGATAAACAGGGCAAAATCGAAATAGGCCTATAACAGTTAGGATCAGCTTGATCTCCCCTTTAAATGAAGGACGAACTGTGGCTGCCTTTCAAGCAATGGGAACCTCCCCAGAAAGGAGAGAGGCTTGGCGATGATAGGGGCAGCAACCTTAAAGAAGAAAGTGTCTAAACCATCTGACCCAGATGTTTTTTTGGAGGTCAAGTTTAATTAAGGAGCTCCTTTAGCACCTTGGACTCTGTGACTGCCTGCAGGGAGAAACTTTGTAGCGGGCAGGGGAAAAACAGGGAGAAGCATGAGGAAATGTTGGACAGGCACCTTTTGGAGCTGCCTTATTCAAGAAAGAGACCGAGTTTGTTTGTATGCTGTGATATGAATGAACCCCAGAATTACATGCAAAACAGCCCCCCCAAAAATACAGTAATGAGGTGGGGCTCAAAACAGCTCTGCCTCACCTGCCCTGAATGACAGGTCACCACTGTGTAGTTATACTTTATTTACATAATTACATAAAAAAAACAATAAAAAAAACAATAGTTTTAATGTTGCTGCCGGGACGCTAATCTAAATACCAACAATAAAACACTAACGTGAAAATTGTTCTTGGTCATGTTTACTTCCGTTTACGATAAAAAGAAAGGATCTTATTGGTTGAAGTCATAGCTCAAAGGGTGTGTAGCTGTTCTTTGAGACACGGCACTGCTTTTTACATTACACATCAAATCTCCTATGATCAGTATCTTTCAAGCTGAGAGCAGACTTGTTAATTGTCTGATTCCTCAGACTGCAATACATCTAATTTGTATATACAACCTGAAACGAATGTAACATTGTGCAAATGTTCCTTACAAGCAAGAATATTGAGTCAAATTACATGTGAACTTACTCTACACTGGTGATCTGTGCGGTTTGTCCTTCTGTTGCTCGAAAAATTATTGACAGGAAACTGACTTTTTAGAGCACTATTACAGCCGTTTTAAATTATTATCACCTGGCACGTGCACAAAATCATTTAAACACCTGCAGACTTCAGATTCATGAATACTTTGCTTTTCCATGTACTTCCGTCTTGTGCACAGGCAAAAAAATCTTGATTGCCACACACAGAGATACACGTTTTGAAGTCGAGTTAATAACACTGTCCTGTTGATATTTTGTCTAACATGTCTACCAAGAGAAGGATGAACACCACGGACAATCGGCAGAGTAAGTTCAAATTAAGTTTATTAAACATTCTGACTTGTAAGGGGACGGTTTGTCATTATTGAATGTATAGGTGCACAGTGTTGGCATAATTTGAAGGCCACGTTTCGTGACTAACTTGTAAGGAAAGAACAGTGTGTTCATAAGAATAGAGCAGAAGAGAAAATAATGATAATCAGCTTTTTGATATGCCACACTGGAAAGGTGGATGGATTATCTTGGGAAAGTAGAAATGCTCACTAACAGAGATGTAAACAAATTTGTCCACATTTTAGAGAAATAAGATTTTTGCACATCTGGAACATTTCTGGGATCTTTTTATATTTTAGTTCAGTGTACATTACACATAGCAATAATAGGATATTTTATCTTTCGAGCTGAGCGCAGACTTGTTTAGAAAGAACAGTGTGTTAGCAAGAATAGAGTAGAAGAGAAAATGATTAATTTATTCCATCTACATCACCTCAGTAAGGTAAAACAATGGTCCTTGTTCTAGCCTAGGTTTACTGTCTCTCTAAAAACAGATTTACACAAGCCTGTTTCAATTGACAAATTAACAAAGGGTTAATGAGGGATATGTGGTTAATTACTCTCTTACCCAAAGACACTTCACACGATAACTATAATATGTCAGCTAAAAAATGGTTCCCAGATATCCCCTGTGTACATCTCAAGCCACACTGCTACAATTTCTCCACATTGTGGACACTCCTGTGTCTGATAAGGTTACTCAGGAAGGAGAAGCTCTTGTAACATAGTTTGCACTTGAAGGGCTTCTCCTTGGTGTGAACGGTCTGGTGCTTCTTCACATAGCTCGCCTCAGCGAAGCGCTTCCCACACGTGGGGCAGGCGTACGGCTTGTCGGCGTCCGTTCTAATGCTCGGCCTCCCATGTTGTGACCCAATGACACCAGAGGAGGTAGAAGCAGAAGCCACCACCCTTAGGTGGTTAGTCTTTGAGCTCCCTCCTTGACCTCTGCCCATTGTTTGGGTGTTGTTGGGATTGTGTGCTGTGTTATAGGCTAGGTACCTCTTGTGGTGAACGCCCATCCTGGCCCTGTCTGTATTTGTGGGGTAACCATGAGGTAGCTGAGGAAGGCTGGACCCAGGCTTCCCCTGAACCCATTCACCAGGCATTAGACAAGATCCTGAAGGAGAAGACAGACTTGCTGATAGACTACTGCCAGGAGGGTCTCCTACCACTCTCTGTGAAGGCTGAAGCCCAGGGTGACCTGCTCTGTTCATCATGGATACTGTGGTGTTTGTATCATAGGAACAGGAGGGTCTATCTCTATCAGCCCCAGGTCCTGCTTCATCCCTGCACTGAGACTGTGAAGAGAAGGGTTTGGCCTGCAGACTGGATCCCTGACTGGAGCCTCGGTCTCTCGGATGACCACCAGGACTGAGGTTGTTCAGTCCACCTGTCCACTGGTTGTGTTCTGTGTGGTGATGGAGTCTCTGTCCCTCGTGGTTCAGTCCTAGTTCCGACTCGGGAAAGAAGAGCAACGGCTCCTGATCCAGGGTTCTGATCTGGGGCCAGGGTTTTTGACCAGCTGCTTCAGAGGTCCAGGCTCTCCCGTCAGCAACACCGGACATCAGCCGGTCCTCATGGACCGCAGACTGTTAACACAAAATTGTACAGAAGAGCATATAAAAGGTTTATATAAGAAACTCTTGCTGTACACACAGAAACATTTATATACCAAGCCCCCTTGTGCCCTATTGCTATTATGAACTGGTTACAAATGTAATGAGAACAGTAAAAATAAATGTTTTGTCATCCCTGTGGTATACGGGTGTTAAGCATTCAAGGCTCAAACCACCCAGTTTATAATAAAATGTCAACCAAAGTCAAGCCCATCTCTAACACTGTGATTCAAGTATCAAAATGGAGCCACTGGAGGTTATTTTATTTTATTATTATTTATTTTATTTTAAAATCAGCAGACCACGTGTAACTGCGCCAGCCCAGAACCTACACATCTGGCTTCTTCAGCTTCGGGATCATCTGAGACCAGCCACCCAGACAGCTGATTTAAACCGTGGGTCTGGACAAACAAAGAATTTCTACACAAACTGTCAGAAAAGGTCTGAGGAAAGCTCATCTGCGTGCTCGTCGTCCTCACCAGGGTCTCGACCTGACTTCAGTGGGCAAATGCTCACCTTCAATGGCCACTGGCATGCTGGAGAAGTATGCTCTTCACGGATGAATCCCGGTTTCAACTGTACCGGGCAGATGGCACACCAGATAGTGACTGGTTTTCTGATCCACGCCCCTACATTTTTTTAAGGTATCTATGACCAACAGATGCATACCTGTATTCTTAGCAGTGTTGTAGTACTCAAGACATGTTGAGTGTCTGTCTTGTGTCGGATACATTTGTACTCAGTCTTGACTCTGTCTCAGACAGTGAAGCCTCGTAATATCTTCCAGAGACCAGCGGAGTAAAAAAATTCATAATTATCAGCTTTCATTCAGTAAGTGCATAAAACCGCTTTGTTTTCTGTAAGATATGTTAGATTAAAGAATAACGCATTGTACAAGTCCCTACATACGGGGTCTGGGAAACAGCCCAACTAGTCGATTACCTATCAACTAGACTCCATAACATTATTGTTTCAATAGAAAGTGCAAACATAACAGCACAACCATTAAGTTCTTAACAGTCAAATCATAACAAATGAAAATGCATTTTCTTTTTACTTCAGTTGTTTAATTAGACCAGAGGACATTTCTCCAAAATGTCCCCATGTGCAGTTGCAAACCGTAGTCTGGCTTTTTTTAATGACGGTTTTGGAGCAGTGGCTTCTTCCTTACTGAGCGGCCTTTCAATTTATGTCGATATAGGACTTGTTTTACTGTGGATATACTGTAGATACTTTTGTACCTTTTTCCTCCAGTATCTTCACACGGTCCTTTTTGCTTTTGTTCTGGGATCGATTTGCACTTTTCGCACAAAAGTACGTTCATCGCGAGGAGACAGAACGTGTCTCCTTCCTGAGTGGTATGACGGCTGCGTGGTCCCATGGTGCTTATACTTGCATACTATTGTTTGTATGGACGAACGTGTTACCTTCAGGCGTTTGGAAATTGCTCCCAAGGATGAACCAGACTTGTGGAGGTCCACATTTTTTTCGGAGGTCTTGGCTGATTTCTTCTGATGATGTCAAGCAAAGAGGCACTGAGTTCGAAGGTAGGACTTGAAATACATCCACAGGTATACTGCCAACTGACTCAAATTATGGCAATTAGCCTATCAGAAGCTTCTAAATCCATGACATACTTTTCTGGAATTTTCCAAGCTGTTTAAAGGCACAGTCAACTTAGTGTTTGTAAACTTCTGACCCACTGGAATTGTGATACAGTGAATTATAAGTGACATAATCTGTCTGTAAACAATTGTTGGAAAAATCACTTGTGTCATGCACAAAGTAGATGTCCTAACCGACTTGCCAAAACCATAGTTTGTTAACTTCTCTAGGATAGGGGGCAGCATTTGGAAATTTGGATGAAAAGCATGCCCAAATTCAACTGCCTGCTACTCATCCCCAGAAGATATGCATATTATTAGTAGATTTGGATAGAAAACACTGAAGTTTCTAAAACTGTTTATATCATGTCTGAGTAGAACAGAACTTATGTAGCAGGCGAAACCCTGAGAACAAACCATTCAGATTGTTTTGGGGGGTCACTCTTTTCAATGGGTTTTCATTGGGAATCCAGATTTCTAAGGGACTTGCTTGCAGTCCCTACTGCTTCCACTGGATGTCACCAGTCTAGAAATTGGTTGAGGTTATTCCTTTGTGTAATGAAGAAGTATGGCCATATTGAATGAGGGTCACTTCATGTGTTCTGTTTGATAGAGGCGCATGACCAGAAAGCATGCTTCAGTTAGTTTTCTTCCTGTATTGAACACAGATCATCTTGTCTTCAATTTTATTGATTATTTACTTTAAAAAATACCTAAAGTTGTATTACAAAAGTAAAGTTTGCCAAAAAATGTCAAACTACAGGTAACCTTTGAGATATTTTGTAGTCACGTTGCGCAAGTTGGAACCGGTGTTTTTCTGGATCAAACGTGCCAAATAAATGGACATTTTGGATATATATGGACGGAATTAATCAAACAAAAGGACCATTTGTGATGTTTATGGGACATTTTGAAGTGCCAACAGAAGAAGCTCGTCAAATGTAAGGCATGATTTATATTTTTATTTCTGCATTTTGTGTCGCGCCTGCAGGGTTGAAATATGTTCTCTTTTGTTTATGGAGGTGCTATCCTCAGGTAATAGCATCGTTTGCTTTCGCCGAAAAGCCTTTTTGAAATCTGACATGTTGGCTGGATTCACACGTGTAGCTTTAATTTGTTATCTTACATGTGTGATTTCATGAAAGTTAGATTTTTATAGGAATTTATTTGAATTTGGGGCTCTGCGTTTTCTCTGGCTTTTGGCGAAGTGGGACGCTACCTTCCCACATATCCCATAGAGATTAACAATACATTTGTGGAGTGGTTGAAAAACTAGTTTTAATGACTCCAACCTAACTGTATGTAAACTTCCGACTTCAAATGTAAGTAGTGATGGAAGTGCTGGCAGGGGATGAGGATGCTGAGGCACTCTCAATTTGTGCGTAGTTCTGCGGGGGTGAGTGAGCTCGAGGCAAACGCAACAGGCTGGCCTGCATAAGGCAGCATCCAAGTCCACTTTGGCTGGAGTCGCTTGGATTGTGAAACGCTTTATAACACTGTAGTAGAGCAACACTGATATGGATGAAGCCAGAGATTTCAGCTCCTGCACCGCGGTCTCATTTTTGGGTAGCCAGTGCCAAGGTGTGTCTTTGTCCAGCAGCCAGCGCAGATGCTCACAAACTGCTGATAGGTGTGACATGAACTTTGCAAAACCGACAAGACGCTGTACTCCTTTTGCATCAGACGGGTTTGGCATGTCGAGGATCGCTCTGACCTTGTCATGGTCCAGCTTCAGGCCTTTTGCCATGAGAATGTGGCCATGGAAGTGGAGGTCTTTCACCTTGAACTGCAGCTTCTTAAGGCCAAGGTGCAGATTAACTGATCGGCAGCGCTCCATCAGTGCTAGGAACTTCACATCGTGGTCACGTTCTGCTTCTTAGTGTGTGTCACCATGGCCTACGATCATCAGCGATGGGTTCAATGCCCTTGAGCCCAGCCAATAACTTGTACTGCTTGTGTTGGTGTACCTCAGGCGCCACAGAAACACCAAACTGGAGTACTCTCCTGAGTACAGCTTTAGTCTAATATAGCAGGGCAATGTACAGCCCCAATGTATTCATGCATGTAAATGTCACTTTCACTGTTCTTAACACTGAGTGACATCAACACAGTGAATCCTGCCCTTTTAGCTTTTGAGACACTTTTGCAGTGATTATTAGTTCCACAAGCTCTGCATGGTTTTCCGTAGGCAGGGCAGTGCTCTTTGCGTGTGGGCATTTCCACAGTGTTCACCGTTCGTTGTGAATTACTCTGCCTTGATTGGTTTTGTCTGAATGTTTGCCTGGCAACAGTGTGAACAGTATCAGCGTCGGTGCATGGGGTTTAGATTTCTATTGCTCTCATTCTCATAGCAGTGCGGCATATTTCAATGGCAGTTGCTAATGTTAAGCCTCTCCCTTGGTTGATGTCGACGCGTGTCCTCATTTGCAATTCCCAGTAGTATTTTGTCCCGAATCAGTTCATCTTTCAATCCCCCGTATTAACAAGTAGCGGATCTTTCTCTCAAATGGGTTACAAATTTGTTTACTGACTCACCCTCTTTCTGTTTGGAGCTTCCAAAATCAAACTGCTCGTAAATGACGTTCCTGGTAGGTCTGAAGTAATTATCCAATGCATCCAGCATGGCCTTTGCATCACACTGTTGTTGAGTGTGAGATTGCGCAGGTAGATGTGCCTGGACTCTCTGCCCATTAAGCTCCTCAGAGTTGCTGCTTGGAACTCATTGGGTTTTTCATGTTGACCGGTTGCCAGCGCATAGTCCTCGAATTCATCCCTAAAGTTGTCCTAATTAGAATTTCAGTCCCCGGTCAGAACGTTCGCAGCCATAGCGATGGAATAGATCTCTTTGCCTTAGGTTGTTAGTGATGCTAACTAGCCAGTTAACGAGTTGATCAGTGGTGAGACGAACGTTATCAGTAGGAAACAGTGTGTGTTCTCATGAAGAAGGAGTGCACTTGTTGTAAAACGGAGGCTATAAGCAGGTATAAATCAAACCATACACATGGTTATCAGATGTTAATGCGAGTGTAGCGAAATGCTTGTGCTTCTAGTTCCGACCATGCAGTAATATCTAACAAGTAATCCAACAATTTTGTTATGGCCATTTCGTATACTCACTGCTTAATCCCCACTGACGCGTATCAAAGTAGTGTAGTGGAGGTATACGACTTATCACTTATGTAGTACAATAGAGAAATCATGCACAAAGTATCCTACACAATCGCATAGCACGTGAAATATATTCACATGCGTGGCGCACAGATAGCTTAGTTTCAGCAGAATGTCATCTACAGGCAGCAAGCGCACACAGCTCTGGTTTTGGCATGGAGCAGCTCTCAGAAGAATGACATCAGTAGCCGGTAGGGTAGGTAGGAAAGACTTTTCAACTTATGATATCTACAAGTAAATGGGTATGCAAACCAGGTATTGAAAAGGTTTGTGCCAAGGTCTTTGTTAGTAGGCTATTTGTGATGCACAATTCAGTCATCATGCCCCGTTTTCATCAGGGGTGCAGGCATGGCCAGGCACACCCTATTCGATTGAAAAATAATAATACATTAATAATACAATAATACATTATTTTTACAAAAATACTCCACACCTCCACAAATAGTTTTCTTGTTTTCCCCAGACTTCCAAAATGGCTCGGGTTGTGGTTTAAGCATTGTGGACTTAGAAAAACAACAAAAATGTGATGTTATATTTTAAAAAGTGTGATTGAGAGTGCCAATTTGAAAAAGATATAGGAATACTAATAAAAAAACATTAGGGAAACATCGGGTATTTGTATTTATTATGCCAAAACAGCAGATAATTTTGCTGGACCCCAGGAAGAGTAAGGCAGTTTATACAATTTTAAAAACAATACATTCACAGATTTCACAGCACACTGTGTGCCCTCAGGCCCCTACTCCACCACATCTACAGTACTAAATCCATGTTTATGTATAGTGTGCATGTTATTGTGTGTGCATGTGGCTGTGCCAATGTTTGTGTTGCTTCACAGTCCCCGCTGTTCCATAAGGTGTTTGTTTATGTTTTTTTAAATCAAATTTTACTGTTTGTGTCAGTTATTTGATGTGAAATAGATTTCCATGTAGTACTGTGTCTGTTCTGGACTTGGCGATTCTGAGGAGACCTCTTGTGGCATGTGTTGTGGGGTATGCATGTGGGTCCGAGCTGTGTGCCAGTAGTTTAGAAAAAAGCAAGGGGCCTAAACAGCTACCCTGGGGAATTCCTGATTCTAACTGGATTATATTTGAGGCTTCCATTAAAAACACCCTGTGTTCTGTTTGACAAGTAACTCTTTATCCACATTATAGCAGGGGGTGTAAAGCCATAACATAATACGTTTTTTCCAGCCGAGACTGATCGATAATGTCAAAAGCTGCACTGAAGTCTAACAAGACAGTCCCCACAATCATTTTATCATCAATTTCTCTCAGCCAATCAGTCATTTGTGTAAGTGCTGTGTTTGTTGAGTGTCCTTCCCTATAAGCATGCTTGAATTCTGTTGTCAATTTGTTTACTGTTTATTGTATCTGGTCAAACACAATTTTTTCCAGAAGTTTACTAAGGGTTGGTAACAGACTGATTGGTCGGCTATTTGAGCCAGTAAAGGGGGCTTTACTATTCTTGGGTAGCTGAATTACTTTAGCTTCCCTCCAGGACCAAGGACACACACTCTCTAGTAGGCTTAAATTGAAGATGTGGCAATATCATCTGCTATTATCCTCAGTAGTTTTCCATCCAGATTGTGAGACCCCGGTGGCTTGTCATTGTTGATAAACAATACATTTTTCACCTCTTCCACACTGACTTTACGGAATTCAAAAGTACAATTTGTCTTTAATTTGGTCCGATATACTTGAATGTGTAGTGTCAGCGTTTGTTGCTGGCATGTCATACTTAAGTTTGCTTAACTTGCCAATTAAAATGTATTAGTAGTTTGCATTATCAGTGGGCTTTGATGAATGAGCCATCTGATTCAATGAATGAAGGAGCCAAGATGGCTTTTTTTTCTCCAAGAAATGTCATTTAACTTCTTATGGCTGGGGGGCAGTATTGAGTAGCTTGGATGAATAAGTTGCCCAAACTAAACGGCCTGCTCCTCAGTCTCAGTTGCTAATATATGCATATTATTATTAGTAATGGATAGAAAACTCTAAAGTTTCCAAAACTGTCAAAATATTGTCTGAGTATAACAGAACTGATATTGCAGGCGAAACCATGAGGAAAATCAAACGGAAAGGAAGTGGCTTCTATTTTAAACTCCATGTTCCATAGCCTGCCTTTGCTCCATTTAAAGGGATATCAACCAGATTCCTTTCCATATCACTTCCTCAAGGTGTCAGTCTTTAGACATAGTTTCAGGCTTTTATTTAGAAAAATGAGCAGGAAAGATAACATCGCGTCATTGTATGGCCGGGTGCCAGCAGCGTTTTGGATGCGTAACAGAGTTTGGGCAGCCATTGCCTTTCCCTCTCCGACTGAAAGACAGTTACGGTTGATATATTATCGATTTATATATTTTAAAAACAACCTGAGGATTAATTATAAAAAAACATTTGACATGTTTCTGTGGACATTACGGATACTATTTGGAATTTGTCTGCGTTGTCGTGACCGCTCTTTCCTGTGGATTTCTGAACATAACGCGCCAAACAAACGGAGGTATTTTGGATATAAAAATAATCTTAAATGGAACATTTGTGTAACTGGGAGTCTCGTGAGTGAAAACATCCCGAAGAGCAAAGGTAAACGATTAATTTGATTGCTTTTCTGATTTTCGTGATCAAGCTACTTGATGCTAGGTGTACATAATGTTTTGTCGAGCGATCGATAAACTTACAAACGCTTGGACTGCTTTCGCTGTAAAGCATATTTTCCAAATCTGACGCGACAGGTGGATTAACAAAAGGCTAAGCTGTGTTTTGCTATATTGCACTTGTGATTTCATGAATATAAATATTTTTAGTAATATTATTTGAATATGCAATTCAGCGGTTGTTGATGACAATTATCCCGTTAACGGGATGGCAGCCATAAGAAGTTAAGGTGCCCCAATGCTTTTTACTATCATTCGTTATATAATTTCTCTTTGTTTCATAGTGTAGTTTATTTTGATTTAGTCACATGATTTCTTAATTTGCAGTACGTTTGCCAATCAGTTGGGCTGCCAGACTTAATTGCCTATGCTGGGCAGGCCATTTTGGGAAAATGTGAGTATACCCACTTCTCCATGGGGCCGATGGAAAGACTGCAGCATGATGTTAAAGGATAAGCAGTCCATTCACAGAGATAATAACCCAGTAGGTCCCAATCATAAGAAAAGAAAAACACAACCATTGGGGGCGACGCATTTCCTAATGAAAATGTAGAACTATTACTTCCCACTGCAAAAAACATTTAACAAAGTAACCGGTGACCTAAAGTTTAAATGCAACATTGTTTCATACACAAGATATTTTCAAAGAGATGGCTAAGAAAAGCAAGTGAGCTCCAATAAAACATTTCAACTCACCAGATGATCATTTGAAATTTAACTTCTTGTTGGAAGTTATTGTTGAAAAGGGAGAAGCTAACATTAGCAACATCTTCTTCAATAACTGCTGCAGCCACTGCAAACGAGCCTACAACTAAAGATAGCTAGCTCGACCATGAGAACTACTGCTCACTATAGCGCAGTGACCTGTTGGCCATTGAGAAGGCAGATGTTTCCATATGTTTTTTTTGTAAAAACGGTTCAACCCATTCATTACAAGTCAAAATGTAATTGGTTGATTCCATTGTCACGCCAGAATTTTGCCCTTATACAGTTGAATGGCAGATCCCTTCTGCCTAGGTTCTGGTGGCCTAGCCAATGGCAAGCTAGATTTATCTACCCAGAGACATCATGATTGAATCTTTTTTCTCTTGAGTGTTAACCCTTTCCAACAAAAATGCAATAGATTAAATCAGAACATAATTGAAAATAGTAATGTAAATAGCATTATTATATTACAAATCCTTAGCCCTTCTCTGAAGATGTAGAAGGACCTCATTGTTCCCCACTGTGTTTGGGTTAGTAATTTGTAGAGTGGCTCTATTTTCCCTTAGCATGCATCCTTATTTCTAAAGAAATACTGGACATGTTTAACTCTTACAATGGTGGCGATTGGACAAAATACCAATCGTCTTGAATTGGTCTCGCTTTAGGTGGTCTTGAACACAACACTTAATCCAAATCATGTGAAATCCATAGATTAGGGACTAATGAATTCATTTTAACTCAGTAACATTTTTGAAGTTGTTACATGATGCATTTATTTTGTTCAGTGCAGAATAACTTATGTAAATCTGGTACCCTTGCTTTGATAAATTACATTTTAAAGTACTTTGGAAAAGTTTCAACATTACACACATCACTACTTTATTTAAAGTAAACATGAATTAAGGCACTATCATTTCCTTATTATAAAACACCAGTATTAACCTAAAGGGACAGAGTTGTCACTCTTCATCAGTGAAGCATATTTACAAACACCATCACCATATAATTTACTCTGTCTCATACTCAGTCTTTCCTCAGTTCACCTCATCCAGTTCCCTATACATCCAAAACCAACATAATTTACTGCAAACAAAATAATTAGTACTACATATCACTATACTCTATACATGGGCTGTGTGCATTTTCTGCTGGTGTATCCTGAGAGAGCTCTTCTCTGAGAACCTCTTCCCGCAGTGCGTACAGGCGAACGGCCTCTCTCCCGTGTGGACCTTCAGGTGCATCTTCAGATGGTGCTGGTGGGAGAACCTTTTCTCACACTGGTGGCAGCTGTAGGGTTTCTCCCCTGTGTGGACTCTCTGGTGCAGCTTCAGCTGATGCTGGTGGGAGAACCTTTTCTCACACTGGGGGCAGCTGTAGGGTTTCTCCCCTGTGTGGACTCTCTGGTGCCTCTTCAGATGGCCAGCCTGGGCAAAGCGCATGTGACACTGGCTACAGCCAAACGGTTTCTCCCCAGTGTGTATCCTCTGGTGGATCTCCACGTGTTTGGGGAAACTGAAGGCTTTCCCACAGAATGAACATGGGAAGCGCTTCTCTTTGGCGCTGCCACCTTTACTGATTCCATCTCTACTACTGTCATTGGTCAATGGGCTTGTGTAGCCATTTAGTGTTGAGGCACTGGCATTGTCTGAGGTCTGGTTTAACATAAGGAGAGTGTGAGGAGCATGAAGGCCAGGGAGTGTCTGTGTTGTCGCAGGGTCCATGTTCCAGTTGATAGATCCTATAGAAGGCAGGCTGAAGCCAGCACCTGCTAGGGGCTTAACCTGAGGTGCCATCAGTCTCTCTGAATCACAACTATAGGAGCAGGACGGAGCATGGTTAGCCGAGTCGGTGTCTGTTCTCTCCCTCCATATATGGACACCTCCCCGTCCCCACAGACCAAATCTACACCTCGCCCTGGTCTCTGCCAGTCTGTTGGCATGGAGACTAAATTCGGTTGTTGTTTTGTGTTCGACTGTCTGTTTCTGGTTAACAGTGTTGTTCCCCAGCCTAGAGTTGAGGACGCTGTCCCATCCACTGACCTCGCCTCTGGTCCTGGCCTGCTCTGTGATGTTGTCCCCTGGGCCCTTGGCTGCACCGGTCTGGGAATCAGAGATGGCTGTCCAGTCTCCTCTTTTAGCCTCCATCCAATCACCTGCAGGAAGAGGGTAGAAAATAAACTTTACAAACATGGAAGAGAATGCTACATATGGAGATTTTTTTGTCAATTATCTGGTCAAGTTCATACGTTAAGATGTGTTTTTCTATGTAAACAAGTTCTATTGATTTAATTTTATGAATGAAGAAAAGGAAAATAAAAATGGTCAGGAAGATTTATTACTGTATGTAGGTTATATGTATTTCTCTCTTACCTTGCTCCCCCATCTTTAGTCCACTCAGCAGATCAATGCTCTCGGGTCCGTCTTCTATTGTCTCCTCTTTGACTATCAGCAGATCAGGCTTCCCATCCTCCATGTCTACTGACTGTAAGAGATACAGAGTGAGAGGATGTTGGATCAAGACATGTGGGTAACACTTTACGTGACACCTAGCATCATAACACGGTCATAACCGTGTCAATATCTCAACAGCTGACATAACCTGTCAAAATATGGCAATGAGACATACTTAGACCTCTTGTGACCTATTGCATTATTTTATGGCTGGTTATGACACCTACATAAGAGTGTCAAAACCCACAAATCCTACCTGGAACATTTACGGAAATTGACCATACTCATATATTATTGTAATCGTGCACACATTGATGTCAGACATGCACCTTCCCCAATGCTTTGTTGCTGATGAATGCAGGAGCAGATTTCAAGAGCAGGAAAAGACACCCTCTTTTTGACTGATGACTGACATAGGTCTATCACGTACATGCCCTTATCTGGCTTATATGATTGTCAAGAAGCATCAGGACTGTGTCAGTGTATTTTCTTTGTCCAAGTAAAGCGACACAGGATGGTCATAATGCTTCATGGGTGTCAAAGTGTATTTTCTACAAGTTACTTAAAATATGATAAACAAAAACGACTAAAGAATTCATTTACAACAAAGGATGTAAGGAACTTCTTGGCAGGGAAAAAACACAGTTGAATACATGTGGGTGCCATACAATAATGTAATATAGATCACAACATGTGTAAATATGTGTCATGACAGTTTTATGACATGGATTAGACCGTGTCAAAATGTGTTATGTAAAGTGTTACTGAAATCGGATATATGGAGCATCTTCTGATTGGGCAATGAGGGATTGCTAGGAGTACTATGCAAACACGCTAGTTGATTTGATTACTTGACATTTTCATGGTTTGATCATTCAAAAGGCATGGTTCCACACTTAGGACAAAATTAATCAAGACCTGGGCCCGTATCCACAGAGTCTGAGTTGAAGTGCTGATCGGGTATCAGACCTGATCGTCTTATTCATTATGAACTAAAAGACAAAAAACGGATCCTAGATCAGCACTCCTACTCTGAGAGGCATTGTGGCTATGGACCCTGACCTAATACCATACAGACAGTAGTTCACAGTGGGCTCACCTCAGTGAGACTGTGTGTGGTCCTGTGCTGCTCAGCTGGTTCCTCTGTGGGTTCAGGAGGAGGTGTAGTCTGGTTGTCCTCCATGACCATGGTCCCCTCAGGGTTCCCCAAACCCTCCTCCTTTACCAGCTGCACCTCTGGACCTTCTTCCTCCTCCTGGAAGAGACAGGTGATACAGATCACACAGACATACACTGCCTCAGGTACGTACACACAGATAATAAACATGTTCAACATGGAGTGTTTACCCATGTCCACTACATGAGACCTGTACTGTAGTTATAATTATTTTGCTGTTGTAAAACCAATCATGTAGACATAAATGATGTTGTGGGTAAAAATAAGTCGGCTCATCAGACTAAATCTGACTCAAATATTTTGACTTGTGCAGTAGGTGTTTGTTAGTGTGTGGGTATATTTAGTAAGTCTATAATGGTTATAAAGCGCTGTCTTATTTTTATTGAGCTACAGTATTTTCCCCAACTAGTCAAATGTTTTCATCTGACTTCCCTTTTACCTCCTGCACAGCCAGTAAACATTCCCCATTTTGAGTTTATTGGTCACATCCTCTGCATCCATTTTGCTGTCACATGAGTTACAGCATTCAGTTTGTTATAACCTATTTATTGATGCGATTATGATATGCTATAGGTCAGGCCCTATTTGTCGCGTGCATGCGAAGCATACATGTGTCTCAAAGACAGCAAGGGTTGAGGGAATAGGGAATGTTTTTCCTAAACAAATGAGATTTTGGTAACATAGCCTTTACAGCCATTTCTGACTGAAAAGTTGTTGCAACACAGACAGGGCTATACACACACTGATGTTCTGTGGTCACTGCAGCAGGGAGGAGAGGGAGAGACAACGGGTGCTAGTAACACAGTCACTCTGTCCTTTTTTAAAACAAAGTGCAGCAAGTCTGAGCCAGGCGGCGCAATCAAATCAATTGTGGTCGGACTCCCTCTAATCATTTGTGTGTCTTAATTGTTTCATCAAACAGTTCGCTTAAAGCATCAACCAATCTGCATATATTTGATGAAAATAATCAATTGGTCAAAAGAAAAGACAACTTAGTCGGTGACAGCCTTTGTGTTACAGGTAAAGTCTCTGTGTCGGTCTCTGACTTGAGGACGGCGTTACACTGACCTCAGTGATGTTTCGTCGGGTCCTGGGCTGGGGCGAAGGGAGTTCCACTCCAGCCTCTTTTCCAGTCTGGATGTGTCTGCTGTCTCGTGGGTCCTCTCCTTCAGTCCTCTCCTGCTTGACCAGAGAGAATCTTCCAGGACCTGAGGCCTCTGCATGTGCCGACTGACACAAGAGAATTAGGCTATTAACTGTTAGGGGTGTGAACATTAAAATCGGGAACGTTTAGAAAAATGCACAGTGCATTTATCACAAAACTACCACTAACAGGTCCCGATCATCATCATCATCATCATCATCATCATCATCGTAAATGGAACCATTTAAATGATGGTGTAATGGAATTACTTAGATTTCACTTTAAAATGCATGCCAAACAAAAACCATTGATTTCAAAGTTTAACAAACCATACAACTCTATGCACAAGGACTATTTTGAATAATTTATACAGAGAATTTCAAAAACACATTTACCGGAAGAACTGTACAAATGCACATTTTGCTAACAGAATTACAGTAAAATTTCCCTATTTTATGCAACCATGTTTTCCAAAAACTTGAATATCTGCTCTGACTTAAGATTCAAAGATGTCTGCAGAAATAAATGGGGTGTCAGCTATGACATGACACGCTGAGTTTGAAGAAATGTCTCTTGGTTATTGAACTACAGTAGGTGAAGTTAACAGAATTACATCAAGGGTCCCTGATCTGTACTATACAGAAATGCATAATTATAGGTATGAATATCATTCTCTTCATTATGATGGATCCTGAATAGGTACACAAAAGGTAGAGAAATATGTAATATCTGTATTTTGCATATTTGGTTATTATTCTACACACTGGCTATTATTCTAATGAGCTCCACCCCAAAACAAGACCACCTTTGGTTGATCAGGACCAGACAAAATTTGAAACCATCAGACGTCTGTTTCACCAGTTTGGACATCGAAGTACAGTACTTTACTGTACTCGTGTGTTCTGTAGTTTTCCCACGGCAGTCATTTAGCGGTTCGCCACGGCAAAATCATTTATCCCACGGCAAAAAAATATGCCACATGAAAAAGGCGCACATTGAAGATGCTAGAACAGTTCACATTTAATTTCCTCTACAAACAAAACGAGTAATGACGAACAAAACCAGGCATTCCCATACTAGAATAGCTTATCTATTAACTAGTCGGCTTGTTGTGCGTACTATTCGAGAGAAATATTCATATTAAGTAGGATTGGGCGATATTTGGGGAGACCTCTTCTACGATATGCGACTCCAAATATCGCGTCTCAATATATCGTCAATGTCAAATATCACAATATTCAATTTAATTATATCGTCCCAACCCTACTCAAGGCACATTCAAGTTGCGACTTGCGAGTGCCATAGAGGGGGGAACAAGCAGTCAATGCACAACAATTCATAATGCAATCGCAGGGGGAAACTGTTTTAATGGCCTTTGTTAAAAAGAGGGGGTTCCCAGCTTTCCATTCCTACTTTATTTATTTCTCAACTCCTAAATATGCGCGAACTGCACCATTTTGAAACAGAGTTTTTAGCCGTGGTACGTTACTGCTTCACAATGAGTCCATAGGGGAGAGTGGGGCTGTATGTAACACGGATCAAGTGTCGGGTAACTTTGGGTAAAAACCCACCCTACCTCAATTTTTGTTAATAGGCTTAAATTGTTATGAGACAGATGTTTTTGTTGAGAAAGAGTAGTGGCATCCAGGGAAAGCTTGTCTAAAATTTTGTGCACAAATTTGTTTACATCCCTGTTAGTGAGATTTCTAATTTCCCAATGTAATCTATCCACCTGCCAGGTGTTGCAAATCAAGAAGATGATTAAGCAGCATGATCATTACAAAGGTGCACTCCAATATGAAAGGTGCACTCCAATATGTGCAGTTTCGTCACAACACAATACCACAGATGTCTCAAGTTTCAAAGGAGCATGCAATTGGCATGATGACTGCAGGAATGTCCACCAGAGCTGTTGCCCGAGAATTGAATGTTAATTTCTTTACAATAAGCTGCCTCCAACATCGTTTTAGACAATTTGTTAGTATATATGGCGTTGTTTGGGCAAGCAGTTTGCTAATGTCAACATTATGAAGAGTGCCACATGGTGGCAGTGGGGTCATGGTATGGGCAGGCGTAAGCTACAGAGAATGAACACAATTGCATTTTATCAATGGCAATTTGAATGCACAGTGATACTGTGACAATGTCCCAGTTCTTCCATGCCCTGCATACTCAGACATATCACCCATTGAGCATGTTTGGGATGCTCTGGACCGACGTGTACAACAGCGTTTTCCAGTTCCTGCCAATATCCAGCAACTTCGCACAGCCATTGAGGAGTGGGACAACACTCCACAATCAACTGCCGGATCAACTCTATGCGAAGGAGATGTCGCGCTGCATGAGGTAAATGGTGGTCACACTGGATACTGACTGGTTCTGATCCACGCCCCTGCCTTGTTTTTTTAAAAAGGTATCTGTGACCAACAGATGCATGTCTGTATTCCCAGTCATGTGAAATCCATAGATTAGGGTCTAATGAATTTAATTCAATTGACCGATTTCCTTATATGAACTGTAACTCAGTAAAATCTTTGATATTTTTGTTCAGTGTATAAACTGCATTACTGCATAAACACACTTATGAGTGCACCACTCGTTTGTGCTATTAGAAGTAACAAACTCAAGGACTATTTCATTTGTTTATAAGAAAGAATGTGCTTTATTTTACAAGTTTAATTCATTGTAATAGGCTACCTGTTGGTTTGGCATGGGCCCTCAGATCCTCAAAAAGGTTCTACAGCTGCACCATTGAGAGCATCTTGACTGGCTGCATCACTGCTTGGTATGGCAACTTCTATGCATCCGACCACAAGGTGCTACAGAGGGTAGTGCATACGGCGCAGTACATCACGGGGGCCGAGCTCCCTGCCATCCGTTGGTGTCGGGCAAGCAGTGTTGCTAGCGCACGCACTTCACACCTCATGCAAAAGGTCATTGCATTGGTTAGTCCCGTTTTGGAGTCATGCTATATTTGGAAAATTATCCATTCTATTGCTTAGCCAATAACTGTAGCAATTATGATTTAAGTTTGTCTATCGGATTTCCTTTTAGTGTCTTTTACAATGATCTAGCCATGTATCCGCTTAGTTTGCATCGTGTGTGCATCGGTATGGTTTCTCTCCAACTGGGTGTGCCGGGGGATATTGTGGGTATATAAGCCCCGTTCTTTACCATTATCAGTAGAACTGCTGTGAAGATAGCAACACGTTAAGTTCTCTAAACAAAATTCTCAGTCGAGTGAGGTTTGTTGGCCCGTTATAGGCTTTATGCGTTTTGCCTTTCAGTTGCTATTGCATGATTTTGCCCTTTGTCGACTGCAAAAGGCTACCAGGACGTAATTGTTGGATCAATTCTGAGCCATTTTTGTAAATATTCACCTTGTAAAGTGCACTTGTAAATAAAACCTTACATTTTGGACCATATTTTTTTCAATGGTTCTCTTGTGCTCAAACTCTCCTGTTAGACTGCCGGATCCCGTGATATCTTAACACGGTAGTTGAAACAAAAAACAATTGTGTAGCCTATTTGGCGCGTGTACAGTTAGGCCCTAAAGCTTGGCTTATGCATATAATAAAAGAAAGAAGCCTATAGATATGAATTGCACATGTATGGATTTATGCATTGTTTTCTCTTCTATCAACCCACCCATACAATATTCCATGACACTAAATCCACCCGTCCCGCGGAATGCGGATATAACCGCGAGCAATGCGGTTATGAGTCAACTCGCACATCACTAGCCTATATTTTATTCAGTGTTTATGCAAGTTTTGGGCCATAACATTCAGAGTGCAGCTACTCTTCCTGGGGACCACACAAAACACAGTGCATAAGGAATGTATTCAGACCCCTTCGCCTTTAATCACATTTTGTTAGACGTATTCTGAAATGGATTAAATTGTTTTTTCCCCTCAATCTACACACAATACCCTATAATGACAAAGCCTAAACAGGTTTTAGAAATGTTGGTAAATGTATTAAAACTAAAAACTGAAATGTAACATTTGCATAAGTATTCAGACCCTTTACTCAGTACTTCTTGAAGCACTTGACAGCCTCGAGTCTTCTTGGGTATGACGCTACAAGGCTGGCACACCTGTATTTGGGGAGTTTCTCCCATTCTTGTGTGCAGATCCTCTCAAGCTCTGTCAGGTTGGATGGGAGCGTCGCTGCACAGCTATTTTCAGGTCTCTCCAACGATGTTTGGTCAGGTTCAAGTCTGGGCTCAAGTCCGGGCTCTGGCTGGGCCACTCAAGACATTGAGACTTGTCCCAAAGCCACTCCTGCATTGTCTTGGCTGTGTGCTTAGGGTCGTTGTCCTGTTGGAAGGTGAACCTTCGCCTCAGTCGGAGTGCTCTGGAGCAGGATTTCATCAAGGATCTATGTACTTTGCTCCGTTCATCTTTTCCTCAATCATGACTAGTCTCCCAGTCCCTGAAAAACATCCCCACAGCATGATGCTGCCACCACCATGCTTCACTGTAGGGTTGGTGCCAGGTTTCCTCCAGATGTGATGCTTGGCATTCAGGCCAAAGAGTTCAATCTTGGTTTCATCAGAGCAGAGAATCTTGTTTCTCATGGTCTGAGAGTCCAACACCAAGCGGGCTGTCATGTGCCTTTTTCTGAGAAGTGGCTTCTGTCTGGCCACTACCATCAAAGGCCTGATTGGTGGACTACTGCAGAGATTGTTGTCCTTCTGGAAGCTTCTCCCATCTCCACAGAGGAGCTCTGACAGTGACCATCGGGTTCTTGGTCACCTCTCTGACCAAGGCCCTTCTCCCCCAATTGCTCAGTTTGGCCTGGCAGACAATTCTAGGAAGAGTCTTGGTGGTTCAAAAATGTCTTCCGTTTAAAAATAGAGGCCACTGTGTTATTGGGGATCTTCAATGCTGCGTAAATATTTTGGTACCCTTCCCCAGATCTGTGCCTCGACACATTCCTGTCTCGGAGCTCTACGGACAATTCCTTCGACATCACAGCTTAGTTTTTTTTCTCTGACATGCACTGTTAACTGTGGGACCTTGTTTAGACAGGTGTGCGCCTTTCCAAATCATGTCCAATCAATTTAATTGACCACCGGTGGACTTGATGTTTCTACTTCATTGGATGATTAATGGAAACAGAATGCACCTGAGCTCAATTTTGAGTCTCAGAGCAAAGGGTCTGAATACTTACGTAAATAAGGTATGTTTTTTATTTTTAATACATTTGCAAAAATATCTAAACATGTTTTCGCTTTGTAATTATGGGGTATTTTGTGTAAATTGATTAGGGGAAAAATGTATTTAATCAATTTTAGAATAAGGATGTAATAACAGTGGGAAAAAAGGGAAGGGGTCTGAATACTTTTCCGAATGCACTGTACATGTAAGCAAGTGAATAGCTAAGGAAAGCATTGCTGAAATAAACCGTACACATTTGATTTACAAAGTAACACATTTTTTACATAACACTATTACACTAACCTCTATCACAATCACATGCTGGGTTGAGGTTCCACTCCCCTCATCAACAGTGATTGGTTGGTCATCTCGCCATGTATTGTGTCCCACTGGCTTCACAAAGCTCCTGTGGCCTCCAGTGAGATGTCCTTCACCTGAGAGAGTGATTGGGGTAAAAGAGGTGGTTAGGTTAACTATGGTCATTGCGCAACAGTACACAAATGACACTGTCTAGAATTGGCCAGGATGTAAGGTAACACTTCTCATAACTTCTTGGTATACTATTTATTGAACGAAATGCAGTAAATGAAGAAACTAGTTAGAATGTGATATTGTTGTGCTATTGTTGTGCAAGACGGCTTAGTAATCAGGGGGATTATTGCATACGATCTAAAAAACTGACCAAGACCCAATTCCGGTTAACCACATCTGTGGTAAACAAGTCGCGCATATGGGAAAGGGCCTACCTCTTGCCATTCCTCTGTATCGGTCGAGGATCTTGACACTTCTGGGACGACTGGCGAGGACGCGCTCCCGTGATACCTTCAGTTCCAGTAGCTGTAGTTTCCTCCGCATTGCCCTGTTTTCTTTCTGGCTTTGAGTGATTTCCAAACGAAACACTGCATAGTCGTCGTCTACGAGTTTACAGATCTCTGCCACGGCTGCATTCGCTAGCACCTCCATGATGGAGGCTATTTGAGTGTGAAAAACCATACATTGATCCATTGTTCGCTAGCTAACGTTAGTAGTTACCGAGAACAATTATCAACCAAGTCCGGTCTCCAACGTGAATTAGACACTACCTGGTGTATGTTATGCTGTTAAATGTGTCATATTTTGAATTACAATGTGTTAATGCACGGCTAAATAACGACAAACGCTAATGTGGAAATTATTCTTGGTCACTGTTCACTTCCGTTTATACTGAAGAGAAAGGATCTTATTGGTTGGCATTGTGGCTGAAAGGGTGTGGTTGAATGTTTAAGTTATGCGCGCTGTTTTTTTACGGTACTGCTTATTACGTTACAAATCAAATGTACTATGATCATTATATTTCAAGCTCAGCTAAAGAATGGTTCCCAGATATCCCCTGCGTAAAACTCAAATCGTAGTGGTGTGGCTTATCTCCACTGTGGACACTCCTATGTCTGTTAACATTAGTCAGGAAGGAGAAGGTATTGTATCATAGTTTACACTTGTAGGGCCTCTCCTTGGTGGGAACGGTCTGGTGCTCCTTCACGTACTGTAGTTTGCGTTAGCAAAGCATTTCCCACACGTGAGGCAGGCATACGGCTTGTCAGTGTCCATCCTAATGCTTAGCCTCCCACATTGTGACCCAATGACACCAGAGGAGGTAGAAGCAGGGGCCACCACCCTCAGGTTGTTAGTCTTTGAGCTCCCTCCTTGACATCTAGCCATTGTTTGGGTGTTGTTGGGATTGTGTGCTGTGTTGTAGGCTAGGTGCTTCTTCTGGTAAGTGCTCAACCCGACCCTGTCTGTATTGGTGGGGTAACCATGAGGCAACTGAGGAAGGCTAGACTTGAACCGAGTCACCAGGCATTAGACAAGATCCTGAAGGAGAAGAAAGGCTTCCTGTTAGACTCCCACTACCCTCTGTGAAGGCTAAAGCCAAAGATGACCTGCTCGGTTCATCATGGATACTGTGGTGTTTGCATCATAGGAACAGGAGGGTCTATCTCTATCAGCCTCAGGTCCTGCTTCATCACTGCACTGAGACTGTGAAGAGAATGTTCTGGGCTGCAGACTGGATCCCTGACTGGAGCCTCCGTCACTCTGATGACCACCAGGACTGAGGTTGTTCTGTCCACTGGTTGTGTTCTCTGTGGTGGTGGAGTCTCTGTCCCTCACGGTTGGGACCTGGTTCAGACTCGGGAACGAAAAGGGACGGCTCCTGATCCAGGGTCCTGATCCGGGGCCAGTGTTTGTGACCAGCCGCTTCAGAGGTCCAGTCTCTCCCGCCTTCAACACTGGATATCAGCAGGTCCTCATTGACTGTAAACACAAATTTAACTGAAAAGCATAAAAGTTTATAAGAAACTCTTTGCTGTACACACAGACATATGATATTATAAAATGTTAACTGTCAAGCCCCATCTTGAACACTGTGATTTAAGTACCTAACAATATTGAGCCATTGGAGTTTATTATGGGGAGGATGTCAATGTGTTGATTCAAGAATTAAGTATGTTTCGGTTCGACTGAGAGGAGGGAAACTCAGTCCTTGTAATGATGAAAAATAACCGAGTCAATCAGCACTGAGTCAATTTTGTATTTAACTTCAACGAAATGGTCATATACTCACATAATGTTAAGTATAGTACTTTTATTGCACAAAGTGATACGTGACAAGTAGAATAACTTTTATCACAAGCTGGTACCTGACTTGCCTAGTTAAAAAAGAAAGAAAGAAAGAACCCTAATTGCTCCAGGGTCGCCATCAATAATGGCTGATCCCTGGCCGTGACCCCAGGCCCCAAGGGTGCCCCCCCCCCCTGTCACTTTTCATTAGTGAATAATCTTTAGACACCATCACATCAACCATCACCATATCATCTACTCTGCCTCATCATACTCATTCTTTCCTCAGTTCACCTCATCCAGTTCCCTACTACAACCTAAACTAACGTAATTGATGACAAACTAACTAGTACTACATCACATCACTATACACTACTGTTGTGTGCATTTTCTGCTGGTGTATCCTGAATCTACTCTCTGTGTACCTCTTCCCGCAGTGCGTGCAGGTGAATGGCCTCTATCCCGTGTGGACCTTCAGGTGCATCTTCAGCTGGTGCAGGTGTAAGAACACCCTTTCACACCGGGGGCAGCTGTAGGATTTCTCCCATGTGAACCCTCTGGTGTCTCTTCAGATTGAACGAGTGGGAGAAACTAGCCTGGCACAGGTGGCAGCCAAACTGTTTCTCCCCCATGTGCATCCTCTGGTTGATCTCCACGTGTTTGGGACAACTGAAAGCTTTTCCACAGAATTAACACGAGAGTCGCTTCTCTTTGTGTGTGTTGTAGGGTCCATGTTCCAGTTGATAGATCCTATAGAAGGCAGACTGAAGGCTGCACCTGTTAGGGGGTTTAACGGAAGCACCATCAGTCTCTCTGAATCACAACTATAGGAGCAGGACGGAGCACCACTAGCAGAGAGACGACTACGGGATGCTGGCCCTCTAGGTAGAGTTGCAAAGAAAAAGCCATATCTCAGACTGGCCAATAAAAAGAAAAGATTAAGATGGGCAAAAGAACACAGACACTGGACAGAGGATCTCTGCCTAGAAGGCCAACATCCTGGAGTCGCCTCTTAACTGTTGACGTTGAGACTGTTGTTTTGTGGGTACTATTTAATGAAGCTGCCAGTTGAGGACTTGTGAGGCGTCTGTTTCTTAAACTAGAGACTAATATACTTGTCCACTTGCTCAGTTGTGCAGCGGGGCCTCCCACTCCTCTTTCTATTCTGGTTAGGGCCAGTTTGCGCTGTTCTGAGGGGGGAGTCGTACACAGCGCTGTATGAGATCTTCAATTTCTTGGCAATTTCTCGCAAAGGAATAGCCTTCATTTCTCACAACAAGAATAGACTCACGGGTTTCAGAAGAAAGTCTTGGTTTCTGGCCATTTTGAGCCTGTAATTGAACCCACAAATGCTAATGCTACGCATACTCAACTCGTCTAAAGGCAAGTTTTATTGCTTCTTTAATCAGAACAACAGTTTTCAGCTGTGCTAACATAATTGAAAAAGGGTTTTCTAATGATCAATTAGCCTTTTAAAATTATAAACTTGGATTAGCTAACACAACGTGCCATTCGAACACAGTTGGTTGCTGATAATGGGCCTCTGTACGCCTACATAGATATTCCATTAAAAATCAGCCCTTTCCAGCTAAAATAGTCATTTACAACATTAACAATGTCGACACTGTATTTTTGATCAATTTGATGTTATTTTAAATGGACAAAAAAAAGTGCTTTATTTTCATTAACAAGGACATTTCTAAGTGACCCCAAACTTTTCAACGGTAGTGTATGCTGAGCACTTGTTGGCTGATTTTCCTCCACTCTGCGGTCCAACTCATCCCAAATCATCTCAATTGGGATGAGGTCAGCTGATTGTGAAAAAAAAATGATAGTCCTACTAAGCGCAAACCAGATGGGATGGCATATCGGTGCAGAATGCTGTGGTAGCCATGCTGGTTATGTGTGCCTTGAATTGTAAATAAATCACAGACAGTGTCACCAGAAAAGCACTATACACCATCACACCTCCTCAATGCTTTACGGTGGGATCCACACATGCACAGATAATCCGTTCACCTACTTGGAACAAAAAGCTGAAATTTGGACTCCTCGGAACAAAGGACAGATTTCCACAGGTCTAATGTCCATTGTTTGTGTTTCTTGGCACAAGCAAGTCTTTTCTTCTTATTGGTGTCCTTTAGTAGTCATTTCTTTGCGGCAATTCGACCATGACGGCCTGATTCACGCAGTCACCTCTGAACAGTTGATGTTGAGATGTGTCTGTTACTTGAACTCTGTGAAGCATTTATTTTGGCTGCAATCGGAGGTGCAGTTAACTCTAACTTATCCTCTGTAACTCTGGGTATTCCTTTCCTGTGGTGGTCTTCATGAGAGCCAGTTTCGTAATAGCGCTTGAAGAAACGTTCAAAGTTATTGACATTTTCCGGAAGGACTGACCATGTCTTAAAGTAATGATGGACTGTCATTTCTCTTTACTTATTTGAGCTGTTCTTGCCATATTATGGGCTTGGTCTTTTACCAAATAGGGCTATCGTCTTTATACCACCCCTACCATGTCACAACACAACTGATTGGCTTAAACTCATTAAGGAAAGAAATTGCACAAATTCAAATAACACACCTGTTCATTGAAATGCATTCCAGGTGACTACCTAATGAAGTTGGTTGAGATAATACCAAGAGTGTGCAAAGCTGTCAAGGCAAAGGGTGGCTACTTTGAAGAATCTAAAATACAAAATCTATTTAGATCTGTTTAACCCTTTTTTGGTTACTACATGATTCCATATGTGTTCACTTTTATTCTACAATGTAGAAAATTGTAAAACATAAAGAAAAACCCCTGAATGAGTAGGTGTCTCCAAACGTTTGACTGGTACTGTATGTGTAGTTATATTTAGTAAATGTGTAGTAGAGTTAAAATGGTTATTCCATCAAATTTTAAATTATTAGAATAGTACACAACACAGAACAGAACAACCAGGTAGAGGGTCAGTGGCCAAAGCCCGCTAACAGGAATATTCCAAGTTCAGAAAGAAGGGGGGGTGGGGGGGGTTAGATCGCTATGATCGCCAGGAACTTTACTTTTAGTGTCTATTTTTAATTGTTGCGCTACTGGTGCTGTCTGTTGATGTTAGGTAGGCAGCTACAGTAGCTAAATGATGTTAACATCTTCGGGTTCTGTTTCATTATATGTATTTTATTTCATCTGGGTGCTTGTGTCAGCTACTAACACCCTGGTACTTCCCGTAGCTCCCGTTCTCCTCAGTCTGAGAAAACACAGAGAGAAAGGTATGTGTTGCAGATTACTCCTTTGTGGAAGTCCATAACGTGAAATAAATAAAACATCCCAAGGTTAATGCTGTAGATATTGTTATAAGGGAGTGTGAGACTATTGCAACATGTAACTTTGAGTTTTATTGTTGATATTAATATAGTTTACAGAGTGCTAAAAGTGCTGCTGTTGCTAGCTAGCATGTCTTTCTGTGATGCAGACGGTTAGCTGAGCTGCCGACTGATGCTGGCGTTGCATGATGGGATATGTAGTTTGGTCCTTTACGGTCCAAATGGAATAGAGGCGATCTCACGTTGTAACTTGTTTATGTTGCAGTGTTTTTGTACACGAGTTGCAGTATTTTGCTACTGTCATCACTGAAAGCACCTAGCAATGTATTGGGGCTGTGAGACAGGATATGTGTTTTACCTTTCTTCATGCTCCTGCATAGAACAACTTGTCAGATGGTGCATTGGAGACTGATGTGTTCCTGCCCTGTCTTTTCACAATACTTTTGCAGATCAACATAAAAGACTAAAAGACAGCCGTGGTGTCGCTCTTCATTACTTGGTTCTCCTGTGGTACATAAGAAACCCGCTACAAATGTGTATGCAGAATAGGGTGAGATCAGATGTTACGTATATTAAAGGGGGTCTCAATCAAATTCTTAAACCCAAAATGGTAATTTTCATTATATTAAACATTAAGCTTAATACACCATATGAAAACCACACATCAACAAAAAATCTGCATTCATTTTCTCATTAAGTGTTTTGGGGGAAAAAATTAAGTAGTTCAAAATGTATTAAATGTATTGTTTTTCTACACACAATACACCATAATGACAAAGTGAAAACATGTTTGGACATTTTAGAAAATGTATTAAAAATGAAATAAAGATATCTAATTTACATAAGTATTCACACCCCTTTGCTATGACACTGAGCTGAGGTCTACAGACGATGCAATCGCCATAACACTGCCCTGTCCCATCTGGACAAGCGGAATACCTATGTAAGAATGCTGTTCATTGACTAGAGCTCAGCATTCAACACCATAGTACCCTCCAAGCTCATCATTAAGCTAGAGGCCCTGGGTCTCAACCCCGCCCTGTGCAATTGGGCCCTGGACTTCATGATGGGTCGCCCCCAGGTTGTGAAGGTTAGGAAACAACATCTCCACTTCGCTGATCCTCAACACTGGGGCCCCACAAGAGTGTGTGCTCAGCCCCCTCCTGTACTCCCTGTTCACCCACGACTGTGTGGCCATGCTCGTCTCCAAATCAATCATCAAGTTTGATTACCAACAACAACGATACAGCCTACAGGGAGGAGGTGAGAGCATCCTGTCAGGCTGCATCACCGCCTGGTACGGCAACTGCACTGTCCACAACCGCAGGGCTCTCCAGAACATGGTGCAGTCTGCGCAACGCATCCCCGGGGGCAAACTACCTGCCCTCCAGGACACCTACAGCACCCGATATCACAGGAAGGCTAAAAAGATAAAGGACAACAACCACCTGAGCCACTGCCTTTTCACCCCGCTACCATCCAGAAGAAAAGGTGATTCAAAGCTGGGACCAAGAGACTGAAAAACAGCTTCTATCTCAAGGCCATCAGATTGTTAAACAGCCATCACAAACACAGAGAGGCTGCTGCTGCCTATATACAGACTTGAAATCATTGGCCACTTTACTAAATGGATCACTCGTCACTTTAAAACCTCTACAGGATCGGTGGGTTCCCCGCAGAACAGATGAGCTAACGTAGGCTAATGCATTTAGCATGAGGTTGTAAGTAACAAGAACATTTCACAGGACATAGACATATCTGATATTGTCAGAAAGCTTCAATTCTTGTTAATCTAACTGCACTGTCCAATTTACAATAGCTATTACAGTGAAAGAATACCATGCTATTGTTTGAGGAGAGTTCACAGTTATGAACTTGAAAAGTTATTAATAAACCAATTAGGCACATTTGGGCAGTCATTTTGAACAGAAATGCAATGGTTTTTCGGATCAGTGAAAAACGTTGCATATTCAAAATCGAAATTGCGCCTATGCTGGAATAATCTTTCTCTTGCATTTCAAAGATGGTACAACAAAACCAAAAAAATGCATGTTTTTTTCTTTGTTATCTTTCACCAGAACTAATGAGTTGTCTTCTCCTACCTTCATTTCACATTTCCAAACTTCAAAGTGTTTCCTTTCAAATGGTATCAAGAATATGCATATCCTTGCTACAGATCCTGAGCTACAGGAAATTAGATTTGGGTATGTCATTTTAGGTGAAAATTGGGAAAAGATGTTTTAATAATGCCACTTGAATTATGTTCACATATCTTGCATTACTCATCTCATATGTACTGTTGACGTCAGAAGTTTACATACACCTTAGCTAAATACATTTAAACTCAGTTCACAATTCCTGACATTTAATCCTAGTAAAAATTCCTTGTCTTAGGTCAGTTAGGATCACCACTTCATTTTAAGAATGTGAAATGTCAGAATAATAGTAGAGTGATTTATTTCAGATGTTATTTCTTTCATCACTTCCCAGTGAGTCAGAAGTTTACATACACTCGATTAGTATTTGGTAGCATTGCCTTTAAATTGTTTAACTTGGGTCAAACGTTTCAGGTAGCCTTCCACAAGCTTCCCACAATAAGTTGGGTGAATATTTTCGCCCCCATTCTTCCTTACAGAGCTGGTGTAACTGAGTCAGGTTTGTAGGCCTCCTTGCTCGCACACGCTTTTTCTGTTCTGCCCACAAATTTTCTATGGGATTGAGGTCAGGGCCTTGATGGCCACTCCAATACCTTGACTTTGTTGTCCTTAAGCCATTTTGCCACAACTTTGGAAGTATGCTTGGAGTCATTGTCCATTTGGAAGACCCATTTACGACCAAGCTTGAGATGTTGCTTCAAAATATAGCCACATAATTTTCATTCCACATCATGCCATCTACTTTGTGAAGTGCATCAGTCCCTCCTGCATAAAAGCACCCCCACAACATAATGCTGCCACCCCTGTGCTTCACGGTTGGGATGTTGTTCTTCGGCTTGCAAGCCTCCCCCTTTTTCCTCCAAACATAACGATGGTCATTATGGCCAAACAGTTATATTTTTGTTTCATCAGACCAGAGGACATTTCTCTAAAAAGTACGATCTTTGTCCCCATGTGCAGTTGCAAACCGTAGTCTGGCTTTTTTATGGCGGTTTTGGAGCAGTGGCTTCTTCCTTGCTGAGTGGCCTTTCAGGTTATGTTGATATAGGACTCGTTTTACTGTGGATATAGATAATTTTGTACCCATTTCCTCCAGCATCTTCACAAGGTCCTTTTCTTGTCATTCTAGGATTGATTTGCACTTTTCGCACCACAGTACTTTCATCTCTAGGAGACAGAACGCGTCTCCTTCCTGAGCGGTATGACGGCTGCGTGGTCCCATGGTGTTTATACTTGCGTACTATTGTTTGTACAGATGAACGTGGTACCTTCATGCGTAAGGTAATTGCTCCCAATGATTAACCAGGCTTGTGGAGGTTTGGGTGGTGTAGTGGGGGGGAGGAATGTGGTGTCTAGGGCTCAGGACTAATGAGAATTTAATGCAGGTAGGCCGTGATTGGCCTCACTCCAGTACAGTAGTTGAAGGTGTATGCGATCTGCCAATCCAATCTCAAAGAAGTGTATGTCAGAGTAGAAACTATACCAGGAAGTCCAACAAACTGTCCATAGAGCTGAGATATCTATGGAATGTTATAAAACCATTTCTAGAGTGTTGAAAGTTTCCAAGAACATAGTGGTCTCCGTCATTGGGAAATTTAAAAAAATATGGAACAACCGAGACTCTGCCTACAGCTGGCTGTCTGACCAAACTAGAAAGAACAACCTTGGTCAGGGAGGTGACCAAGAACCCAATGACCACTTTGACAGAACTACAGAGTTCCTTGGCTGAGATGGGAGAACCTGCCAGAAGGACAACAATCTCTACAGCACTTAACCAATATGGGCTTTATGGGAGAGTGGCCAGATGAAAGCCACTCCTGAGAAAAATGCACGACAGACAGCACACCTGGAGTTTGCAAAAAGGCACGTGAAAGACTCAGAGCATAAGGCAAAAGATTCTGTGGTCTAATGAGATAAACATTTTACTTTTTTACCTGAATGCAAATCGCTATGTTTGGAGAAAGGCACAGCTCATCACCTGTCTAACACCATCCCTACCATGACGCATGGTGGTGGTAGCATCATGCTATGGGGATGCTTTTCAGCAGCAGGGACTGGGAGACTGGTAAGGATAGAGGAAACAATGAATGGAGCGAATACAGGAAAATCCTTGATGAGAATCTGCTTCAAAGAGCAAACGACCTTAGACTGGGGCAAAGATTTACGTTCCAACAGGACAATGACCCCAAGCATACAGCCAAAGCAACTCTGGAATGGCTTCAGAACAAGAATGTGAATGAAAGTCCTTGAGTGGCACAGCCAAAGCCCAGACTTGAATCCCATTGAAAATCTGTGGAAAAACTACGATTGTTAAGTTAGATGGGAAGCGGTGGTGAACAGAGCATGAGGAAATCTGCAAGGAAAAATGGAAGAATATCCCCAAATGTGCAAAGCTGATACAGACATACCCAAGATGACTCCAAGCTGTAGTTACCACCAAGAATGCTTCTACAAAGTATTGACTCAGAGGTGTGAATACTTACGTAAATTCGTATTTCTGTATTTCATTTTCAATTCATGAGAAAAAATGCCCCCTCCCCCCAAACAAATATGTTTTCATTTTAATTCAGGCTGTAAACACAACAAAAGTGGAATAAATCAAGGGATATTAATACTTTCTGAAGGCACTGTAGCCTACCCAGTACAAACACAATATTTAACAGACTTTTTAAACTTATACACCGAGTATACAAAACATTAAGAACATCTGCTCTGTCCATGACAGACTGACCAGGTGAAAGCTAGGATCCCTTATTGATGTCACTTGTTAAATCCACTTCAAATCAGTGTAGATATAGGAAGGAGACAATAATTGTTAGACAATTGAGACATGGATTGTGTACAGTACCAGTTAAAAGTTGACACACCTACTCATTCAAGGGTTTTTCTTAATTTTTAAATATTTTCTACATTGTAGAATAATAGTGAACACGTGGAATAATGTAGTAATCAAAAAAGTGTAAAACAGATTCTTCAAAGTAGCAACCCTTTGCCTTGATGACAACTTTGCACACTCTGATGAGTCCTAATTTGAGATTTTTGTTTCCAACCGCCGTGTCTTTGTGAATCGCAGAGTAGGTGAACTGATGATCTGCGCATGTGTGAATCCCACCTTGAAGCATGGATGAGGTGTGGGGGTGCTTTGCTGGTGACACTGTATGCGATTTATTTAAAATTCAAGGCACACTTAACCAGCAGCATTCTGTAGCGAAATGCCATCCCATCTGGTTTGTACTTAGTGGGACTATAATTTGTTTTTTAACAGGACAATGACCCAACACACCTCCAGGCTGTGTAAGGGCTATTTGACCAAGAAGGAGAGTGATGGAGTGCTGCATCAGATGGCCTTGCCTCCACAATCACCCAACCTCAACCCAAATGAGATGGTTTGGGATGAGTTGTACCGCAGAGTGAAGGAAAAGCAGCCAACAAGTGCTTAGCATATGTGGGAACTCCTTCAAGACGATTGGAAAAGCATTCCAGGTGAAGCTGGTTGAGAGAATGCCAAGAGTGTGCAAAGCTGTCATCAAGGCAAAGAGTGGCTACTTTGAAGAATCTAAAATATATTTGGATTTGTTTAACGCTTTTTTGCTTACTACATGATTCCATACATGTTATTTCATAGTTTTGATGTCTGCACTATTATTCCACAATGTAGAAAACAGTAAAAATAAAGAAAAACCCTTGACTGTGTAGGTGTGTCCAAACTTTTGACTGGTACTATGTGTGCCATTCAGATGTTTAATGGGCATATACCAAATGCAAGGCACTATAAGTCCTTACACCATGGCAACCCTGCATCCCTACAAGCTATGGGTATTGATCATGTTCCGGCCTCAATTAGAAAAGGGCAACGTCTTAAACAGCTAAACCAAAGGGAAGGTTTTTGGATTTACAGACTACAGGCCACTAAGTATCCTGGTTTAAATGAACATATGGATTTCTCACCTTTCCTGTAGGGTTCATGATAGGTCCATTTGCTGTCATCTAGTGGACATTTTGCTTTATTGCCCTCAGCTATATATTGCCCTCAGCTATGTTCAGCTATGTTGTCGACTATGTTTGCTGTGTACTATGGAATAGATCGTTTTCCTATTCTTGGCACTTTGCCCAGTCTTATTTAAGGTTAGAACTACCTTTCTAGGCATTCTGATGCTTCTAGCTTGGAGTTAAAAAATTTAATAAACATATCTATAGTATTTCACATTTTTTTTCTTAAATTTGACCCCCTTTTCGTGTTATCCAATTGTTAGTAATTACTATCTTGTCTCATTGCTACAACTCCCTTACGGGCTCGGGAGAGACGAAGGTCGAAAGCCATGCGTCCTCCGAAACACAGCCCAACCAAGCCGCACCGCTTCTTAACACAGCGCGCCTCCAACCCGGAAGCCAGCTGCACCAATGTATCGGAGGAAACACTGTGCACCTGGCTACCTTGGTTAGCACGCCCGGCCCGCCGCAGGAGTCGCTGGTTCGCGATGAGACAAGGATGTCCCTAACGGCCAAACCCTCCCTAACCCGGACGACGCTAGGCCAATTGTGCGTCGCCCCATGGACCTCCCGGTCGCGGCCGGCTGGGACAGAGCCTGGGCGCGAACCCAGTGTCTCTGGTGGCACAGCTAGCGCTGCGATGCAGTGAGTATTTCACTTTTTAATGTGTATAGTATTGCATACTAGGTGTTGTTCAATCAATTGTTAACCACTCCCTCTTCAAATTAGGGCTAATTGGAAAAACCGGTTCAAGAGAACATTGTATTATAATTTCTTTGTACTCCCTGACAAAGGCCATGCAGCCGAAATGCGTCAGATTAAAAACGTTTTTTTTTTTACATGAACATGCCATACAAATAAAGGCATTTTAAGGAATCATATGAAGAGTGCCTTGGTCCTCCTTTCTTTTTGATAACCAATGCAAGTAACTTGTAATGACAACTAGTTAAAAATAGCCTACATAAAGCCAACAAATAAAACCATTTCAGGTAGAAAATATTCTGATAAAAATAAGTATCCTATAAATCACATTGGCTACGCATAGCAGTTTGTTCATGTTCTTTCAATCGCATTTCTCTCTACTCCGCCTGTCTGCAACGAACTTGAAACATTGTATCAACTGCGTCTGGTCTGAAGCTCCTACTTGCAGCATTGTATCAACCATTCTGGGCCCTCAGTTTCTCGCGCCAGTGAGTTCCGGACAGAGCTACTGTATTTACGGAAAGGATAAGAATTAATCAGGTATTTTACGATGTTTTCACTGGATCAGAGCATGACATTTTTCCCTTTCACACCTAGGCTCGGTAGTTATTGAAAGGGAGAGAGTTGGAAAGATTTTTCAAATACATTAGCTAGGTTTCCATCCAATTGGCGACAGATTTTCATGTGAATATTGTAACATCTGCAAATTTTCCGACCAGAGGGGTGTTTCCTGTTTAAATGTCACATGCACAAGTACAGTAAAAAGCTTTTCTTGTTGCAGATAACAGGCAGTATGTGATGAGGTAGTGCACATAAAAAATTACTTTTGTGGTTAAATTCCCATGTGCTGATAAATTGGTTTCCATCCCATTTTCAATTTTACTGATGGCACGTGCACTCTAGCCATCAACACACAGATACAGTGTGGGTATATAGTCTACGTGATAATTTCCCATTGCATCCCAATATAGCCCAGCGAGCACGACTTACTCCTATTCTTACCAGTAGGAAAAAAATATAACCCACCCTCAAACAACGTTCTGCGCTTAACTCGGTTTGAAATCTCGACAATACAGCAGACCCAATCTAGTGAGTTTGTATTGACGCAAAGACATAAACAGACAACACAACAAAGGCAATACACTTGAGCATTCCATTTTATATTCAAACTTCACCCAATGCCAGAAAGTCAGAACAGAGGTCAACAACATTCAGTGAGTATGTTCCTTCTCTTTTCTTTCCCTGTACTTCAGACTCATTATTTTAAAACATTATCTGTATGAGGTTTACATAGTTTTTCAGTACATTTCTAATTTTTTGTCGAAACCAAAATTCGGACAATAAATACTTGTTATTTGCGTGTCCTTTAAACTCATCTGAATACTTGGTACTGGACATTCAATCAGTCCTGAATAATCAAAAAATATACATAGTTTTCACTATGCTAAATTTTAATCCAGTCAAAAAAAAAGACAAATTCTCAATCTTAATCATTCCTAAAAGTTACAAGTTCTTAATCAGTCCTAAAAATGCAATATTCGGTACTACAAGGCCTATGTACCTCCCTCCTTTTTTCCCCAATCGAGCTCACTGCATTTTGTCAGGAAGCCTCTAAAACCATGCATTCATATTATCATACTGGAGACATCAGATGATACAGGGTCCCATTAAGCGAAATAGGCAGCTACTAAAGTAAACAATCCCAGAGCTCCTTTCACTTGTACTCTTATGGTCTAGACCTGTTGCCATATGCCATTGACATATGGCTTGCTTCTGTACTTTCTGTCCCTGGGCCATCAACTAGTCAAAATATGAAACCTGTTGTTTAACAAATCTGCTAGGGCCTACAAAAAAATTGGTGCTGGTTTATCAGCACTTTTTGTCCCCTACAGCCCTTGTACTAAAAACATTTATGATTTACTTACTTCAATTTTGGGCAGTGTTCCACGGAATGGAAACTGATTTTAAAAAATATGAAATTACCTTTTTTATTTAAATCACTGATGTTATTTGGGCGGCAGGTAGCCTAGTGGGCCAGAAACCGAAAGGTTGGATCGAATCCCCGAGCTGACAAGGTACAAATCTGTCGTTCTGCCCATAAACGAGGCAGTTAACCCACTGTTCTCCCGGTAGGCCGTCAATGTAAATAAGAATTTGTTCTTAACTCACTTGCTTAGTTAAAAAACATTACAATTTTAAATTAAAAAGTATTCAAACTATCGAATTGAGAAAGAATAATTGGAAATCGTCACGTCAGATTGACAAAAACGTATCCTACTCAATTCCATTATATCCTATTCAGCATTGCGCTATGTCAGAAAACTTCCACATGGCTGTTTTCCCTACCCAAAACTCAAACCATTTGTCTGGCTGGCCGTTCACGTCCCACCACTCTTTCTATGTTTTGTCGTGTGTTTGAGAATATTTGGAAAACAAGTAACTTTGTTCCACTGTACCAAAAGAAGAATAGAACATCAAAAATGGGTGGGAAACTTTGATGAACTATAACAACTTTAATTTGTATAAATCAGCATAAATCTTCATAGGCTTAATGCCATAGGAACGTAGGGATGTACAGTTTGCTACTATTCTTTTTCCACAAGGTACCGTTAAGTAAACTATATATTTCTTAAGTGTAGCTTTTATTTCATCGTATTTAAGTGTATTGCGTTCACACTCCAAAGCCATAAATATTACTTAATTTTTGCCTTCGCATTGATTTATTCAGCCCTGACCACCAGATACCACTGGTCTGGGCCATTACGTTCTACCCATCCAATTCATCCTTGCTCAGGTCTTCAGACACCACTTATTGTCGCATTTATGCATGTAATTTGTTCCTGTTTGACGCATTCATGAATAAGGTATTAATTTTCTATTACATTTCTTGAAACAAACCTGCCGTACTTATTACCGGAAGCCATTGTTACTCAGTTGTCTCGAGAATTGATCCAAATACAACAATAAAGAGCCTTGCCCTTATCCTAAAGCGCGTATTCTTCCGCTTGAAATCGCTCTTCAAATCAATATAATCATAATCCCACAAAGATATTAACGTCCTTCCCCTGTAAACAATTATAAGGTCTAATACCGAGAACATAAATCAGTCTGATGAACGCAAAGAAAAGTGTTGCGAATTGATCAATCCAACGCATCAAAGGAATATTGTCCATAAATCAAAACCAACATTTAGGGAGCTTTATGAAACGAAATATACATATTAAAGACACTAAATACAGGCTATTAAGTCACAACAAGCTCGATTTGAAATATCGACATGAAAATTAAAATACCCTGCGCATTAAACTGCTGACCACAAATGCAAACTATCATATCAATCCTAAACATAATGCATTGAAATAAATGACATGCAACCAAAAGGAATTACTATCATCAAAGACACATACATGTTTATTTCGTTCTCTCGGGGTGACCGGTTTATCCGGACAGAAATCTATATTTTGCTGTTTTGAAGCAAGCACGGTCATCCTCAGCATCAACGGCAATCGGCTGGCGTGGGTCTGTCTCCGCCAGTCTTGTGGAGCTGTGCTTGGCCTGAAGTTGCTTCTTGATATTTGAAGTTGGCACAATTTGTATGTTTTTTTCTTCTTTAATTCTACCAATTCAAAATAATGTGAATACTTCCACGATATAAAGGCTGTTGTCTCTGCCATGTTGCTGGCTTCCCGTTACAACGTTCTTGAAGAAACAGGAAGTGTGTGAACGTAGGGAAAGAAAAAAACAAAACAAAGAAAAAAGTAACAATTTGCTTATTTGAAAACACAACTAAGTAACTGATTACTTCAGTTGAAAATACCAAGGCGTTAAGTTACTCTTTACAACAAAAAAGTAATTTGAGTACTCTTCACCCAACACTGCTGAGGAATCACTTTAAACATTAGGCTGCAGCACCCGGCTGTCGCAACATGCACTGCTGCCTTCACCATAAATAATATGCTCACAGTCAATCACACATTGCCAGCACATGCATACCCATGTTTATCCTGCTTATATGAAATCATCAGGACAGTGCATCATCATACGCAGTTTTACCAACAGGTCCTTTTCTCCTGCTCAATTCATAAAAAAGGAAAAGTGCCATATGTAATTCGGAGTTTCATCCTGATGAGACTAATTTATTCCTTCACTCTAGCTACCATGATTGTATTGCAATACACTACACCCCAAAAGGTGTCAAAAGAGCTCTCTTGTGACATAAACATACAGACAACCGACTCATGCAGCGCTCACAACCCAGAAATACAGTGGGGCAAAAATGTATTTAGTCAGCCACCAATTGTGCAAGTCCCCCTACTTAAAAAGATGAGAGAGGCCTGTAATTTCCATCATAGGTACACTTCAACTATGACAGACAAAATGAGAAAAAACAATCCAGAAAATCAGATTGTAGAATTTTTAATGAATTTATTTCCAAATTATGGTGGGAAAAAAGTATTTGGTCTCCTACTAACAAGCAAGATTTCTGGCTCTCACAGACCTGTAACTTCTTCTTTAAGAGGCTCATCTGTCCTCCACTCGTTACCTGTATTAATGGCACCTGTTTGAACTTGTTATCAGTATAAAAAACACCTGTCCACAACCTCAAACAGTCACACTCCAAACTCCACTATGGCCAAGTCCAAAGAACTGTCAAAGGACACCAGAAACAAAATTGTAGACCTGCACCAGGCTGGGAAGACTGAATCTGCAATAGGTAAGCAGCTTGGTTTGAAGAAATCAACTCTGGGAGCAATTATTAGGAAATGGAAGACATACAAGACCACTGATAATCTCCCTCGATCTGGGGCTCCACGCAAGATCTCACCCCGTGGGGTCAAAATGATCACAAGAACGGTGAGCAAAAATCCCAGAACCACACGGGGGGGACCTAGTGAATGACCTGCAGAGAGCTGGGACCAGAGTAACAAAGCCTACCATCAGTAACACACTACGCCGCCAGGGACTCAAATCCTGCAGTGCCAGACGTGTCCCCCTGCTTAAGCCAGTACATGTCCAGGCCCATCTGAAGTTTGCTAGAGAGCATTTGGATGATCCAGAAGAAGATTGGGAGAATGTCATATGGTCAGATGAAACCAAAATATAACTTTTTGGTAAAAACTCAACTCGTTGTGTTTGGAGGACAAAGAATGCGGAGTTGCATCCAAAGAACACCATACCTACTGTGAAGCATGGGGGTGGAAACATCATGCTTTGGGGCTGTTTTTCTGCAAAGGGACCAGGACGACTGATCCGTGTAATGGAAAGAATGAATGGGGCCATGTATCATGAGATTTTGAGTGAAAACCTCCTTCCATCAGCAAGGGCATTGAAGATGAAATGTGGCTGGGTCTTCCAGCATGACAATGATCCCAAACACACTGCCCGGGCAACGAAGGAGTGGCTTCGTAAGAAGCATTTCAAGGTCCTGGAGTGGCCTAGCCAGTCACCAGATCTCAACCCCATAGAAAATCTTTGGAGGGAGTTAAGTCTGTGTTGCCCAGCAACAGCCCCAAAACATCACTGCTCTAGAGATCTGCATGGAGGAATGGGCCAAAATACCAGCAACAGTGTGTGAAAACCTTGTGAAGACTTACAGAAAACGTTTGACCTCTGTCATTGCCAACAAAGGGTATATAACAAAGTATTGAGATAAACTTTTGTTATTGACCAAATACTTATTTTCCACCATCATTTGGAAATAAATTCATTTAAAAAATCCTACAATGTGATTTTCTGGATTTTAAAAAGAATTTTGTCTGTCATAGTTGAAGTGTACCTATGATGAAAATTATAGGCCTCTCATCTTTTTAAGTGGGAGAACTTGCACAATTGGTGGCTGACTAAATACTTTTTTGCCCCACTGTATATGAAGGAGACACACTTACCAATGCTTTCCACACCAAACAGTTATCCGATTCACAAGCGGTCTTTGCCAGATTGGTGGGGTCACACACAGATACAAATGTGGTCAGTTCTTTTAACATGAACTTTACAGGTGAGGTGGTGCGACTAAATCAAATTAATCTCATTCTCAATTAAAATGAAAGAGCACTCACCTCTTTTGTCACGTGTCCTCCGGTGATAAACACACCCTGCTCGCAGCGCCAATGTTAGGAATTGAAAACTGGTCAAAGTTTGGAGAAATGCTAGATGGAAAATATAAGGTGAACAACTTCTATATTTTACAGGTCTAATAGACATAGACAGACACTTTCCTCTAAGATGGTTATCAGAAAATCCCCCCCTCCCCCCTCCAGTGGGGAGAAATGACCTAAATATTCTTGCCTTATCTGTTCGCTGTTTAAATCATTAAATCGACTATACATTTAAAACATCTTAATCGCTTAAGGACACCCATTGACGATTTAATGGCTCAGGGGCCCAGATACCAGTTACTGAGACCTGCTTTACAGGGTGATATCTGGCCTTACAGAGGGTACCTAGGCCAAATTCCAATATGTAATAATCATAATAAAATAGCATTCTAACACACAGAAATATGATATTATAAAATGTTAACCACAGTCAAGCCCATCTCTAACAGGTGAGTTTTTCCTAGCCACCGTGCTTCTACATCTGCATTGCTTGCTGTTTGGATTTAGGCTGGGTTTCTGTATAGCACTATGTGACATCTGCTGATAAAAAAGGGCTTTTTAAAAAAAATTATTGATTCAAGTAGCTAAGAATATGGAGCCATTGGAGTTTATTACTTAAATGTGTTGATTCAATAATTAAGTATAATGTTTTGGTTCCACTGAGATAGGGAAAACTCAGTCCCTGCAATGATACACAAATAACCTAGTCAGTCAGCACAGAGTCAATTTTGTATTTCATTTAAACAAAATGGTCATACATTCACATAAAATGAAGTACTATTAGGGCACTATAATTGCCTCATAATTAAACACCAACAACAAAGAACAGTCAGTGAAGCATTTGTACAGACACCATCACCATATCATCTACTCTGCCTCATCACACTCATTCTCTCCTCAGTTCACCTCATCCAGTTCACTATACATCCAAAATCAACTGAATTAACTACAAACAAACGAATTAGTACTACATTACATGTCACTATACTCTATACATGGGCGGTGTGCATTTTCTGCTGGTGTATTCTGAGGTAGCCCCTCTCTGAGAACCTCTTCCCGCAGTGCGTACAGGCAAACGGCTTCTCTCCAGTGTGGATCTTCAGGTGCCTCTTCAGATGGGGCTGGTGGGAGAACCTCTTCTCACACTGGGGGCAGCTGTAGGGTTTCTCCCCTGTGTGGACCCTCTGGTGCCTCTTCAGGTTGGACGAGTCTGAAAAACTGGCCCGGCACAGGTGGCAGCCGAACGGTTTCTCCCCCGTGTGCATCCTCTGGTGGATCGCCACCTGTTTGGGGAAACTGAAGACTTTCCCACAGAACGAACACGGGAAGTGCTTTTCTTTGGCGCCGCCACCTTTACTGATTCCATCTCTACTACTGTCATTTGTCAATGGGCTTGTATAGCCACTCAGTGTTGAGGCACTGGCATTGTCTGAGGTCTGGTTTATCATTAGGGGATTGTGAGGAGAACAAAGGCCAGGGAGTGTCTGTGTTGTCCCAGGGTCCATGTTCCAGTTGATAGATCCTATAGAAGGCAGGCTGAAGGCAGAATCTGTTAGGGGGTTAACCTGAGGCGCCATCAGTCTCTCTGAATCACAACTATAGGAGCAGGAAGGAGCATCACTAGCCGAGTCTGTGTCTGTTCTCTCCAGCTGCATACGGACACCTCCCCGCCCCCCCGGACCAAATCTATGTCTCATCCTGGCCTCAGCTAGTCTGTTGTCATGGACACTAAGTTTGGTTGTTGTTTTGTGTTCGATTGTCTTTTTCTGGTTGTGGTTAACAGTGTTGTTCCTCAGCCTAGAGTTGAGGATGCTGTCCCATCCACTGACCTCCATTATGTTGCCTCTGGTCCTGGCCTGCTCGGTGATGTCATCCCCCTGGCTCTTGGCTGCACCCGTCTGGGTCTGGGAATCCAAGATGGCCGCCCAGTCTCCTCTGTAATCCTCCAGCCAACCACCTGTAGAAAGAGGTTAGAAAATAGACTTTACAAACATGGCAGAGAACTCAATTATCTGGTCAAGCTCATACATTATAATGTGTTTTTGTATGTAAACATAGGTTGTATTGATTTAATTTTATAAATTAAGAAATAATAATAGCCAGGTGCATCACTATTCCGATTGAAGGTCTATTACTGCATGTAGGCTATATGTATTTCTCCCTTACCTTGCTCCCCCACCTTTAGTCCGCTTAGCAGGTCAATGCTCTCTGGTCCGTCCTCTATTGTCTCCTCTTTGACAAGCAGCAGATCAGGCTTCCCATCCTCCATGTCTACTGGCTGTAAGAGATACAGAGCATGGTTTCCGTTAAGGAAAGTGTGGCGCTGGACCTTTGAGAAATGTACCGGACCCATAAGCATTAGATGCATAACCTGAATAGGGCGCCCACCCACCACAGAATGGTGCAAATGGAATCAAATATAAAATACATCAAACACATGGTTTCTAACATTCCACTGATTCCGCTCCATCCATTACCACGAGCCCGTTCTCCCCAATTAAGGAGCCACCCACCATGGTGCTCAGAATTAAATAAATCACATTTAGAATATGGGAAGTTCATATTAACAGAACAAGTCGAGGATGCGACAATGCAACGACGTGTGGTACTGAATTCTGAATTTCACTTTTTAAAAATGTATTTGTATTGAACCTTTATTTAACTAGGCAAGTAAGTTAAGAACAAATTCTTATTTACAATGACGGCCTACACCGGCCAAACACGGACGTCACTGGGCCAATTGTGCGCCATCCTATGGGACTCCCAATCATGGCCGGTTGTGATACAGCCTGGAGTCGAACCAGGGCATCTGTAGTGACGCCTCTAGCACTGAGATGCAGTGCCTTAGACCGCTGCGCCACTCGGGAGCCAAAGACTTTGAAGATGTTAGAATAACTATCCACATGTACTTTTCCTCAGACAACGAGATGAGTAACGAACAGCAAAATCGCTAGCCTATATCAATCTACTGAAGTACAAAAGTTTAGATGACCTATTCTATTGGTCACTTTGTAGAGAAAGAAATAGCCTATTCCAAACAGACTCTGGGACAGTTGTGGGACGAAAGATCCCAAATTCATACAACCAGTAGACCTAGGCTACATAAGAAAAACATTCAAAAGCAATGAGTCTGAAGCAACACATACGCCAATTTAATTCCACTAAATTATGCAAATTAACCTATAGACTGACCAGTCAAATGTAATTCCATCGACTGGTGTTTCCATAAATGAATAGGCAAGAAAGCATTTTTTTCTTCTTCTCCCGGAATATTGGCTGTGCCAATTTTATTTATCTGCTTTGACATTTTTTTAGAGGACAAAAGCTGTCTATTACAGGCTAACAGAAAGCCTGATACAGAGTGAGAGGATGTTTGATCAAGAAATCTGATATTAGCACCGTGCTATGGAGCATGTTATGATTGAGCAATGAGGGATTGCTATGAGTACTATGCAAAACTGTTCGTTGATTTGATACTATGCAAACGTGATAGTACCTTTGATTACTAGACACTCTTTAATGGTTTGATAATGCAAAGGCATGGTCCTACACTTTAATCACAACCTGGGCCATATCCACAAAGCGTCACAGAGTAGAAGTGCTGATTGAGGATCAGGTCCCCACCCGTCTACATAGTCTTATTCATTATGATCGAAAAGACAAAACTGATCCTAGATCAGCAGTCCTACTCTGACACATTTTGTGGATACAGGCCCTGATCTAATACCATTAACACGTTAATTCATAGTGGGCTCACCTCAGTGAGACTGTGTGGGGTCCTGTGCTGCTCAGCTGGTTCCTCTGTGGGTTCAGGAGGAGGTGTTGTTTGGTTGTTTTCCATGACCATGGTCCCCTCAGGGTTCCCCAGACTCTCCTCACAACCATCCTCCTTCACCAGCAGCACCTCTGGACTCTCCTCCTGGATGAGAAAGGTGATACAGATTATACAGACATACACTCCCTCAGGTACGTGCACAGACAAAGATAAACACACTTTTAACATTGCTTGGCCATACTTGCAACTATTTACATTTAAATAGTCTCTCCAGCTCAATATGAGTATCAGCCAATTACAAAACCTAGCACTCAAACTGTGAAATGCTTCCCATCATTTTTCCACCATAGGTGATTTTAGAAACACTTCAAATAAGGGCTGTGTTTCGTGTAGACTTATCCTGGTGTGACGTTTTGATAACCATGTAAATGTCTCTCGGACAAGGTGCGTTATCAATCAATATATTCTGCACTATTTACTCTCAGATTTGAAAATGCTAATTAGCATCAAAGTAGACATCATACAGGACCACAAATCCCTGCAAACTCCTGCATGTTATCTCTAGCGGACACCTTTGCCAACAGGTATTGTGTCAATTTACTTAACCAAGACAGTTCACAATTGTCCATTTAAAGAAATGTAGCCAATGTATTCATTACTAAACGTAGCTAACATTAATGCTGAGAATCTTACCTTTTCCTCGATTTGGTAGTCCCGTCCAGATCATCATGGCATTTGTAGTTCTTTATGATAGCCACATTAGCAGCTGATTACCATTTCATTTTTGGGGGGGTAACTACAGGCAAATTTAATTTATAAAAGTCATCATGTTCTAGAGAGATTTACACAGTTATCAAAGCGTCACACCAGGGTAGGCTTATACAAAATACATCCCCTTTTAGTGTTTCTAAAATCCCCTTTGGGAGAAATGAATGGTGGAAAACGATTGGAGCCATTTCCTTGTTTGACCGCTAGCTTTTGTGGGTATTATGACTCATACAGGTGGCACAGTCAGGAGGATTCAGAAGACTCAAGAGGTATGCTTAGATATTAGAGCAGGAATGATACCAGTACCGCAATATTTTTTTTCATGTAATTTTTAAAAACACAAAGCAGACAACTCTTTGGTCCTTTAAAAACCTGCTGTATGTAACATATTGTGTGTTATGGAAAATAAATAAATGTGAGTCTGGATGAAAACACAATGATATTTGTTTTCAACATTAGGGCTGTTTTCCTAAAAAAGTTAAATCCGCTTTGTGTTTTGTTTCCTTGCCACGACACTAACGAATATCGCGATACTGGTATAGTCCCGGTCCTATTAGATATACAGAAAAATAGCCATATGGATGTTAAACCCATCATGGTGGACATAAATATGTTGTGGGTAAAAAATACGTCTGCAATGATAAGTAAACATCTGACAAACCTGACTAAACTATTTTGACGTGTACAGTAGGTGTTTGTTAGTGTGTGGGTATGTGTAGATATATTTAGTAAGTGTAAATTGGTTATAAAGCCCTATCAGTGTATGCAAAATAGGGTCAGATCAGATGTGATGTATACTAAAGAGAGTCTCAAAGAAAGTCTTGGAATGAAAAGTCCCATTTTGTATTTATGAAACACAAACAAGTTTTAAATGCACCATATGAAAACCACACATACAAGTCTAAAATAAAAAATAATAAAAAAACTTGATGAACTGCATTCATTGTCTCATTAAAGGTGTCATGGGAAAACAAGTAGTTGAATGGAAGTAATGAAACAGGCATTTGTGAACATCATATAGGCTACACAGTACAAACACAACATGTAACAAACTTTAGGCTTATACTGTACACTGAGTATACAAAACATTAAGAACACCTGCTCTTTCCATAACAGACTGATCAGGTGAAAGTTTTGATCCCTTATTGATGCCACTTGATGAATCCACTTCAAATCTGTGTCGATAAAGGAGGATTTTTAAGTCTTGAGACAATTGAGACAGGGATTGTGTATGTGTGCCATTCAGAGGGTTAATGGGCAAGAGAAAATATTTTAGTGCCTTTGAACAGGGGATGGTAGTAGGTGCACCGGTTTATGCCAAGAACTGCAACGCTGCTGGGTTTTTCACGCTCAACAGTTTCCTGTGTGTATCAAGAGTGGTCCACTATTCAAAAGGACTTTCACCGACTTGTAGCGTCCATGCACCGACAAATTGAGGCTGTTCTGAGGGCAAAAGGGGGGGGGGGGGGGGGGGGGCACCCCATTCTTGAAAAAAAATATGAAGAGTGCCACTCAGTGATGTTGTTTGGATTTGCCCCAAACATAGCGGTTTGTATTCAGGACAAAAAGTTCATTTCTTTGCAATTTTTTTTGCAGTTTTACTTAAGTGCCTTATTGCAAACAGGATGCATGTTTTGAAATATTTGTATTCTGTACAGGCTTCCTTCTTTCACTGTCATTTAGGTTAGTATTGTGGAGTAATTACAATGGTGCTGATCCATCCTTGGTTTTCTCCTATCACAGCCATTAAACTCTGTAACTGTTTTAAAGTTACCATTGGACTCATGGTGAAATCCCTGAGCGGGGTTTCCTTCGTCTCCGGCAACTGAGTTAGGAAGGACGCGGTGACTGGGTATATTGAAACACCATCCAAAGTGTAATTAATAACTTCACCATGCTCAAAGGGATATTCAATGCCTGTTTTTTTGTATGTATGTATGTATGTATGTATGTATGTATGTATGTATGTATGTATGTATGTATGTATGTATATATAAACACACACACAGTGCATTTCGAAAGTATTCAGACCACTTGACCACTCATTTTATTACGTTACAGCCTTATTCTAAAATGGATTCAATTGTTTTCTCCCCTCAATCTACACACAATACCCCATAATGACAAAGCAGGTAAAGACATTTTTCAAGTGTATTAAAAAGCTGAATAATCATATTTACATAAGTATTCAAACCCTTTACTCAGTACTTTGTTGAAGCACCTTTTACAGCCTTGTCTTCTTGGGTATGACGCTACAAGCTTGGCACACCTTTATTTTGGGAGTTTCTCCCATTCTTCTCTGCAGATCCTCTCAAGCTCTATCAGGTTGGATGGGGAGCGTCGCTGCGCAGCTATTTTCTGGTCTCCCCAGAGATGTTCGATCGGGTTCAAGTCCAGGCTCTGGCTGAGCCACTCAAGACATTCAGAGACTTGTCCCGAAGCCACTCCTGCGTTGACTGTGTACTTAGGGTCGTTGTTCTGTTGGAAGGTGAAACTTTGCCCCAGTCTGAGGTCTTGAGCAGGATTTCATCAAGAATCTCTCCGTACTTTTCCCTCAATTCTGACTAGTCTTAAAGTCCCTGGCGCTGAAAACCATCCCCACAGCATGATGCTGCCACCACCATGCTTCACCATAACGATGATGCCAGGTTTCCTCCAGAAGTGACGCTTGGCATTCAGGCTAAAGCGTTCAATCTTGGTTTCATCAGTCCAGAGAATCTTGCGATGGTTGGAGAGTCCTTTAGGTGCCTTTTGGCAAACTCCAAGCGGGCTGTCATGTGCCTTTTACTGAAGTGGCTTCTGAAGTGGATTCTGTCTGGCAACTCTACCATAAAGGTAGAGTTTGGCAACTCTACCATAAAGGTAGAGTTGCCGGCAAGGCAAAACATACAGTAATCCCATCCCCACTCCTGAATGCAGGACCTCAAACATTTACACTGTACGTTTGTGTATATACTTATTCCAACAACACTTGAATCTGTTCTTTACAGCGATGAGGTAGTGGTTGAATCTGGGGTACAGCGATGAGGTACTGGTTAAAAGATCATGTTAACCACTATAATTGCACACCGAGTGACTCCATGTAACTTATGTGATTTGTTAAGCAGATTTTCACTCCTGAATTTATTTAGGCTTGTCATAACAAAAAACTTTGAGCTTTTCATTTTTTTATTAATTATTGAAGAAAAAAAACATAATTCCACTTTGACATTATGATGTATTGTGTGTAGTAGGCCAGTGACACAAAATCTCAATTTAATCCATTTTAAAATTCAGGCAGTAACACAACAAAATGTGGAAAAAGTCAAAGGGTGTGAATACTTTCTGAAGGCGCTGTATCCCACAATGTCTGGGCCTTGCACTACAACGCTCTTAATTGTTGTAGAAATTGACCCACTCCTGCTGGTTTACTTTGTGCATTTCTGTAATCTCGTTGAGTCTACCTTTAATGCAGGGTTTAATCTAAATCTCAGAAGCTATCGAGTGGAATGGTGACTTTATGTTATAGAGTGGAATGTTTTTTCTGCTGGTGTATCCTGAGGTATCTCCTCTCTGAGAACCTCTTCCCGCAGTGCATACAGGCAAATGGCCTTTCTCCTGTGTGGACCCTCTGATGCCTCTTCAGGTCACCAGCCTGAGCAAAGCGCATGTGACACTGGGTACAGCTGAAGGGTTTCACCCCTGTGTGGACCCTCTGGTGCCTCTTCAGGGTGCCAGCCTGGGTGAAGCGCATGTGACACTGGGTACAGCTGAAGGGTTTCACCCCCGTGTGGACCCTCTGGTGGATCTCCACCTTCTGGAGGCAGCTGAAGCCTTTGTTACAGAACATGCAGAGGAACCGTTTCTCTTTACTATTGCCTGATGTGGCTCCCCCTCCCTCAGCCTGGGCTCTAGCCCTGTCGTTTGAGTTCAATACCTGATTGAAAAGGACGCGGCCGTGTGAATCGGAAGGCCCCATCGACGTGGACACTGACTCGCGATCCATGAACGTGTGTAAAGGTGAGTGGGTCGGGACATTTAGATTTGTCTCTAAGCTTTCCCTGTAGTCTAAGAAGTCACTGGTGTTGTCCTGCGAGTGTCCTTTTCCTAAGTGAGTCTCATCTGCATTCAGTGTCAGAGGAGCATCACCCTCCAGTTTCACAGTCACCTCATCTACGACCAGACCCTCCCCTTTCTTATCTAGGCACCCTTCAGAGTATACACTACTACTGTACTGGTTCCAGTCCCCTCTAGACAGATCAGTCTGTGTCTCTAAACCCACGGGCATGTTGCCAGGGTCCATCTCTGTAGCGTAAGAACAAGATGGATCATCACCGCCAGAGTGTAACGCATTACCATCACCACGGGAATGAACCATCCTCTGGCTCTGGTGAAATACCGGTAAATATTCTGAGCCAGGAGCATGTGGACAGCCCAGTTTCCCCAGCCACAGTCTCTCTGGGTCTGATCTGTGATCAGATCCTGTGTTTAAGAGGCTGTGTGTTACAATTAAAGTCTCAGTGTCTGTCTCTGACTTGAGAACGGCGTTTGGCGTTCCACTGACCTCCGTGATGCTGCGTTGGGTCCTGGGCTGGGGCGCGGCGGCGAGGTCCTCCATGGCTTCAGGGGAAGCTCCAGCTGCTGCAGTCTGGATGTCTCTGCTGTGCTGTGGGTCCTCCTCTCCTTCAGACCTCTCAAGCTTGACCCCAGGACCTGCAGCCTCTGTATCCTGACACAAGAAGAGAGGAGGTTGTTACTAGTATCCTGTTCAATTGGATAACAATGTCATAGGGAAGTCTCACAAGCTCCCCTATGGCAGATAAATTAGGATGTACATGTAAGCAAGTGAATAGCGCTATGGGAGCCTTTCTGATATAAACTGATCACATTTGATATACTGTAATTTTAATGTAACACTATTACACACCTCTATCACAATAACGTGCTGGGTTGAGGTTCGAATCCCCTCATCAACAGTGATTGTTTGGTCAACTCTCCATGTATTGTGTCCAGCTGGCTTCACAAAGCTCCTGTGGCCTCCAGTGAGATCTCCTTCACCTGAGTGTGATTGGGGGAAAAGAGGTGGTTAAGTTAGGTACTGTCAATGCTCAAAGCTATTGTACACTATTGCCACCGTTTAGAATTGCCACTTAATGTTTACATACCCTACATTACTCATCTCATATGTATATACTGTACTCGATACCATGTACTGCATCTTGCCTATGCCGTTCTGTACCATCACCCATTCATATATCTTTATGTACATATTCTTTATCCCTTTAGACCTGTGTGTATAAGGTAGTAGTTGTGGAATTGTTAGGTTAGATTACTTGTTGGTTATTACTGCATTGTCAGAACTAGAAGCACAAGCATTTCGCTACACTCACATTAACATCTGCTAACCATGTGTATGTGACAAATAAAATTTGATTTGAAGAATGTAAGAACACATCTCATAACTTATTGATACCATTTATTGATCAATGTATTATGTTACATGTATCACATTGTTTTCATTGTGTAAATAAAAGGAAATGCAGTAAATAAAGAATCTGGTTAAATTACATTGTGTCTTTGCCCAAGATAGCCAAGTAATCAGATTAACTATTGCATACTAACTATCCAAAAACTGACCAAGACTCAATTCTGGTTAACACATCTAAAATTACACATGCGCAGAGGGGAACCAGTGACATGCCTCGCATCCTTGACCTTCTGCTAAATGTACCTCTTGCCATTCCTCTGTATCGGTCGAGGACCTTGACAGTTCTGGGACGACTGGCGAGGACACGCTCTCGCATTGTCCTCTCTGCGCGCTCCCGTGACAATTTCAGTTCCAGAAGCTGTAGTTTCCTCCGCAATGCACTGTTTTCTTTCTGGCTGTGAGTTATTTCCAACCGAAACACTGCATAGTCGTCGTCAACGAGTTTACAGACCTCTGCCACGGCTGCATTCGCTAGAACCTCCATTATGGAGGCTATTTGAGTGTGAAAAACCATACAGTTAGCAGCCATTGTTAACTAACTTAGCAGCTAGGTAGCGTTACCTAGATAGCTAACCTCTATTAATCAAGTCCTGTTTCCAACGCGGATTAAATACTACATGGGGTAAGTATGTGATGCTGTGCAGTTAAATGAGTCATCGTTTGAGTTCCATGGTGTTAATAAACGTCTAAATAACAACAAAAACGCTAACGTGGAAATTGTTTTTAGTTACTGTTTACTTCCGTTTATACGGACGAGGAAGGATGTTGTCGCTCAATGGGTGTGGCTAAATGAAAAGCGTATGCACGCTGTTCTTTGAAATACGGTAATGCTTATCTCCTATTTAAGAAGTCTTTCGAGCTTAGATCACTAGTTTAAAGAAGTGTGTTAGCAATAATAGAGTAGAATGCAATCACTTTACTCCATCACCTCAGTACGGTAAACATTCAACTGTCCTTTTATCTAGCCTAGGTTTACTGTCTCTCTAAAAACAGGCATTTACAAGCCTGTTTCAAATGACAAGTTTAATGAGGGGTATGTGTTTAATTAAAACGCCTATAAAAAGGGTCGTTCCATTTGATTTCAATCACTTTTTGACCAAAACCCTTTTTGATTTGTATGAAATTTACCATACATATTTGCCCATGGTAGAAGTGGTCAGAAAGTTACTTTTTTAAACTTAAATGCCAAAACAGGCACTCAAGGTTTAACCATTTTGCATAGCATGGAAAAAAACATGTTTTTAATAAAAATTGTCATTAACCTTCGTTAATTATTTAAAATGTGTAAACTGTTTTTTTCTGCACATGTTGTAGTTTAGACACAGTTTTGCATAATGAGGTGTTTGTGTTGTGCCCGTCATCGGTTGAGACACAGCATGCTCATGAATACAGGGTGGGTGTCATGTTTTGGCTGATAAATGTACTAAAATGTTAATAACTGACATTTCAATTTCCAAATGGTACCACAAAGATGATTGGAGGTCATCTTTGGGCACTTCCATCTCAATGTTTTAAGCCCCAATTATTTTTTGAAATAGTCGTGTTTTTTCCCCCACATGGTTGGGGTTGAGAATTTTCAGGTATCGAAGTGAGGTCGCGGGCCAACAAAAAGTTTGGGAACTCTTGCTGTATCATGTGAGAATGTGATCATACCCAGATGTTCAACTGAGGGACTTAGTAACCCCCCCCCCACACACACACACACAAAAAAAACTCTTACCACAAGACACTTCATAACTGTATTTCAGATAGTTCCCAGATATCCCCTGTGTATAATTCTAGCCACATTGCTGTGATTTCTCTCACTGGACACTCCTTTGTCTGATAAGGTTACTTAGGAAGAAGAAACTCCATCATTGAGCTTCCTCCTGGACCTCTAGCCATTGTTTGGGTGTTGTTGGGATTGCACACAATCTGTTGTAGGCTAGGTGCCTCTCATGGTGAATTCCCATCCTGACCCTGTCTGTATTGGTGGGGTAACCCTGAGGTAACCGAGGAAGGCAACATCCAGGCCCAGTTCTTCTATGAACCCATTCACTAGGCATTAGATGTGACGCCAAAAGAGAAGACAGACTCTGCTCCATCCCTGCACTGAGACTGTGAAGAGAAGGGTCTGGGCTGCAGACTGGATCCCTGATTGGAGCCTCTGTCTCTCTGTTGACCACCAGGACTGAGGTTGTTCAGTCCAGCTGTCGTGTTGTGGTGAAGTCTCGGTCCTTCGCGGTTGGGTCCTGCTTCCGACTCTGGAAGGAAGAGTGGCAGCTCCTGATCAGGGTCCAGGGTTTGTGACCAGCATCCTCAGAGGTCCACTCTCTCCCACCAGTAACACTGGATAACAGCAGGTCTTCAGGGACAGCAGACTGTAAACAACGTTTATACAGAAAAGCATAAAGGGTTATAAGACATTCTTTGCTCTACATACAGAAGCATGACATGATGTTATAAAATGTTGACCAGTCAAGCCCATGTCTAAAACTGTGATTCAAGTACCTAACAATATGGAGCCATTGGAGTTAATTATATAAAAAATGTCCATATGTGTTGATTCAAGAATGAAGTATAATGTTTTGATTAGACTGAGATAAGGGAAACTCAGTCCCTGTAAACGATACAAAAATATCCAAGTCAGTCAGCACAGTGTCAACTTTGTATTTAATTTGAACAAAATGGTCATACACTAACAACTTTGCAGTACAGTACTTTTATTGCACAAAATAATGTCAAGGTGAATAACGTCTCACTATGTTTGCACTAGAAATCTGTTACCCTCGACCTGTATCTAAAGGGACAAAGTTGCCACTCTTCATCAGTGAAGCATTTTTAGACACCATCACCATATCATCTACTCTGCCTCATCATACTCATTCTTTCCTCAGTTCTCCTCACCCAGTTCCCTATACATCCAAAACCAACAGAATTAACTACAAACTAAATCACTATAGTCAATACATGGACTGTGTGCATTTTCTGCTGGTGTATCATGAGGTTGCTCCTCTCTGAGAAACTCTTCCCGCAGTGCATACAGACGAACAGCCTTTCTCCCGTGTGGACCATCAGGTGCATCTTCAGCTGGTGCTGGTGGGAGAACCTCCTCTCACACAAGGGGCAGCCAAACTGTTTCTCCCCCGTGTGGATCCTCTGGTGGATCTCCCCTGTTTACAAAAACTGAAGGCTTTCCCACAGAATGAACACAGGAAGCGCCATCAGTCTCCCTTCTCCTCCTGGAAGAGACAAGTAATATAGATTACACAGACATACACTCTCTCAGGTACGTACACACAGAAAATAAAAACACTTTCAACATGCTGTTTACCCATCCCCACTGCGTTTGAGTCCTATAGTGTAGTTACAGAATTACTTAATTGTTGTTAAATCCATCATGGTGGACATAAATATGATGTTGTGGGTAAATATAAGTCAGCTATGATGTCATCAGACAAATCGGAATAAACTATTTGATGTGTACAGTAGGTGTTTGTTAGTGTGTGGGTATGAGTACCCAGGTAGGTATATTTACTAAGTCCTATGTTGGTTATAAAGTGCTGTCAGGTGTATGCAGAATAGGGTGAGATCAGGTTTGATGTATACTAAAGAGTCTTAATGAAAGTCTTACAAAGAAAAGTCCCATTTTGTGTTTATGAAACAAATAAGTTAAATACACATTATGAAAACCACAAATACACATGTCAACAAAAAAAGCATGAACTGCATTTATTAACTCATTAAAAATGGGGAAAAAATAAAGTAGTTAAATGAAAGTAATGAAATAGGCATTTGTGAACATCATATAGCCTACACAGTCCAAATACAATATGTAACAGACTTTTTAGCCTTATATATCACACAATGTCTGGATGCAATATTCTACCCAGGAATATTCAACTCTCATTATTCCAAATGGACCTGTGGTTCTATTCTGCTGACAACTGTTAAATGTATAATTGTCTCTAATGCAGGGTTTGATCTAAACATCAGAAGCTATAGAGTGGAATGGTTTTTCTGCTGGTGTATCTTGAGGTAGCTCCTCTCTGAGAACCTTTTCCCACAGAGCGTACAGGCGAACGGCCTTTCTCCAGTGTGGACCTTGAGGTGCGTCTTCAGATGGTGCTGGTGGGAGAACTTCTTCTCACACTGGGGGCAGCTGTAGGGTTTCTCACCTGTGTGGACCCTCTGGTGCCTCTTTAGGCTGCCAGACTGGGCAAAGCGCATGTGACACTGGGTACAGCTGTAGGGTTTCTCCCCTGTGTGGATCCTCTGGTGCACCTCCACCGTCTGGGGGCAGCTGAAGCCTTTGTTACAGAACATGCAGAGGAACCGTTTCTCTTTACCATTGCCTGATGTGGCTCCCCCTCCCTGAGCCTGGGCTCTAGCCCCGTCGTTTGAGTTCAATACCTGATCGAAAAGGATTTGGCCATACGAATCAGAAGGCCCCATCGATGTGGACACTGGGTCACGATCCCTGAACGTGTGTAAAAGGGAGTTAGTTGCGACATTTTGAGTTGTCTCTAAGCTTTCTCTGTAATCTAAGAAATCTCTACCCTGTGAGTGTCTGTCTCCAAGGTGAGTATCGGCATTCCATGTTTGAGGAACGTCGCCCTCCACTTTCACAGTCACTTCATCTGTGACCAGACCCTCCCCTTTCTTATCTAGGAACCCTTCAGAGTATACACTACTACTGTACTGGTTCCAGCCCCCTTTAGACAGATCAGTCTGTGTCTCTAAACCCAAGGGCATGTTGCCAGGTTCCATCTCTGCAGCATAAGAGCAAGACGGATCATCAACGTCAGGGTATGATGCATCACCATCTCCACGGGAATGATCCGTTCTCTGACTCTGGTGAAATACTGTTAAATACTCTGAGCCAGGAGCAGGAGGACAGTCCAGTGGCCCCACCACCAGTCTCTCTGGGTCTGATCTATGATCAGATCCTGTGTGTAAGAGCCTGTGTGTTACAGTTAAAGTCTTGGTGTCGGTCTCTGACTTGAGGACGGCGTTCGGCGTTCCACTGACCTCCGTGATGCTGCATTGGGTCCTGGGCTGCGCTGTGGCAGTGGTAGGGTCCTCCGTGGCTACAAGGGGCACTTCAAGCACTCCAGTCTGGATGTCTCTGCTGTGCCGTGGGTCCTCCTCTTCTTCAGTCCGCTCGTGCTTGACTTCAGGACCTCCAGCCTGACACAACAAGAGAGGAGGTTAGGGCCGGTGATTGTCAAGCAAGTAACTGCCAGTCTCACAGTAATTGGCTGTTAATCAACAAACACATTAAGCATCTCCTGGCTTCCACGCATCACCTATAAGCCACTGATGCAGACCTAATAAATCCATATAATATAGCCTACACCACAATAAATCTATAATTTATTTTAGACAGGCCTAAATAAACATGATATGAAGAAAGTGTAGTCTATTTCAGAAGAATAGAATAGCATACTCTGAGCTGTCCTTATGTTAGGTCCTGATCTGGCTATGCCAGATGGCTGTGGGCTACACCAGTACATTTATCAAACAAGATTTGCTTAGAATTCCGTGGCATTATTTTATAGTATGAAGAATACAATTGAACATAGCTGAATAAAATAGGATCATTTCAGAGAGAGAGCGCACATGCAGCTATTCTGTGTTGAGCGGTTAAGAAAGAAACAGGTCCTCCTATATGCTTAATTTTAGAGTTATTTATGCAACTTTAGTTGTGATAAACGTTGTGCTATATGTTTAGATTTTTAAAACATGAGGCTGCATGACGCAACTAATGATGAATTGAAGAGTTGCATGAAAGGCATGAACTCTGCTCTGTTTCTTGCGCAGGCTGCACACACTTCAGTCTCTCATTCTCCTTCATTCATTTGACAAGCACTTGATAATGCCTCTAATTTCCCGGCGGCATCCCCCTTATGTGGCCGTAACGTCCCCTAAAAGAATCCACGCCTTTTGCGACCACAGTGTCTGTTTATAATATAATAATCATAATTCCCTTCTCCAGGGTGCCAAACGCCGTGCTCTGAAGCAACTCTGACTCACATGGATCTCTCAAATCAAAATTCTTATTAGCCAATGCCTGTCATCTGATTGGGTCCTTCTCACAGACATCTCAGCTCCACAGTAAGCTACAAGTGGAGACAGACACATCGGGAATGCAACTGTGTGCGTCCTTCTTATCGAATTCAGAGGCATATATTGAAGATGTTAGAACTGTCAGCCAACAAGATGAGTAGACCTAACGGACAGCAAAAGCACTAGCCTATGTCAATCTACTATCCCCCATTGTACAAAAGTTGACCTATTCTATTGGTCAACTTTTCCTTCTGTGTGAGAAATAAATATTCCAAACATACTCTGGGGACAGTTGTGGGATGCGATTGATCCCAAATTAATACAATCACTCGCACCATTTTTTTTTTTTTTAAAGCAATGAGGCTGATACCAACCGATCAGAACGTTTAGCTTAAAATGTTGATAAACTATTAGGCTATTTTGTCACATTTTAAGCACAGCAACGCGCAAACGGCAGTAGGCTATAAGCGCAGATGTTCCAAAATGCAATCAATTAGTGGGAAAGCACCATTCTCAAACGTGACTGAAAATGCAATTTATGCATGTAATGCTTTATAAAGGTGCATTTTTTACAGGCAAAATTATCTTCTCCAAACTAGAAACTCACGCACCACCTATGTATGCCAGTTAGGCTCTACACCGGTTGTAAAGAAGAATGTGAATGTGATTAATTTTAAGAAGTTATTTAGCTACTTTAGTTGTGATTACAAACCTCATCAACATATAGGTATATGGGCTAGGCTACATGAGGTGTGTGACTGATTTGAAAAAGTTGCAAAAAAAGGCACACTGTTTCTTGCCTTACTGCACAAGCTGGGCATCATTCACAAGTGATAATACATAATATTACAAGTGATAGGCTAATATTGTCATCAATCACACTATTCTTAATTTAATCATGTCTTTCACATACTAAATAATATACAGTGCATTCGGAAAGTATTCAGATCCCTTCACTTTTTCAGGTCATTTCAGAGATGTTCGATTGGGTTCAAGTCCGGGCTCTAGCTGGGCCACTCAAGGACATTCAAAAACTTGGCCCGAAGCCACTCCTACGTTGTCTTGGTTGTATGCTTCGGGTCGTTGTCCAGTTGAAAGGCGAACCTTCAGAGTCTGAGGTTCTGAGCACTCTGGAGCAGGTTTTTATCAAGGATCTCTGTGTACTTTGCTCCATTCATCTTTCCCTCGATCCTGACTAGTCTCCCAGTCCCTGCCGCTGAAAAATATCCCTGTGGCATGATGCTGCCACCATGCTTCACCGTGGGGATGGTATTGCCCAGGTGATGAGCAGTGCTTGGTTTCCTCCAGACGTGACACTTGGCATTCAGGGCAAAGAGTTCAATCTTGGTTTCATCAGATGAGAGAATCTTGTTTCTCATGGTCTGAGAGCCCTTTAGGTGCCTTTTGGCAAACTTCAAGCGGGCTATCATGTGCCTTTTACTAAGGAGTGGCTTCCGTCTGGCCACTCTTCCATAAAGGCCTGATTGGTGGAGTGCTGCAAAGATGGTCGTCTTTCTGGAAGGTTCTCCCATCTCCACAGAGGAACTCTGGAGCTCTGTCAGAGTGACTCGAGTTCTTGGTCACCATCTTGACCAAGGCCCATCTACCCCGGTTGCTCAGTCTGGCCAGGCGGCCAGCTCTAGGAAGAGTCTTGGTGGTTCCAAACTTCTTCCATTTAAGAATGATAGAGGCCACTGTGTTCTTGGCGACCTTCAAACTTTTTTGGTACCTTTCCCCAGATCTGTGCCTCGACACAATCCTGTCTCTGAGCTCTTATGGCATGGTTTTTGCTCTGACATGCTCTGTCAACTGTGGGACCTTTATATAGACAGGCAAGTGCCTTTCCAAATCATGTCCAATCAATTGAATTTACCACAGGTGGACTCCAAGTTGTAGAAACATCTAAAGGATGATCAATGGAAACAGGATGCACCTGAGCTCAATTTTTTGAGTCTCATAGCAAAGGGTCTAAATACTTATGCAAATAAGTTATCTGTTTTGTATTTTTTTTTTTTATAAATGTGCAAAAATGTCTAAACATATCTTTGGGTTGTCTATGGGATACTGTGTGTAGATTGATGTGGGGAAAAAAATATTGAATCCATTTTAGGATAAGGCTGTAACGTAACAATGTGTAAAAAGTGAAGGGGTCTGAATACTTTCCGAAAGCACTGTATGTGTGAAATTAGTTTAGACTTATACTGGACCATTTATCATGCACCTGTCTTGGGAACAGGGGCAGGGGGGAAAAATACATGTCTTCTATGCACTTAAACAACAAATGGAGGACTCTTTTCCTGTGGTTAATTTTCATCTCAGCCAGGTAGGCTATACTCCTGTTGTAAAGCGAAGCAATGTGCTTAATATTAGGAAAGTTGAGAAACAAATATAGTAGGCCTAGCCTATGGAAAGCTGATGGGTTCCTCCTCTTATTAATAGAGCCCATCAAATCTCTGTTTTCTCAAGAAATGCATAGCCAATAGAAATTATGCGCAACGTGAGCTCTCATGAAGTGTTTGATTTGAATTTCGATTACATATGCATTGATGTTAGAGGGACAATAGAGTGCTGCGTACCAGACAGTTAGCAAGTTTGGTAAGCTACTAATTACCATCAGCAGCATCAGAGCTAGGAGAATCCTAGTTTCCGTGACTAAACGGTGTTGTGGATTTTGGCTGTGGTCATGACTCAAGACTGCCGGTGTGGTGGTAATTTGGTGACCGTAACAACCCCCCAGATTATTACCGGTACATCAATTGTATTGGATAACAATGTCGTTGTCTCCCCTATGTCGTAAAGAAGTCTCACAAGCTCCCCTATGGCAGATGTACATGTAAGCCACTGAATAGCTGAGGGGGAGCCTTTCTGAAATGAACGGGCCACATTTGATTTAAAGTAACTGCATATTTTTATGTAACACTATTACACTAACCTCTATCACGATAACATGTTGGGTTGAGGTTCCATTCCCCTCATCAACAGTGATTTGTTGGTCACCTCTCCATGTATTGTGTCCCGCTGGCTTCACAAAGCTCCTGTGGTCTCCAGTGAGATGTCCTTCACATGAGAAAGTGATTTGGGAAAAAGAGGTGGTTAGGTTAGCTACTGTCAATGCTCAACACTATATTGTACACTAGAATTGGCAAGAGTGTAAGATAACACTCCACATAACCTCTTGATATACTATTCATAGATTTGATTATTATAATTATGTTCCATGCATCATATGGTTTTCAATTAGTAAATAATAGGAAAAGCAGTACATTAAGTGTCTTTGTGCTAAGTAATCAGGGGTAGTACTGCCTACTATCCATCTGACCCAAACCCAATTCTGGTTAACCGTATATGTGGTTGACACATCTAGTCACACAGAGGGGATCAGGGCGACAGGTCTCACAGCCTCGGCCTTTTGCAAAATGTACCTCTTGCCATTCCTTTGTATTGGTCGAGAATCTTGACACTACTGGGACGACTGGCGAGGACGCGCTCTCTAATTGTCCTCTCTGCGCGCTCCCGTGTCATCTTCAGTTCCAGTAGTTGTAGTTTCCTCCGTAATGCCCTGTTTTCTTTCTGGCTTTGAGTTATTTCCAAACGAAACACTGCATAGTCGTCGTCTACGAGTTTACAGATGTCTGCCACGGCTGCATTCGCTAGTACCTCCATGATGGAGGCTATTTGAGTGTGAAAAACCATGCAGTTAGCCATTGTTAGCAGCTAGCTAGCGTTATCTTGATAACATCTAAGTCCTGTCTTCAACGCGAATTAAACGCTGCCTGGTGTAAGTATATGATGTAGTGCAGTTAAATGAGTCATATTTTGAGTTCCATGGTGTTAATAAACGTCTAAATTACAACAACGCTAACGTGGAAATTGTTCTTGGTCAGTTCACTTCCGTTTACACTGAAGAGAAAGGATCTTATTGGTTGGCATCATAGCTCCAAGGGTGTGGCTAAATGAATAGGGTATGCGCGCTGTTTTTGAATGACGTTACTGCTTATTACATTATGCATCAAATCTCATGACTTGTTTTAGACTTGTTCAGAATGAACAATGTTAGAAAGAAAATGAATAACTTTATTACATCTACATGACTGTTCACACTATGCTAACACTTTACCATTTCTGTAAATCTGGTGCCCCCACTTAGAATACTTTGGAAAATGTTAAACATTACATTACACACATCTAGACTACTTTCTGTCTAGTTTTTTTTTTACTCTTTATAAAATACCAGCATCTGATCACTTTATCAGTGAAGTATTTTTACAGATACCATTACACCAACCTTCACCATATAATCACCTCATTATTTCCTCTGTTCACCTCATCCAGCTCCCTACTACATCCAAAATCAACAGAATGAACTACAAACTTACTAATACTACATTACATATATTATACATGGGCCGTCTGCATCCTCTTCAAGTAGTTCTTACAGGCGAACGTCCTCTCTCCCGTGTGAACCTTCAGGTGCCTCTTCAGCTGGTGCTGTTGAGAGAATCTCTTCTCACACTGGGGGCAGCTGTAGGATTTTTCCAGTGTGGGCCACTTCAGGTTGGACAGGTGGGAGAAACTGGCCCAGCAGAGGTGGCAGCCGAACGGTTTTACCCCCGTGTGCATCCTCTTATGGATCTTTGAATTAACTGGTGCACTCTCCCTTTGGGATATATTTTGTATATGCACGGTTTATAAATGAGCCCCACGGCCAACAGCCTGGAAGGATGGTCCCCTTTTCTTTAAACCCCCTGTAGTAGATCTTCTAAAATCTCTTACACCCAAAAATATATCTGCTGCTGCCACATCTACAGGTAACTGCTGCCACATCTACAGGTAACTGCCAAAATAAAGGAAACAGCAACATACGTGTCTTTAATAGGGCGTTGGGCCACCACGAGCCAGAACAGCTTTAATGCGCCTTGGCATAGATTCTACAAAGGTCTAGAAATCTATTGGAGGGATGCGACATCTATTCATCCATAAGACAGTCCATAACTTGGTGTTTTGTTGATAGTGCAGGAAAAGTCTCGGGCGCCACTCCAGAATCTCCCATAAGTGTTCAAGTTGGTTGACATCTGGTTACTGAGATGGCCATGGCATATGGTTTACACAATTTATGCTCATCAAACCATTCAGTGACCACTTGTGCCCTGTGAATGGGGACAATGTCATCCTATGGGGGCATAGCCACAGTAGCCAAAATAATGGCCTACCTAGTATTTTTATACATGACCCTAAGCATGATGGGATGTTAATTGCTTAATTAACTCAGGAACCAAACCTGTGTGAAAGCATCGGCTTTCAATATACTTTGCATCCCTCATTTACTCAATTGTTTCCATTATTTTGGCAGTTACCTGTATTTTCTGGGATTTACACTCATAGCAATAAATGCAAGAAACCCTATTTTACTAACATTCATCCTCTCTGGAGCTCTCTCTTCAGGCCTATTCACTCACCCTTGGGCTGTCCTATTCTCTTCACTGCCTCAGCATAGGAAACTTTCTGCACCACTCGAATTCTGTCAATCTCAACCTGTCTCTCTCTCACAGGGCACACAGTTGACACAGTGCTTTCTCTATCCCAACTCTCAACACTCTGACTATGCCCTCCTGCACATTTCTCACATTGTGGGATCTCCCTTCTAGACATTGCTGCAACATGTCTGAATCCTTTGCAACAAAAGCACCATAGCGGGTTTGGAACATAGGCCTCACAGAATAGCAAATATAACCTGACCTTATCGGTAGAAACTCTGTGTCATAGTTCAAGACAGATTGAGAATACCCTGTCTTGCCATTGCCACCGGATCTACGTCTCAACAAACGGCGGGCATCACAAACACCAGAAATATTCATTTTCAGTTGATCCACCTCTACACTCAATGCTACCTGCTCCAGAGAGCAAAGCACGACACAGGTCGATCCTGAGGAGTGTGACATGGAGAGCCCGCTGCCTCTGGGCAAAGGATGCACAAAAGAAAAAGAAAACCGCAACTATTCTACTTCTTGAAACTTAGAATTCAACTATTCATCCCCGAGAAGCAATTCGTTCAGGGCTGACGGTGCTTCAGACAGGACAAACACACACACAGTATTTAAAAAAAAAGTAGGAGACAAAAAAACAACAACTAAGGCATCAGTTAAAAGTGCATGGTGCCATTTTAAGTCCATAGTAGCCACAGTTCTTAGTTTAGCCCTGCCATTAATTATCTCCAGAATAGTCCCTAGGTCTTCATTTCTGTTAACCAGGCGATTGGCCTCGGGCACAAACAACGCCCTGCACCTATTGGTGGAACACTTGAGAAAGCACAAGTAATGTCCCAAAGGGGAGCAGATGGAACTGTGGGTTGAGGACACAGTGCTCTCCCCCACAATGTCATAGGCTTTCCTCCTGGCCTGCTGCTCAAAGAACGAGGCCAGACTTCTGAAAGTCAGCCCGGTGATCTTTGAGCAGGTCTTCACAATGGCTTGAAGGCAGTATCTGTTCTTGACAGAGAGGGATGTAAACCAGCATACGAAGGACAACACATAATGCTCTCGATGAAAGAACTGTAAAAAGGATTGCGATATGGATTTGTGGACACTTAATGAGAAAAATTTCCTGAGGAAGTATTGTGTCTGCTATTTTGATGATGGTCGTCTGTGTTTTGCTCAAACTTCCGGGTGTTATCAAAGATGGTACCAAGACATGTATACTGGTCCACATTGTCCACCTCCTCTCCATCAATGATCATTGTACTGGCGGGCTAATTGTACAATGATTGTATTTTGTCTTAAAGACATTCAACTCCAGCGGCGTACTGCCACACCAGTCAATGAAGTCCTGGATGGCTGGGCCATGGTCAGGCTCTTGAGAGGATTGGCCAGAGGACTGCGTCATCGGCAAACTTCACAAAATGGCGGTTGGCGTACATTGGTGTAGAAAATTTAAAAAGGAGGGGTGACACCTTTGTGGTGAACCTGTGCAAGTGAGTAGGGTGTCTGATGTGGCACCATTAGCATAGACTCTCCATAATCCACAAGTTAAGGCTGTAGTCCTTATTGGTTGGCCTAATAGTTCAAAGGGTGTGGTGAAATGAAAAAGTTATTTACCCTGTTCTTTGAAATACAGTACTGCTTATTACATTACACATAAAATCTCCTATGATTAGTATCTTTCAAGCTGAGAGCAAACTTGTTTAGAAAGAACAGTGTGTTTAGCAAGAATAGAGTAGAAAATAATATAACTACTTTATTCCATCGACATCACCTCCGTAAGGTCAATATTAAACTGTCCTTGTTCGAGCCTTGATGTACTGTCTCTTAAAAACAAGTTAAAGTGTTAATGAGGGGTTATGTTGTTAATTACACTCTTACCCCAAGACACTTCACATGATAACTATAATATGTCAGCTAAAGAGTGATTCCCTGACATCCCCTGCGTACATCTGAAGACACACTGCTACGATTTTTCCCCGTTGTGGACACTCCTATGTCTGATAAGCTCTTGTAGTTTAGTCTGCACTTGAAGGGTGTGAACGGTCTGGTGCTGCTTCACATAGTTCGCCTCAGTAAAGCGCTTCCCACACGTGGGGCAGACGTACGGCTTGTCGGTGTCCGTCCTAATGCTCGGCCTCCCACGTTGTGACCCAATGACACCAGAGGTAGAAACGGGAGTCACCACCCTCAGGTGGTTAGTCTTTGAGCTCCCTCCGTGACCTCTTGCCATTGTTTGGGTGTTGTTGGGATTGTGTGTTGTGTTATAGGCTAAGTGAACGCCCATCCTAACCTTTTCTGTATTGGTGGGGTAACCATGAGGTAACTGAGGAAGGCTAGACCCAGGTCTTCTGTGAACCCATTCACCAGGGATTAGATGAGACACTGAAGGAGAAGATAGACTTCCTGTTAGACTCCCACCAGGAGGGTCTCCCACCACTCTCTGTGAAGGCTGAAGCCCAGGGTGACCTGCACTGTTCATCATGGATATTGTGGTGTGTGTATCATAGGAACAGGAGGGTCTATCCGCCCAAGGTCCTGCTTTATCCCCGCACTGAGACTGTGAAGAGAAGGGTCTGGACTGCAGACTGGATCCCTGACTGGAGCCTCCATCTCTCTGATGACCACCAGGACTGAGGTTGTTCAGTCCACCTGTCCACTGGTTGTGTTCTGTGTGGTGGTTGAGTCTCTGCCCCTCACAGTTGGGTCCTGGTTCCAACTCGGGAAGGAAGAGTGACGGCTCCTGATCCATGTTCCTGATCTGTTGCCAGGGTTTGTGACCATCCACTTCAGAGGTCCAGTCTCTCCCGCCAGTAACACCGGATATCAGCAGGTCTTCAAGGACTGCAGTCTGCAAACAAAGATGGTACAGAAAAGCATAAAGGTTTATATAAGAAACTCTTTACTGTACACAGAAACATGACATTATAAAATGTTAACCACAGTCAAGCCCATCTCTAACACCGATTGAAGTACCTAACAATATGGAGCCATTGGAATCTTTGCAATGATACAAAAATAACCAAGTCAGACCGCACCGAGTCAATCTAGTATTTAACTTAAACAAAATGACATTACAATCACATTTATTGCACCAAACAATAAGTGACGAGAATAACTTCTCACTATGGTAACACTATACCTTTTCGGTAAATCTGGTACCCTTGCTTTGACAAAATCAATTTTAGAATACTTTGGAAAAGGTTCAATATAACATTACACGCAGCTTCACTACTTCATGTCAAGTAAACATGAGGTAAGGCACTATTGCTCATATTGAGGTATATACAGTACCAGTCAAAAGTTTGGACACCTACTAATTCCAGGTTTTTTCTTTAATTTGACTATTTTCTACATTGTCGAACAATAGTGAAGACATCAAGGCAAAAGGTGGCTACTTTGAAGAATCTCAAATATAAAATATATAGTTGATGTCTTCACTATTATTCTACAATGTAGAAAACAGTAAAAATAAAGAAAAACACTGGAATTATCCGGTGTCCTGTGGGAATTGAAGTATGCTCCCTCTAATTCTCTCTCTTTCTCCTTTCGGAGGACCTGAGCCCTAAGACCATACCTCAGGACTACCTGGCCCGATGACTCCTTGCTGTCCCCAGTCCACCTGGTCATGCTGCTGCTCCAGTTTCAACTGTTCTGCCTGGGGCTAAGAAACCCTGACCTGTTCACCGGACGTGCTACCTTGTCCCAACATTTACTCCTGAGGTGCTGACCTGTTGCACCCTCTACAACCACTGATTATTATTATTTGAATCTGCTGGTCATCTATGAACGTTTGAACATCTTTGGCCATGTACTGTTATCTCCACCTGGGCACAGCCAGAAAAGGACTGGCCACCCCGCAGAGCCTGGTTCCTCTCTAGGTTTCTTCCTAGGTTCCTGCCTTTCTAGGGAATTTTTCCAAGCCACCGTGCTTCTACATCTGCATTGCTTGCTGTTTGGGGTTTTAGGCTGGGTTTCTGTATAGCACTTTGTGACATTGGCTGATGTAAAAAGGGCTTTATAAATAAATGTGATTGATTGAACTAAGAGCATTCAAGTCAAATAACATTGTATTGGTCACAGCAGATGTTAAAGAATTAGCAGATGTTAATGCGAGTGTAGCAAAAGGCTTGTAGCTAAGTCAACACGGAGCCATGCTGACTGACAAGTGGCGTGGATTGGTACAGCTCGGCTCAGTTCCAAATTGCGTGTTATTATTGGGCTAAATTATCATCCGTAGTTGCCTACAGCTACAGCAGTCTTAACAAAATGGACTGTTACCTTGATTGCAACAGTAAGGTGTTAAAACATTTAAACTCCTTTTGAACTGTGACATTTCCTGACACCGCTCTCTCTCTCTCTGTGTGTGTTTACCTTTTTACCAATATCGATGGATGTAAATTGGGACTTCCACTCCATACTTAATTTAATTCCATCTCCTGTATCGTTCTGCCCTCTCTATATATATTATGCTGCTGCCCCGCTGTAAGAACCTGGAGATCTTCACTGAGGGAGGTGACCTGGCCACAAACAGTGCCTGGGACTCATTCCAGTGCTACCGCTGTCTGGAGAACAGCCAGGGGGTGGTCAAGACATCCGGCACAACTTCATCTTCAGTGTGTCAGCTCTGCTGCACCTGGGAGCTAAAGGTATGGCACCGCACTCCCAACAGTCATGTATGCTTAATTAAACATACTTGTATGCTAATTTACGTGTTTCTTAAAGCGACCAACAGCAGTTGAAACAATAACAAAGCGTACTCCCCACCACTGTTTCTGTGAACCACTCAAATTCATAGACAAGAGCTATGGATGCAAGGACAGACCATGGCTCCTCCTAAAACCCCATCGGAGGAGACGGCCCAAGGTTCCTCGCCTCAGACCTCTTCCAATGGGTTTTGAGAAGGATGCGAGTAGAGGAAGTGAGGAGTTGAGCAGAGATTGGTGGAATCTTATGTTGAATGATGTGCTTATCTTTGTTCTACGTATGATTTTTCCACAGATGGCTCTGGGTTGCTGATGAAATCTGATCTGATGAAACTCCCTATTACGATTTGACCCCTGTATTACAGACTGTAAAACTTTCAATGCCAAATTGAAATCATTCAATATTCTGTAATTGATAGACAATGATGGTTCCCAATCAGCCAATTACTATACATCAAATCTGTTTCTCAGTGCAATGTTTGGTGAATTGCATGGCATTGTTTTTTTTTTACCTCAGTCCTCCTTTGAATGCGGTGTATACTGACTCAGTTCTAAACGACCATCATCGAGTCCATCCTCACCTCCTCGATCACTGCAATAATTGGCCGGTCTGCTGAGAGGGTTATTGGCTGCCGCCTGCCCTCCATTGAGGTCTTGCATGACTCCTGGGCAAGGAACCGTGCAGGAAAGATCATCGCCGACCCCTTCCACCAACTCTCACCTCTACCAAACGGTTCAGGTCAATCACGATGATTCTCTCGTCTATGGACTTTGCACCATCATCCCAGAACTGCACATGGCTCTTTGCACTCTCTGCATATCGCTTACATGCATCATTTATCATGTAGCTTATAGTTTAGTCTAAAGTTTTGTGGATCTGTGGAAATTCTGAGTCTATATATTTTGTCTGTTTATTGAGGCAACACCATTTCCCAGAGTCAAATTCCTGTACATGCAAATATATTTGGGGAATAAAGCTGATTCTGACATGTTTAGCTGGTTTATCATGTTCTCGTCAGTTTACATTCAAAATCCCCATGTGCTGTGTGCGTGTATCCTTGGGCTTAATACCGTAAATATTAGATCCTGCCATCAATTTTTGGACTCATTGCTTTCATTTTACAGACAAACATTGCTGGTTAACAATTAGCTCGCTAACTTTAGTGAGTAGATTCCACTCAACTTAAGTTATAGTACACCTATTTGAATTTATTTCACAATTAATTTGGTTATCAAGCAGCTGGGTTTCCAAGTCGTTTGGCGCTTACTTCTCAAGCTGGCAAGCTGGATAAACAGACGGCGCTGCATTGCATCTGTTTGAAGGCCCACAAACAGAAAGCTCAAGCAATCACACAACAAGTCACAGGCTGCATAATAGCCAATCACAACACTGGACTGGCCTAGGGCAGGAATTTGTTAGTTTGTCCACTCCAGTGAATGTGACCAATCTCAGGTTTTCTATACAAGCACCCGCCTTTAAGCCCCCCTCCAATCAGACTGAAATTCAAACCTAAAGGTGCCAAGACTTTAGAGAGAGTCATTTGAGAAATTGAGTGAAAACTTAACCTTGACAAGCTACTATTGCTGGTGGACAATTTCATGCGTTCAAATGTATTTTCACATGTTTGAATCCCGTTCCGTTTCTTTGTATTATTGAAGACATTTTTCCTTTTGATCTGTGACAATGATGTTCTGCTCGCAGGACTTGAAGTTGGATACCCGATAAGCTTTCTGCTGTTGAGTGACCACTTCATGTTTAACCTAACCTAGCTAGCCAGTTATATTTGCGAAGTAGAACGCAACAGTCATGGCATACGGCATACTTTTTACTGAACATTACGTCATAAATAGTATAACAATGAGTACATACTACGCAGTTTAAGTACAGTATGTAGTATGCTATTATGGTTATTCGGACACGGTCTGTGTTGTCACAGGGTCCATGTTCCAGTTGATATATCCTATAGAAGGCAGGCTGAAGGCAGCACCTGTTAAGGGGTTAACTGACTTGCCTAGTTAAATAAAGATGAATAAATAAATATGAAGACTACATTTGATTGTTTTGTGTTCGACTGTCTGTTTCAACTGGAACATGGACCCTGTGTTGTTCCCCAGCCCAGAGTTGAGGACGCTGTCCCATCCACCGACCTCTACTATGTCGCCTCTGGTCCGGACCAGCTCAGTGACGTCGTCCCCTGGGCCCTTGGCTGCACCCGTCTGGGAATCCAAGACGGCCACCCAGTCTCCTCTCATAGCCTCCAGCCAGCCACCTGTAGGAAGAGGTTACAAAATAGACTTTACAAACATGGCATGAGTTAATGCCCTGGTCAAGTTCATACATTATAATTTAGTATGTAAACCTAAATTGTATTGACTTAATTTTATGAATGAAAAGAAAATAATAGCCAGGTGCATCACTATTCCCATTGAAGTATATCTATATGTATGTCTCTCTTACCTTGCTCACTCATCTTTAGTCCACTCAGCAGGTCAATGCTCTCTGGTCCGTCTTCTATTGTCTCCTCTTTGACCAGCAGCAGATCAGGCTTCCCATCCTCCATGTCTACTGACTGTAAGAGATACAGAGTGAGAGTCCCACACTTAATCCAGTTCTGGGCCTGTATCCACAAAGAGTAGAATTGCTGATCGAGTATCAGGTCCCCACCGGTCTATATAGTCTTATTCATTATGCTCTAAAAGGCAAAACTGATCTTAGATCAGCACTCCTACTCTGAGAGGGTTTGTGGATACAGACCCTGACCTAATACCATTCAGACAGTAGTTCACAGTGGGCTCACCTCAGTGAGACTGTGTGTGGTCCTGTGCTGCTTAGCTGGTTCCTCTGTGGGTTCAGGAGGTGGTGTCGTCTGGTTGTCCTCCATGACCATGGTCCCATCAGTGTTCCTAAGACTCTCCTCACACACCTCCTCCTTCACCAGCAGCACCTCTGGACCTTCATCCACCTGGAAAAGACAGGTGATACAGATTACACAGACATACACTCCCTCAGGTATGTACACACAGATAAACACTTTTTCAACATGGAGTGTTTATCCCTCCCCACTACATGAGTCCTATACTGTAGTTACAGAATTACTTCATTGTTAAACCCATCAAGGTGGACATAAATATGATGATGTTGGTAAAAAAATAAGTCAGCTATGATAAGTCAAAAGTCATCAAACTATTTTGACGTGTACCGTAGGTGTTTGTTAGTGTGTGGGTCTCAATGAGTCTCAATGAAAGTCTAAGAATAAAAAAATCCCATTTTGTGTTTATTAAACAAGTGTTAAATACACTATATGAAAACCACACACACACAACAAAAAAAAAATCAGCTTGAACTTGATAAACTGCATTTATTAACAGTGTCTTGGGAAACTCTGAATATCATATAACCTACACAGCACGAACGCAATATGAAGCAGACTTTTTAGGCTTATATCACACAAAAGCTATGGATTTTTTTCTGCTGAAAACAACAAAAATGTATCTTTGTCATTAATGCAGGGTTTGAATTAAACGTCAGAAGATATCAGAAGAATGGTAACTTTCTATTTTATAGAGTGGAATGTATTTTCTGCTGGTGTATCCTTAGGTAGTTCCTCTCTGAGAACCTCTTCCTGCAGTGTGTACAGGCAAATGACCTTTCTCTCCTTCAAGTTTTAATGTCGCCTGTACTTTAAACCAAGCAATACAGTAATCAATAGCAATGTAATACTAAAAGTAACACAAGAAAAAAGTAAATAAGCATACTATATAAACAGAATCAGTCAGTTCCAGTACCATATTACAATTTGCAGTGATAGAGGTAGATATGTATAGGAGTGAGGTGACAAGGCATCAGGATATATGATAAACAGAGTAGCAGCAGCGTATATGATGAATGTATGTGAGTGGGTGTAGAGTCAGTATAAATGCATGTGCATATTATGTGTGTTTGTGTGTGTTCTGGTGTGAGTGTGCATAGAGACAATGCAAAAATAAAATACAAGGGTCAACCCAGATGGTCGATGTAGACATTTTGTTAGCTATTTAGCAGGCTTATGGCTTGGGGATCGAAGCTGTTGATGTCAGACTTGATGCACCGGTACCGCTTGCCGTGCTGAAGCAGAAAGAACAGTCTATAGCTTGGCGGCTGGAGTCTTAAACTATTTTCCGGGCCTTCCTTTCACACCGCCTGATATAGAGGTCCTGGACGTACTGGGTTGTCCGCACCATGCTCTGTAGCGCAAAGCGGTCGAGGGCGGTGCTATTGCCATACCATGCAGTGATGCACCTCCAGTCAAGGTGCTCTCAAAGGTACAGCCTCTTCAGAGTGTCCTGGTGGGAGAACCTCTTCTCACACTGGAAACAGCTGAAGGGTTTCACCCCTGTGTGGACCCTCTGGTGCACCTCCACCGTCTGGGGGCAGCTGAAGCCTTTGTTACAGAATATGCAGAGGAACCGTTCTCTTTACTATTGCCTGATGTGGCTCCCCCTCTCTGAGCCTGGGCTCTAGCCCGGTTGTTTGAGTTCAATACCTGATTAAAAAAGGATGTAGCCATGTGAATCAGAAGGTGCCATCAAAGTGGACACTGGGTCTAGATCCCTGAATGTGTGTAAAGGGGAGTGGGTCGCGACGTATGGATATGTCTCTAAGCTTTCCCTATAATTTAAGAAATCTCTGCCCAGTGTCTGTCTCTCTCCAAGGTGACTATCTGCATTCCATTTGGGAGGAGCGTCACCCTCCACTTTCACAGTCACCTCATCTACCACTATAACCTCCCCTTTCTTATCCAGATGCCCATCAGAGTATACACTACTACTGTACTGGTTCCAGTCCCCTGTAGACAGATCAGTCTGTGTCTCTAAACCAAAGGGCATGTTGCTAGGGTCCATCTCTGTAGTGTAAGAACAAGACCGATCATCAACACAAGTGTCTAACGCCTCACCATCTCCAGGGGAATGAACTGTCCTCTGAAGTACCGGTAAATACTCATCCGGGAGCAGGAGGTTGGCACAGTCTCCCCAGCCCCTCTGGGTCTGATCTATGGTCAGATCCTGTGTGTATTTCCCTGTGTGTTACAGTTAAAGTCTTGGTCTCCATCTCTGACTTGAGGATGACGTTCCGCGTTCCACTGACCTCAACGATGCTGAGTCGGGCCCTTTGCTGCACTGGGGTGGTGGTGGGGTCCTCCGTGGCTACAGGGGGCAATCCAGACGCTCCAGCCTGGTTGTCTCTGCTGTGCCGTAAGTCCTCCTCTCCTTCAGACCTCTCCTGCTTGACCCCAGGACCTGCAGCCTCTGCATCTGCAGACTGACACAAGATAACAAGGATAACAATGTCGTAGGGAAGTCTCATAAGCTCCCCTATGGCAGATAAATGAGGATGCACATTTAAGCAAGTGAATAGCTGAGGGGAGCCTTTCTGAGATAACCAGGCCACATCGATTTACAAATTAACTTAATTTTTTTATGCAGCACTATTACACAAACCTCTATCATGATAACGTGCTGGGTTGAGGTTCCATTCCCCTCATCAACAGTGATTGGTTGGTCATCTCTCCATGTATTGTGTCCCGCTGGCTTCAAAACGCTCCTGTGGCCTCCAGTGAGATGTGCTTCACCTGAGAGAGTGATTGGGGGAAAAGAGGTGGTTAGGTTATCTACTGTCAATACTCAACGCTATATTGTACACTATTGACGCTGTCTAGAATTGGCCAGGATGTAAGGTCTCATAACTTCTTGATATGCTATTCATTGATCTATGTATTATGTTCCATATTGTGTATTTGCGCAAGATAGCTAAGTAATCAGGGGAATAATTCCATGCAATCCAAAAACTGACCAATACCCAATTATTGGTAACACATTGTCTTGTTTTGTACGCTTTGTACAAAATCATAAAATGCAGTACTACAGGATATTTCTTAACGTAGCTCTTTATTCGCTAGTTATAACTGGCATGTTCACATATCTCCAAACATGATCAACTGAACATGACCTAACCATCTGGGTGGTCTTAACCAATCATAGCACAGTATGATACGGCGGTAAAATGCATCCAATTATAATTCAGTATGTTTACACATATGAATATTACACACATCACATGTACAGAGAGGAACGGGGCAACACTACGGGATATATGAACGGCGATAGGCTGCGCATCCTCAGCCTTAAGCTAAACGTACCTCTTGTAATTCCTCTGTATCGGTCGAGGATCTTGACACTACTGGGACGACTGGCGAGGACGCGCTCTCGCATTATCCTTTCTGCGCGCTCCCGTGCGACCTTCATTTCCAGTAGTTTCCTCCGCAATCCTCTGTTTTCTTTCTGGCTTTGAGTTATTTCCAAACGAAACAGTGCGTAATCGTCGTCTACGACTTTACATATCTCTGCCACGGCTGCATTCGCTAGAACCTCCATGATGGAGGCTATTTGAGCGTGATAAGCCATACAGTTAGACATTTTTAGCTCACGTTAGCAAGCTAGCGTTTAGATAACATCTATTAACTAATTCCTGTCTGCAACGCGAAGTAAACACTACGTGGGGTAAGTATGTGATGCGGTGCAGTTAAAGACTCGTATTTTCTAGGGTGTTCATAAATGTTTAAATAACAACAATAAAAACGCTAACGCGGTCACTGTTCACTTCCGTTTACGTCTTCTTAGTGTGAGTTTCCGGCAGACTAGACGCTATGTTGCGTATTGCTTGCTGCCATTCACAGGTCAGAGGAGTCATGGGCTGGGAATACACACATACATACTGAACAAAAATATAAAAGAAACATACAAGTTACAGTTCATATAAGGAAATCAGTCATTGAAATAAATGAATTAGACCTTAATCTATGGATTTCACATGACTGGGCCTGGGAGGGCATAGGCCCACCTACTTGGCATCCAGGCCAGCCACCAACCCACCCACTGGGGACCCAGACCCAACCAATCAGAATACATTTTTCCCCACTAAAGGGCTTTATTACAGACAGAAATACTCAAAAGTTTCATCAGCTGTCCGGGTGGCTGGTCTCAGATGATCCCCCAGGTGAAGAAGCCGGGTGTGGAGGTCCTGGGCTAGCGCGGTTACACTCTGCGGTTTTTAGTCCTGTTGGATGTACTGGCAAATTCTTTAAAATGATGTTGGAGGCGGCTTATGGTAGTGAAATGTACATTTAATGATCTGGCAAAAGCTCTTGTGGACATTCCAGCAGTCAGCAAGCCAATTGCACGCTCTCTCAAAACTTGAGACATCTGTGGCATTGTTATGTGACAAAACTTCACATTTTATAGAGGCCTTTTATTGTCCCCAGCACAAGGTGCACCTGTGTAATGATCATGTCGTTTAATCAGCTTCTTGATATGGCCCATCTGTCAGGTGGATGGATTATCCTGGCAAAGGTGAAATGCTCACCAACAGGGATGTATACAATATTTGAGAAATAAGCTTTTTGTGCTTTTTGGAACATTACTGGGATCTTCTATTTCCACTCATGAAACCAACACTTTACATGTTGCGTTCATATTTTTGTTCAGTATATGTCAGGGGTAGGCAACCGGCGTCCACTAGTTGGCACAGCCACAAAGTCAAAAAGGGCTATATCGAAAAAATGTATGAAAACTAAGATGAGCTTTTTTGGCTTAATTTAAGATTAGGTGTAAGGTTAGCAGTGTGGTTAAGGTTAGCCTGTGATCATGACTCAGTTTCATTACATCACACACGAGTCATTGGACAAAGGTGTCTTCTGTACGGGGGAGTTTTGTTTAGAGCCATTACTCTCAATATGAACACTAATACGTGTCGATTGCGGTATGGGTTTGGAAGCATAAGGACCTTATTATTCATATCAACAAGAAATATTTTTCAAAGAACAAAATGTTAAATTGATACGCACCCTGATAGGGTTAGTGTTCCCACACGCCCATATCTCCATGTTACAGCGCTTGTTTACGGAAAACATCCAGAAGACGAGGGGAGACCACCTGTGCTAATTAGCAACCTCACATCCTCTGAACACCTGTGTGTTACACGGAACTCAAACCGGCTGCACGCGTGCGCCATCGTGCATAAATGTATTTGGTCCCCCCAAACGTAATCATGACACGCAGGTTAAAATATCAAAACAAACTCTGAACCAATGATTAATTTGGGGACAGGTAGAAAAGCATTAAACATTTATGGCAATTTAGCTAATTTGTCCTTTTCATCTAGCTTGCTGTTGCTAGCAAATTTGTCCTGGGATATTAACATTGAGTTGTTATTTTACCTGAAATGCACAAGGTCCTCTACTCCACCAATGAATCCACACATAAAACGGTCAACCAAATCGTTTCTAGTCATCTCTCTTCCTTCCAGGCTTTTTCTTCTCTTGACTTTATATTGCTATTGGCAACTGTCATAAATTAGGTGCATTACTGTATGAGAGCGTTTCAGAAAAGCGAACTAAATCAAACTAAGTGCATACTCTTTAGTCATAGCTGATGTGAAATGTCCTACATGGCAGTAGCAAATTTTAATTTGCAGCGAATAAAAGTAAATGCCCATTCTGAGAGCAACACACACATGCTATAGCAAGAGAGCAGGGAGGGGGCAAAAAACTGTACATTTGCCTACTTGTTTTTTGTTTACACATGGTATTGCTCCTATACTACTGCGACATAGAAAAAGGTTGGCCTATCGGAAATGCAGCCATATACACAACAACTGTCATTTTGCACTCAAGAAAGTATGCGATAAAGAGAAGCCCCACGAAGACTGGTTGCCCAAGATGCGCTCATTTAAACAGCGCACACCAACACCGTAACCATTGTAACCACGATTCGGGACTATGGACAAAAAGCTACCGCCAGTCAGTGTGATGTTGCAACACAGCCTCACAATTAATTCGTGCATATATGTACATAATACATTTCAGCAAATTTTGTGCGTTTTTGTCTGGCTTAATTCATGAGAAAAGACACGAATTTATGTGCTTCTTAATTCATGCGAAAAGACACATTTAACCAGTAGGCTACACACAAGCCTTTGCAACAAACATATAGATGCGATAGTTTATATTTCATTTTTGTTCTTCTTAATGGCTAATTCAACGTTATGAATATACAGAAATGTTGTCTTTGTTTAACCATGTTTTAAAATGTGTCGTTGTAAGCCTATATGTACTGTTTTAGACTTGCTGAACAGAAAAGACGCACATTTACGTGCAACTTAATTCGTGGGAAATATAGGGCAGGCATTCCGCTAGCGGAACCCCTCGACAACATTCAGGTGAAAAGGCAGCGTGCGAAATTCAAAAATATTTTTTTGAAATATGTAACTTTCACACATTAACAAGTTCAATACAGCAAATGAAAGATAAACGTCTTGTTAATCTACCCATCGTGTCCGATTTAAAAAATGCTTTACAGCGAAAGCACAACATATGATTATGTTAGGTCATAGCCAAGTAAAATAAAACACAGCCATTTTTCCAGCCAAAGATAGGAGTCACAAAAAGCAGAAATATAGATAAAATGAATCACTAACCTTTGATGATCTTCATAAGATGACACTCATAGGACATCATGTTACACATTACATGTATGTTTTGTTCGATAATGTGCATAATTATATCCAAAAATCTCAGTTTACATTGGCACGTTACGTGCAGTTAATGTTTTGATAACAAAACATCCGGTGATTTTGCAGAAATACTCATAATAAACATTGATAAAAGATACAAGTGTTATTCACAGCTTCTTTGTCGAGAAGCTACCTGCAGGTAAGCATTTCGTTGGATGGTGTTACCATCAGTATCCTGTACATACGACTTAAAAAACTTGCAACTAGACATATAAAGTGTTCTTCGGCTTGCAAGCCTCACCCTTTTTCCTCCAAACATAACGATGGTCATTATGGCCAAACAGTTCTATTTTTGTTTCATCAGATCAGAGGACATTTCTCCAAAAAGTACAATCTTTGTCCCCGTGTGCAGTTGCAAATCGTAGTCTGGCTTTTTTTATGGCATATTTGGAGCAGTGGCTTCTTCCTTTCAGAGTGGCCTTTCAGGTTATGTCGATATAGGACTCGTTTTACTGTGGATATAGATACTTTTGTACCTGTTTCCTCCAGCATCTTCACAAGGTCCTTTGCTATTGTTCTGGGATTGATTTGTATTTTTCGCACCAAAGTATGTTCATCTCTAGGAGACAGAACGCGTCTCCTTCCTGAGTGGTATGACAGCTGCGTGGTCCCATGGTGTTTATACTTGCGCACTATTGCTTGTACAGATGAACGTGGTACCTTCAGGCGTTTGGAAATTGCTCCCAAGGATGAACCAGATTATTTCTGAGTTCTTGGCTGATTTCTTTTGATTTTCCCGTGATTTCAAGCAAAGAGGCACTGAGTTTGTAGGTAGGCCTTGAAATACATCCACAAGTACACCTCCAATTGACTCAAATTATGTCAATTAGCCTATCAGAAGCTTCTAAAGCCATTACATAATTTTCTGGATTTTTCCAAGCTGTTTAAAGGCACATTCAACTTAATGTATGTAAACTTCTGACCCACTGGAATTGTAATTCAGTGAATTATAAGTGACATAATCTGTCTGTGAACAATTGTTGGGAAAATGACTTGTCATACACAAAGTAGACGTCCTAACCGACTTGCCAAAACTATACTTTGTTAACAAGAAATTTGTGGAGTGGTTGAAAAAAATAGTTTTAATGACTCCAACCTAAGTGTATGTGAACTTCCGACTTCAACTGTACATCTCTTGACACATTGATGAAAATGGTATTGGCCTCTGAACCTTCAAGCTGCATACTGGACCCTATAACAACTAAACTACTGAAAGAGCTGCTTCCTGTGCTTGGCCCTCCTATTTTGAACATAATCAACGGCTCCCTATCCACCGAATGTGTACCAAACTCACTAAAAGTGGCAGTAATAAAGCCTCTATTGAGAAAGCCAAACCTTGACCCAGAAAATATTTAAAATATGAATTGGCCTAATCTCCCATTCCTCTCAAACATTTGAGAAAAGGCTGTTGCGCAGCAACTCCCTGCATTCCTGAAGACAAACAATGTATACGAAATGCTTCAGTCTGGTTTTAGACCCCATCATAGCACTGAGACTGCACTCGTGAAGGTGGTAAATGACCTTTTAATGGCGTCAGACCAAGACTCTGCATCTGTCCTCATGCTCCTAGACCTTAGTGCTGCATTTGATACCATCGATCACCACATTCTTTTGGAGAGATTGGAAACCCAAATTGGTCTACAGGGACAAGTTCTAGCCTGGTTTAGATCTAATCTGTCGGAAAGATATCCGTTTGTCTCTGTGGATGGTTTGTCTTCTGAAAAATCAACTGTAAATTTCAGTGTTTCTCAAGGTTCCGTTTTAGGACCACTATTGTTTTCACTATATATTTTACCTCTTCGTGATGTCATTCAGAAACATAATGTAAACTTTCACTGCTATGCAGACGATACACAGCTGTACATTTCGATGAAACATGGTGAAGCCCCAAAATTGCCCTCCCTGGAAGCCTGTGTATCAGACATAAGGAAGTGGATGGCGGCAAATGTTTTACTTTTAAACTCGGACAAAACAGAGATGCTAGTTCTAGGTCCCAAGAAACAAAGAGATCTTCTGTTGGATCTGACAATTAATCTTGATGATTGTACAGTAATCTCAAACAAAACTGTGAAGGACCTCTGCGTTACTCTGGACCCTGATCTCTCTTTTGACGAACATATCAAGAATATTTCAAGGACAGCTTCGTAACATTGCAAAAATCAGAACATTTCTGTCTAAAAATGATGCAGAAAAATGTGTCCATGATTTTGTCACTTCTAGATTAGACTACTGCAATGCTCTACATCCGGCTACCCTGATAAAGAACTAAATAAACTTCAGTTAGTGCTAAACACGGCTGCTAGAATCTTGACTAGAACCCCAAAAAAATATCATATTACTCCAGTGCTAGCCTCACTACACTGGCTTCGTGTTAAGGCTAGGACTGATTTCAAGGTTTTACTGCTAACCTACAAACCATTACATGGGCTTGCTCCTCCTATCTTTACGATTTGGTCCTGCCGTACATACATACACGTACGCTACGGTCACAAGATGCAGGCCTCCTTATTGTCATTACAATTTCTAAGCAAACAGCTGGCAGCAGGGCTTTCTCCTATAGAGCTCAATTTTTATGGAATGGTCTGCCTCTATCCATGTGAGAGAAGCAGACTCAGTCTCGACCTTTATGTCTTTATTGAAGACTCATCCTATGATTGAGTGTAGTCTGGCCCGTGGCTGTGAAGGTGAACGGAAAGGCACTGGAGCGACGAACCGCCCTTGCTGTCTCTGCCTGGCCGGTTCCCCTCTCTCCACTGGGATTCTCTGCCTCTAACCCTATTATGGGAGCTGAGTCACTGGCTTATTGGTGCTCTTCCATGCCGTCCCTAGGAAGGGTGCGTCATTTGAGTGGGTTGAGTCACTGACGTGATCTTCCTGTCCGGGTTGGCGCCGTGGGGGAGATCTTCGTTGGCTATACTTGGCCTTGTCTCAGGGTAGTAGGTTGGTGGTTGAATATATCCCTCCAGTGGTGTGGGGCTGTGCTTTGGCAAAGTGGGTGGGGTTTTATCCTGCCTGTTTGGCCCTGTCCGGGGGTATCGTAGGACAGGGCCACAGTGTCTCCCGACCCCTCCTGTCTCAGCCTCCAGTATTTATGCTGCAATAGTTTGTGTGTCGGTGGGCTTGGGTCAGTCTGTTATATCTGGAGTATTTCTCCTGTCTTATGCGGTGTCCTGTGTGAATTTAAGTACGCTCCCTCTATTCTTTCTCTCCGAGGACCTGAGCCCTAGCACCATGCCTCAGGGTTACCTGGCCTGATGACTCCTTGCTGTCTACCTGGTCATGCTGCTGCTCCAGTTTCAACTTTTGGCACTGCCTGCCTGTACACTGCCTGTGCCTATGGAACCCTGACCTGTTCACCGGACGTGCTACCTTGTCCCGGACCTGCTGTTTTCAACTCTCTCTCTCTACTGCACCTGCTGTCTCTTAACTCTGAATGATCAGCTATAAAAAGCCAACTGACATTTACTCCTGAGGTGCTGACCTGTTGCACCCTCTACAACCACTGTGATTATTATTTCCTGATCCTGCTGGTCATCTATGAACATTTGAACATCATCTTGGCCACATTCTGTTATAATCTCCACCTGGCACAGCCAGAAGAGGACTGACCTCAGAGCCTGTTTCCTCTCTAGGTTTCTTCCTAAGATCTGACCTTTTTGCCTAGCCACCGTGCTTCTACATATGCATTGCTTGCTGTTTGAGGTTTTAGGCTGGGTTTCTGTACAGCACTTTGTGACATTGGCTGATGTAAAAAGGGCTTAATAAATACATTCGATTGATTGAACGTGTAAAGTGCTGGTCAAATGTTTCATGAGCTGAAATAAAAGATCCCAGAAATGTTCCATTAAAAAAAGCTTATTTCTATCAAATGTGCACAAATTTGTTTACATCCCTGTGAGTGAGCATTTATTTTTTGCCAAGATAATCCATCCAGCTGTCAGGTATTGCATATCAAGAAGCTGAATAAACAGCATGATATATTACACAGATTCACCTTGTGCTGGGTACAATAAAAGGCCACTCTAAAATGTGCAGTTTTGTTACACAACACAATGCCACAGATGTTTCAAGTTGAGGGAGCGTGCAATTGGCATGCTGACTGCAGGAATTTCCACAAGAACTGTTGGCAGAGAATTTGATGTTAATTTCTCTACCCAAGTGTATGGCGTCATATGTGCGAGCGGTTTACTGATGTCAACATTGTGAACCGAGTGCCCCATGGTGGCGGTGGGGTTATGGTATGGGCAGGCATAAGGTACGGACAACAAACACAATTGCATTTTATTAATGGAAATTTGAATGCACAGAGATACTGTGACGGTGCATTTTTTTTTTTATGTATTTGACCAACAGATGCATATCTGTATTCCCAGTCATGTGAAAACTAGATTAGTGACTAATTTATTTTGATTGACTGATATCCTTATATGAACTGTAACTCATTAACATCTATGAAATTGTTGCATGTTGCATTTATATTTTTGTTCAATATATTTACCAAGAGTTATCATCCATAATTGGCATAGCCATTTATTTACCACAACAAACAGATGCTGGTGTATAGGGCCATAAGCAAACAAGAAAAGGCTCACCCAGACACCGTCCAATCATTAGTAGAGCTATAGCCTACATTAATTCACATCAGATAGTGTCCTCCTTATGCTATAACCTACTAATGCATATGGAACTTTGCATGGTACACCTGAATTTATGACGAACCCCATTAACTGTAATCTCGACTTCCAGTGCGGTGAGGTTAAAGCCTAGTGGAGCTTACCCAGAGTGATTACGCCCTCCTGGCGAGGGCACATTAGTGTAGGCTATATTCCTATGTAGGCTACACTTACATGAAGGCCTACAACAGCCGTGGGCAATTCCAGTCCTCAAGGGCCTGATTGGTGTCACAGTTTTGCACCAGCCCCAGCTAACACACCTGACTCCAATAATCACCTAATCATGATCTTAATTTTAGAATGCAATTTGATTAATCAGCTGTGCTTGATTGGGATGGAGGAAAAGTGTGACACCAATCAGGCCCTTGAGGACTGGAGTTGCCCACAACATTTTATAGGCTATGCATTATTCTAGTCATCTACTTAGTCACGTGTGTTTTGAATCGAGCATCAAGGACCAACAGTGAACAGTTTTTTCCTAACAAAAAATCTTGATGCGGGAGGGGCTCATGGTTAAAGTGCACTATAGATTTAGAGTCAACCGCTTTAGCAGTGTTTGCCACCTAGAAGTGATGGTGATAATGGTAGCCTACATGTTTGCTATTTGACAAATCCATAAGGCTCTTCTGTTTTTTTCTTGCGATGTAAGATAAACAGACCTTATTTCTATTCGTTCCATAAAAGCACATAGATGATTGTGAAACAGAAACGTGGGATTTGTCATATATAAAAACAGTTGAAAATGTCTAACAGTAGTAGCTAGTAGTCTAGTCAAGGATGCATCAATGCAATATTGGCACAGAACATTTTGTGACAGACCAACGGAACAAAAGCAAACCTTGAATTTGTAGGTTTATAATATCCTTTGTGGCCAAGATTGACCTATTTTAAGAAATAATATTGGTTGGGGGATATAAGATCTTTAAAGATCTTATGAAGAATTTGTTACAGGATATAATCACTGCCATCTGGTGAGATAAGCATAGGGCTAATGTGTGCCATCTGTTGGGGCCGGGGCTGCATTCACTACGTTTTTACATTCTGGAACGTACAGTTGAACGGAAACTATGCTGTAATGAACGACCAGTTAAAAAACTAGGTTGCGTTGGGGAACGCTGTGGCCACTGCCCTTTAAATAAGTCACTCATTGCTTCAAGCCACACCCACTAAAGTCTGTTAACTTAAATAACGTACAATAATGTTTTTGGGAAACGTGTCGTTCAGTACAAACCGTTCCGCAACGTTCAAGCGAACTGAACGCACTTCAGCTACAATTCAGCGTTCTGTTGCGTGCAAGTACATCAATGGTTTTTTATTTTACCTTTATTTAACCAGGCAAGTCAGTTAAGAACAAATTCTTATTTTCAATGACGGCCTAGGAACAGTGGGTTAACTGCCTGTTCAGGGGCAGAACGACAGATTTGTACCTTGTCAGCTCGGGGGTTTGAACTTGCAACCTTCCGGTCACTCTAACCACTAGGCTACCCTGCCGCCCCAGGGTAGCCTTTAATTGGATGATACGTATTTTGAGCAAGAGAAACTTGCTTATGTACGCAAGTATGCGTGTTACCTATCCCCACTACGTTTGAGTCCTATACTGTAGTTACAGAATGACATAAATATGTGGCTAAAAAATAAGTCAGCAATGATAAGTTAAAAGTCAGACAAACAATGAAAGAGAGAAAAAGTAAGGAACTGCATTAAAGACCAAAATTGGTTAAAGAAAATTGTGATATATAAAAATATACCAGTTTCATTTAAGGACCAAAAAATGACAGCTGTGCCATATAAATGGCAAACAATTTGGGGAGAGATTTTCGATGTACCGATTCCATTGGCACATGGTTTATGAATTGACATGCAAAACGACGCCGTATTCAAATTTTGAATTTAAATTATACAAAATTATTGCAACCAATATAATTTTATATGGGGAATACAACCTTCCTAGCTCTGCAGATTTTGCTGCGAGGAAGCAGTCATTAGATAATTTATTTTGGTACAGTCCATATGAAGCCCGTTTTTGGTCACAGGAATGGCTGAAAAAATGGGAGGGGTTGAATGGAGCTGAAGGGTGGAACTAATAACAAGACAACAAATGTAAAACATACGGGGTCTGTAAGATGTATATAGGTTGAGAACTTTTGTGAAATAGCACAGATAGAAATCAAACTGGATGGACATCAGGAATAGAGGAAGGCCAGGACTAAAAACAAACTAAATATAACTATTGTAAAAATAGATTGTGTCTGTAAAATATATATATATTATGTATAAGCTGGAAGTAGACTCCTATGTGTTATTGTTTATTAGTTTTCTCCAATTAGGGATAGATTGTATATATATATATTTGCCCAAAAAATATGGGGGATTGGAAATTATGCAGACAATTACATTGATGTAAGCTTCAATCTATCCGCAATATTAAAGCCAAAAACACAATAATAAAATAAAAGTTAGACAAACATGATTAAACTATTTTGATGTGTATAGTAGGTGTTTGTTAGCATATGGATATGTGTATATTAAGTGTATATTGGTTATAAAAGGGCTGTTGGGTTTATGCAGAATAGGGTGAGATCAGATGTGATGTATACAGTGCCTTGCGAAAGTATTCGGCCCCCTTGAACTTAACCTTTTGCCACATTTCAGGCTTCAAACATAAAGATATAAAACTGTATTTTTTTGTGAAGAATCAACAACAAGTGGGACACAATCATGAAGTGGAACGACATTTATTGGATATTTCAAACTTTTTTAACAAATCAAAAACTGAAAAATTGGGCGTGCAAAATTATTCAGCCCCTTTACTTTCAGTGCAGCAAACTCTCTCCAGAAGTTCAGTGAGGATCTCTGAATGATCCAATGTTGACCTAAATGACTAATGATGATAAATACAATCCACCTGTGTGTAATCAAGTCTCCGTATAAATGCACCTGCACTGTGATAGTCTCAGAGGTCCGTTAAAAGCGTAGAGAGCATCATGAAGAACAAGGAACACACCAGGCAGGTCCGAGATACTGTTGTGAAGAAGTTTAAAGCCGGATTTGGATACAAAAAGATTTCCCAAGCTTTAAACATCCCAAGGAGCACTGTGCAAGCGATAATATTGAAATGGAAGGAGTATCAGACCACTGCAAATCTACCAAGACCTGGCCGTCCCTCTAAACTTTCAGCTCATACAAGGAGAAGACTGATCAGAGATGCAGCCAAGAGGCCCATGATCACTCTGGATGAACTGCAGAGATCTACAGCTGAGGTGGGAGACTCTGTCCATAGGACAACAATCAGTCGTATATTGCACAAATCTGGCCTTTATGGAAGAGTGGCAAGAAGAAATCCATTTCTTAAAGATATCCATAAAAAGTGTTGTTTAAAGTTTGCCACAAGCCACCTGGGAGACACACCAAACATGTGGAAGAAGGTGCTCTGGTCAGATGAAACCAAAATTGAACTTTTTGGCTACAATGCAAAATGTTATGTTTGGCGTAAAAGCAACACAGTTCATCACCCTGAACACACCATCCCCACTGTCAAACATGGTGGTAGCAGCATCATGGTTTGGGCCTGCTTTTCTTCAGCAGGGACAGGGAAGATGGTTAAAATTGATGGGAAGATGGATGGAGCCAAATACAGGACCATTCTGGAAGAAAACCTGATGGAGTCTGCAAAAGACCTGAGACTGGAACGGAGATTTGTCTTCCAACAAGACAATGATCCAAACCATAAAGCAAAATCTACAATGGAATGGTTCAAAAATAAACATATCCAGGTGTTAGAATGGCCAAGTCAAAGTCCAGACCTGAATCCAATCGAGAATCTGTGGAAAGAACTGAAAACTGCTGTTCACAAATGCTCTCCATCCAACCTCACTGAGCTCGAGCTGTTTTGCAAGGAGGAATGGGAAAAAATGTCAGTCTCTCGATGTGCAAAACTGATAGAGACATACCCCAAGCGACTTACAGCTGTAATCGCAGCAAAAGGTGGCACTACAAAGTATTAACTTAAGGGGGCTGAATAATTTTGCACGCCCAATTTTTCAGTTTTTGATTTGTTAAAAAAAGTTTCAAATATCCAATAAATGTCGTTCCACTTCATGATTGTGTCCCACTTGTTGTTGATTCTTCACAAAAAGTAGTTTTATATCTTCATGTTTGAAGACTCCAGTGTTAATCTGCAAAATTGTAATTATTTGCCTACCTCCTCATGCCTTTTGCACACATTGTATATAGACCCCCCCTTTGTTTTCTACTGTGTTATTGACTTGTTAATTGTTTACTCCATGTGTAACTCTTTGTTGTATGCTCACACTGCTATGCTTTATCTTGGCCAGGTCGCAGTTGCAAATGAGAACTTGTTCTCAACTAGCCTACCTGGTTAAATAAAGGTGAAATAAAAAAAAAAAGCCTGAAATGTGGCAAAAGGTTGCAAAGTTCAAGGGGGCCGAATACTTTCGCAAGGCACTGTACGAAAGAGAATCTCAACAAGTGTCTTAGACAAAAAAAAGTCCCATTTTGTGTTTATTAAACATAAACAAGTTAATACACCATATGAAAACCACACACACACACACCTCAACTACAGAGCTGCATGAACTTCATTTTCACATTAAAATAATATTGTGGGAAAAAATTAAGTAGTTCAATGGAAGTAATGAAAGATGCAGTTGTGAACATTATATAGCCTACAGAGTACAAACAATACGTTAAATACTTTTTAGGCATATGCATGTCTTATACAGTGAGTGTACAAAACATTAGGAACACCTTATGTTCTCTCTGCTACCGCACGGCAAGCGGTACCGGAGCACCAATTCTAGGTCCAAAAGGCTTCTTACCAGCTTCTACCCCCAAGTCACAAGACTCCTGACTCTGTACCGGTACCTCCTGTATATAGCCTCGCTACTGTCATTTTACTTCTTAACACTTATTTTTCTTAAAACTGCATTGTTGGTTAAGGGCTCGTGAGTAAGCATTTCACTGTAAGGTCTACCTGTTGTATTCGGTGCATGTGACAAATACAATTTGACTTGACCTTCCTAATATGGAGTTGCACCTCCTTTGGCCCTCAGTACAGCCTCAATTCGTTGGGGCATGAAAGCGTTCAACAGGGATGCTGGCCCAGACTGACTCAAAGGCTTGAAAGTCTACCTTTAATGCAGGCTTTGATCTAAACGTCAGAAGCTATCAAATGGAATGGTTACTTTCTATGTTATAGAGTGGAGTGGGTTTTCTCCTGATGTATTCTGAGGTAGCTCCTCTCAGAGAACCTCTTCCCGCAGTGCGTACAGGTGAACGGCCTCTCTCCCGTGTGAACCTTCAGGTGACTCTTCAGTTTGTCCTGGCGGGAGAACCTCTTCTCGCACTGGGGGCAGCTGTAAGGTTTCTCCCCTGTGTGGACCCTCTGGTGCCGCTTCAGGGTGCCAGCCTCGGTGAAGCGCATGTGGCACTGGGTGCAGCTGAATGGTTTCTCCCCTGTGTGGACCCTCTGGTGGATCGCCACATTCTGGGGGCAGCTGAAGCCTTTGTTACAGAACATACAGAGGAACCGTTTCTCTTTACTATTGCCTGATGCTGCTACCCCTCCCCGAGCCTGGGCTCTAGCCCTGTTGTTTGAGTTCAATACCTGATCGAAAAAGACATGGCCGTGTGAATCTGAAGATCCCATCGACGTGGACACAGGGTCTCGATCTCTGAGCGTGTGTAAAGGGGAGTGGGTCGCAACATTTGGATTTGTCTCTAAGCTTTCCCTGTAGTCTAAAAAATCTCTGCCCTGCGAGTGTCCTTCTCCTAGGTGATTATCTGTATTCCATGTGGAAGGAACGTCGCCCTCCAATTTCACAGTCACTTCATTTATGACAAGCCCCTCCCCTTTCTTATCTAAGTACCCTTCAGAGTATACACTACTACTGTACTGATTCCAGTCCCCTATAGACAGATCAGTCTGTGTTTCTAAACCCAGGGGAATGTTGCCAGGGTCCTTCTCTGTAGTGTAAGAACAAGCAGGATCATCACCACCAGTGTCTAACATGTCACAATCACCATCCCCACGGGAATGAACAGGCCTCTGGCTCTGGTGAAATACCGGTAAATAGTCTGAGCCGGGAGCAGGAGGACAGCCCAGCGTCCCCAGACCTGGATCTGATATTTGGTCAGGTCCTGTGTGTAAGAGACTGTGTGTTACAGTTAACGTCTTGGTGTCTGTCTTTGACTTCACGACGGCGTTCAGCGTTCCACTGACCTCCGTGATGCTGCGTTGGGTCCTGGGCTGCGCTGCGTCGGTGGTGGGGTCCTTGACTCCAGTCTGGATGTTTCTGCTGTGCCGTGGGTCCTCGTCTCCTTCAGACCTCTCTAGCTTGAACCCAGGACCTGCATCTGCAGGCTGACAAGAAGAGGGGAGGTTATTACCGGTACAAGAGTAGAATTGGATAAGTCTCACAAGCTTCCTTATGGCTAATGTACATGTGAATGGCTGAAGGGTGCCTTTCCGAAATAAATGGGCCACATTTGACTTACAAAGTAACTGTAATTTGTAATGCAACACTATTACACTAAGCCATGGCTCTCCAACCATGTCCCTGGAGAGATACCCTTCTGTTGGTTTTCACTTCAACCCCAGTTGTAAGTAACCTGATTCAGTTGATCAACCAGCTAATTATTAGAATCAGGTGCACTAGATTAGGGTTGGAGTGAAAACCTACAGGACAGTAGCCCACCAGGAACAGGGTTGGAGAGCCCTGAACGAACCTCTATCACGACAACGTGCTGGGTTGAGGATCCACTCGCCTCATCAACAGTAATTGGTTGGTCATCATTCCATGTATTGTGTCCCGCTGGCTTCACAAAGCTCCTGTGGCCTCCAGTGAGATGTCCTTCACCTGAGAGAGTGATTGGGGGAAAAGCGGTTGTTAGGTTAACTACGGTGGTATAGACATCTTTCTACAAGGGCAATGCGTGTAATTTGATTACTGAACACGGGGGAGTTCTCTGAAAACACACCAAAAAAAACATACATTCATGAGAAACATGTAAATGTATTTCACACTACCTTTGGATTATAATAGGATTTTAAGCCTTGTGTGAAGTCAAAAAACAATATTTGCCTGTGTTTTGCATGTACAGTACCAGTCAAAAGTTTGGACACACCTACTCATTCAAGGGTTTTTCTTTATTTTTTACTATTTTCTACATTGTAGAATAATAGTGAAGACATCAACTATGAAATAACATGCAATCACGCAGTAAAAAAAAAAAGAAAAGTTAAACAAATCAAGTTATATTTTATATTCCTCGAAGTCAAATCAAATTTTATTGGTCACATAAACTCTCATCTGCTAACCATGTGTAACGAAATGCTTGTGCTACTAGTTCCAACTGTGCAGTAATATCTCACAAGTAATCTAACAATTTCACAACAACTACCTTCTACACACACACACACACGTGTAAAGGAATGAATAAGAATATGTACATATAAATATATGGACGAGCGATGGCCGTGCGGCATAGGCAAGATGCAGTAGATGGTATAGAGTACAGTATATACATATGAGATGAGTAATGTAGGGTATGTAAACATATAAAGTGGCATTGTTTAAAGTGGCTAGTGATACATTTATTACATAAATGTTTCATTATTAAAAGTGGCTAGAGATTTGAATCAGTATGTTGGCAGCAGCCACTATATGTTAGTGATGGCTGTTTAACAGTCTGATGGCCTTGAGATGTTTTTCAGTCTCTCGGTCCCAGTTTTGATGCACCTGTACTGACCTCGCCTTCTGGATGGTAGCGGGGTGAACAGGCAGTGGCTCGGACGGTTGTTGTATTTGATTGGATTGTATTATCTTTTAGTCCCCATTTGGACTAATCTTCCATGAGTCCTTAAACATTCAAATACAATTTATAATGCGAAAACATTCACACATATAACACACTATTAAAAACATACATAATATACTAACATAAAGACCCAATAAATACTCAATCTAAAAAAATATTGATTCTTCATCTACTATAGTCCCACAACATTTCTATGCATTATATTTAAATAGTTTTAAAATAATGTTTAAATTTATACGTTGAAAGGTTTCTGGTTTGCTCAATTAATTTATTCAATTTCTTTATTGCTCTAAATCAAAATGTTATTTAGCCTATTTCTCTTTTCTGTCTGGATAACACATAGATGGTGGACAATCTATTCCTAGTATTTACGGAATGTCTGCCTCTTACCAACGGAATACTGTTGTGAATAGAACTTGGCCATTTTAAATGATGACCAGCTTTATGGAGGTAGTCACCTGGAATGCATTTCAATTTTACAGGTGTGTACCTTGTTGATTGAATTTGTGCAATTTCTTTCCTTCTTAATGAGTTTGAGCCAATCAGTTGTGTTGTAACAAGGTAGGGGTGGTATACAGAAGATAGCCCTATTTGGTAAAAGACAAGTCCATATTATGGCAAGAACAGCTCAAATAAGCAAAGTGAAACAGTCCATCATTAATTTACGACATGAAGGTCAGACAATGCGAAAATGTGCAGTCACAAAAACCATCAAGCGCTATGATGAAACTGGCTCCCATGAGGACCGCCACAGGAAAGGAAGACCTAGAGTTACCTCTGCTGCAGAGGATGAGTTCATTAGAGTTACCAGCCTCAGAAATTGCAGCCCAAATAAATGCTTCACAGAATTTAAGTAACAGACACATTAAAATCAACTGTTCAGAGGAGACAGCGTGAATCAGGCCTTCGTGGTAGAATTACTGCAAAGAAACCTCTACTGAAGGACACCAAAAGAAGAGACGTGCTTAGGCCAAGAAACACAAGCAATGGACATTTGACAGGTGGAAATCTGTCCTTTGGTCTGATGAGTCCAAATTGGAGATTTTTGAGTCTAACCGCTGTGTCTTTGTGAGACACGGTGTGGGTTAACAGATGATCTCCGCATGTGTATTTCCCACCATAAAACATGGAAGGTGGTGTGATATGGTATGGGGTGCTTTACTGGTGACACTGTCTGTGATTTATTTAGAATTCAAGGCACACTTAACCAGCATGACTACCACAGCATTTTGCAGTGATACGCCATCCCATCTGGTTTGGGCTTAGTGGGACTATCATTTGTTTTTCAACAGGACAATGACCCAACAAACCTCTAGGCTGTGTAAGGGCTATTTGACCAAGAAGGAGAGTGATGTAGTGCTGCATCAGATGACCTGGTCTCCACAATCACCCAACCTCAACCCAAATTAGATGGTTTGGGATGAGTTGGACCACAGAGTGGAGGAAAAGCAGCCAACAAGTGCTCAGCACATGTGGGAACTACTTCAAGACTGTTGGAAAATCATTCCAGGTGAAGCTGGTTGAGAGAATGCCAAGAGTGTGCAAAGCTGTCAAAGAAAAAGGTGGCTACTTGAAGAACCTCAAATATCAAATATATTTAGATTTGTTTAACACTTTTTTGGTTACTACATGATTCCATATGTCATTTCATAGTTTTGACGTATTCACTATTATTCTACAATGTAGAAAATAGTAAAAAATTAAGAAAAACCCTTGAATGAGTAGGTGTTCTGAAACTTTGGACCGGTAGTGTATATTTAAAAGAAAAATGGAGCTTACCTGTATTGTATGTTATTTTGGCATTAATACAGTGGGGCATAAAAAGTATTTAGTCAGCCACCAATTGTCCAAAGTTCTCCCACTTAAAAAGATGAGAGGCCTTTAATTTTCATCATAGGTACACTTCAACTATGACAGACAAAATTTGATTTTTTTCCCCAGAAAATCACATTGTAGGATTTCTAATGAATTTATTAGCAAATTATGGTGGAAATTAAGTATTTGGTCACCTACAAACAAGCAAGATTTTTGGCTCTCACAGACCTGTAACTTCTTCTTTAAGAGGCTCCTCTGTCCTCCACTCGTTACCTGTATTAAATGGCACCTGTTTGAACTTGTTATCAGTATAAAAGACATCCGTCCACAACCTCAAACAGTCACAGTCCAAACTCCACTATGGCCAAGACCAAAGAGCTGTCAAAGGACACCAGAAACAAAATTGTAGACCTGCACCAGGCTGGGAAGACTGAATCTGCAATACGTAAGCAGCTTGGTTTGAAGAAATCACCTGTGGGAGCAATTATTAGGAAATGGAAGATATACAAGACCACTGATAATCTCCCTCGATCTGGGGCTCCACGCAAGTTCTCACCCCGTGGGGTCAAAATGATCACAAGAACGGTGAGCAAATATCCCAGAACCACACAGGGGGACCTAGTGAATGACCTGCAGAGAGCTGGGACCAAAGTAACAAAGCCTACCATCAGCAAGGGCATTGAAGATGAAACGTGGATGGGACAATGATCCCAAACACACCGCCCGGGCAACGATGGAGTGGCTTCGTAAGAAGCATTTCAAGGTCCTGGAGTGGCCTAGCCAGTCTCCAGATCTCAACCCCATAGAACATCTTTGGAGGGAGTTGAAAGTCCGTGTTGCCCAGCAACAGACCCAAAACATCACTGCTCTAGAGGAGATCTGCATGGAGGAATGGGCCAAAATACCAGCAACAGTGTGTGAAAACCTTGTCAAACGTTTTCTGTAAGTCTTCACCTCTGTCATCGCCAACAAAGGGTATATAACAAAGTATTTAGATAAACTGTTGTTATTGACCAAATAGTTATTTTCCACCATAATTTGCAAATAAATTCATTAGAAATCCTACAATGTGATTTTTTGGGAAAAATAATCTCATTTTGTCTGTCATAGTTGAAGTGTACCTATGATGAAAATTACAGGCCTCTCATCTTTTTAAGTGGGAGAACTTGCACAATTGGTGGCTGACTAAATACTTTTTTGCCCCACTGTATGTGTCACATATCAGTTTGCAAACAAACGTAAAAATATATATAATTGAGTTAATAAAGCTGCATATAAACATGGTCTCTTTGTTTTCTTGAGTAAGGCAGCTCCAAAAATGCAGGTGTTTCAGCTTAGTTCAGTGCTTTCTGTGGTGTTAGGGCGAGCCAGCAGAAAATAGGAGCATTGCGCCATGATTGGCTCAGTGTTCTGTCACTTATGGGGACACTACATCATCGGCAAGTTTAAGTCTTTAGTAAGGGTAGACATCCAAAGATTCAGCCCTTTGGGTCCTGCCATAGAGTTATATTGCAAGTGCCCTTCCAAGAAGGCTCAAGATCATTGGCCACAGATAAAATTACATCAAATCACATTATTTGTTCAGTAGCTTTGACTTGATGTCAACATCTTTCAATCACATTACTTTCAAAGACTTAGTTAGCAGTCATCATCATGAATCAAGTCATCAATTTACTGGCAAATCCTTTTTAATCCTTGTCATATGAAGAGAAATTACAGATAAAAACGTATCGTTTCTCATCGGCCATTGGACAAAGACTTGCACGACAAGTTGGAAATCACCTTCCATACAACTCCTTGTTGAATGTGCATCAGTGGCTAACTGCAAGCATTGCAAAGCAACCACTAGCCTGCTATTCAATGGAGTGGCTGTGTGTTTTTTTCCCCCGAATTCCCACCATAAATCCAAATAGTGCCAGACTTTGATGACAAAATTTGCCCACAAAGGTGCCACGCCACCTTCCTGTTTAAGTGACATCACAAAGTGAGTGCTGAACATTCTATAATAGAATTGTGTTATTTGACGCAAGACCCAAACGGCATTCAATGTGCCTCACGCTAATAATTTGGTATATTTTCACCTCTTAATTTCACCCACTGTTCTAACTTCGTGGTGCACATGTAGCCTATAACCTGTTTTAGAGAAATGTAATCATTGAATATTGTAAGAGCTTTCATTGTCTGTTTATATGCCCCCTTTATTTATCCTACGGTTCTGACTTGGTGTACAGGGAAAACACTAAGAACGGCCCATGTTCTGAATTCTGTCGCTGTACATTTCAAAAGTGCTGAACAAATAGTTATGACTACGTCCGTCGACGCTTGCTCATTGTCTTAATCAAAATTACGGATTGCCTCTTATCCGATTGTCTTCCCTTATGCCATAGTTTGTACATCTGAATTGTCAGTAGAAACCACATTTGTTTAAGCAAGTCAGCCATGTTTTTTTTAAGGCAGTAAATGAGGCTGAATGAACTGTTTCACTGACAGACAAGGCTCTGCTGATAGCCAGGTGTAGCAGTGGTAAGGTGTTGGGACAGCTTTATGTATGCCCTAACAGTTTGTGGGCACCGTTTGTCACCGTTATAGTGCAATTAATTTATTGTTTGGTGTTATGGCTTTGCTGGCATGCATCCCACATTTCGTTTTTTTTTGCCCCACCAAGATTTACATGGTAAAATCGCCACTGGTCTCATCACAAATCAACTGCATTTCACTATTTATTTTTATTTTTAAACAACTTCTACCAGAAAAATGGCTAACTTTAGGCCACTGGGTTCCCGAATGGCGCAGTGCTTGAGGCGTCAGTAGACACCTTGGTTCGATTCCAGGCTGTATCACAATCGGCCGTGATTGGGAGTCCCATAGGGCAGCGCACAATTGGCCCAGCGTCGTCCGGGTTTGGCCGTCTTTGTAAATAAGAATGAGTTCTTAGCTGCCTTGCCTAGTTAAATAAAAGGTTAAATAAATCAAATCAAATACTACAGCCTATGTCTACAGCCTATGTGCGTTAGCATTCTAGCTAACAAGTGCTGTTGCCGAAATAAGTATTTTACAAAGATCCCAACCAAATATAATATTAGTGTCTGTTCAATCTAAATTATAAACATTGTAAGCGTACTATGACATCCCCAAAATATGGTTTTGATTACAATAACTATGAATGTTTCTTCGAGGCAGCGGCGCTAACTGCTTTAATTCTTCATCCAAAGGTCTCGCTTATCTGGTTAGAATACGATAGTGTCTTTGCACAAGATAGGTAGTTAAGTAATCACGGCACTTTTTCCATACTATCCTAAAACTGACCAAGACCCAATTCTTGGTAAGACATCTGAACACATGGGAAACGGGGCGACAGCACCATCGGCCTTCTGCAACATGTACCTCTTGCCAATCCTGTTTTGAATCGGTCGAGGATCTTGACACTACTGGGACGATGCTCCCGTGCCACCTTCAGTTCCAGTAGTTGTAGTTTCCTCCGTAATCCGCTGTTTTCTTTCTGGCTTTGAGAAATTTCCAAACGAAACACTGCATAGTCGTCGTCTACGAGTTTACAGATCTCTGCAACGGCTGCATTCGCTAGAACCTCCATGACGGAGGCTATTTGAGTGTGAAAACCCATATCGTTACAGTCAGCCATTGTTAGCAGCTAGCTAAATAGCGTTACCTAGATAACATATATCAACAAGTACTTTCACCAACACGAATTACACACGATTTGGGGTAAGTATGTGATACTGGGAAGTTAAATAAGTACAATTTTGAGTTTCTAACAAACGTCTAAATAACTAAAACGCTAAGTGACGAAATTGTTCACTTCCGTTTAAGGGTCTTATTGGTTGGCGTCATAGCTAAAGGGCGTGGTTAAATGAAAAACTCACGCGTGCTGTTCTTTTAGTTACGGTACTATTTATTACACATCAAATATCCTATGATCAGTATATTTCAAACTCAGAGCAGACTTGTTATAAAGAACAGTGTGTTAGCAAGAATATAGTAGAATATAAGTAATTACTTTATTCCATCTACATCACCCTAGTAACGTAAATATTCAGCTGGGCCGTATTAATTTGTATTTTATTATATGCATTACGCCGTTTCTGTTGCAAAAGTTTCTTAAATGGAAGCAAATGGAACGATACGGGGAGGGACCTACATAGACTGAAAAAAGAATGGGGACATACCTGAATTTGTCCAATCGAAACTCTCGTTTTACTTGCACAACTGTTTGGACGAACGATTACATCCCTGTCCTTGTTCTGCCTAGGTTGACTGTCTCTAAAAACAGGGATGTACACAAGCCTGATTCAAATGACAAGTTAAGTACCATCCTAAACGGATTCAGTTTGTAGAGAACAGTCAGTCTGGAATATCAAGCCCAAGTTCACATTCGTTTATGTTTAATATTCGCCCCCAGTCATCACAAGACCTGAAGGCTTCAGGCCATTTACTGAAAACAGCTTGAGGTCAAGGACTGTTTGTAAAGATCCCATACTACAGATGATAGATAACCTTGTGAACTCTGGGTTTTTAATAACGGAAACAGTTAAGAGGGACTTGACTTGAGCATGTTTTGGTCGTTGTTCCATTGATGAACACAGTGACATGGTGACGTACATCAGTATAAATAAGCCAACAGTATGTAGCCGAGTAAGTAAATTACTAAGTGGCAATGTTTGCTACAGCCATGGGGGGTTCATAGCAATAATACACATAACAGATATGGGAGATATACAGTGCATTGGACATTTGAATTTCAAAACACTTGGGCCGTAGTAATAACTAGCTTTTGCTTGGATTGTATAAAACAAATACGAGAGACAAAAGTAAGCTACGCCTTCTAAGGTCTCACATACAAGCAGGGCTTGGCTTGGTTAAACCCCAGGATGGGAGACCAAAGGCATAGCTGTAGATAGATAAACTGTTCAGTAGGAAGTGCTGCCCATCCTTAACCATGAAAACTCATACCTGAACGTGTATATACAAATATTGTATTTTTCTTATAGTAATTGTCATGGTTTTTATATGTTGACATAAAAACAATGTGAAATTATAAGAAAGGAATTTATTTTGTAGAGGTTACATTATGAGAGCATACAGTGCCTTTAGAAACTATTCATATCTCTTGACTTAAAGGCTGTAACACAACAAAATGTGGAAAAGGTCAAGGGTTGTGAATACTTTCTGAAAGCACTCTAAGAAACTCTTTACTGTACACACAGAAACATAATATTATCAAATGTGTGGAGAAAGTGGAGTTTATTAAATTGCCATATGTGTTGATTCAAGAATTAAGTATCATGTTTTGGTTTGACGGAGAAGGGTTCCTCAGTTCCTGCAATTATACAAAAATAACCAAGTCAGTCAGCACTGAGTCAATTTTGTATTTAATTTGAACAAAATGGTCATACACTCACATAATGTGAAGTACACTATTCTTATTGCACAAAATAATACATGTGACAAGTAGAATAACTTCTCACTGTGGAAACATGTCACATTTTCTGTTAATTATGGTACCCTCGCTTTGATCAAATTAATTTTAGAATACTTTGAAAAATGTTCAACATTGTTACACACAGCTTCACTACTTTATCCCAAGTAAACATTAAAACACTATCATCTCCTCATTATAAAACACCAGCATCAAAGAACAGTATAAGTTTATCACTTTTCCTTAGTGAAGCATTTTTACAGACACCATCTCACTAACATATCGACTCTGCCTCATCACACTCAATATTTCCTCAGTTCACCTCATCCAGTTCTCTATACATCCAAATCCAAAAGAATAAAATGTACAAAAAGGAACGAGTACTACATATCACACTATACACTATTCATGGGCTGTGTGCATTTTCTGCTGGTGTATCATGAGGTTGCTCCTCTCTGAGAACCTCTTCCCGCAATGCGTACAGACAAACGGCCTTTCTCCCACGTGGACCTTCAGGAGCATCTTCAGCTGTTGCTGGTGGGAGAATCTCTTCTCACACTAGGGGCAGTTGTAGGGTTTCCCCTCTGTGTGGACCCTCTGGTGCCTCTTCAGTTGGTGCTGGAGGGAGAACCTCTTCTCACACTGGGGGCAGGTGTAGGATTTCTCCCCTGTGTGCAACAATAACATTGCGGTCATCAAATCCTCCACCAGGTGCCCTTTGAGTTCCTCAATGAACTTGACACCTTGCTAAACTAATTTTCTGACGATGGGTCACCGCTCGTACTGGGCGACTTCAACATCCCAACATCTGCCTTAGATCAATTTCTTTCTTTCCCCTCCCTTTGACATCACCCTTTCCCGGTCCCCTCCCACTCACAAGGCAGGCAATAGAAATTCTTACCCGTCAATACATAAATCTACCCGCATTTAGCAGGTGTTCATTTTATTCCCTGAACCAGCAGAGTCCTTGCCCATCTTCCGAAAACATCTGAAACCCTATCTCTTCAAAGAGTATCTTAAATAATCCCACAATAATCCCACCCCTCCACTATGTCGCCTCTGGTCCTGGCCTGCTTGCTTATGTCCCCTGGGCCCTTGCCTTCACCGGTCTGGGAATCCAAGATGGCATCCCATTGAAGCTCTATTACTGTATGAAGGCTATATGTATTTCTTCCTTACCTTACTCTCCCATCTTTAATCCACTCAGCAGGTCAATGCTCTCTGGTCTGTCCTCTATTGTCTCCTCTTTCACTAGTAGCAGATCAGGCTTCCCATCCTCCATGTCTACTGACTGTAAGAGGTACAGAGTGAGAGGATGTTGGATCAAGAAATCTGATATGAGCATCTTCTAGTTGGGCAATGAGGGATTGCTAGGAGTACAATTGAAACATGGTAGTTGACTTAAAACTGGAAAAGTGATAGATGATTTGATTACTTGACACTCTTTAATGGTTAGATCATTCAAAAGCATGGTCCCTTATCTGCAGTCTCAGAGTAGAAGTGATGATCAAGGATCAGGTCCCCACCTGTCTACATAGTGTTATTCATTATTATCTAAAAGGCAAATATGATCCTAGATCATCACTTCTACTCTGAGTTGCTTTATGGATATTGGACCTGACTTAATACCATGCAGACAATTTTTTACAGTGGCTCACCTCAGTGAGACTAGTTGTGGTCCTGTGCTAATCAGCTGGTTCCTCTGTGGGTTCAGGAGAAGGTGTGGTCTAGACCCTCCTCACACCCCTCCTCATTCATCATCAGCACCTCTGGACCCTCCTCCTCCTGGAAGAGACAGGTGATACAGATTACACAGACATACACTCCCTCGGCTATGTACACACAGATAATAAACACACTTTCAACATGGAGTGTTTACCCATCCCCACTACGCTTGAGTCCTATACTGTAGTTCCAGAATTACTTCATTGTTGTTAAACCCATCATGGTGGACATGAATATGTTGTTGTGGGTAAAAATTAGTCAGCTATGATAAGTCAAAAGTCATAATCAGACAAATCTGACTAAACTATTTTGAGGTGTACAGTAGGTGTTTGTTAGTGTGTGGGTATGTGTAGGTATATTTAGTAAGTGTATAATGGTTATAACGCACTGTTGGGTGTATGCAGAATAGGGTGAGATGGGATGTATTCTAAAGAGAGTCTCAATGAGTCTTAGAATGAAAAGTCCCATTTTGTGTTTATTAAACATGAACAAGTGTTAAGGTGCCACTCCAGTCTCCTTTACTTAGCAAAAAGGCACATGTTAATAGGTGGTCCAGGACATAGCACAAGTGGGTGGGTTGGGCCTTTCTTCTTTTGTTTACTAGGCCAATGGCATCACAACTTCCCATCAAACCAACTCATTGAATGCCTTACTCCTTGAAGTTTGCAGTTGTGTCAAAAAAAAACTTTTGTTCAAAACATTGTATTGTTCAACATTGTATTTATACTTGCGATATCACTTTACAACAGGAAAAGTTTAATCACGGGAGGAAGTCTTGAAATACACCATATGAAAACCACATACTTCTCAACAAAAAAATCTGCATGAACTCGATAAACTGCATTAATTTTCTCATTAAAAGTGTCTTGGAAAAAAAATTGTTGAATGGAAGTAATGAAACAGGCATTTGTGAACATCTTATATCCGACACAGTACAAACACTATCTATCAGACTTGTTTAGGGTTATACAGTGTATCACACAATGTCTGGATGCAATATTCTACTCAGGATTATTAAACACTGAAATCCGTTACTCTCATTATTCCAAATGTATCTGTGGCTATTTTTGATTGACATCAATGAAAATTCATCTTAGTCTTTCATGCAGGATTTGATCTAAACATCAGAAGCTATCGATTGGAATGGTTACTTTCTGTTATAGAGTGGAATGTTTTTTCTGCTGGTGTATCCTGAGGTAGCTTCTCTCTGAAAACCTCTTCCCGCAGTGTGTACAGGCGAACGGCCTCTCTCCAGTGTGGACCTTCAGGTGCATCTTCAAGTGACCAGCCTGGGCGAAGCGCATGGGACACTGGGTACAGCTGTAGGGTTTTTCCCCTGTGTGGACCCTCTGGTGCCTCTTCAGGTCACCAGCCTGAGCAAAACACATGGGACACTGGGGACAGCTGAAGGGTTTCACTCCTGTGTGAACCATCTGGTGCCTCTTCAGGTTGCCAGCCTGGGCAAAGCGCACGTGACATTGGTTACAGCTGTAGGGTTTCACCCCTGTGTGGACCCTCTGGTGGATCTCCACCTTCTGGGGGCAGCTGAAGCCTTTGTTACAGAACATGCAGAGAAACTGTTTCTCTTTAATACTGCCTGATGTTTCTCCCCCTCCCTGAACCTGGGCTCTAGGCCTGTCTTTTGAGTTCAATACCTGATCGAAAAGGACGCGGCCGTGTGAATCGGAATGCCCCATCGACGTTGACACTGGGTCGTGATCCCTGAGTGCGTGCAAAGGGGAATGGGTCGCAACATTTTGATTTGTCTCTAAGCTTTCCCTGTAATCTAAGAAATCTCTGCCCTGTGAGTGTCTGTCTCCTAGCTGACTATCTTCATTCCATATGGGAGGAGGGTCACCCTCCACTTTCACAGTCACTTCATCTATGAGCAGACCCTCTTCTTTCTTATCTAGGCAACCTTCGGAGTATACACTACTACTGTACCGGTTCCAGCCCCCTCTAGACAGATCAGTGTGTGTCTCTAAACCCAATCGCATGTTGCCAGGGTCCATCTTTGTAGCGTAAGAACAAGACGGATCATTGCCAGTCTCTAACACATCACCTGAGTCCAGATGGGAATTAACAGCCCTCATGTTTGGGTTGCCGTAAAGTAAGTACTCTGAGCCAGGAGCAGGAGGACATCCCAGTGGCCCCAGCCCCAGTCTCTCTGGGTCTGATCTGTGGTCAGATCCTGTGAGTTTAAGGCTTTGTGTTACAGTTAAAGTCTCTGTGTCTGTCTCTGACTTGTGTCTGTCTCTGACCTCCGTGATGCTGCGTTGGGTCCTGGGCTGCACTGTGGCAATGGGGTCCTCTGTGGCTACAGGGTGCACTCCAGCCGTTCCAGTCTGGATGTTTCTACTGTGCCGTGGGTCCTCCTCTCCTTCAGACCTCTCCTGCTTGACCCCAGGACCTGCAGTCTCTGCATCTGTAGACTAACACAAGAAGAGGAGGTTATAACCTAAATTGGATAACAATGTCGTAGGGAAGTCAAACAAGCTCCCCTATGGTAAATGTGCATGTACGCAAGTCAATAGCTGAAGAAAGCCTTGCTGAAATAAACAGGCCATTGATTTACAAAGTAGCATTTTTTATGCAACACTATTACACTAACCTCTATCATGATAACGTGCTGGGTTGAGGTTCCACTCCCCTCATCAGTGATTGGTTGGTCATCTCCCCATGTATTGTGTCCCGCTGGCTTCACAAAGCTCCTGTGGCCTCCAGTGAGATGTCCTTCACCTGAGAGAGTGATTGGGGGAAAGATGGGGTTAAGTCCGGTACTGTCCATGCTCAACTGTATATTGTACCCTATTGACACTGTCTAGAATTGTAAACAATTTAATTGTTAACAATTTAAGGTAACACTTCTTGATATGCTATTTCTCTATGTATTTCTCTATTGTATTATGTTCCATGTACTGTTTTTTTACTGAGTAAATAATAGGAAATGCAGTAAATAGAATATGGTTAGAATATAATATTTTGTCTTTGTGCAAGATAGCTAAGTAATCAGGGGAATTATTGTATACTATCCAAAAACTGACCAAGACCCAATTCTGGGTAACACATCTGAACACGTGCAGAAGAGGGGGGACAGGCACTGAACTATCTATATATGAACGGTGACAGGCCGCGTAGCCTCCGCCTTCTGCAGAACATACCTCTTGCCATTCCTCTGTACCGGTCGAGGATCTTGATACTGGGACGACTGGCTAGGACGCGGTCCCGTGCCATCTTCAGTTCAAGTAGCTGTAGTTTCCTCCGCAATGACCTGTTTTCTTTCTGGCTTTGAGTTATTTCCAAACGAAACACTGCATAGTCGTCGTCTACGAGTTTACAGATCTCTGCCACGGCGGCATTCGCTAACACCTCCATTATGGAGGCAATTTGCGTGTGGAAAACCATACCGTTAGTCATTGTTAGCTAACGTTAGCAGCTAGCTAGCGTTAACTATATATCTATCACAAAGTCCTGTCTCTAACAAGTATTAAAAACTACATATGGTAAGTATGTGATTCTGTGCCGTTAAATTGATCATTTTAAGTGCCATGGTTTTAATAAACGTCTAAATAGCAACGATAAACACGCCAACGTGAAAGTTGTTACTCGTAATTTACTTCCGTTTACACCGAAGAGAAATTATGTTATTGGTAGGCGTCATAGAAGGGTGTGGCTAAATAAAGGGTATGCGCGCTGTAATGTGAATTACGGTACTGCTTATTACGTTCCACGTCAAACCTATTCATGATCACTATCTTTCAAGCAGTCGTCACTAACATCCACAGCCAAAATCATAATATTGTCTAAACCCTGCCTATTTCCACAATGACTCTTCTTAACATTGTATTTTAAAACCAACCTTAACCATAACTTCAATTAAAGACCAAAAAGCACTTTTTTTTAATCATTCATTTTTACGATATAGCCTAAATGACTTTGGCCGTAGAATCTAGTGGAAACCCTTTCATAGGACGAATGAAAATTAAGCCCATTTTAATTCTAAATGATAAACAAGTTAATAAAAAGTCAACATATCAAAAGGATAACATGATTTCTCATTAATTAACAGATTTGACCACCTAATTATAGGATTTAAAGGAACAGGTACCACCTGATTATGCAAAATGTTGTTGGGAGGGACATTATATTTGTTATGACTAGAACAAAGGTAAAACCAAATTCCAAAGCGGGAATATACAGTGCATTTGGAAATTTGAGCCTTATTCTAAAATGTATTAAATTAATTATTTTCCTCAATCTACCCACAATATCCCATAATGACAACGTGAAAACAGGTTTAGACATTTTAGCTAATTTATTACAAATAAAAAACTGATACCTTATGTACATAAGTATTCAGCCCCTTTGCTATGACACTCGAAATTGAGCTCAGGTGCATTCATTTACATTGATCCTCCTTGATATCTTTCTACAACTTGATTGGACTCCACCTGTGGTAAATTCAATTGATTGGACATTATTTGGATAGGCACACATACACCTGTCTATATAAGGTCCCACAGTTGACAATGCATGTCAGAGCAAAAACCAAGCCATGAGGTCGAATTAATTGTCCGAAGAGCTCAGAGAAAGGAATGTATCGAGGCATAGATCTGGGGAAGGGTACCAAAATATTTCTGCAGCATTGAAGATCCCCAATAACACAGTGGCCTCCATTATTTTTAAATGGAAGAAGTTTGGAACCAACAAGACTCTTACTAGAGCCACTCGGCCAAACTAAGCAATCAGGGGAGAAGGGCCTTGGTCAGGGAGGGGACCAAGAACCCGATGATGGTCACTCTGACAGAGCTCCAGAGTTCCTCTGTGGAGATGGGAGAACAACCATCTCTGCAGCACTCTGCCAAACGGAAGCTACTCCTAAGTTAAAGGCACATGACAGCCCGCTTTGAGTTTGCCAAAAGGCACATAAAGATTCTCAGACCATGAGAAAACTCTTTGGCCTGAATGCCAAGCATCACGTCTGGAGGAAATCTGTCACCATCCCTACGGTGAAGCATGGTGGTGGCAGCATTATGCTGCGGGGATGTTTTTCAGAGGCAGGGACTGGGATACTAGTCAGGATGAGGGAAAGATGAAAGGAGAAAAGTACAGAGAGATCCTTGATGAAATCCTGCTCCAGAGCACTCAGGACCTCAGACTGGGGTAAAGGTTAACCATCCAACAGGACAACAACCCTAAGCACACAGCCAAGACAATGAAGGAGTGGCTTCAGGACAAGTCTTTGAATGTCCTTGAGTGGCCCAGCTAGAGCCCAAAATTTAACCCGATCGATCATACATCTCTGGAGAGACCAGAAAATAGCTGTGCAGCGACACCCACCATCCAACCTGACAGAGCTTGTGGGTCTGCAGAGAAGAATGGGAAAAACTCCCCAAATACAGGTGTGCCAAGCTTGTAACGTCATAACCAAGAAGACGCGAGGCTGTAATCACTGCCAAAGGTGATTTCACAAAGTACTGAGTGAAGGGTCTGAATACTTTCCGAATGCACTGTATTTATATAGTGTTAGACTTAAATGACAGTGTGTCGGCTATGCCAGCACACCAAACAACCAATCTGTATAATGGGAGAACGTTAGAGTACACAGATGCTCAACTGAGGACATAGTAATAAAAAATATTAGCCCAGGACACTTCACATAATAACTATAATAGTTCAGCTAAAGAATTGCTACGATTTATCCCCATTGTGGGCACTCCTATGCCTGATGAGGTAACTCAGGAAGGAGAAGCTCTTGGAACATAGTTTGCACTTGAAGGGCCTCTCCTTGGTGTGAATGGTCTGGTGCTGCTTCACATACCTTGCCTCCGCAAAGCTCTTCCCACACGTGGGGCAGGCATACGGCTTTTCAGAATCTGTCCTATTGCTTGGCCTCTTACGTTGTGACCCTATGACACCAGAGGAGGTAGAAGCAGGATCCACCACCGTCAGGTGGTTAGTCTTTGAGCTCCCTCCTTGACCTCTAGCCATTGTTTTGGTGTTGATGGGATTGTGTGCTGTGTTATAGGTTAGGTGCCTCTCGTGGTGAACGCCCACCCTGACCCTGTCAGCATTCGTGGGGTTACCATGAGGCAGCTGAGGAAGGCTAGACCCAGGTCCAGGTTTACTATGAACCCAGTCACCAGGCATTAGATGGGATCCTGAAGGAAAAGAAAGACTTCCTGATAGACTACCACCCAGGGGATCTCCCACCACTCTCTGTGAAGGCTGAAGCCTAAGATGACCTGCTCTGTTCATCATGGATACTGTGGTGTTTGTATCATAGGAACAGGAGGGTCTATCTCTATCAGCCCCAGGTCCTGCTTCATCCCTGCACTGAGACTGTGAAGAGAAGGGTCTGGGCTGCAGACTGGATCCCTGACTGGAGCCTCTGTCTCTCTGATGAGCACCAGGACTGAGGTTGTTCAGTCCACCTGTCCACTGGTTGTGTTCTGTGTAGTGGTGGAATCTCTGTCCCTCGTCGGTTGGTCCTAGTTCCGAATCGGGACGGAATAACAATGGCTCCTGATCCAGGGTTCTGATCCGGGGCCAGGGTTTGTGACCAGCCTCTTCAGAGGTCCACTCTCTCCCGCCAGCAACACCGGATATCAGCAGGTCTTCATGGACTGCAGACTAAACACACATTTTACAAAAGAGCATATAAAAGGTTCATATAAGAAACTCTGTTGTACACACAGTAACATGACATATTATAAAATGTTCACCCACAGTCAAGCCCATCTCTAACACTGTGATTCAAGTACCCAACAATATGGACCATTGGAGTTTTATTTTATTTTTTAAAGCCATGTGTTGATTCAATAATTAAGTATAATGTTTTGGTTCGACTGAAATAAGGGAAACTCAGTCCCTGCAATGATACAAAAAAACAAACAAGCCAGTCAGCAGAGTCAAATTTGTATTTAATTTCAACTAAAATGGTAATACACTTACATAATGTAAAGTACAGTACTTTTTTTATTAAAGAAAACAATAAGTTGGGCTGTGGTGGTCATGACAAAATAAAGTAGGGGAGTGGTGGTCATGACATTTTGTCAGCTGGTTATTGTCATGCAAAACTGTAAGTCTCACGTAATTGACCAGTAATTAACATAAACACGTTGAGCTCCAGGCCTCCATGCATACAAGCTGCTGATGAACTTTGGCACATCTACATTTAACAATATCAAATCAATTGAATATACACCATCACAATAAAGCCAAAATTTATTTTAGGCCAGTCTAAAGATACATGATATGAAGAAAATGTATTTCAGAAGAATAGAATATGAGTTGCCCTACTGTACACTGTCAAAAATACACAATTTTATGGCTATGCGCCATGCTGTAGGCTTGTTCATTTAGCAGACAAGATATCCTTAAGTCCCATGCCATTGTGTTATATTATATGATTTTATAGTAAGAAGATTATAATTGAACTTAAAATAGAAAGGATATTTTTCCCTTTCCAGAGGAGTGCGCATATGTGTCTATGTTGAACGTAAAAGTCATCATTTGAAACATGTCCTATATGCTAGATTTTCAGTAATTTGGCAACTTTAGTTGTGAATGATACAAACCTTAGAATGCCTTAGAAATCAAAAGATATATGGGCTGCATGATGCTACTCTTGGGTATTGACGATTTTGAGAATATCGCAAAAAAAGCTTGTGCTCGGTTCCTTGCCTCAGGCTGGCTGCACATGCTGTTCCCTCCAGCTTTCATCAAGTGACCATTCTTTCACCAGACTATTCTCAATTTAATCTGAACTAATATGTCAAATTAGTTTAGATCTATAATGGCCCATTATCAAATTGGCAGAAACATGGGCAAGAGAAAAAAATACATATCATCTGTATCGAATAGCGAATGGAGGCCACTTTCCCGCCGCTTCGTCCCATATCCGGTAAACTACGGTTATGTCGCGGCGCAACATGTGATAGATATTCCGCCCAAACTCTGTATGCCATGGGCACTCCAACCCTGTTCCTACAGCTACCCAGTGCTTCATTTGGGAAACTAAGTGAAATCTATAAGAGAAAATCGATAGTAACATGTTTTCACATCGAAACTGTATACGGTATTTCATTAAACTGTTGACAGCACCTCTCTCTGCGCGCTGAAGAATGTCATGAAGGAGAGCGGGGAGGAGATGGAAGCACATGGTGGTGAGATATTCTGTAGCTAAATGTAATGTGTCAGCCTATTAATTATGAAAAATATAAAACGTGCCCTATTACTAGGCTATTCAAAATAAAATCAACATTCACTATAATGTAGACTGAATTTGTTTTATTTAGGCTTGGCCAATTTGGTACCAAAGATATCTTATATCTGTTTTTTATAAACTTTTTTTCCATCAGTTTTTATTTATTTATTTTAACTTTATTTAACTAGGCAAGTCAGTTAAGAAACCATTCTCATTTTCAATGATGGCCTAGGAACAGTGGGTTAACTGCCTAGTTCAAGAGCAGAACTACAACTAATCAACCAATCACAGGGAGGTACGTTTTAAAAGCACATACTGTTTTGGTGATAAGTGTTTGTGATTTTCGATGACATTTGCGTTGATGTCAGAGAGGCTAGAAGGACAATAGAGCCCTGAGAATCAGGCCATTAGCGACCTGATGATCATTACTGAGTTGGGTACTACTAACAAATGTCCAGAGTGCTTAAAAGGAGATTACCATGACTGGTCACATAGAATTTTATTGAGGTCATGTCTCATGAATGCTGGATTACCGCAAAAGCCCTAGTAATAAGTATATATATTTTTGACCTTTTCTATAAATCTGGTACCCTCGCTTTGATAAAATGAATGAGAATACTTTGGAAAAGGTTTAACATTACACACAGCTTCATTACTTTGTCAAGGAAACATGAATTAAGGCACTATCAGTTCCTCATTATAAAACAAGCGCATCAAACAGGACAATGTTGTCATTTCTTATCAGCGAAGCATTTTAAAAGACCCCATCACACCAACCATCACCATATCATCTACTCTGCTTCATCATACTAATTTTTTGCTCAGTTCATTTGATCCAGTTCCCTACTACATAAAAAAACATAATTAACTACAAACTAACTAATACTACTCTACACTATACATGGGCCGTGTGCATTTTCTGCTGGTGTAACCTGAGGTAGCTTCTCTCTGAGAACCTCTTCTCGCAGTGCGTACAGGCGAACGGCCTCTCTCCTGTGTGGACATTCAGGTGCCTCTTCAGGCTGGACGTGTGGGAGAAACTGACCCGGCACAGGTGGCAACCGAAAGGTTTCTCCCCTGTGTGGACCCTCTGGTGCCTCTTCAGGCTGGATAAGTGGGAGAAACTGGCCCGACACAGGTTGCAGCAGAAAGGTTTCTCCCCTGTGTGCATCCTCTGGTGGATCTCCACCTGTTGGGGGAAACTGAAGGCTTTCCCACAGAACGAACACGGGAATCGCTTCTCTTTGGCGCCACCACCTTTTCTTATTCCATCTCCACTACTGTCATTTGTCAATGGGCTTGTGTAGCTATTTAGTGTTGAGGCACTGTCATTGTCGGAGGTCTGGTTTAACATTAGAATAGTATGAGGAGGATGAAGGCCAGGGAGTGTCTGTGTTGTTGCAGGGTCCATCTTCCAGTTGATAGATCCTATAGAAGGCAGGCTGAAGGCAGCATCTGTTACGGGGTTAACCTGAGGCCCAATCAGTCTCTCTGAATCACAACTATAGGAGCAGGACGGAGCATCGCTAGCCGAGTCTGTGTCTGTTCTCTCCCGACTCACACCCACACCACCCCGTCCCTGCAGACCAAATCTACGCCTTGCCCTGGTCTCAGCCAGTCTGTTGTCATGGAAACTAAGTTTGGCGGTTGTTTTGTGTTCGACTGTCTGTTTTGGGTTGAGGTTAACAGTGTTGTTCCCCAGCCCGGCATTAAGGATGCTGTCCCATCCACTGACCTCCACTATGTCACCTCTGGCCCTGGCCAGCTCGGTGATGTCGTCTCCTCGACCCTTGGCTGCTCCGATCTGGGAATCCAAGATGGCCGCCCAGTCTCCTTTTTTAACCTCCAGCCAACCACCTGAAGGAAGAGAATAGACTTTTAAAAAACATGGCAGAGAACTCTACATATGGAGTTTTTTAAAATCAATTACCTGGTCAAGTTCATGCTTTGTGTGTTTTTGTATGTAAACATAAGTTGTATTGATTTAATTTTCTGAAAAAATAATTGCCAGGCACATTACTATTTCCATTGAAGATCTATTACTGTATGTAGGCTACTGTATGTGCATTTCTCTCTTACCTTGCTCCCCCATCTTTAGTCCACTCAGCAGGTCAATGCTCTCTGGTCCGTCTTCTATTGTCTCCTCTTTGATCAGCAGCAGATCAGGCTTCCCATCCTCCATGTCTACTGACTGTAAGAGATACAGAGTGAGAGGTTGTTGGATCAAGAAATCTCATATGAGCACCCTGCTATGCAGCATCTTCTGATTGGGCAATGAGAGATTGCTATGAATACTATACAAACATGTTAGTTGATTTTATTACTTGATACTCTTTAATGGTTTGATAATTCAAAGACATGGTCCCACACTTAAGACAAAATGAATCAAGACCAGGACCCGCATCCACGATGTGTCTCAGAGTAGAAGTTCTCCTATTCTAACGGGTAAAAATAAAAGCTATGCTTGAAGCATCTTTAGTCATAAGAGTCCCATCTAGTCTACAGATATTTAGGAGACCTCATGAGCTGTCCTAACTAGTTGAGTTCCCAGCAAGTGTCTTGATAATAGAAAAGGTCAGCGAGTCAGTGGTTCCTGCACCATAGGCAATTACTTTGGAGTTCTTGAAAGAAAGTGCTTATATTTGAATATGATCAACCCATAAATGATGTAGACCTACCTGCACCAGTATCTCTTGCGCTTTTGACAATGATTTCACATTATATGCCTAAATTGTTTTAACCACTACGCTAATAAATAATCCAATTTAAAAAAAAATATATTTCAATAACCGACATTATGTTATTTTAAGTTATCCCTTTGGAGCGCAATATCACCTTGATAGACGTTGACAGTCTATCTTAAAAAAATATACTTAAATTGGGCATGCCTGTAGGTTTGGAAATTGAAAGCATTAGATAATGTTGCATAACATTTTTGAAAGTCTATCATTTTCACATGGTATGGCCTATGTTAACTTTGATTATATTCAATGAAAATTATAGACTGTTCAAACGATTTATGCAACATTATCGGCAAGTTGGTTGATGCCTACTGTGCCAAAGCGATTTAGAGTTGTTAAACGGTAGTGACGAATGTGTTGATATAACTGTAATAGCCCATTAACAAAATTCAGTTTTTAACCACCATCAGAATTGGTTACAAAAAAGGTTATGCATGCAAAAAATATTAGGCAAGAATTAAGAGTAGGCAAAGTAATTGTATTAGGTGAAAATTATATGAAACATTTTACCATTGCAACATTTGATGCTTGTCTGAAGCGTTCTATAGTCAAAAGCAGGCAATACCTCATCGTGATGAGTTATTCCCCATAATTCTAATTCCTATGACCGAAAAGAGCTTCTGGACATCAGAACAGCGATCACTAACCTCGATTTGGATTAATATTTCTACTTCAACGAGTCAGAGGAGCAGGACCTCCTGCTCACCACGGACCAGGCCCTAATAACGAAGACTCGGAAAAGAAAAAGACTGCGCAAGAGAGGCCAACATGCAGGCGCCCTGACAAACTACATAGGCGAATACATAAACCACCTCTAACCCCCCTTCTATTTGCGAATGTACAATCACTGGAAAACAAACTGGGCGAGCTCCATTCGAGACTATCCTATCAACGGCACCTGAAGAACTGTAATAACCTATGGTTCTCGGAGTCTTGGCTGAACATGAACATGGATAATATACATCTGGCAGCAGTAGGACAGAATGGCAGCATCCAGTAAGCTCAAAGGGGAGGTGTATGTCTCTTTGTTAACAACAGCTGGTGTGCGATCTCTAATATTAAGGAAGTCTTGAGGTTCTGCTCTCATCGGTTCGAATACCTCATGATAAACTCTCTTTGTAAATAGTATGGTCTAGAGCTTATCTATATTTTTCATAGCTGTCTATTTACAACCCCAACAAGATGATGGGACTAAGACCACACTCAACAAGCAGTATAGGGCCATAAGCAAACAAGAAAATGGTCATCCAGAGGAGGTGCTCCTAGTGTACAGTGATTTTATTGCAGGAAAACTGAATCCATTTTGCCCAAAAAAAAAAACTCTAGATCACCTTTACTCCACACACAGAGACGCATAGAAAATGCCTTCTATGCTCGCAAGCAACAATGAACCATGCATGAGAGCACCAACTGTTTCGGACCGCTGTATGAAGCTGATGTGAGAGAACCTGTTTAAAGTTCTAACATTCACAAGGCCGCAAGGCCAGACGGATTACCAGACGCGTAATCAGAGCATCCGCTGACCAGCTGGCAAGTGTCTTCACTGACATGTTCAACCTCTACCTGACCCAGTCTGTAATACCTACATGTTTTTATTTTACCTTTATTTAACTAGGCAAGTCAGTTAAGAACAAATTCTTATTTTCTATGACGGCCTAGGAACAGTGGGTTAACTGCCTGTTCAGGGGCAGAACGACAGATTTGAACTTTGTCAGCTCTGGGATTTGAACCTGCAACCTTCCGGTTACTAGTCCAACGCTCTAACCACTAGGTTACCCTGCCGCCCCATGTTTAAAGCAGACCACCATAGTCCCTGTGCACAAGAACGCCTCGGTGTCTAAATTACTATCGCCTCGTAGCACTCACATCTGTAGCCATGAAAAGCTTTTAAAGGCTGGTCATTGCTCACATCAACACCATCACACCAGACACCATGGACCCACTCCAATTCGCATACCGACCCAACAGAGCCACAGATGACACCATCTCTATTGAACTCCACACTGCCCTCTCCCACCTGGAAAAGAGGTGACAATGCTGTTCATTGACTACAACTTAGCGTTCAACCTGCTAGTGCCCTCAAAGCTCAGTCCCCTCCTGTACTCCCTGATCACCACAATTGTGTGGACGCACACGACTCCAACACCATTAAGTTTGCTGACAACACGACGGTGAAGATCAGAGAAGTGGCAGTGTGGTGCTAGGACAACAACCTCTTCCTCAACGTCAGCAAGGCAAAGGAGCTGATCATGGACTACAGGAAATGGAGGGCTGAGCACGCCCCCATTCACATCGACCAGACTGTAGTGGAGTGGATTGAGTGCTACAAGTTCCTCAGTGTCCACATCACTAAGGACCTATCATGGTCCACACACACACCAACACAGTCATGAAGAGGGCATGACAATGCCTCTTTCCCCTCAGGAGGCTGGAAAGATTATATTATCACTTGTGAATGATGCCCAGCATAAGGCAAGAAAAAGATACTTAATTAAAAATCATAATCGCACACCTCATATAGCCTAGTCCATAGGCCTGTTTGAAGGTTTGTATCACAACTAAAAAGTGGTCAAATAGCTTCTTAAAATGAAGCACATTAATCCACTTTACAAGGGGTGTAGAGCCTAAATGGCATATATAAGCAGCGCCTGAGTTTCAAGTTTGGGGAAGAACATTTTCGCCATAAAAATGCACCTTTATAATAACAGTATTCCATGCATAATTGTGTGGTCACTTTTGATAATGGTGTTTTCCCGCTAATGGAACATTCACGCTTATAGCCTAATGCTGTGTGCATATTGCTGCGCTTATAATGTAAAGAAATAGCCTAATATTTTTTCAACATTTTAAGCTAAATGTTCTGATCTGTTGCCACAGCCACATTTTTTTGATGCTAGTGGTTGTATTCATTTGAGATCTATCGAATCCCACAACTGTCCCAGACTATGTTTGGAATATTTATTTCTCGCACAGAATATAATAGGCCAACTTTTGTACTATGGGGGATAATAGATTGACATAGGCTAGTGCTTTTGCTGTACGTTAGGCCTGATCATCTTGTTGGCTGACGAAAAGCAAATGTAGACAGTTCTTCCAATATCTTCAATATGCACCTCGGATTTGGATTAGAACGTGCTCAGTTGCGTCCCGATGTGTCTGTCTTCACTTGTAGCCTGTGAGAAAGACCAGATCACGTGATGGAGAGCCGTGTGAGTGAGAAGTGCTACGGAGCATGCAGCAATCAGGGTGAAGGGCTGCAAAAGGCATGGATTTTTTTTTAGGGTGCACTATGGCCACACAAGGGGGATGCCGCCGGGAAATTCAAGGCATTATCAAGTGCTTCTCAAATTGTGAATGAGAGACTGACGAAGTGTGTACAGCCTGCGCAAAAAAAACTAAGCAGAGTTCATGCCTTTCAAGCGACAAAAGAAAATAATTGAGTCGCATCATGCAGCCTTACAATGTATTACAAATCAAAACATGAAGCCCAACGTTTGTAGAACAACTAAAGATACATTAATAACTCTAAATTAAACATGTAGGAGTACCTATTTTTGGTAACCGCTCAACACAGAATAGCCGCATGTGCACACTCCCTCAAATGGTTTGGAGAAAATATCCTTTCTATTTTATTCAGCTTTGTTCAATTGTATTCTTCATACTATAAAATAATGCCACGGAATTCTAAGCAAATTTTGTCTGCTAAATGAACTAGTGTATCCCACAGCCATTTGGCATAGCCAGATCAGGACATAACATAAGGACAACTCAGAGTATGCTATTCTGTTCTTCTGAAATAGACTACATTTCCTTCATATCATGTTTCTTTAGACCTGTCTAAAATAAATAATGGATTTGTTGTGAAGGTGTAGGCTATATTAAATGGATTTATTAGACTTTTTCAAATGCAGATGTTCCAAAGGTCTGCATCAGTGGCTTTTAGGCAGGAGTATGGAAGCCAGGAGATGCTAAATGTGTTTATGTTAATTAAAGGTCAATTACCGTGAGACAGACAGTTATTTGCTTGTCAATCACTGGCTGACGCAATTTCGTGACCACCACAGCCCTAGTCTGGAACCAACAGGACCCTGAACAGCTTCTATTCCAAAGCCATAAGACTGCTAAATAGTGAGTTAAATAGTCCGGGTAGCTATTTGGTTAACTATCTTCATTGACCTTTTTGCACTAACTTTTTTTGACTCATCACATACGCTGCTGTTTATTATCTGTCCTGTTGACTTTATTCCTAGTTATATGTACATATCTACCTCAATTATCCTAGTACTGGTACCCCATGTATCGTTACTCATTCTGTATTTATTATTATTCTGTTATTACTTTTCTTTCTCACTGCATTGTTGGGAAGGGCCCGTAACAATGTCAATGAGCGTCATCACTATCTTTCCTTTACGGTACCTCAAAATGTCCTGATTACCAGCTGAGAAACTTTTAAGAGTTGATTTTACTCCTGGCTCAGAGTTTGTCTGAGCAGTGTCTTAATATCATCCTAAAACCTACTCTGAGTTCAGATGTCTTAAAACAGGTTATAACCAAATTCCTGTGATTTTTTCTGAGACACTTTGTGGATACGGCCCCAGGGTAGTCTCAGAGTAGAAGTGCTGATCGAGGATCAGGTCCCCATCTGTCTATATTGTCTTATTCATCATGATCTAAAAGGCTAAACTGATCCTAGTTCAGCACTCCTACTCAGAGAGGCTTTGTGGATCCGAGCCCTGACCTAATACCATTCAGACAGTAGTCTACAGTGGGCTCACCTCAGTGAGACTGTGTGTGGTCCTGTGCTGCTCAGCTGGTTCCTCTGTGAGTTCAGGAGGTGGTGTAGTCTGGTTGTCCTCAATGACCATGGTCCCCTCAGGGTTCCTCAGACTCTCCTCCTCCTTCACCAGCAGCACCTCTGGACCCTCCTCCTCCTGGAAGAGACAGGTGATACAGATTACACAGACATACACTCCCTCAGGTACGCACACACAGATACACACTTTCAACATGGAGTGTTTACCCTTCCCTACTACATGAGTCCTGTACTGTAGTTACAGAATGATAAGGGAATTTATATGTTTAAAGATAATGATTAAATAATTCCACCCTGAAACCTAACTATTAGGGATTATAGTTTATGTAGCATGTATAAGGAATAATTAAAGTATTAAACGTAAGTCCAACTAGGTTCAGAAGAGACCTGTAAGGGAGAGAAATGTGTGTTTATATGTGTGTCTAAGAAAATACAGAGAACAATTCAACTGTGTTTGACCCGACCTGGCTAGAACTCTGAGAAACTTATGATAGGACAGGGAGTACTTCTCAAGGTTTCCCTAATCTCGGGGGAATGGAACTGTCGGCTGGGTAGTGATACATAGTGGTGAGAACTCTGGAGAAGGATACAACTCATCTACTGTTCGTGTGTATGCATGTGTGTAGGATATCTACTGTTTGTGTGGAAGTATGTGCGTAAGTAAGGAGCAAGGTATAAAATGGATGTATAATGGACTTCAGAGTGCTCTCGTGAATAAACATTTTGACTATTGTAAACTGGGAACTCTGTTTCATTTGAGTAAATTAATTGAAGTTTATGAACATTGATAACGAAATTCTCATAATACAGAATGACTTCTTTGTTAAACCCATCATGGTGGACATAAATATGACGTTGTGGGTAAAAAAAAAAAAGTCAGCTACGATAAGTCAAAGGTCATCATCAGACAAACCTGACTAAACTATTTTGACATGTACAGTAGGTGTTTGTTAGTGTGGGTATATTTAGTAAGTGTATATTGGTTATAAAGCTCTGTTGGATGTATGCAGAATAGGGTGAGATCAGATGTGATGTATACTAAAGACAGTCTCAATGAAAGTCTTGGAATGAAAAGTCTGAGTTTTAAATACACAATATATAAACCACACATTCGTCTCAACTAAAAACTGCATGAACTTGATAAACTGCATTCATTAACCCATAAAAAATAAGATAGTTGAATAGAAGTAATGATACAGGCATTTGTGAACATCATATAGCCTACACAGTACAAACACAATATGAACATCTTGAAGAACAATCTGACCTTAATAGCCATGTACTCTTATCTCAACCTGGCACAGCCAGAAGAGGACTGGCCACCCCTCAGAGCCTGGTTCCTCTCTAGGTTTCTTCCTAGGTTCCTGCCTTTCTAGGGAGTTTTTCCTAGCCACCGTGCTTCTACATCTGCATTGTTTACTGTTTGGGGTTTTAGGCTGGGTTTCTGTATAGCACTTTATGACATTTGCTGATGTAAAAAGAGCTTTATAAATACATTTGATTTTTATTTGATGCAACATACTTTTTAGTGTTAATATATTTGTATGTAACCTTTATTTAACTAGGCAAGTCAGTTAAGAACAAATTCTTATTTACAATGACGGCCTAACCCGGACGATGCTGGGCCAATTGTGCGCCGCACTATGAGACTCCCAATCACGTCCGGTTGTGATACAGCCTGGAATTGAACCAGGGTCTGTAGTGACGCCTCTAGCACTGAGATGCAGTGCCTTAGACCGATGTGTCTTAAACCACTGCCTTATATATCACACAATGTCTGGATGCAATATTTTGCTCAGGAATATTCAACACTGAAATCTGTTACTCTCATTAATCCAAATGCATCTGTGGTTCTTCTCTTGACAACAATGAAAATTAATATGTATTTAATGATTGGAATGGTTACAAATCGTGTAACATATTGCTTAACATGTCAGCTACAAATTGCAATATAATTTTTAGATGATATTATGTCGATATTTGACTCCAATTACCAATTTATAAAACATAAAAAAATGTTTTATTATTATAACTTTTTTGCTACTGTAGGTAGCGGTAGCTGGCGCTAGTCGGCTGTACCTGCGGAAAAAAAACTTCTGGTATTTTTCATCCTATAGCTTGTTCTCCATCTTCTTTTTAAATAGTGAGCCAACATGTTTTCAGCACATTTATTTCCCAGATTTATAAAAACTTATTTTCGCACCCTCTCTCCTCTCTCTGCAGCAGACATATAATGAGCAATATGTTTGGAACATCAAATTGCAACATCGAATCGGAATACATACACAATTGTGAGAAGTGTAATAAATATTGCATCGGAACCTAACTATTGTGATAATATTTTATCATGAGGTCCCTGGCAAATTCCAGCCTTACTTTCTATGTTATAGAGTGGAATGTTTTTTCTGCTGGCGTATCCTGAGGTAGCTCCTCTCCAAGAAACGCTTCCTGCAGTGCGTACAGGTGATGGGATTTAGCAAGCTACATTATCTTCTGTCGAGGGAGGACCTGGTTTTCAGAGTGTATATTTATTGATTCTGAATACATTTGTTCCTTTTCTATTATCTCTCTTTTCTTTCTCTGCATTGTTGGGAAGGGCCATAAGTTCGCATTTCACTGTCAGTCCACACCTTCGGAAAGTATTCAGACCTCTTGACTTTTTAAAAAACATTTTCTTACATTACAGCCTTATTCTAAAATTGATACAATTATTTTTTCCCCTCAATCTACACACAATAACCCAAAATGACAAAGCACATTTTTTTCTCACATTTATAAAATAAAATATATAATGAAATATCAATTTTAAATAAGTATTCAGACCCTTTACTCAGTACTTTGTTGAAGCACCCGTGGCATTGATTACAGCTTTGAGTCTTCTTGAGTACGACACTACAGGCTTGGCACACCTGTATTTGGGAAGTTTCTCCCATTCTTCTCTGGAGATCCTCTCAAGCTCTGTCAGGTTGGATGGGGAGCGTTGCTGCACAGCTATTTTCAGGTCTCTCCAGAGATGTTCGATCGGGTTCAAATCCGGGCTCTGGCTGGGCCACTCAAGGACATTCAGAGACTTGTCCCAAAGCCACTCCTGCGTTGTCTTGGCTGTGTGCTTAGGGTCGTTGTCCTGTTGGAAGGTGAACCTTCGCCCCAGTCTGAGGTGCTGAGCACTCTGGAACAGGTTTTCACCAAGGATCTTTCTGTACTTTGCTCCCTTGATCCTGACTAGTCTCCCAATCCCTGCCGCTGAAAAACATCCCCACAGCATGATGCTGCCACCACCATGCTTCACCATAGGGATGATGCCAGGTTTCCTCCAGATGTGACGCTTGGCATTCAGGCCAAAGAGTTCAATCTTGATTTCATCAGACGAGAGAATCTTGTTTCTCATGGCCTGAGTGTCCTTTAGGTGCCTTTTGGCAAACTCCAAGTGGGCTGTCATGTGCCTTTTACATATGAGGAGTGGCTTCCGTCTGACCACCACCATAAACACCTGATTGGTGGAGTGCTGCAGAGATGGTTGTCCTTCTGGAAGTTTATCCCATCTCGACAGAGGAACTCTGGAGCTCTGTCAAAGTGACCATTGGGTTCTTGGTCACCTCTCTGACCAAGGCCCTTCTCCGCCGATCGCTCAGTTCGGCCGGGCGGCCAGCTCTAGGAAGAGTCTTGATGGTTCCAAACTTCTTCCATTTAAGAATGATCAGGGCCACTGTGTTCTTGGCCTACGGACAATTCCTTCGACCTCACAGCTTTGTTTTTGCTTTGACTTGCACTGTCAACTGTGGGTCCTTATATAGACGTGTGTGCCTTTCCAAATCATGTCCAATCAATTGAATTTACCACAGGTGGACACCAATCAAGTTGTAGAAATGGCTCAAGGATAATCAATTGAAACAGGAGGCACCTGATCTCAATTTCGAGTCTCATAGCAAAGGGTCTGAATACTTATGTAAATAAGGTATTTCAGTATTAGCAAAAATGTTTTAAAAATATATAAAAACCTGTTTTTGCTTTTTCATTATGGGGTATTGTGTGTAGATTGAAGAAAAACAATTTAATCCATTTTAAAATAAGGCTAACGTAACTAAATGTGGAAAAAGTCAAGGGGTCTGAATATTTTCCGAAGGCACTGCATATGCATGAAACGTACATTATGGGAAACTTGTCTCACATTCAGTCATAGTTAGTAGAATAATGAATGGATTTGCAAAATCTTGGCACTGTCAACTTTTAGAAGGTTAGTAGGAAAATGTATAATTTAAACCACAAATATATTCACATTCACTGAACATTTAGTGTTTAAAACGCAAACATTCATTTCCCAACTGTTTTTTCTATAATCCTAAAGGCTCTTTATCATTTTCCATACTTTATATTGTAATGCATTCAACATTGTGCAGGTCCACCATGGTATTGGGCACCTGCTTATTTGAGGTCTCATCTGGTTTAGAAATCAAACTCTGGTTTTCTTATTGCAAAACACATGTTACAACATGTTACAACTGTTTTTAGAGAAGATTGTACTGCAAGGTATGCTATATGATTTGGCTAATATCATTTTTAGACCTCCATTCATGACACACACATCTTTCTATCTACATGCATTTATTGGGTTTCTATGAAAATTATATGATCAAATGTTTATTTAAGCTTGCAGCTAGTTACTTGAAATGAGACAAAACATGATTTAAAAAATTGAATTCACTGACGAAGAAAGCTAATGAAACACAAATTGACATTTACAGTAGCTGACTAGGCTAGTCAAAATAACATTTGCTAGCTTTCAATAAGTTGGCTAAATTGTAAACGGCGTTATCTCTTCATAAAATGAAGACAATTCCTGTTGCATGCTGCATATTTCCAGTGCACTTAAACAGATATTTATCTTATTTCAGTCTTTGGGAGTTAGCTATATCTGTTCCCCTTCATCAGATAGCAGCATGTGTTTTCACAAGAGGCAGTATTTACATCGTAGATAGAAGCAGTCCATTGGCTGCCTTCATCACAAGGTGTTTGTGCTGGAGTTCTGATTGGTTCAAAGTTAAGCAGTTTAGAAAATTTGCCCAACAGAATTTTGGAATATACTTTTTATGAGAAAACGAGTAAGAATTGAAAGTACCAACACATCTAATAGTGATCATAAGAATATTTTACTGTCATCAGCTCCTCCCTCGACAGGGATCAATCAACTTAACGTTTTTCGGCCCTCCACCTAGTCTCTATCTTGTGTGGACCTTCATGTGCCTCTTCAGATGGTGCTGGTGGGAGAACCTCTTATCACACTGGGGGCAGCTGTAGGGTTTCTCCCCTGTGTGGACCCTTTGGTGCCTCTTCAGGTCACAAGCCTGGGCAAAGCGTTTGTGACACTGTGTACAGCTGAAGGGTTTCTCTCCTGTGTGGACCCTCTGGTGGATCTCCACCTTCTGGGGGCAGCTGAAGCCTTTGTTACAAAACATGCAGAGGAACCGTTTCTCTTTACTATTGCCTGATGCGGCTCCCACTCCCTGGCCTCTAGCCCTGTCGTTTGAGTTCGATACCTGATCGAAAAGGATGTGGCCATGAGAATCGTAAGGCCCAATCGACAAGGACACTGGGTCAAGATCCCTGCGCGAGTGTAAAGGGGAGTGGGTTGCAACATCCGGATTTGTCTCTGAGCTTTCCCTATAATCTAAGAAACCTCTGCTCTGTGAGAGTCCGTATCCTAGGTGACTATCTGCATTCCATGTGGGAGGAACCTCACACTCGACTTTCATTTCATCTACAACCAAACCCTCCCCTTTCTTATCTAGGCACCCTTCAGAGTATACACGACTACTGTACCGGTTCCAGTCCCCTCTAGACAGATCAGTCTGTGTCTCTAAACCCAAGGTCATGTTGCCAGGGTCCATCTCTGTAGTGTAAGAACAAGATGGATCATGTAACGCGTCATCTGAGTCCCGTTGGGACTGAACCGTCCTCGGGCTCTGATTACCGTAAAGTAAATACTCTGAGCCGGGAGCAGGATCAGATGCTGTGTGACAGACCAGTCTCCCTTGGTCTGATCTGTGGTCAGATCCTGTGTCTAGCCTTTGTGTTTCAGTTAAAGTCTCTGTGTCTGTTTCTGTCTTGAGAACGGCGTTCAGCGTTCCACTGACCTCCATGATGTTGCATCGGGTCCTGGGCTGCGCTGGGGCGGTGGTAGGGTCCTCCGTGGCTACAGGGGGTGCTCCAGACGCTCCAGTCTGGATGTCTCTGCTGTGCTGTTGGATTTCCTCTCCTTCAGAACTCTCCTGCTTGACCCCAGGACCTGCAGCCTCTGCATCTGCAGACTGACAAAAGAAAAGAGGAGGTTATTACTGGTACATGAGTTGAATTGTATAACAGCATCTTAGAAAAGTCTTACAAGCTCGCCTATGGCAGATGTACATGTAAGCAAGTGAATAGCTGAGGGGAACCTTTCTGAAATAAACGGGCCAATTTTTTATTTATTTTTTATATAACACTATTACACTCACCTCTATCACGATAACATGCCGGGTTGAAGTTCCACTCCCCTCATCAACAGTGATTGGTTGGCCATCTCCCCATGTATTATGTCTCGCTGGCTTCTCAAAGCTCCTGTTGCCTCCAGTGAGATGTGCTTCACCTGAGAGTGAATGGGGGGGGGGGGGTCAATGCTACTGTCAATGCTCAACGCTATATTGTACACTATTGACAGTTTTGGACACTGTCTAGAATTGGTAAGGATGTAAGGTAACACTTAGCATAACTAGTTGATATACTTTTTATTGATCAATGTATTATGTTCCATGCAACACATTGCGTTCGTTGATTAAATAATAGCTAATGCAGTAAATTAATCTGGCTAGAATATTATTTGTTTCTTTGTTCAAGATAGCTAAGTAATCTGGGGAATTATTGCATACTATCCAAAAACTGACCAAAACCCAATTCCAGTTAACACATGTGCAGAGGGGAACCGGGCGACAGGCACGGAGTTATATATGGATGGCGTTAGGCCGCGCAGCCTCAGCCTTCTGCAAAATGTACCTCTTGTTATTCCTCTGTACCGGTCGAGGATCTTGACACTACTGGGACGACTGGCGACGACGCGCTCCCGTGCTACCTTTAGTTCCAGTAGCTGTAGTTTCCTCCGCAATGCCCTGTTTTCTTTCTGGCTTTGAGTTATTTCCAAACGAAACACTGCATAGTCGTCATCTACGAGTTTACAGATATCTGCTACGGCTGCATTTGCTAGCACCTCCATGATGGAGGCTATTTGAGTGTGAAAAACCATACAGTTAGCCATTGTTAGCAGCTAACTAGCGTTACCTAAAAAAACGTCTATCAACCAAGTCCGGCCTCCAACGCGAATTAAAGACTACATGGGGTAAGTATGTGATGCTGTGCAGTTAAATAAGTCATATGTTGAGTTCCATGTTTCCAACACACGTCTAAATATCAACAATAAAAACGCTAATGTGGAAATTCTTCTTGGTCACTGATCACTTCCGTTTACACTGAAGAGAAACGATGTTATTGGGTGGCGTCATAGCTCAAAGGGTGTGGCTAAATGAGAAGGATATGCGCGCTGTTGTTTGAATTACGGTACTGTTTATTGTGTTACACATCAAATCTCCTTCTTTAAGGTTTTATGGCAAACTACACCTATTGGTATTGAAACAAAATATTCCATTGCCGGAAGGGGGGTTAAACCGAGATCATACAAAATACATAAAAATATCATTCCACTCCTTCAGTCACAGTTTAAAACCCATCCCTAAACAGGCTCAGGTGCCTGTGAGGATAGAGCATTAAATCGACAGGATTACTTGTAACGCCTCTGCTGTCAAATTCCTGAGTCCCAAAAAACATGTTGAAGCAGTGAAGAGGGTGGTAAGAGAAAGGTCGGTACAGGGTGAGGGATCCTGAGAGGATTTCTGTGAGTAGGCAGAAGCTAATAGAGAGTGATGGAAAGAATGTGCTTCAGTAAGGTAGGTTTCTTGGCATTCATAGCTATGGTTGTCAATTGTACTGCAGAAATGGATCGAAAATAGAGGTTGTGGTGGCAGCGGCAGAGAAATACTTGGGATTGCTGAGGTTTTACTGCAGAACAGTTGCAGGGGGTGTTGTGGTAGTGTTCTGTCCTTCCAGACCGTTAGATGTAGCTTGATAGTTACAACAAGTCGATCTGTTGCTAGCTAGCAGGAACAGATTGCTAAAACGCTATCTGTACTTTACTATTTATATTTTTTACAACTTTTACTTTACTACATTCCTAAAGAAAATTAGATACCTTTTACTCCATACATTTTCCCTGACACCCAAAATGTACTCTTTACATTTAGAATGCTTAGCAGGACATGAAAATGATCAAATTCTCACACTTATCAACATCCCTGATCATTCCTACTGCCTCTGATCTGATCACTCACTAAACACATGCTTTGTTTGTAGATCATGTCTGAGTGGTGCCCCTGGCTATCTGTAAATTAAAATAATGCAGTCTGGTTTGCTTAATATAAGGAATTTGAAATTATTTATACATTTACTTTTGATACTTAAGTATATTTTAGCAATTACATTTTACTTTTGATACTTAAGTATATTTCAAACCAAATACTTTTAGACTTACTCAAGTAGTACTTTACTGGGTGACTTTCACTTCTACTTGAGTAATTTTCTATAAAGGTATCTTTACTTTTACTGAAGTATGACAATTGGGTACTTTTTCCAACACTGCTATTCACTGACAGAGATCGCTAGCTAATGAAACACAAATTGACATTTACAGTAGCTGGCTTGACTAATCAAACATTGGCTAGCATTCAATAAATTGGCTAAATGGTAAATGGAGTTACGTCTTCATACGATCAAAACAATTCATGCTGCATATTTCAAGTGCACTCAAAAACAGATATTTATCTTATTTCAGTCTTTGGGAGCAAGCTATAGATGTTCTTCTTCAGACAGCAGCTCACGTCTGACAGGTGACAAACTTGTTTTATATTACTATTTTAACATGGAGTGTGGACAATTCTATTGTCTCTGTCAGGAGCCCAGGCTTTTGCAAAAGACGGTAGAGTTCTCATCTCTGGACAACACAAGCTTTAGAATGCATTCTGCTAAGGTCCTTGTCTCTCTGTACATCGGTCAGCTACATTGGTGACCAGGGTGGGATCCTTTCAATATGCCTATAGGGACTGGACACACACATGCGCCTAGAGAGAAGGGGTAATACTGAAGAATGCGTCTGACAGTTCTACAGTCTCCATCAGAGACCCAGGCTTTTGGCATAGATGCTAAAGCTCTCATTTCTGGACTGCAACATTGTAAGATTATGCCCTCCAAGGCACTTGATATACATTGATTGGTAGGTTACACTATATTTACATACTCCAAATACTGCTTGAGATACCTTTGCTATTTGTCTCCGTACTCAATAATCAAAGAATCACATTTATTTATAAAGCCCTTTTTACATCAGCAGATGTCACAAAGTGCTTATACAGAAACCCAGCCTAAAACTCCAAACAGCAAGCAATGCAGATGTAGAAGCACAGTGGCTAGGAAAAACTCCCTAGAAAGGCAGGAACCTAGGAAGAAACCTAGAGAGGAACCAGGCTCTGAGGGGTGGCCAGTCCTCTTCTGGCTGTGCCCAGGTGGAGATAAAAGTACATGGCCATTAAGGCCAGATTGTTCTTCAAGATGAATACAAATAAATGGTGAAACACTTTATGATGGTGTTGTTTGTTCAAATGTATACGCATGAAGCGTACATTATGAAAAACATGTTTCACACTCAGTCATAGTTAGTAGAATAATGAATGGATTGGCAAGATTTTGGCACTGTCAACTTTTAGAAGGTTAGTAGGAAAGTTAATAATGTGAACTACCTAATTATACTCACATTCACTGACATTTTGTATTTGAAAGTCAAACAAAACATAGAAACATTCATTTCCCAACTGCTTTTTGTATAATCCTAAAGGCTCTTTATCATTTTCCATACCTTATATTCCAATGCATCCAACATTGTGCAGGCCCACCATGGTATTGGGCACCTGCTATTTGAGAACTCATCTGGTTTAGAAATCAAACTCTGGTTTTCTTATTGAAGAGCACATTGTCCAACTGTTTTTTAGAGAAGATTGTATTGCAAGGTATGCTATATGTGTTGGCTATACCATATGTATGGGCTAATATGCATATGCTGCTGTCGTTTTTAAACCCTCCATTCTAGCATACATGACACACACACACCTTTCTATCTACATTTATTTGGGATTCTATGCTAATTTTATGATTTACTGTTCATTTAAGCCTGTAGCTAGTTACTTGAAATGAAACATTATCATGCCAAAACATAATTCAAAAATGTAATTCACTGACAGAGATCACTAGCTACTATAATGAAACACAAATTTACATTTACAGTAGCTGGCTAAGCTAGTCAAACATTGGCTAGCTTTCAATAAATTGGCTAAATGGTCAACGGAATTTAACTCTTCATACGGTCAAAACAATTCACGTTGCATGCGGCATATTTCGAGTGCACTTGAAAACAGATATTTATCTTATTTCAGTTTTCGGAAGTTAGCGAAAATCTGTTCCTCTTCATCAGACAGTGGCTCGAGTTTTCACAAGGCCGTGTTCACGTCGTAGATAGAAGCAGGCAATTGGCTGCCTTCTTCACGGGTGGTATGTACTGCAAATTAGTTTGAGCATGCAGTGTTGAAATATACTTTTTATGAGAAAATGTGTAAAAATAGCCAACGAATTTTATTAGCATCATAAGAATGTTTTAATGACAACTACAAAAAAAATCGCTCCTATTTTTGGCTTCGGCCCACCACGTATAAACCATGCTTGAAACACGGGTTGTAAAACTACATTTGTAAAACGATGCCAGATAAGCAAACGTGATAGTAATGTGAAAGCCCCCTATTTATTTATTTTAAACAAAGACCAGAACTACTTTCAAAATTGTTTTCCCGTGATTGCATTAAGAACTGCTGTGAACTGTGCATTGACTGTCAGAATACATGTTTCCCTCTCGCAACTTGAGTACGCTTCGAGAGGAATATTTGTATCTGCATAGAACACACAACAAGCCGACCAGGTAAATAGGTAAACTATTCTACTATGAGGTTGTTTGACGGGATTTCTTACAATGCCTCGGCTGTAAACTCCATGAGTCCCCAAAAAGCGTTCTGCTGCACTCTGATTTCTTCGTTCGTGCTGTGCAGTTTATGACCATTACAAAAAATTCTGCAAAGTCCACCTGTTACATTACAGCCTTATTCTAAAATCTATTAAATGGTTGTCTTCCCTCATTAATTTACACACAATACCCAATAATGACAAAGCAAAAAAAGGTTTTTAGACATTTTTGCAAATTTATAGAAACTGAACTGAAATACCAAATTTACATAAGTATTCAGAACCTTTACACAGGACTTTGTTGTAGCACCTTTGGCAGCGATTACAGCCTTGAGTCTTCTTGGGTATGACGCTACAAGCTTGGCACACCTGTATTTGGGGAGTTTCCCCCATTCCTCTCTGATCCTCTTAAGCTCGGTCAGGTTGGATGGAGAGTGTTGCTGCACAGCTATTTTCAGATCTCTCCAGAGATGTTCAATCGGGTTCAAGTCCGGGGTCTGGCTGGGCCACTCAAGGACATTCAGAGACTTGTCCCGAAGCCACTCCTACATTGTCTTGGATGTGTGCTTAGGGTTGTTGTCCTGTTGGAAGGTGAACCTTCGCCCCAGTCTGAGGTCCTGAGCACTCTGAAGTAGATCTCTCTGTACTTTGCTCCGTTCATCTTTCCCTCGATCCTGACTAGTCTTCCAGTCCCTGCAGCTGAGAAACATCCCCACAGCATGATGCTGCCACCACCATGACTCACCATAGAGATGGTGCCAGGTTTCCTCCAGATGTGGCACTTGGCATTCAGGCCAAAGATTTCAATCTTGGTTTCATGAGATGAGAGAATCTTGTTTCTCATGGTCTTAGAGTCTTTAGGTGCCTTTTGGCAAACTCCAATTGGGCTGTCATGTGCCTTTTACTGAGGAGTGGCTTCTGTCTGGCCACTCTACCATAAAGGCCTGATTGGTGAAGTGCTGCAGAGATGGTTGTCCTTCTGAGAGTTTCTCCCATCTTCACAGAGGAACTCTGTCAGATTGACCAGCTGGTTCTTGGTCATCTCCCTGACCAAGGCCCTTTGCCACTGGGTGGCCAGCTCTAGGAAGAGTCTTGGTGGTTCCTAACTTCTTCCATTTAAGAATGATGGAGGCCATTGTGTTCTTGGGGACCTTCAATGCAGCATACATTTTTGGGTACCCTTCCCCAGATCTGAACCTCGACGCAATCCTGTCTCGGAGCTCTAAGGACAATTCCTTCGACCTCATGGCTTGTTTTTTTATGTGAGACTTTAACCCTTGTGTAGTCTTATTAACATTCTGTATACTCCCCTTGTCCTAAGGGTAAAAAATGACCCGCCTTCACTAAACCCCTAAAATAAAGCTGCTTAATTGAATTTTAAACCCCAAATCTATTTTACATGAATAAACAACGTGTCATTCATCAAACTTTATGAATATCTGGGGTTTCCTTCTTCACAATGCAGAAAGACTGCATTTAATCAGTGGACACCACTCATTTTTATTACAACCCACCTGTCATAATTGTTTTCTTTACTAAAGTAAAGGTTTATTATTATTATTGCTAAAGTTACTTCATTTTCTAGCAAGAGATAGCACTTGTATAGCCTAAGAAAGGTGCAGAAAGTAGTTTTGAATGCATTTTATTGAAGGGAACAATAAGTCTTGAACTTTTTTGGCAACATAGTGATATATTCTTAAATACTGTACAATGAGGAATTCAACTACACAATATTAGTCTTCTCCCATTTTTTGAACCATTGCCCCTACCCACAAGGTGTATAAACAACAAGAATAAATACAAATAAAATAAGAGAATAGATACAAAACAAAAATGTGAAGAACATAAATCAATCAACTCTAATTATCACATGTAGGACAGTATGCAAGTGTGTGTGCATGGACTTTGCAGATGTATTTCTCACATGTGCAGCACATAGTATTTGTTTTACAGTCCTTCTTTGGGTGGCAGAATTGGCATCTCCTCCTCTTGCCTGCCCCAGCTGCAGCCTCAGGTGGATCAGGACAAGATTCAGCCCCCTCAACAGCTTTCACAAGCGCTGCAGAGGCTGGTGTGGGGGGAGGCGCTCCCTTCTTTGAATGTGTGGGGTTACAAGTGCCCTGCCCAGCTGCTCCAGGAACACCCTCCTCTTGTTCCGCTTATCAAGCATCCAGGTAGGGTTGATCTTGTTCCATATCACGAAGGCATTGTATGTGGACACATCAATGATGTTATGGAAGATGACTGGGGGCAGCAGGCAGTCATCCTCATGCAGCTGTAAGTTCCAATCACTTTGTCCAGGTTGTCCATGCCTCCTTTGATGTGGTTGTAGTCCAGGATGACGGCTGGCTTCCTGTCCTCACGATCACTGATCTCAGCCGTTTTGTGCAGTGTGCTCAGGAGGACCACATTCTTGTTCCTCTTTGGGAGGTAGGAAACTAGAGTGGTGGTGGGGGTGAAGGCAAACTTTGTTGAGAAGGCCTCTCTCCCCCTTGTGAGGATTTCAGGGAAGAGCTTGTTCTTGTTCTTTCTAGCTGTGCCAACCATGGTGATCTTCCTCTTCAGGAGCTGCTGGCTGAGTTCAATCAGTAACACACAATCTCAATTTCTCGTGTGTGTGTCTGTGTCTTTGTGTTTTTTGTGGTGTGTAAATTATTTTATAACTGTCGAGTCAAAAATGACTCTAAGATAATCTTTGTACCCTGGTGGTGTACAGCTTTCATGGAAATATGAACAAAGGCGATGTTTCACTTTTTCTAATGTTGGGGTCACTCTTGGAAAAGTCATAAAATGTCAAGTTGAAAAAAATATAATTTAGGGGGTTTTCTCTGCTGTTAAACATAGTGTCATTTTTTACCCTTAAGACAACACAGGGGTTAAATAAACAGGTGTATGCTTTTCCAAATCATGTCCAATCAATTGAATTTACCATAAGTGGACTCCAATCAAGTTGTAGAAACATCAAGGGAATTATCAATGGAAACAGGATGCACCTGAGTTCAATTTCAAATCTCATAGCAAGGGTCTGAATACTGATGTAAAGAAAGTAATTCTGTTATTTTATTTATACATTTGCTAACATTTCTAAAAACCTGTTTTTGCATTGTCATGATGGGGTATTGTGTGTAGATTGCAGAGAACAATTGTGTATTTAATCAACTTTAGAATAAGGCTGTAACATAATAAAATGTGGAAAAAGTCAAGGGGTCTGAATACTATCTAAAGGCACTGTATATCAGGATCCCTTGATTGCCCAGAATCTCCACTTGCTCCCTCCACTTTTCTCACTGCCTCCAAACAGAATGGGCTGCAATGGAGAGGCTCAAAAGCACCATGTTCCTTGGAGTGCACATCACTGAGGAGCTGAAATGGTCCCTCCACACTGACAGCGTGGTGGAGGCACAACAGTGCCTCCTCAACCTCTGGAGGCTGAAGAAATTTGTCTTGGCCCCTTAGACCCTTACGAACTTCTACAGGTCGAGAGCATTCTGTCAGGTCGTATCTCCGCTTAGGATTTTGCCTGTGTTTAGCTCCATTCAGTTTCTTTTTTTATCCTGAAAACCCACCGACTCCTTAACGATTACAAGCATACACATAACATGATGCAGCCACCACTATGCTTGAAAATATGGAGAGTGGTACTTAGTAATATGTTTGAGGCAATTCCAATACAACACAATACTTTATTCAGGACAAAAAGTGAATTGCTTTGCCACATTTTTTTGTAATATTACTTTATTGTGTTGTTGCAAACAGGAAGCATGTTTAGGCTTATTTCACTGGGGCCAAGCTTCCTGCCATCCAGGATCTCGAAACCAGGCGGTGTCAGAGGAAGGCCCTAAAAATTGTCAGACTCCAGCCAGCCAAGTTCTTTCTGCTACCGCACGGCAAGTGGTACAGGAGTGCCAAGTCTAGGTACAAAAGGCACCCTAACAGCTTCTACCCCCAAGCCATAAGAGTGCTGAACAGTTAATCAAATGGCAACCCAGACTATTTGCATTGCCCCCTTTTTTTACGCTGCTGCTACTCGCTGTGTATTATCTATGCATAGTCGGTACTGGTACCCCCTGTATATAGCCTTATTGTTATTTTGTTACTTAAAAAAAAACGTTTTTGTTGTTGTTACTCTATCTTTAGAAAGAACCGTGTTTAAGCAAGAATAGAGTAGAAAATCATGGAATTACTTTATTCCATCAACATCAGTAAGGTAAATATTCAACTATACTTGTTCTAGCCTAGGTTTACTGTCTCTCTTAAACAGGTATTTACACAAGCCTGTTTCAAATGACAATTTAACAAAGGGTTAAAAGGATGTACACTCCAGTTTGTAGAGAACAGTCAGTCTGTAATATCAAGTACAGGGTTACATTCGTTCATGTTTAATATTTCACCCGTCATCACAAGACCTGGAGAATTCAGGCCATTTACAGCAAACAGCTTGAGGTCAAGGACTGTTTGTAAAGATCCCATACCACAGATGATAGATAGGCTTGTGAGCTCTGGGGGTTTTCATAACAGAAACAGTTACAGTAAGAGGGACTTGACTTGAGAATGTTTTGGTTGTTGTTGCATTGATGAACACAGTGACATGAAGCAGCGCCTCTTCAACCTCAGGAGGCTGAAGAAATTCGGCTTGCCACCAAAAACACTCAAACCTTTACAGATGCACAATCGAGAGCATCCTGTCAAATTAAATCAAATCAAATTAATTTATATAGCCCTTCGTACATCAACTGTACAGAAACCCAGCCTAAAACCCCAAACAGCAAGCAATGCAGGTGTAGAAGCACAGTGGCTAGGAAAAACTCCATAGAAAGGCCAAAATCTAGGAAGAAACCTAGAGAGGAACAAGGCTTTGTGGGGTGGCCAGTCCTCTTCTGGCTGTGCCGGGTGGAGATTATAACAGAACATGGCCAAGATGTTCAAATGTTCATAAATGACCAGCATGGTAAAATAATAATAATCACAGGCAGAACAGTTGAAACTGGAGCAGCAGCACGGCCAGGTGGACTGTCGGGCTGTATCACCGCCTGGAACGGCCACTGCTCCGCCCATAACCGTAAGATTCTCCAGAGGGTAGTGAGGTCTGCACAACGCATCACCGGGTGCAAACTACCTGCCCTCCAGGACACATACACCACCCGAAGTCACAGGAAGGCCAAAAAGATCATCAAGGACAACAACCACCCGAGCCACTGCCTGTTCACCCCGCTATCATCCAGAAGGCGAGGTCAGTACAGGTGCATCAAAGCGGGGACCCAGAGACGGAAAAACAGCTTCTATCTCAAGGCCATCCGACTGTTAAACAGCCATCACTAACATTGAGTGGCTGCTGCCAACATACTGACTCAACTCCAGCCACTTTAATAATGGAAAAATTGATGTAATAAATTTATCACTAGCCACTTTATATAATGCTTACATACCCTACATTACTCATCTCATATGTATATACTGTACTCTATACCATCTACTGCATCTTGCCTATGCCATCACTCATTCATATATTTTTATGTACATATTCGTATTCATTCCTTTACACCTGTGTGTATAAGGTAGTTGTTGCGAAATTGTTAGGTTACATTACTTGTTAGATATTACTGCATGGTCGGAACTAGAAGCACAAGCAATTTGCTACACTCGCATTAACATCTGCTAACCATGTGTATGTGACAAGTACATTTGATTTGATGTACATCAGTATAAATATAGCCAACAGTGACTGACTTGTGTGACTGAGTAAGTAAATTATTGAGTGGCAATGTTTGCTACAGCCATGGGGGATTCATAACAATAATACACATAACAGATATGGGAGATGACAGTTGATAGAGGGGAGGATGACAAAATAGCTGATTAAAGACAACCCCCAACTACTACCCAGTGCCATGGGAGGGCTATAGGGGAAAGGGACACAGCAGGGGTTGTTTTTGGACCTCTTCCCCAATGAAAGCATGACATCAGGGTCATGTCATCTCAGCAGACCTGATTTGTTATAAAAAAAAGTATATTTTATGAATAGAACATTAGAAAAAACAAAATCCGAGGGGAAATATTGTGTTACTCTTCAATAACGTGACAGTGTTTTGGCTATGCTAGCACACACAAAATATGCTACCTTTATTTAATTAGGCAATGCAGTTAAGAACAAATTCTTATTTACATTGACGGCCTACCCTGGCCAAACCTGGACCAATTATGCGCCGCCCTATGGGACTCCCAATCACGGCCGGATGTGATACAGCCTGGATGCAAACCAGGGACTGTAGTGATGCCTCTTGCACTGCCTTAGATCGCTGCGCCACTCAGGAGCCCTGTCTGTATCATGTGAGAATGTGCGCTTATCCAGATAGTCAACTGAGGGACTTCATCAAAATAAAAAAATAGTTCCCAGACATCCCTCGTGAACATCTCAAGCTACGATTTCTCCCTGTTGTGGACATTCCTATGTCTGATAAGGCTACTCAGGAAGGAGAAGCTCTTGTAACATAGTTTGCACTTGAAGTTGTCCTTGGTGTGAACGGTCTGGTGCTGCTTCACATATTTCGCTTTAGCGAAGCGCTTCCCACACGTAGCGCAGGCGTACGGCTTGTCGGCGTCCGTTCCAATGCTCGCGCTCCCACGTTTTGACCCAATGACACCAGAGAGCCCTCCATGACATAGAGCCATTGTTTGGGTGTTGTTGGGATTGTGTGCTGTGTTATAGGCTAGGTACCTCTTGTGGTGACTGCCCATCCTCACCCTGTCTGTATTCGTGGGGTAACCATGAAGCAGCTGAGGAAGGCTAGACCCAGGTCCAGGGGGATCTCCCACCACTCTCTGTGAAGGCTGAAGCCCAGGCTGACCTGCTCTGTTCATCATGGATATTGTGGTGTGTGTATCATAGGAACAGGAGGGTCTATCAGCCCCAGGCCCTGCTTTATCCCTGAACTGAGACTGTGAAGAGAAGGGTCTGGACTGCAGACTGGATCCCTGACTGGAGCCTCTGTCTCTCTGATGACCACCAGGACTGAGGTTGTTCAGTCCACTTGTCCACTGGTTGTGTTCTGTGTTGTGGTGGAGTCTCTGTCCCTCTGGGTTCGGTCCTAGTTGCGACTCGGGAAGGAAGAGCGACGGCACCTGATCCAGGGTTCTGATCCGGGGCCAGGGTTTGTGACCATCTGCCTCAAGGGTCTGGTCTCTTCCGCCAGTAACACCAATTATCAGCAGGTCCTCATGGACTGCAGACTGTAAAACACATTTTACAGAAGATAATGTAAAGGTTTATGTAAGAAACTCTTTGCTGTAAAAACAGAAACATGACATTATAAAATGTTAGCCACAGTCAAGCTCATCTCTAACATTGTGATTCAAGTACCAAAAAATATGGAGCCATTGGAGTTTATTATAAACAAAAAATAAAAATGTCCATATGTGTTGATTCATGTAGTATAATGTTTTGGTTCAACTGAGAGAAGGGAAACTCAGTCCCTGCAATGATACAAAAATAACCAAGTCAATCAGCACAGAGTCAATTTTGTATTTAATTTGAACAAAATGGTCATACACTCACATAATGTGAAACACAGTACTTTTATTGCACAAAACGATAAGTGACGAGAAGAATAACTTTTCTCAATATGGTAACTAGAATACTTTGGGAAAGGTTCAACCTAACATTACACACATCTTCACTACTTCCTTTCAAGTAAACATGAATTAAGGCACTATAATTTCCTCATTATAAAACACCAGATCAAACAACATGATAAGGTTGTCACTCTTCATCAGTGAAGCATTTTTACAGACACCATCACACCAAACATCACCATATCGTCTACTCTGCCTCATCATACTCATTATTTCCTCAGTTAATCTCATCCAGTTCCAAACTATACATACAAACAACATAATTAACTTCATGACATATCACTATACTCGGGCCGTGTGCATTTTCTGCTGGTGTATCCTGAGGTAGCTCCTTTCTGAGAACCTCTTCCCGCAGTGCATACAGGCAAATGGTCTCTCTCCTGTGTGGACCTTCAGGTGCATCTTCAGCTGGTGCTGGCGGGAGAACCTCTTCTCACACTGGGTACAGCTGTAGGGTTTCTCCCCTGTATGGACCCTCTGGTGCCTATTCAGGCTGGACGATTGAGAAAAACTGGCCCGGCACAGATGGCAGCCAAATGGTTTCTCCCCTGTGTGCATCCTCTGGTGGATCTCCACCTGTTTGGGGAAACTGAAGGCTTTCCCACAGAACGAACACAGGAAGCGCTTCTCTTTGGCGCTGCCACCTTTACTCATTCCATCTCTACTACTGTCATTTGTCAATGGGCTTGTGTAGCCATTTAGTGTTGAGGCACTGGCATTGTCTGAGGTCTGGTTTAACATTAGGAGAGTGTGAGGAGGATGAAGGCCAGGGAGTGTCTGTGTTGTTACAGGGTCCATGTTCCAGTTGATAGATCCCATAGAAGGCAGGCTGAAGGCAGCACTTGTTAGGGAGTTAACCTGAGGCGCCATCAGTCTCTCTGAATCACAACTATAGGAGCAGGAAGGAGCATCGCTAGCCAAGTCTGTGTCTTTTCTCATCCGGACACCTCCCTGTCCCTGCAGACCAAATCTACGCCTCATCCTGGTTTTGTCCATTCTGTTGTCATGAAGACTAAGTTCGGTTGTGGTTTTGTGTTTGACTGTCTGTTTCTGGTTGCGGTTAACAGTGTTGTTCCCCAGCCCAGAGTTGAGGTCGCTGTCCCATCCACTGACCTCCACTATCTCGGCTCTGGTCCTGGCCTGCTCAGTCATGTTGTCCCCTGGGCCCTTGGTTGAAGCAGTCTGGGTCTGGGAATCCAAGATGGCCGCCCAGTCTCCTCTGTTATCCTCCAACCAATCACCTTCAGGAAAAGGTTACAAAATAGACTTTACAAACATGGCAGAGAACTCAACATATGGAGTTTTTTGATTCAATTAAATCATTATACATTGTTCGTTGTAATCGTACACTGAGTATACAAAACATTAAGAACACCTGCTCTTTTCATGAAAGATTGGCCAGGAGAATCCAGGTGAAAGCTATGATTCCTTATTGACGTCACTTGTTAAATCCACTTCAATCATTGTAACTGAAGGGGAGGAGACAGGTTAAATAAGGATTTTAAACCTTGAGACATGACTTGTGTGCCATTCAGAGGGTGAATGGACAAGACAAAAAAATTGAAGGAGGTATGGTAGTAGGTGCCAAGCGCACCGGTTTGTGTCAAGAACTGCAACGCTACTGTTTTTTTCCAACTCTCAACAGTTTCCCGTCTATATCAACAAAGGTCCACCACCCAAAAGACATCCAGCCAACTTAACACAAGTATGGGAAGCATTGGAGTCAACATGGGCCAGCATCCCTGTGGAATGATTTCGACACCTTGTGGAGTCCATACCCTGACGAATTGAGGCAGTTCTGAGGGCAAAAGTGTGTGGGGGGGGTGAAACTCAATATTAGGAAGGTGTTCCTAATGTTTGGTATACTCAGTTTTATTGATTTAATTTTATGTAGATGCATCACTATTCCTATTGAAGTATATGTATTATGTTCTGTATATGTATGTCTCTCTTACCTTGCTCCCCCATCTTTAGTCCACTCAGCAGATCAATGCTCTCTGGTCCGTCTTCTATGGTCTCCTCTTTGACCAGCAGCAGATCAGGCTTCCCATCCTCCATGTCTACTGACTGTAAGAGATACAGAGTGAGATGATGTTGGATCAAGAAATCTGATATGAGCACCCTGCTATGGATCATCTTCTAATTGGGCAATGAGGAATTGCTATGAGTACGGTGTTTCCCCCGACACATTGGTGCGGCTGGCTTCCGGGTTGGATGCGCGCTGTGTTAAGAAGCAGTGCAGCTTGGTTGGGTTGTGTATCGGAGGATGCATGTCTTTCAACCTTCATCTCTCCCGAGCCCGTACGGGAGTTGTAGCGATGAGACAAGATAGTAGCTACTAAAACAATTGGATACCATGAAATTGGGGAGAAAAAGGGGTAAAATAAGAAACCCCCCAAAAAAACAACAACCTTCAAACAAAAATAAAATTACAGTTGACTTTTTGCTCTACAAATAAAAAGGTACAAAATCATGTTGACAATAGAGAAGGGTTAAATCGTCATTTGTACTTTTTTGTTGGGCTTAATTTCCTTTGTCAACCAAATAACTGTCTCACGGTAATTGACAGTTAATTCACAAACATATTTAGTATCTCCTGGCTTCCACACATAGCCTACAAGCCACTGATGCAGACCTTTTGAACATCTACATTTAAAAATGTTGAATAACTCCATTTAATATAGCCTACACTTTCACAATAAATCCATTATTTACTTTAGACAGGTCTAAAGAAGCATGATATAAAGAAAATGTAGTCTATTTCAGAAGAACAGAATAGCATACTTTGAGGTGTCCTTATGTTACGTCCTGATCTGGCTACAGTATGCCAAATCGCTGTGGGCTACACTAGTTCATTTAGCAGACAAGATTTTCTTAGAATTCCGTGGCATTATTTTATAGTATGAAGAATACAACTAAACAAAGAAGAATAAAATAGAAAGGATATTTTATCCAAACGATTTTAGGGAGTGCGACATGCGGCTATTCTGTGTTGAGAGGTTAACAAAGAAATAGGTAGTCCTATATGCTTAATTTAATGTTATTAATTAACACAATTTTAGTTGTTCTACAAACGTTGGGCTACATGTATAGATGTGTAATACATTGTAAAGCTACATGATGTGACTAATGATCATTTGAAAAAAGTAGCTTGAAAGGCATGAGCTCTGCTTAGTTTTTTTGCGCTGGCTGTACACACTACAACAGTCACTCATTCATAATTTGACAAGCACTTGATAATGCCTGGAATTTCACTGCGGCATCCCCTTTGTGTGGCCAGTGGCCGTTGTGCGCATCTCCCTGAGTGCTGCGAGCTCCATCACGTGATCAGATCTTTCTCACAGCCTACAAGTGAAGACAGACTCATCAGGGATGCAACTGCGCGTGTCCTTATCCAATATCATACACTACCGCTGAGGAACAATGGGAAAGTAATTTTGCTTTGAAAGGTGATACATTTGTAAACTCCCTTTTGAGAAAATGGCCTTTGAATGTTTTGGTACTACTATTGGAGAGCCCTTCTTTGTCTACACCCATTCAACATCTTTCACACCCTCTTAAGCTTTAAGGGTTGATCTGAGCATTCTGTACTAACTTGCTAGCTACTTCCAGACATCTAAGTGAGAGAGAGAACAGCTCACTGAAAATTACTCGTCCTAGCAGAGCTGGTTAGGCTTTTATGTTATCCAGAGTGTTGGTGACTGCAACTGTGCTGCTGGCAACAATTTAATTACGTTTTTTTGCCAACGTTTACTGACACCGGCCATATTCATGGGTGTTGAGCGTTCGTAAATTCATCCGGAATTCTGCGCTCTGGCACACTAAGACCAGAGTCTTTTGTTAAGACATGTAGTTAGCTAGCTAAACAATGACCCATAATCCCAACTCATGATGTTACTACCCTGCATGAATCTGCAGGTAGCTAACTAACCAGGTTAAATGTTAGCTAAATAACTTTAGATCATACACGTAACGTTAGTTAGCAAGTCAGCAGCTAACGTTAGCTAGCTAACAGTACACTTTAACTTGAAATGAAAAGACTATGTCAAAATTAGAAACGTGTCATATCTGAAAATGTAGCTAGCTAGACTATTTTACCCGTGGTCTGAAATCGGAGTAGATAGCCAGAGCGAATTTACCAGCTAATCAAATCAAAGTTTATTTGTTTGTGTGCGCCGAATACAACAGGTGTAGACCTTACAGTGAAATGCTTACTTACAGGCTCTAACCAACAGTCAAATTTTTTTAAAGGTATTAGGTGAATAATAGGTAAGTAAAGAAATAAAAACAACAGTAAAGAGACAGTGAAAAATAACAGTAGCCGTAGCTAGTATGTCTATCAACAGTTGCTGCAGTGACATTCTATTGAAATGCATACTTGCATAGTAGAGTCTTTTGTTAAGACATGTAGCTAGCTAGTTAGACAATGAACCATAATCCCAACTCATAATCCCAACTCAGGAACCTGGTTAGTTAGCTACCTGCATGAATCTGCAGGTAGCTAACCAACCAGGTTAATTGTTAGCTAGCTAACATTAGGCTATAACTAGTCAAGCAAATGTGTCTGAGATACAAAGAATAAGATCATACACATAACGTTAGCTTGCTAACAGTACACTTTAACTTGAAATGTAACCACTTTCTGTCAAAATTAGAAATGTGTAATATCTGAAAATGTAGCTAGCTAGACTATTTTACTGGTATACATCATGATTGGATGCGTCTCCTGTCAGATGCCATGGTTGCCCTTAGTTTGAAGATGTAATCCGGAGACAGGTGTTTTCTCAATCCCCTTAGCTACCGTACTCAAATTTCGGTCTCCAGAAAGTGGAAAGCATACACATAACATTAGCTAGCAAGCCAGCCAGCTACTGTTAGCTAGCTAACAGTACACTTTAACTTGACATTAGGTTTATGCAGTTTTACTACAGGATACATTTTAAAAAATCCGCGTTAGACATGATTACCTAGAGATACTGACCAGCTCAAATAGACAGAAGCATGCTGTATGGCAGACCAATCCAAACTCATCTCTCTGCATGTCCAGGCCACTCATTATCTTAGCCAATCATGGCTGCCGGGAAGGTTGCTGGCTAAACCAACTAGGCTCGTAATTTAATCATTTTATTTGTATTAACAGGCGGCATCATTTGTTATTAAGGCACATGAAAGTTCACATGTTAGAGAAGGCATTTCTGCCAAAAAAGCATTTTGATTTAAAAAAAAGTTTACATTCAAAAGGCTCTCCTGTGAAGTAGTGACTCACAACATACGCCTAGTTTCCTGAAATATTGGAAGAACTGTCCACATTTACTTTTTGTCAGCCAACAATATGAGTAGGCCTAACGAACAGCAAAAGCACTAGTCAATCTACTATCCTCCATAGTTCAAAAGTTGGCCTATTCTATTGTGCGAGAAATAAATATTCCAAACATAGTCTGGGACAGTTGTGGGATTCGATAGATCTCAAATTAATACAACCACTAGCATCATCAAAATGTTTTTTACACAATGTGATTGACGCAACAGATCAGAACGTTTAGCTTAAAAAGTTAATAAACTATTAGGCTATTTCTTCACATTATAAGCGCTGCAATGCGCACATGGTAGGAGGATATAAGCGCAAATGTTCCATTAGTGTGAAAACACCATTATCAAAAGTGAGGGCAAATGCAATTATGCATGGAATACTGTTATTATAAAGGTGCATTTTTATGGTGAAAATGACCTTTTCCAAACTTGACACTCACACTGCTTCTATATGCCAGTTAGGCTCTACACCCCTTGTAAAGCAGATTAATGTGCTTAATTTTAACAAGTTATGTGGCCACTTTTTAGTTGTGATACAAACCGTATTAAAACATATAGGGCTATGGGCTTGGCTACATGAGGTGTGTGACTATGAATCGAAAAAGTTGTTAAAAAATGCATTGTTTCTTATGCTAAGGCATCATTCACAAGTGATAGGCTAATATTGTCACCCATCAGACTATTCTTAATTGAATTTTGTCTTTAGATATACTAAATAATATATGTGTGAAATTTGTTTTGATTTAGAATGGACCATTATCATGCACCTGTATCAAAACAGAGTCAGCGGGGAAAAATACGTCATCTATACACTTAAATAGCGAATGGAGGACGCTTTTCCCCGTGGTTTATTTTCATGTCAGCCAGGTAGGCTATACTCCTGTTGTAAATATAAGCCATGTGCTTAATATTAGGAAAGTTGAGAAATAGATATAGTAGGCCTAGCCTATATAAAACTGATCCTCCTCTTTTCAGTAGAGGCCCTCACTCTGTTTTCTCATGCAATTGCAAAGCCTTTTGAAATGTTGCACAACATGAGCTCATGGGCTCTCATGTAGTGTTTGATTAGATTTTCGAAAAACATTTGCATTGTTTCAGTGTGATTAGAGGGACAATAGAGTGCTGAGTACCAGGCAGTTAGCAAGTTTGGTAGGCTACTAATGACCATCAGCAGCATTAGAGCTTGGATTACTGTGACTAAAAGGTCACATGGAATTTGACTGCCTTCGTGACTCGTGACTACCGGTGTGACGGTAATACCGCAACAGTTCTAGGCTTACCTCTATTTCTACAACAAACTTTACCTGACTGTGATCAGATAAAATGTTATCTATTGTCACTGATTGTAAGTTGGACCGAAAAAACTAGTCTAGTCTGGAGTAGACCTTGTGGACTGGAGAGTAAAATGTATACTGTCTACTGGATGGAGTATTCACCAGATGTCTACAAGCCCATTGTTATTGATCATATCTAATAGTAATGTTATAGCTTTTGTAGATGGAAAGGCTTTCTTACTTGATCTGTCCCCCACATTCAGTATTTGATTAAAATCCCCTCCTATAATACAGTACATGGTATTTCTGGGGAATTGTGTAGTCGACACTGAATATCAGGAAAAAAAGCAAAGACATATCCTCATTATTTTATTATTTATTTTATTTACCTTTATTTAACTAGGCAAGTCAGTTAAAAACAAATTCTTATTTACAATGACGGCCTACCCCGGCCAAATCCTTGACACTGGGTCAATTGTGTGCCGCCCTATGGGACTCCCAATCACGGCCCGTTGTGATACAGTCCAGGATCGAACTAGGGTCTGTAGTGATGCCTCTAGCACTGAGATGCAATGTCTTAGACCGCTGCGCCACTCAGGAGCCCATAAATATTCACAATAAGCACTTCTGCATTGCCCAATATAACATGTTGGAAAATAAACCAACTGTTGAGCTCAACATTCCCAAGACTTTATCTTGTGTTTAATAGTATTCAAAAACTGATTTAGACCAGGATGAGAGAACAATGTAATGTGTTGAAATGTAGTGTGTTGTAAAAAAAAAAGAGAAAAAAAAGACATTTTTAAAAGAGAGGCTTTTCTCTGAATAGAAATGCTGATTGAGGATCAGGGCCCAGATTCACAAAACCTTAAGAAGAAATGTATTCTTAAAACCTCTACAGGATCGGTGGGTTCCACGTGGGACGTTTGAGCTAACGTAGGCTAATGTGATTAGCATGAGGTTGTAAGTAACAAGAAAGTTTCCCAGGACATAGACATATCTGATATTGGCAGAAAGCTTAAATTATTTTTAATGTAACTGCACTGCCCAATTTACAGTAGCAATTACAGTGAAAAAATACAATGCTATTGTTTGAGGAGAGTGCACAGTTATTAACTTGAAAATGTATTTATAAACCAATTATGCACATGTGGGCAGTCTTGATACAACATTTTGAACAGATATGCAATGGTTAATTTGATCACACTAATACTTTGCACATACACTGCTTCTACCTAGTGGCCAAAATCTAAATTGTGCCAGGGCTGGAATAATACATTATGGCCTTTTTCTTGCATTTCAAAGATGACGGTACAAATAAAATAAAAGCATGTTTTTTTCTTTGTATTATCTTTTACCAGATCTAATGTGTTATATTGTCCTACATTAATTTAACATTTCCACAAACTTCAAAGTGTTTCCTTTCAAATGGTATCAAGAATATGCACATCCTGGCTTCAGGTCCTGAGCTATAGGCAGTTAGATTAGGGTATGTCATTTTAGGCAAACATTTAAAGAAAGGGGCGGATCCTTAAGTTAACTCCCATTTCTTCCTTAACTATAGACTTAAGAAGAAAGTTAAGCAAAGTTTCTATTCCTCAAAAAGGTTATTGGAAATGTTTTTGTGCTATTATGTGTGCTTATGTTTCTCCTAAGAAGAAATTAGATTTTTGAAAATAAACTTATTGCAAACGTTATTAACTTCTTTGGGACTGTGGGGCAGTATTAAGTAGATTGGATAAAAAGGTGCTCAGAGTAAGCTGCCTGCTACTCAGGCCCAAAAGCAAGACTATGCATATAATTAGTAGATTTGGACAGAAAACACTCTGAAGTTCCTAAAACTGTTTGTATGATGTCTGTGAGTGAGTATAACAGAACTCATATGGCAGGCTAAAACCTGAGAAAAAAATCATCCAACCAGGAAGTGGGAAATCTGAGGTTTGTAGTTTTTCAATGCATTGCCTATTGAATATACAGTGTCTATGGGGTCATATTGCACTTCCTAAGGCTTCCACTAGGTGTCATCAGTCTTTAGAACCTTGTTTGTGGCTTCTACTGTGAATGGGGAGAGAAAGAGAGCTGATTCAAACAGGTGTCTGGCAGAGTGCCATGAGCTGATCACGAATGCGCCCGTGAGAGAGGTAGCTGCGTTCCATTGCATTTCTAAAGACAAAGGAATTCTCCGGTTGGAACATTATTGAAAATGTATGTTAAAAACATCCTAAAGATTGATTCTATACATCGTTTGACATGTTTCCACGAACTGTAATATAACTTTTTTGACATTTCGTCTGAACAAGTGATCGCGCATTATGCATTTGGATTACTGGGCTAAATGCGCAAACAAAAAGGAGGTATTTGGACATAAATTATGGACTTTATCAAACAAAACAAACATTTATTGTGGAACTGGGATGCCTGAGAGTGCATTCCGATCAAGATCATCAAAGGTAAGTGAATATTTATAACGCTATTTCTGACTTTTCTGACACCTCTCCTTCTTTGGAAATGGCTGGATGTTTTTCTGTGACTAGCGCTGACCTAACATAATTGCAAGGTGTGCTTTCGCCGTAAAGCCATTTTGAAATCTGACACAGTGGTTGCATTAAGGAGAAGTTTATCTATATTTCCATGTTTAACACTTGTATCTTTTATCAATGTTTATTATGAGTATTTCTGTCATTTGATGTGGCTCTCTGCACTTCCACCGGATGTTTGTTTGAGACAATGCATTTCTGATCATAACACAATTTCAAATGAGGTTTTTGGACATAAAGATGAACTTTATCGAACAAAACACACATCTATTGTGTAACATGAAGTCCTGTGAGTGCCATCTGATGAAGATCATCAAAGGTTAGTGATGAATTTACTCGCTATTTCTGATTTTTGTGAGCCCTCTCCTTGGCTGGAAAATGGCTGTATGGTTTTCCGTGACTAGGTGCTGACCTAACATAATCGTTTGGTGTGCTTTCGCCATAAAGCCTATTTGAAATCAGAAACTGTAGCTGGATTTACTAGAAGTTAATCTTTAAAATGTGGTAAAATACTTGTATGTTTGAGGAATTTTAATTATGGGACTTCTGTTGTTTTGAATTTGGCACCCTGCAATTTCACTGGCTGTTGGCAACGTGGGAACCACATATCCCAGAGAAGTTAATTCCAAGATAGCTAAACCCTTGTCTTAAACTCAGGGCAGTGAGAGAAAAAACTAATGAAAGCAATTGAACATGTTTAATTCACTCACAAACTTCATCGGAAAGTGAATATTTAAACCAAAGAACATGTTTTGGTGATCTCAGTACAAAATATCTTCCTAAGAAGATATTTGAGAAACTCGTCAGAACATTGTGATTTCTTAAGATATTGTTGAGGAATTGCACCTACTATCTTATGAACTTTTAATTATTTTTTCTTAATAAGATAGTTCTTTAAGTTTTTGGTAAGTGTTTTGTGAATCTGGGCCCAGGTCCCCACCTGTCTATATATTAATATTCATTATGATGAAAGGCACAACTGATCTTAGATCAGGACTCCTACTCTAAGAGGTTTTGTGGATAGGGGCCCTTACCTAATAGCATTCAGGCAGTAATTCACAGTGGACTCACCTCAGTGTGACTGTGTGTGGTCATATGCTGCTCAGCTGGTTCCTCTGTGGGTTCAGGAGTTGGTGTAGTCTGGTTGTCCTCCATGACCATGGTCCCCTCAGGGTTCCCCAGACCCTCCTCATACCCCTCCTCCTTCACCAGCAGCACCTCTGGACTCTCCTCCTGGAAGAGACAGGTGATACCGATTACACAGACATACACTCCCTCAGGTACATACACAAAGATAATAAACACACTTTCAACATGGTGTTTACCCATCCCAACGTTGTTTGAGTCCTATACTGTAGAATGACTTCATTGTTTTTAAACCCATCTTCTTGAACTGCACTGTTGGTTAAAAACTTCTTATGGCTGAAATCCCGCTACCGGGATCGATATGACAACAGCCAGTGAAAGTGCAGGGCGCCAAATTCAAACGACAGAAATCTCATAATTAAAATTCCTCAAACATCCAAGTATTTTACACCATTTTAAAGGTAAACTTGTTGTTAATACCACCACAGTGTCCGATTTCAAAAGTGCTTTACAGCGAAAGCACACCAAACGATTATGTTAGGTCACCACCTCGTCACAGAAAAACACAGCCATTTTTCCAGCCAAAGAGAGGAGTCACAAAAAGCAGAAATAGAGATAAAAATTCATCACTAACCTTTGATGATCTTCATCAGATGACACTCATAGGACTTCATGTTACACAATACATGTATGTTTTGTTCAATAAAGTTCATATTTATATCCAAAAATCTCAGTTTACATTGGCGCATTATGTTCAGTAGTTCCAAAACATCCGGTGATTTTGCAGAGAGCCACAAAAACTCATAATAAACATTGATAAAAGATACAACTGTTATGCATAGAATTATAGATACACTTCTCCTTAATGCAACCGCTGTGTCAGATTCCAAAATGGTTTTACGGCGAAAGCACACCATGCAATGATCGGAGTTCATCGCTTAGACAACAAAACAAGCCAAACAGACACCCGCCATGTTGTGGAGAAGTCAGAAATAGCATTATAAATATTCACTTACCTTTGATCTACATCAGAATGCACTCCCAGGAATCCCAGTTCCACAATAAATGTTTGTTTTGTTCGATAAAGTCCATCATTTATGTCCAAATACCTCCTTTTGTTAGCGCGCTTAGTAAACAAATCCAAACTCACGAGGCGCGGGCAAGTCCAGGCGAAAGTTCAGATGAAAAGTTATATTACAGTTCGTAGAAACATGTCAAACAATGTATAAAATCAATCTTTAGGATGTTTTTAACATAAATCTTCAATAATGTTCCAACCGGAGAATTCGTTTGTCTTTAGAATTGCAATGGAATGCAGGTCGCTCTCACATGAGCGCACGTGATCAGCTCCTTACTCAATCAGCTCTCATTCGCCCCCACCTCACAGTAGAAGCCTCAAACAAGGTTCTAAAGACTGTTTACATCTAGTGGAAGCCGTAGGAAGTGCAATATGACCCCATAGACACTGTATATTTGATAGGGAATGACTTGAAAAACTACAAACCTCAGATTTCCCACTTCCTGGTTGGATGATTTTTTTCTCAGGTTTTAGCCTGCCATATGAGTTCTGTTATACTCACAACCATCATTCAAACAGTTTTAGAAACTTCAGAATGTTTTCTATCCAAATCTACTAATTATATGCATATTCTAGCTTTTTATCCAAGCTACTTAATACTGCCCCCAGCCATAAACTTTGTTTATGTATTAAGGGCTTGTAAGTAAGCATTTCACAGTAAAGTCTACAACTGTTGTATTTGACACATGTGACAAATAAAGTTTGATTAAATTTGAAATATGTTGAGGGTAAATATGATAAGCTATGATTAGTCAAAAGGCATCATCAGACAAACCTGACAACTCTTTTGATGTGTATAGGTGTTTGTTAGGTATTGGTTGTCCCTAATTAACTCAGCCACACAATAAGAATTGGCTATATAGTAAACATTAATAAAAACAAAAATTAGCTTTTTGGTTTTATTTCAAGATTAGGGTTAGGCATAAGGTATATCAGTGTAGTTAAGTTTAGTTTTAAAATCTAATTTTAAGAAGATACATTTTTTAAATAGGCAGGGTTTAGTCATAATAATGACTTTGTTAACTAGTGACTAACTTGGCTATGAAGCGCTGTAGTGTGTATGCACAATAGGGGGAGAAGATGTGATGAAGCGAGTCTCAATGAAAGTCATAGAATGAAATGTCCCATTTTGTGTTTATTAAACATAAACAAGTTTTAAATACACCTTATGAAAACCACACATACACACAACAAAAATCTGCATGAACTAGATGAATTGCATTCAATTTATTACAAGTGTCTTAAGAAAAACATTAAGTAGTTGAAGTAGAAGTAATGAAACAGGCATTTGTGAACATTATATAGGCTACACAGTACAAACACAACATCTAACAGACTTTTTAGGCTGAAATATGCCATATATAACACAATATTCAATCCAGAAATATTCAACACTGAAATCTATTACTCTTGTTATCTTTATGCTGACAACAATGAAAATGAATCTGTCTTTAATGAAGAGTTTGATCTAAACGTCAGAAGCTATCGAGTGGAAGGGTTACTTTCTATGCTATTGAGTGGAATGGTTTTTCTGCTGGTGTATCCTGAGGTAGCTCCTCTCTGAGAACCTCTTCCTGCAGTGCGTACAGGCGAATGGCCTCTCTTCCGTGTGAACCTTCAGGTGCATCTTCAGCTGGTGCTGGCGGGAAAACCTCTTCTCACAGTGGGGGCAACTGAATGGTTTCTCCCCTGTGTGGACCCTCTGGTGCCTCTTCAGGTCACCAGCCTGAGCGAAGCGCATTTGACACTGGGTACAGCTGAAGGGTTTCACCCCTGTGTGGACCCTCTGGTGCCTCTTCAGGTTGCCAGCCTCGGCAAAGCACATATGACACTGGGTACAGCTGAAGGGTTTCTCTCCTGTGTGGACCCTCTGGTGGATCTCCACCTTCTGGGGGCAGCTGAAACCTTTGTTACAGAACATGCAGAGGAACCGTTTCTCTTTATTATTGCCAGATGTGGCCCCCCCTCCCTGAGCCAGGGCTATAACCCTGTCATTTGAGTTCAATGCCTGATCGAAAAGAACGCTGCTATGTGAATCGGAAAGTGCCTTCGACGTGAATACGGCATCGTGATCCCTGAACGAGTGTAAAGGAGAGTGGGTCGCGACATTTAGATTTGTATCTAAGCTTCCCCTGTAATCAAAGAAATCTCTGTTCTGTGAGTGTCCATCTTCTAAGTGACTATCTGCATTCCATGTGGGAGGAGCGTCGCCCTCCACTTTCACAGTCACCTCATCTACCACTATAACCTCCCCTTTCTTATCTAGGCACCCTTCAGAGTATACAATACTACTGTCCCGGTTCAAGTCCCCTCTAGACAGATCAGTCTGTGTCTCTAAACCCAAGAGCATGTTGCCAGGGTCCATCTCTGTAGCGTAAGAACAAGATGGATCACCGCCAGTGTCTAACGTGTCACCATCTCCACGGGAATTAACTGTCCCCTGGCTCTGGTGAAATACCAGAAAGTATTCTGAGCCGGGAACAGGTGGACAGCCCAGTCTCTCTGGGTCTGATCTGTGGTCAGATCCTGGTTGTAAGGGCCTTTGTGTTACAGTTAAAGTCTCGGTGTCTGACTCTGACTTGAGGATGGCGTTCAGCGTTCCACTGACCTCCGTGATTCTGCGTCGGGTCCTGGCCTTTGGCGAAGTGGCGAGTTCCTCACTGGCTACAGAGGGTGACACTCCAACCGCTGCTCCAGTCTGGTGCCGTGGGTCCTTCTCTCGTTCAGTCCTCTCCAGCTTGACCCCAGGACCTGCTGCATTTTCATCTGCAGACTGACACAAGAAAAGGAGTGGTTATTAATGTTGTTGGGATGTGAGCAAATGAATAGCTGAGGGAAGCATTTCTGAAATAAACAGGCCACATTTGATGTACTGTAATTTTTATGTAATACTATGACACTTACCTCTATCACAATAACATGCTGGGTTGAGGTTCCACTCCCCTCATCAATGGTGATTGGTTGGTCATCTCTCCATGTATTGTGTCCCGCTGGTTTCACAGAACTCCTGTAGCCTCCAGTGAGATGTGCTTCACCTGAGAGGGATTGGGGGAAAAGGGATGGTTAGCTACTGTTAATGCTGAATGCTATATTATACACTATTGACATTTTGACACTGTCTACAATTGGCAAGGATGTGAGGTAACACTTCTTGATTTACTATGTATTGATCATTGTATTAAGTTCCATGCTTCATATTGTTTTCAATTAGTAAATAATAGGAAATGCCAGTAAATTAAGAATCTGGATAGAATATGATAGTGTCTTTCTGCAAGTTTGCTAAGTAACCTGGGGAATTATTGCATACAATTCCAAAACAGACTAAATTCTGGTTAACCATATGTGGTTAGCACATCTAACGTCACACATGCGCAGATGTGATCGGGACGACAGGCCCCGCAGCCTCGGCCTTCTGCAAAATGTACCTCTTGCCATTCCTTTGCATCGGTCGAGAATCTTGACAGTACTGGGACGACTGGCGAGTGCGCGCTCTCGCGTTGTTCTCTCTGCGCGCTCCCGTGTCACCTTCATTTCAAGTAACTGTAGTTTCCTCCGCAATGCCCTGCTTTCATTCTGGCTTTGAGTTATTTCCAAACGAAACACTGCATAGTCGTCGTCTACGAGTTTACAGATGTCTGCCACGGCTGCATTCGCTAGCACCTCCATGATGGAGGCTATTTGAGTGTGAAAAACCATAGGCCTACTGTTAGCCATTGTTGTTAGCTAATGTTAGCAGCTAGCTAACGTTCCCTTAATAACATGTATCAACCAATACCTGTCTTCAACTCGAATTAAACACTGCCCGAGGTAAATATGTGATGCTGTGCAGTTATAAGTAATATTGTAAGTTCCAAGGTGATAAATGTCTAAATAACAATAAAAACGCTGCCGCGGATATTGTTTTTGGTTACTGTTGACTTCCGTTTATACTTCTTCAGTGGTTTTTAAAATGGCGGTTGGCAACCAACTTTAGTGATGCATTACCGCAACCAAATGAACAGGAGTGTGGACCAGAGACAGAGAAGGTCTAAAGCCTCGTTCACATCTGTAGTGTCTTAACACTTAGTACTTATTTATATAATAAGAAAGACTCTGAATACAAGCAATTGAACTGGAGCTTCACATTAACTCAAACGAGTTAGTACCAGAATAACATAGAACAACACTGCGCATGACCAAGGGTGCTCCATCCTTAAAGGGGACATCAGTAATTAACAGAACATAACAACATCCCTACCCAATTAAACCATTCCCCATAAGGAAACGGAATACATTATTAAATACAATACCACCTTAAGGTTTTCTGAATGTGAAAGACTAAGCTCTTCGATCCGTGTACGGATCGTTCAATCAATATCCGAACTTCTAGACCGGAACCCTGGCACCTTGGGTAACCACTAGGAGCAGAGCCCCACAACGTAGAACTGTAAAACATTCACTCCGTGATATGTACAATGATAGCAAAATTGACATTGTATGTGTGTGAGAAGAGACTTTCATGCATAGGCCGGGTGTATTTGTGAGAGAAAACCTCTTGAGTTTTCCCATTTGATGAATACTTCTTCAGGGGGGAAAACATTTCTCTGACTAATTTATTGCATTCGACAATGATTTTCAACTTGTTCAACATCAATGTTTCAAGCTCAAGTTTAATTTCCAGCCCAACCCTGCTTATGCACGCTCAAAGTCGTTTATGCGCTCGCGCGTCTGGTTCTTGATACAAATCTGCTCGCTCTGTGACGTACAGTGCCTTGCGAAAGTATTCGGCCCCCTTGAACTTTGCGACCTTTCGCCACATTTCAGGCTTCAAACATAAAGATATAAAACTGTATTTTTTTGTGAAGACTCAACAACAAGTGGGACACAATCATGAACTGGAACGACATCTATTTCAAACTTTTTGAACAAATCAAAAACTGAAAAATTGGCCGTGCAAAATTATTCAGCCCCCTTAAGTTAATACTTTGTAGCGCCACCTTTTGCTGCGATTACAGCTGTAAGTCGCTTGGGGTATGTCTCTATCAGTTTTGCACATCGAGAGACTGAAATTTTTTCCCATTCCTCCTTGCAAAACAGCTTGAGCTCAGTGAGGTTGGATGGAGAGCATTTGTGAACAGCAGTTTTCAGTTCTTTCCACAGATTCTCGATTGGATTAAGGGTGGACTTTGACTTGGCCATTCTAACACCTGGATATGTTTATTTTTGAACCATTCCATTGTAGATTTTGCTTTATGTTTTGGATCATTGTCTTGTTGGAAGACAAATCTCCGTCCCAGTCTCAGGTCTTTTGCAGACTCCACCAGGTTTTCTTCCAGAATGGTCCTGTATTTAGCTCCATCCATGTTCCCATCAATTTTAACCATCTTCCCTGTCCCTGCTGAAGAAAAGCAGGCCCAAACCATGATGCTGCCACAGGTGCAGGTGCATTTATACGGAGACTTGATTACACACCGGTGGATTGTATTTATCATCATTAGTCATTTAGGTCAACATTGGATCATTCAGAGATCCTCACTGAACTTCTGGAGAGAGTTTGCTGCACTGAAAGTAAAGGGGCTGAATAATTTTGCACGCCCAATTTTTCTGTTTTTGATTTGTTAAAAAAGTTTGAAATATCCAGTAAATGTCGATCCACTTCATGATTGTGTCCCACTTGTTGTTGATTCTTCACAAAAAAATACAGTTTTATATCTTTATGTTTGAAGCCTGAAATGTGGCAAAAGGTTAAAAAGTTCAAGGGGGCCGAATACTTTCGCAAGGCACTGTATATTCTTGCTCGTGTGCTCCATCTCGATTTGGCACTCATCTGACGCCATAGACAATCAGGATACAGAACCAATTAACACAGAACCAATTGTGCAATTGACATTGTAGCTATAGTATTGCCTGTAATGATTAATGGTTCAAATAAAAGTTTTAAAAAATATTTTTTTTAAATACAACTTCTTTTTACATTTAAAAAAGTTGTTAATTTGTTGTTGTCTTTTACCCCCTTCTCTCGATCTTGTCTCATCGCTGCAACTCACCAGTGCGCTCGCGAGGTGAAGGTCTAGTCATGCGTCCTCTGAAACATGATCCACCAAACCGCGCTTCTTAACACCTGCTCGCTAAATCCGGAAGCCAGCCGCACCAATGTGTCGAAAGAAACACCCTTCACCTGACAACTGAGGTCAGCCTGCAGGTGCCCGGCCCGCCACAAGGAGTAGCTAGAGCACAATGAGCCAAGTAATGCCCCCCCGGCCAAGCCCTCCCCTAACCCGGACGACGCCCCGCTACCCTGTAGTGACGCCTCTTGCACTGCGATGCAGTGCCTTACACGCTGACCACACCGGTCACGCGCATGCGTCCATGTTGATTTTGTCCACCCACACCAGACGCGATCAGGACACGCAGGTTGAAATATCAACACGAACTCTGAACCCACTGTAATCATTTGTGGACAGGTCGAAAAGCATTCAACATTTATCGCAATTTAGCTAGCTAGCTAGCTAGCTTACTGTTGCTGGCTGATTTGTCCTGCGATATAAACATTGGGTTGGTATTTTACCTGAAATGCACAAGGTCCTCTACTCTGACAATTAACAGATTTTGTTTTTAGTAATCTCTCCTCCTTCAGGTGTCTTCTTCTTTGGACTTTATATGGCGGTTGGCAACCAGCTTTAAGGTGCATTACAACCACCAACTGCACATGCAAAATAAACATTATTTATAGATTGTTTTTCTCATTCCAATGATTTGATGATTGACAGTCACTGTAGTGGGTCGTGTGACCTTCTGGACATTTTCCAGAACGCATTTCTGCCCAAAACTGCATTTTTTATTTAAAAAAAACACATTTTGTTACGTTCAAATGCCTCTCCTGTGACGTGCGACATACCCCTTGCTTTCTGAAACGGGTCATATTTTCTAACCTCTTTCTGTAGCTGGTTGGCTGGAGGCTAACAGAGGAGACTGGGCGTCCATCTTGGATTCCCAGACAGGTGCAGCCAAGGGCCCAGGGGACAACATCACAGAGCAGGCCAGGACCAGAGGTGACATAGTGGAAGTCACTGGATAAGACAGCGTCTTCAAATCTGGGCTGGGGACAACACTTTTCAACACAACCAGAAACTGACAGTCGAACACAAAACAACAACCAAATTTAGTTTCCATGACAACATACTGGTGGGGACAACATTTTTCACCACAACCAGAAACTGACAGTCGAACACAAAACAACAACCAAACTTAGTCTCCATGACAACATACTGACTAAGACTAGGTTGAGGTGTAGATTTTTTTCTACTTCATTCATGAATCAACACATGGATATTTAATTATTATATATATTTAACTCTAATGGCTCCATATTGTTAGGTACTTGAATCCCTGTTGTAGAGATGGGCTTGACTGTGGTTAACATTGTATTATTATCATGTTTCTGTGTGTACAGAAAATTGTTTCTTATATAAACTGTTATACATCTCTGTACAATTTGTGTTTACAGTCTGCAGTCCATGAAGACCTGCTGGTATCCGATGTTGCTGGTGGGAGAGACTGGACCTCTGAAGTGGCTGGTCACAAACCCGGGCCCCGGAAAAGGACACTGTATCAGGAGCTGTCACTCTTCCTACCTGAGTCGGAACCGGCACTGTGCCACTAGGGACAGAGACTCCACCACACAGATCACCACCAGTGGACAGGGGGACTGAACACCCTCAGTCCTGGTGGTCATCAGAGAGACAGAGGCTCCAGTCAGGGATCCAGTCTGCAGCCCAGACCCTTCTCTTTACAGTCTCAGTACAGTGATGATGCAGGGCCTGGGGCTGATAGATGGACCCTCCTATGATAAAAACACCACAGTATCCATGATGAACAGAGCAGGTCACCCTGGGCTTCAGCCTTCACAGAGAGTGGTGGGAGACTCCCCTGGTGGTAGTCTATCAGGAAGTCTGTCTTCTCCTTCAGGGTCTCATCTAATGCCTTGTGACTGGGTTCATAGAAGGGCCTGGACCTAGATCTAGCCTTCCTCAATTACAGTACCTCATGGTTACCCCACCAATACAGACAGTGCCAGGATGGGCTTTCAACACAAGAGGTACAGTGCATTTGTAAAGTATTCAGATCCCTTCCCATTTTCAACATTTTATGTTGCATCCTTATTCTAAAATGGATACAATTTAAAATTGCACTTATCAATCCACACACAATACCTCATAATGTCAAAGTGAAAACAGGGTTTTAGACATTTTTACACATTTATAAAAAAACACGTACCTTATTTACATAGGTATGTATCCATTTTCGTATATAAGGCTATAACGTAACAAAATGTGGAAAAAGTTAAGGGGTCTGAATACTTTCCGAATGCAGTGTACCTAGCCTATAACACAGCTCACAATCCCAACAACACCCAAACAAGAGGTCTAACGGTCAAGGAGGGAGCTCAAAGACTAATGCTGCGTTCGTAACCAATTTTGAGGTGGTGTTTTGTCACGCACCGCACAGGTGCAGTGAAATTATTGTTTTATAGGGTCAGCCATAGTAGCATGGCACCCTCTGGGTCAAATTAGGGTTAAGTGCCTTGCTTAAGGGCACATCGACAGATTTTTCACCTTGTCGTCTCTGGTATTCGAGCCGATCTTTCGATTACTGCCCAACGCTCAAAATCGCAAGGCTACCCGCCGCTCTTACCAGTTGTGAAGTCGTTAATACGAGTTGGATACATTCACGTGCTTTGAACTCATTGATAAACACTCATTGGCTAATGAACAACAATCTGCATCAACCATAAACAAAAAGTACAGCTAGACAATTGACAAAAGACAATTGAATATTTACGTTATTGAGATGATGTAGATGGAATAAAGTAATTCTATTCTTTTCTACTCTATTCTTGCTAACGCACTGTTCTTTCTAAAGTAGTCTGCTAAAATAATAGAATTACTTTATTCCATCTACATCAGTTAAGTATTAAGTAAATATTTCAAAAGATACTGATCATAGATTAGAAGTGTTTTGTAATAAGCAGTAGTGTATTTGAAAGAACAGCGTGCATACATTTTTAATTTAACCACACCGTTTTGAGTTTCAATCAATAAGATCTGTTCTCTACAGTGTAATTGTAAGTAGAGGTGCAACCATGAACAGTAATAATATGGAGTGGCTTGTATTCATGGATGCCAAGAGAAGCTAGGCTTCCTCCAAAAAATTACCAAGAAACAAAGAAAAATACAAACAAAACAATATTTTGTCTCTCTGTGTTCCATACATTTCCTTCAATTCGCAAGAGGCTGAATGTATCTCACCAGGATAAAGCATCCAAGGGAACAAAATCGTGCCCCTCTGTCTCTGTATGTGTAGCCCATCTATGCTGTCTAGTCAAAAAGCGCATGACATTGTTGCCACCATAGCATTGAAGCAAGGGAAGGGCACCAACAAACAAAAAAAGTCTCAAGGGAAGTCAGTGTCGATTTGGCTTCAGATCAATCACATCTCATTACAAGCCAAACATCATTGACAGAACTTGAATTGTTGCATCCTTTCGGTAACTGGCCCAACACTAACCACTAGGCTACCTGCTGCCCCGAAATGTGGAGGCTTTGTGGTTTACGAGGAGTAGTTGAAGCATGCCGTGTACTGAATGGGGGAAAGAAGAAAGCCTGTCGGTATTATTGATGTTTGACGAAGAGTATCTCACTTCACATGTGAAGATGGGATATGTTATGTCTGCGGTGAGAGCTTCTGTATCCAAGCCGCTGTTTTGCCGGAATTGCAAAAGGTATGGACATATATCAAGTGTGTGCCGAAGGAATGTTGAAGAATCTGAGGGTGGACGATGTTGTAATTGTGATGGCAACCACATTCCCAATTCCCTGGAGTGCCCGGTTAGGGTAAAGGAGTATGAAGTGGCAAGGGTCAGGGCTATACAGCAGGTCATCTACACAGTGACACGTGAAGTAGTTGAATGAGAGAGCGGAGCTGAAGGCATGGCGGTGGATGCTCCGGAGACCGAGTGTTGTTCAACAGTTGAGGGAAACTGATATACTGATTGTGAAGGTGGATTTTAGGGTGTTTATCTCATATATGATTAATTGTACTGCATAAACAAACAGAGTCAAAGAAACGAGCTGAAATGTTTTGGAGTTTCCAGGACTTCACTGCCGATACATTGCAAAAAATACTGTCCTAAAATGCTCTTCCTTCTCAGGCCCCAGATCCCGAATGAAGGAGTAAATTGAGTTTGGTTCTTGTTTATTTGATTTAGTTCATTACTTGGGCTGATATACATCCAAAACAGTAGGTGGCAGCATGGACCTATAGCATTTGTTTTCGGGCCACCATAATATCAAAGAAGACAGTAGGTGGCTGCAATACACCAATAGGTGTAGTCGGCCATAAAACTTTAAAGAAGAAGAACGGAAGTGAACAGTGACCAGAAACAAGCGTTTATATTGATGTTATTTAGACGTTTATTAACACCCTGGAACTAAAACGGTGACACTTTTAACCGCACAGAATCGCATACTTACCTCGGGCAGTTTTTAATTCGCGTTGATCACGGGGCTTTGTATAGATGCTAGCTGGCTGCAGGTTAGCTAAAAATGGCTAACGTTAACTGTATGGTTTTTCACACACAAATAGCCTCCATCATGGAGGTGCTAGCGAATGCAGCCGTGGCAGAGATCTGTAAAGTCGTAGACGACGACTATGCAGTGTTTCGTTTGGAAATAACTCAAAGCAAGAAAGAAAGCAGGGGATTGCGGAGGAAACTACAGCTACTGGAACTGAAGGTGGCACGGGAGCGCGCAGAGAGAATAATGCGAGAGCGCGTCCTCGCCAGTCGTCCCAGTAGTGTCAAGATCCTCGACCGATACAAAGGAATGACAAGAGGTACATTTAGCAGAAGGCGGAGCCTGCCGCCATTCATATATAGCCTAGCCCAACCGGCCTTTTACATTGTTTGTCATCTTACGTCCGAATTTAATGTATTCCGTTAGCAACAAACTTGGCCCCTATGGACCGGCTGGTACATAAAACATCCTCCATTCAGGCTGCAAAGGCTTCAGTTTCTTCCTTAACTTGATTTAATGGCTCGTCAGTGGGGAAAACACGGACAAAATGTGCGTGCTGGTCATATAAAAAAATCCACCACCATTTTCGGACAACTTTCGGATGTTGCACACCAAGTGAGTCTGTCTACTCCTGGCAACATCAGGAAGTAGCATTAGCCACCCTAGAATGGTAGTGATATATAAACACTGCTCAAAAAAATAAAGGGAACACTAAAATAACACATCCTAGATCTGAATGAATGAAATATTCTTATTAAATACTTTTTTCTTTACATAGTTGAATGTGCTGACAACAAAATCACACAAAAATGATAAATGGAAATTAAATTTATCAACCCATGGAGGTCTGGATTTGGAGTCACACTCAAAATTTAAGTGGAAAACCACACTACAGGCTGATCCAACTTTGATGTAATGTTCTTAAAACAAGTCAAAATGAGGCTCAGTAGTGTGTGTGGCCTCCACGTGCCTGTATGACCTCCCTACAATGCCTGGGCATGCTCCTGATGAGGTGGCGGATGGTCTCCTGAGGGATCTCCTCCCAGACCTGGACTAAAGCATCCGCCAACTCCTGGACAGTCTGTGGTGCAACGTGGCGTTGGTGGATGGAGCGAGACATGATGTCCCAGATGTGCTCAACTGGATTCAGGTCTGGGGAACGGGCGGGCCAGTCCATAGCATCAATGCCTTCCTCTTGCAGGAACTGCTGACACACTCCAGCCACATGAGGTCTAGCATTGTCTTGCATTAGGAGGAACCCAGGGCCAACCGCACCAGCATATGGTCTCACAAGGGGTCTGAGGATCTCATCTTGGTACCTAATGGCAGTCGGGCTACCTCTGCCGAGCACATGGAGGGCTGTGCGGCCCCCCCCAAAGAAATGCCACCCCACACCATGACTGATCCACCGCCAAACCGGTCATGTTGGAGGATGTTGCAGGAAGCAGAACGTTCTCCACGGCGTCTCCAGACTCTGTCACGTCTGTTACATGTGCTCAGTGTGAACCTGCTTTCATCTGTGAAGAGCACAGGGCGCCAGTGGCGAATTTGCCAATCTTGATGTTCTCTGGCAAATGAAAAACATCCTGCACGGTGTTGGGCTGTAAGCACAACCCCCACCTGTGGACGTCGGGCCCTCATACCACCCTCATGGAGTCTGTTTCTGACCGTTTGAGCAGACACATGCACATTTGTGGCCTGCTGGAGGTCATTTTGCAGGGCTCTGGCAGTGCTCCTCCTCGCACAAAGGCGGAGGTAGCGGTCCTGCTGCTGGGTTGTTGCCCTCCTACGGCCTCCTCCACGTCTCCTGATGTACTGGCCTGTCTCCTGGTAGTGCCTCCATGCTCTGGACACTACGCTGACAGACACAGCAAACCTTCTTGCCATCCTGGATGAGCTGCACTACCTGAGCCGCTTGTGTGGGTTGTAGACTCCGTCTCATGCTACCACTAGAGTGAAAGCACCGCCAGCATTCAAAAGTGACCAAAACATCAGCCAGGAAGCATAGGAACTGAGAAGTGGTCTGTGGTTATCACCTGCAGAACCACTCCTTTATTGGGGGTGTCTTGCTAATTGCCTATAATTTCCACCTGTTGTCTATTCCATTTGCACAACAGCATGTGAAATGTATTGTCAATCAGTGTTGCTTCCTAAGTGCACAGTTTGATTTCACAGAAGTGTGATTGACTTGGAGTTACATTGTGTTGTTTAAGTGTTCCCTTTATTTTTTTGAGCAGTATGTATATATATATATATATATATATTACTATTATTCAGACAGTTCTGCCTCCCTAGGCGAGACAAATCTTCCCCTCCCCCAATAGGTTTGGCCTTGTTAGTAGGCTATATAATCAGTTCAATGCGTAATATTTTCGATCTGATTACATTGATAAAATCACCAATGCTCTGTACGTTCTGCCACCCTAGGTGAGACAAAAATAATTACATCTTAGACATCCGTATGAATCTAAGCATGGCACTTTCAAAAATTACTTTTCCACCCAGACAGAGGTTCTATTGATGCAGAAAACTGTAAGCTTCAACTGCTGGCTACTCGTCTATGGTATAACCCAACAACAGAAGTGCTTCCCTAAAAGCTGCCTAAGTTTAAACAAACATATTCTCTTTTCAGAAAGAGAAAAGCTCAATTAATAAGGACAGAATAGCAAAGTCACATTTTTAAATCTTCTCGAATATTATAGGCTGCAGTTTAGCTTCAGATTGTCATAGAGTGGAATCAATATATCCACATATGCGTCGGTCAACTCTTTCGCTGGCATTTTTGAGCTTGTTTCTACCATAAGGCATCAGAGTTGAGCACTGTTATTGAACGCTTGATATAATCTGGATACGTTTTGTATTTATTTCAAAATATAAAGCAAACAATAGATAGCCTTTGTTAACGAAAAGGGCAAAGGGGATATGTGATACCCTCACTCAATTCGAGCCCTGGTTTTAGTCAAACACACCAAGCCCTTCCCAGACAGAGGTATTTAATCAGTGCATGCGACAGTATTTGGCTATACCGACATCTATGGATAGGATCATTGTGTCTGTCAAACAGGTAGGCTTACCACTTATTTTTTGGGAGATGAAGAAATAGGCTCCAATTATATGTCATTCTATGTTTATGCCCATACATTTTTTTTGGAGGTCCCTCACCAGGCAGAAGAGAATTTGACTTTAAACCCTGCATCGGAGAGTTGCAATGTTGCAATCTACTACCTATAGTAGGAAACTGAGTTTCTTATTAATTGTATTTATCCGTTATTTTACCAGTTAAGTTGGCTGAGAACACATTATAATTTGCAGCAACGACCTGGGGAATAGTTACAGGGGAGAGGAGGGGGATGAATGAGCCAATTGTAAACTGGGGATTATTAGGTGACCGTGATGGTTTGATGGCCAGATTGGGAATTTAGCCAGGTCACCGGGGTTAACACCCCTACTCTTACGATAAGTGCCATGGGATCTTTAATGACCGCAGAGAGTCAGGACACCTGTTTAACGTCCCAGCCGAAAGACGGCACCCTACACAGGGCAGTGTCCCAGATCACTGCCGTCAGGCACTGGGATATTTTTTTAGACCAGAGGAAAGAGTGCCTCCTACTGGCCCTCCAACACCACTTCCAGCAGCATCTGGTCTTCCATCCAGGGACTGACCAGGACCAACCCGGCTTAGCTTCAGAAGCAAGCCAGCAGTGGTATGCAGGGTGGTATGCTGCTGGCAAATAGTAATCCACCTGTTATAACACATGGCACCACACCATAATTGTTACAATTACAATAAAAAAAAAGTGTAACATATTTAACATATATTTTAATATTCCTGTAGAACTGTAAAACAGTAAGAGCATTTGAGCTTTGGAAACAAGTGCTTTCATAAATGCATGACGGGCCTCGTATCGCTGGAGCAGTGTAAAATAAGCTTTGTCAATGACCAAATCGAATTTTATTGTTCAACCTCAGTTTCAGCATTTATTTATTTCGTCTCCGCTTAGAGTGGCCTCTTTCCTCTGCTGTGGTGCTGCATTGCAGTCCGCTATGTTTTCTCTCGGTAGCTGTCCATGGGCCTCAAATCATCTGAGTTTGCCTGTACACCAGCCTCCAGCTCTAGAAACTATCTAGGTGGTCATGCGAGTTATCATGCGAGCTGAGGAGGTGTCACTGATTCTTCCAGTCCCTGATTCCAAAACAGAAGGCTGCATTCATTCTGCTTGGAATAGACAAGCCATGGTCTCTACACTCTCTCCCTGTTCGCCATCCTCCTATTGTAGTGGGCCACCGAAAACTTTCGTTGCCCTTCATTTCTTGGGAAATTCCCCTCCTCCTCCTGATGTGGCCCAGCCTGCACTAACATATCCCGTAAAGATCCATTCATATATTTTGGCCACTCACTGGGATCATTTCTATTTATTTTGTCTGGCAGTCGGATTTATCAGCAGCACCACCACTCTCATCCGGGACGGGTAGCGACGAATCTGAATCCGGGTCCAAGATAGTAGGGTCTCCGCCGGCATTGTTTGGAGGTGTGGCTGGGCCTGGTGTTCTTGTCCAGCCAGAGAGCTGTCATCATTGATGGAAGTGCATGGCTCGGACTCCTCCGGTTTACGGTCTTCGCTGCAAGAATCAGCAAACAGGGGCTCGTCGTTCTCGGCGAATGAATGGGCTGTCCTCATAGGCTTGTCATTCTTCACACCGGCTGATGGACATTGCTGCACGTTTATCAATTTAACCAGCTAATTTCTGTGGTTTAGAGATTGTGCCTCTCATCTCATTTTTTAAAATTGTTTTTGTAAATATTCGCTGCCTGATAGTTTTTGTCTCTTAGACATGGTGCAAATTGTTTCAAATCTCTATAGATTACTTTTAGCTCAAATTATATCCACTAGTAGTAGCTAGCTAACGTTAACAGGCTAGATTAGGCTACTGCCTTAAATCACGAATCGTCTTCGTCACACACAAACATAAAATAAAATAAAATACCGATGCCTTTGCAGCCTGAATAGAGGCTGCTTTATGTACGAGTCGGTCCACCGGGGACAGGAGTGCATTACAGGCTGGCATTGCTGAACGATTAGCGCTATGCATCATGTGGGTTGAACGCTATAACACAGAATAATACAATTAATAAAATACCCACGACGGTAGTTGACTGGCTTTACTGCTTATCACTTATTGACCATTTATTCACATTACTTGAATAACATGTTTTATTTGATGACTTTATTTCATTCCAAGTCATCATCTAACCTCTATAGAGCTGCTGTCTATGCTGTATGACAAAATCAATTTGAGTAGTTCTTCAAAGTAAATAAGTCATACTTTGACTGCTGAATACCAACTGTCAATCACTTAGATCATGTATTTTCAGGATAGCGAAGCAACTGCTTTCTAGCCCTCTCGATTGCGCGTTCTCGCTTCTCTCAAAAGGTTCTTCGTGGTCAATTCGTCACCTGAAGTGACAGTACAGCATTTACTGCGATGCATTGTCTGCCCGAAATCAGGGTTTTCATACCTCTTGCGCTTAGCAGAGCAGAGCTATTGTTCATACAGGACATACCGCCCCCACCTTCTGTCAACCAAACATGTCAATGCAGAGCTATATGGAGCCCTCCGCAATGCAATATGGAGCTTGCTTTGGCCTTAGCATGCGTCCGAAGCCGCCGCAAATGCGTCAGAACTTCCAACATTTACAGATCAAGCATAAATTGTCTTTCAGTTTCCATGCCTGCTCCGCAGATGTTGGTCAATTAGTTGTTTAGAAACCGAAAAACAACTGACATTTGGGTTAATCACTCAGCACTACCGGTTGGGCTGACGGTGTCACCTACAGGTAATACACATCAGGAAGAATTATGCCCTCCAGGGGTCCAATTAAAATCCCATGGTAGTGTGAAATGCACTCAAAAGCAACATGTGAAATGTTTTCTTTCTTTCTGGCATTCTATGAGAACTCCCTGTGTTCTGCAACCAAATTACACCCTGTGCCCTCATGCGGCAATGTTTACAAACACAGACAAGGGTCTATACTGTTGAGCAGACAGTAGCTAACCTACCAATCTCTTTTCCCCCAATCACTTTCTCAGGTGAAGGTCATCTACCTGGAGGCCACAAGAACTTTGTGAAGCCAGTGGGACACAATACATGGAGAGATGACCAACCAATCACTGTTGATGAGGGGAGTGGAACCTCAACCCATCACGTTATCGTAGAGGTTAGTGTAATAGTGCTGCACTAAAAATGTGTTACTTTGTAAATCAAATGTGGCCCATTTATTTCAGAAAGGCTCCCCTCAGCTATTCACTTGTTTACATGTACATCCTTATTTATCTGCCATAGGGGAGCTTGTGAGACTTCCCTACGACATTGTTATATGATTCAACTCATTTACCGGTAATAACCTCCACTCTTCTTGTGTCAGTCTGCAGATACAGAGGCTGTAGCTCCTGGGGTCAAACTGGAGAGGTCTAAAGGAGAGGAGTACCCACGGCACAGTGATGACATTGAGACTGGACTGGCTGGAGTGCCCCCTGTAGCCACGAAGGACCCCACAACCGCCTCAGCGCGGCCCAGAACCCAACACAGCATCACGGAGGTCAGTGGACTCCTGAACACCGTCCTCAAGACAGAGACAGATACCAACACTTTAACTGTAACACGCAGGCTGTTACACACAGGATCTGACCACAGATCAGACCCAGAGAGGCTGGGGCCACTGGGCTGTCCTCCTGCTTCTAGCTCAGAGTGTTTACCGATATTTCGCCAGAGGACAGTTCATTCCTGTAGGGATGGTGACGCGTTAGACACCGGAGGTGATGATCTGTCTTGTTCTTACGCTACAGAGATGGACCCTGGCAACATATCCTTGGGTTTAGAAACACAGACTGATCAGTCTAGAGAGGATTGGAACCAGTACAGTAGTAGTTTATACTCTGAAGGGTGCCTAGATAAGAAAGGGGAGTGTATAGTGGTAGATGAGGTGACTGTGAAAGTGGAGGGCGACGCTCCTCCCACATGGAATGCAGATAGTCACCTAGGAGACGGACACTCACAGGGCAGAGATTTCTTAGATTATAGGAAAAGCTTAGAGACCAATTCAAATGTTGTTACTCACTCCCCTTTACACGCACTCGGGGATAGCGACCCAGTGTCCACGTCGATGGGGCCTTCCAATTCACACAGCCGCGTCCTTTTCGATCAGGTATTGAACTCAAACGACAGGGTTAGAGCCCAGGCTCAGGGAGGGGGAGCCACATCAGGCAATAGTAAAGAGAAACAGTTCCTCTGCATGTTCTGTAACAAAGGCTTCAGCTGCCTCCAGAAGGTGGAGATCCACCAGAGGATCCACACAGGGGAGAAACCATTTAGTTGTACCCAGTGTCATATGCGCTTCACCCAGGCTGGCCACCTGAAGAGACACCAGATGGTCCACACAGGAGAAAAACCCTACAGCTGTACCCAGTGTCACATGCGTTTCGCCCAGGCTGGTGACCTGAAAAGGCACCAGAGGGGCCACACAGGGGAGAAACCCTACAGCTGCCCCCTGTGTGAGAAGAGCTTCTCAGAGAGGACCTACCTCAGGATACACCAGCAGAAAAAACATTCCACTCAATAGAAACATAGAAAATTACCATTCTACCTGATAGCTTCTGACTTGAGATCAAACCCTTCACTAAAGACAATGATGCATTTTTATTTTTGTCAGTAGAAAAGACCAACAGATGCATTTGGAATAATGAGATTCACAGATTTCAGTGTTGAATATTCCTGGATAGAATAATGCATGCAGACATTGTGTGATATATAAAGACATATATAAGCCTAAACAGTCTATTACATGTTGTGTTTGTACTATGTAGGCCAGGGCTGGGCAATTGGCAGAAATTTCTCCACCTAATGTCAAATTGTGTAGAATTGCAGTAGACTTGCTTTAAAACGGCAACATTATTTCTACGCCCAATGGCAAAATGTGTAGATTTGCAGGAATTTGAAACAAAAGTTAGTTTCTCTCTGCTGTCAAGAGGGGGGCCTCTAAAATGTTTTGCTCGTGGGGGGTGGTTCCGATTTTTTTCTGGACCCCACTCCCGTCAACGTTGCCCATCTATGGTTTCTCCACCTATGAGTAGCTTGCCAAACATTTCTGAAAGTACATGCACTTTTCATGTGTTCCAACAAATCTCACAAGTATCAGACACAGCAAGCTCCCAGCTACTATCTAGTCAACGCTGCATTGACATTATCCCACCCCTGGTTAGTCACTATTGGCTTAAAAAAGCCAAACTTAAACACTATCTGCCAATTCATTTTCAGCAATATTGCCCATCTCTGTATGGTGCAGGCATTTGTCTCCCTCTGTGTAGCCAGTTGATGTGATAACTGTCTTTTGAGTTTCCCCAAAACCTTCTCAATTAAATGTTGTGTTTGTATCTATTATTTGCATACTTTGCCATGAAATGAGCAGCAGCATTACAGAACCATCGCAGGACGGCACATTCCTCACTCGCTAGACGCACAATTAAAGGGGAATTCGTTTTTTTGTTTTCTTCCAGACCGACTAAAAAAAGCGTTCTGATGTGATTTAAGCATTTGATTTCGTTGTTTCTCTATGAGCAATTGTAGTTTTAAGAGTGAAAAACCAGGAAAAATATAACATTAAATATATTTTTTTTTGGGGGGGGGGGGGGGGGGGTCTCAGATTTTATAGGGCCCCCTTAGTTGTTTGTTAATCATGAATTTACCAGTATATTGAGAGAGAACACAACTTTCTATCATACACGAAGGACCCAGGGAAGAGTTGCAGGGCAGAGAAGAACGTGCCAATTTGAAAGCTAGAAAAACAATAGTAGCTTGGAACATTTTAAAAGTAGCTCTTATGCTAGAAAAGGTTGGAAACCGCTGCTGTATGATGTTCTCATTCAAGTCCATTCAAGTTGTTTTTTTCCCCCCAACGACACTTTTAATGAGAAAATGAATGCATTTTATCAAGTTCATGAAGATATTTATTTTTAATGCCAGTTCTTTTCAGCCAATTTGTATCTTTAATATACAGTTGAAGTCGGACATTTACATACACCTTAGCCAAATACATTTCAACTCAGTTTTTCACAATTCCTGACATTTAATCCAAGTAACAATTCCCTGTCTTAGGTCAGTTAGGATCACCACTTTATTTTAAGAATGTGAAATGTCAGAATAACAGTAGAGAGAATGATTTATTTCAGCTTTAATTTCTTTCATCACATTCCCGGTGGGTCAGAAGTTTACATACACTCAATTAGTATTTGGTAGCATTGCCTTTAAATTGTTTAACTTCGGTCAAATGTTTTGGGTAGCCTTCCACAAGCTTCCCACTATAAGTTGGGTGAATTGTGGCCCATTCCTCCTGATAGACCTGGCGTAACTGAGTCAGGTTTGTAGGACATCCTTGCTCGCACAAGCTTTTTCAGTTCTGCCCACAAATTTTCTATAGGATTGAGGTCAGGGCTTTGTGATGGCCACTCCAATACCTTGACTTTGTTGTTCTTAAGCCATTTTGCCACAACTTTGAAGGTACGCTTGGGGTCATTGTCCATTTGGAAGACCCATTTGCGACCAAGCTTTAATTTCCTGACTGATGTCTTGATGTTGCTTCAATATATCAACATCATATTCCATCCTTATGATGCCATCTATTTTGTTTAGTGCACCAGGCCCTCCTGCAGCAAAGCACCCCCATAACATGATGCTGGCACCCCCGTGCTTCACGGTTGGGATTGTGTTCTTCGGCTTGCAAGCCTCCTCCTTTTTCTTCCAAACATAACGATGGTCATTATGGCCAAACAGTTCTATTTTTGTTTCATCAGACCAGAGGACATTTCTCCAAAAAGTACAATCTTTGTCCCCATGTGCAGTTGCAAACCATAGTCTGGCTTTTTTATGGCGGTTTTGGAGCAGTTGCTTCTTCCTTGCTGAGCGGCCTTTCAGGTTATGTGGATATAGATACTTTTGTACCCGTTTCCTCCAGCATCTTCACAAGGTCCGTTGCTGTTGTTTTGGGATTGATTTGCACTTTTCGCACCGAAGTACGTTCATCTCTAGGAGACAGAACGCGTCTCCTTCCTGAGCGGTATGACGGCTGCGTGGTCCCATGTTGTTTATACTTGTGTACTATTGTTTGTACCGATGACCATGGTACCTTCAGGGGTTTGGAAACTGCTCCCAAGGATGAACCAGACTTGTGGAGGTCTACAATTATTTGTCTGAGGTCTTGGATGATTTCTTTAGATTTTCCCATGATGTCAAGCAAAGAGGCACTGAGTTTGAAGGTAGGCCTTGAAATACATCCACAGGTACACCTCCAATTGACTCAAATTATGTCAATTAGCCTATCAGAGGCTTCTAAAGCCATGACATCATTTTCTGGAATTTTCCAAGCTGTTTAAAGGCACAGCAACTTAGTGTATGTAAACTTCTGACCCATTGGAATTGTGATACAGTGAAATTCTAAGTGAAATAATCTGTCTGTAAACAATTGTTGGAAGAATTACTTGTGTCATGCACAAAGTAGATGTCCTAACTGATTTGCCAAAACTAGAGTTTGTTAACAAGACATTTGTGGAGTGGTTGAACAACGAGTTTTAATGACACCAACTTAAGTGTATGTAAACATCCGACTTCAACTGTATGTGTGGTTTTCATATGGAGTTTTTAAAACTTGTTTCTGTTTAATAAACACAAAATGGGACCTTTCATTCTAAGACTTTCATTGAGATTCTCTTTACTATACATCACATATGATCTCAATCTATTCTGCATAAACCCGACAGCACTTTATAACCAACTTACTAAGTATACCTACACACTAACAAACACCTACTCTACACGTCCAAATAGTTTAGTCAGGTTTGTCTGACTTTTGACAGCTAACATATTTTTACCCACAACATCATATTTATGTCCAACATGATGGGTTTAACAACAATTAAGTTATTCTGTAACTACAGTATAGGACTCAAAGTGTGTTTATTTTCTGTGTACATACCTGAGGGAGTGTAATTTTATTTGACCTTTATTTAACTTGTTAAGTCAGTTAAGAACAAATTCTTATTTTCAATGGTTGCCTAGGAACAGTGGGTTAACTGCCTTGTTCAGGGGCAGAATGACAGATTTGTACCTTGTCAGCTCGGGGATTTGATCTTGCAACCTTCCGCTTACTAGTCCAACACTCTAACCACTAGGCTACCTGCCGTCCCAAGTGTATGTCTTTGTAATCTGTATCATCCTGTCTCTTCCAGGAGGAGGAGGGTCCAGAGGTGCTGCTGGTGAAGGAGGAGAGTCTGGGGAACCCTGAGGGAACCATGGTCATGGAGGACAACCAGACTACACCTCCTCCTGAACCCACAGAGGAACCAGCTGAGCAGCACAGGCCCACACACAGTCTCACTGAGGTGAGCCCACTGTAAACTACTGTCTGAATGGTATTAGGTCAGGGCCTGTATCCACAAAGCTTCTCAGATCAGTTTAGCCTTTTAGATCATCATAAATAACAGCACTCCTACTCAGACTATTTGTAGATATGGGTCCAGGTCTTGATAAATTTAGTCGTAAGTGTGGGACCATGTCTTTTGAATTACTAAACCATTAAAGAGGGTCAATAAATCAAATCAACTAGCAGTTTGCCTAGTACTAGTACTAACATATCTTACAGTCAGTAGACATGGAGGATGGGAATCTTGATCTGCTGCTGGTCAAAGAGGAGACAATTGAGGAAGAACCAGAGAGCATTGACCTGCTGAGTGGACTAAAGATGGGGGAGCAAGGTAAGGGACAAATACATATAGCCTACATACAGTAATATATCATCAATGGGAATAGTGATGCGCCTGGCAATTGTTTTTCTCTTCATTCATAAAATGAAATCAGTAGAACACACATTGCAATGTACAAACATGACCAAGTTATTGACAACAACAAAAAAGCTATGTTTGTAAAGTCTGTTTTCTAACCTCTTCCTGCAGGTGGTTGGTTGGAGGCTAACAGAGGAGACTGGGCAGCCAGCTTGAATTCCCAGACCCCAACAGGTGCAACCAAGGGCCCAAGGGGCATCACCACTGAGCAGGTCAGGACCAGAGGCGACATAGTGGAAGTCAGTGGATGGGACAGCGTCCTCAACTCTGGGCTGGGGAACAACACTGTTAACCACAACCAGAAACAGACAATCGAACACAAAACAACAACCGAACTTAGTCTCCATGACAACAGACTAGCTGAGACCAGGGCGAGGTGTAGATTTGGTCTCCGGGCACGAGGAGGTGTCTGTCTAAGAACAGATCCGGCTAGCGATGCTCCGTCCTGCTCCTATAGTTGTGATTCAGAGAGACTGATGGTGCCTCAGGTTAACCCGCTAACAGGTGCTGCCTTCAGCCTGCCTTCTATAGGATCCATCAACTGGAACATGGACCCTGTGACAACACAGACAGTCCCTGGCCTTAATCCTCCTCACACTCTCCTAATGTTAAACCAGACCTCAGACAATGCCAGTGCCTCAACACTAAATGGCTACACAAGCCCATTGACAAATGACAGTAGTAGTAATGCTATCAGTAGATCCGGTGGCAAAGAGAAGCGATTCCAGTGTTCGTTCTGTGGGAAAGCCTTCAGTTTCCCCAAACAGGTGGAGATCCACCAGAGGATGCACACAGGGGAGAAGCCATTCGGCTGCCACCTGTGCCAAGCCAGTTTCTCAGACTCGTCCAACCTGAAGAGGCACCAGAGGGTCCACACAGGGGAGAAACCATTCGGCTGCCACCTGTGCCGAGCTAGTTTCTCCCACTCCTCCAGCCTGAAGAGGCACCAGAGAGTCCACACAGGGTAGAAATCCTTCAGCTGCCCCAATGCGAGAAGAGGTTCTCCCACCAGCTGAACATGCACCTGGAGGTCCACAAGGGGAAGAGGTTCTCAGCGAGGAGGTACCTCAGAATACGCATAGTGATATGTTGTACATTTATATTTACAGTTTAGTAATTTAGCACACTAGTTAGTTTGAAGGTAAAGTGTTTTATACACAGATCTTTACAGGAAACCTACTGATCGTAACAGTTTGTTGAGGGCTGACAGTTGTCACCCACTTCCCTTGAAAAATAGTTTTCCCTACAGCCAATTCTGTCGAATCAAAATAATTTACAAAAAACAATCAGATTTCGAAAGAAATATGGCTGAGACGCAAAGAAAATTCAAGGAGAGGGGGTACAAAAATGATCAGATTAATATTGCCATTGAGAAAATCCAAAACAAAATGAGACATGACCTTTTTCAAGGTCAGTCTCGCAAAAAGACGCATTCTTGCGTTCTAACTACCCGCAATTCAAAGTGCTCTGAACAAATTAAGGGAATCATTCAATCATTGGCACATTCTAAAATCCGATAATAATCTCGGTAATGTGTTTTCGGTCCTTCCCTTGGTTGTATTCTCGCGGGGCAGAAATCTCAGAGACCAATTGGTACACTGATTTACCACCCCAAGATATTCCCGAACAATGTCTATTTGTGCCCGTACTGGATGGAAATTACAAGTGTAATGGTTGTGCTCAATGCAATGGCACTTATAAATGTTGATCCTTCAAACACCCAAAAACAGGGAAATAGATCCCAATCAAAGTTGTTATTATGTGCTCCACTAAGGCAGTTATTTATCTGATAACTTGTCCTTGCGGTAAAAATTATGTGGGTAAAACAAAGCGCAAATCAAAAATACGTATCTCAGAGCATCGTAGCACCATTAGGTGCAAAAACTCGACTTACCCAGTTGCGGCCCACTTTTTGGAAGCAAACCACTTGATTTAGTCTCTGCGTTATATTGGCATCGAACATGTCACCTTCCCTAGGAGAGGGGGGGATCTTGATCATTTATTGTTAAAACGAGAGGGTTCCTGGATCTTTAATTTAAAGACCCTTCCTCCCTTCGGTCTCAACGCAGACTTTGATCTGAAGCCATTCTTGTGACTATTGTAACTTTTGCCACTGTAATCGTTTGTAAGCTTGTGTAGTCTAAAATGAATCTATGATCGTATGCTATCCATTTGTTTTTGTATGCTGTTCTTTGTCTGCCATTTTAATATGTGAGAATTAACCAATGATATTAGGCCACACTTGGCCATGATTACAGACACCGGTGTGTCTTTTGACACTATATAAACGAGTCATCCCACAGTGTTTGTGATTATACCCTGATGAAGACAGCTTGGCTGTCGAAACGTTGGATATTAAATGTTTTGCATCTGAGCTCCTAGAGTGTGTGGCTCTCCTTTATTTTCAAGTTTTCTACTCCATTAGCCAGCACCACGCCTATATAGGTGTGCATTTATTTTTCTTCTTGAAGGTAAAGTGTTAGCAAAGTTATTCAACAGTCGTTGCCAAAAGTTTTGAGAATGACACAAATATTAATTTTCACAGTCTGCTGCCTCAGTTTGTATGATGGCAATTTGCACATGCTCCAGAATGTTATGAAGTGATCAGATGAATTGCAATTAATTGCAAAGTCCCTCTTTGCCATGCAAATGAACTGAATCACAAAAAAAAAAACATTTCCACTGCATTTCAGCCCTGCCACAAAAGGACCAGCTAACATCATGTCAGTGATTTTTCTCGTTAACACAGGTGTGAGTGTTGATGAGGACACGGCTGGAAATCACTCTGTCATGCTGATTGAGTTCAAATAACAGACTGGAAGCTTCAAAAGGAGGCTGGTGCTTGGAATCATTGTTCTTCCTCTGTCAACTTTTGGAGGATGGCCTGGTGTCAAGAAGGGCAGCAAAGAAGCCACTTCTCTCCAGGAAAAACATCAGAGACAGACAGATATTCTGCAAAAGGTACAGGGATTGGACTGCTGAGGACTGGGGTTAAGTCATTTTCTCTGATGAATCCCCTTTCCGATTGTTTGGGGCATCCGGAAAAAAGCTTGTCCGGAGAAGACAAGGTAAGCGCTACCATCAGTCCTGTGTCATGCCAACAGTAAAGCATCCTGAGACCATTCATGTGCAGGGTTGCTTCTCAGCCAAGGGAGTGGGCTCACTCACAATTTTGCCTAAGAACACAGCATGAATAAAGAATGGTACCAAAACATCCTCTGAGAGCTACTTCTCCCAACCATCCAACAGTTTGGTGACGAACAATGCCTTTTCCAGCATCATGGAGCACCTTGCCATAAGGCAAAAGTGATAACTAAGTGGCTCGGGGAACAAAACATTGATATTTTGGGTCCATGGCCAGGAAACTCCCCAGACCTTAATCCCATTGAGAACTTAAGGTCAAACCTCAAGAGGCTGGTGGACAAACAAAACCCACAAATTCTGACAAACTCCAAGCATTGATTATGCAAGAATGGGCTGCCATCAGTCAAGATGTGGCCCAGAAGTTAATTGACAGCATGCCAGGGCAGATTGTAGAGGTCTTGAAAAAGAAGGGCCAACACTGCAAATATTGACTCTTTGCATCAACTTCATGTAATTGTCAATAAAAGCCTTTGACACTTATGAAATGCTTGTAATTATACTTCAGTATTCCATAGTAACATCTGACAAAAAATATCTAAAGACACTGAAGCAGCAAACTTTGTGAAAATATATATTTGTGTCATTCTCTCAACTTTTGGCCACGACTGTACTTATCAAATGTATCGTTTTGTGCAATAAAACTACTAAACTTCAAGTTGAGTGTATGATGATATTGTTGAAATTAAATACAAAAGTAACTCTGTGCTGACTGACTTAATTATTTCTGGAGCTCTGAAGGGCTGGTCACAAACCTTGACCCCGTATCAAGGGCCTCATTTGTAATTGTTGGGTACATTTCATACTATCTGTGTGTCGCATGTCTGAAAAGAGAGCGCACGTACAAAAAATATTTATAAACATATGCATGTTTCCCATTATAAATCAGACCTGTCTTGAAACTGAGCGCACGTGAACAAGCATTAAAACTCTGCCTGAAAAACGCCCATCATTGACCTTTTATGGTGTATACTTTAAGTATTGGAATTAGGCCAAGGCCATTTATAAAGGAAATAGCAATGGCAAACTTGATCAAATGTCTCTGGAGGTGTTGGCAAAATATTTTAAACATTTACAGTGACATTTGCTGTATTTAAAGTTTCTGAAAGAGAAAAACTTGCAAATTGTTGTGGACCTGTAAACAGATATTTTGAATTAAATATAATTTTGCATTTACTTCTTCCTGAACCTAAATATGCTGCACTTCCCGCAAATAATTCTAAAACCTTGTCTAATATCTACTTAGAAGCAAAATATCAGCTTTCTGTTCATCTTTTAAATTCCACTGTACATTATAAAACGCGCTCCCTTTTGGATGTGTAAAATACTTATAATAGCCTCTCTAATAGGTCCAATTTCACACTAAGGAGAGGCCCTTCAAGTGTAAGCTGTGTTCCAAGAGCTTCTCCTTCCTGACTAGCTTGATCAGACACAGGAGTGTCCACAACGTGGAGAAATCGTAGCAGTGTAGCTTGAGATGTACACAATCTGGGGAACCATTCTTTAGCTGACATATTATAGTTATGTGAAGTGTCATTGAAAGGAGTGATAACTGGAATGGCGTTAAGTGTTGAGGAGGGTCAATTGAAGTTGAAGATTCCCGGGGTCTGTGGCGCCCACCGTTTGGTGCGATGCAGACCCGGCGGAGAGCGTGGTGAAACAGAAGACACTGTCTGTACTACTGAGTTTTGATGTAGAGTCTTGACCAGATAAAGACAATGTATCAGTTATCCCGTGAGAGCTTTTGTACCGAACCCATTGCAGTGTTTTAGGTGTCAAGCTTAAGGTCATGTGGCAGCATTGTAAAGGAAAGAGATTCTTAGATTTGTTTTTTTGGTGTTCATGCCCATGTTTGTCAACTGTAACGCTGGAATGGAACTGAAATCACAGAGGATAGATGTGGTGGCAGCTGCAGAGAAGTACTTGGGTGTACAAGGTTTTACTTCAGAAGAGTTACAGGGTGTTTTCAACGATAGTGTCTTGTCTTCACAGGCTACAGGCCTGGTGTAGGATCAGATAGGGCTAAAGTGGTGGAATAATTGAGTTTTTAATGGGTGTAGGGTTAGTTTGTAGGGCAATTTTTTCACAAAATGTAATGAATTCATACTAAAGTAGGCGGATACATAGCCAATACAGTAGGCGGCAGCATGTACCTACAACTTTTGTTTGCGGACCGCCATTATGCCAAATAGGAAGAGTAAAAAGCCCCCACCAGGGCGTGAATGCTGTCGAACGTAGTATGTTTCATTGACATTTGAAAAGTGTTCTGTTTCCATCAAGCCTGTCATTACTTTTTTTTATCTGACATGTACTTTACTCGAATAAAAATGTTAGATGGAAACCTGGTTAGTCATCAAAAATTAACCATGAAAAAAAATTAAATGAAACGACCAAATTAACCGTATTAGAGATGGAGGATGAAAGATGGCGGAAACCAATGTATTGTTTGAAACTGTGGGGGAAGAGAGCATAGAGAGTGATAATGAGTGAGTTACAGTGGAGAAAATGAAAGGAACGAGAAGTAAAGTTGAGGTGGAAAATTGGAAACTCAGACTAATTTTTAGTCGGTGAGGGTTTTGGACCAATGGAACCAATGAATCCTTTTGAAATCTCGATAAATGTAATGTTTGCGTTGGGTTAAGTAGCATCAGTGAGGGACACGAGAAGTGGACTTATTTAGATGTTTTGTGTGTCCGCGGAGCAGAAGCTGCACGATTTGAACCTCAAGACGATATGAGTGGAATGTTTTGTGTATGTATCTTCAAAGCCACCCCCTTATCTCGGGTGGCGCATAAAGTACGAGCAGATGTAATACCTGAGGAAGTAGGAGTGGTTGGTGCACTTTGACTGACCCGTATGGTAGATGGAGTGAATAAATTAATTTCATCCACACTTTTGTTCTTTGATGAAGAGTCTCTCCCTTATGTATAGTTGAACTATATGAGATAACCTGTAAAAGCCTAAATGCACAAACCCCGTCAGTGCCATGAATGCAAAAGGGAAGAGTATCGATATGCCAGCGGAGGTTAGATGCTGCAATTGTGGTGGCGAACATGGCCTGAATTCCAGGATTGCCCTGTTAGAGTGAAGGAGACAGGTGGTAAGAGTAAGGTCTGTCCAGTGTGTGTCCTACCTGGAGGCGGTGAGAAGAGTTGAAGGAGCAATAGTAGTAGAGCCTACACCAGTGAATGTTCCCCGGCAACCGAGGTATCCAGATATATTGCATGTTAAAAAGGTGGACTAGCATTTATTGCAACGGTCGTAAACTGCACAGCACAAATCCTGTCAAACAGTGCTTGACTTGGACAGAAATATGTGCCTAAACTCATTTTGGGTGCCGGTATTGTTTATATTTAGGTGCATGAGCTCCACAATACTTATGAACTAATATTATATAAGAGGTACAGGAGCTCTTGCAGTAGAGAAACTGAGCCGCCAGTGCTCAGCTACGGAAAGAATATGGATATACTGACAAGATACATATCTCTCCGCCCTAACAATGGGAGTCGTTGTTGTCAAGCTCCCATCTATCCTTTTTGTATTTGTGGATAATTCATTATTGTAATACTTTTTTGAATATTCGATGAGGGTTGTTGACGTCAACCGCCTGTATTATATGGTGAGAGATGCTATGCTATTAGCCTCATTCCATGAATATGCAAAGAAATCTCGAGACAACTCTGAAATAAAGTTACCGGGATGTCACGTGTCCTACTTATATCAGCACACTTAACGTAAGCATTACAAAAATTATATTTGATCAAATAAACCTAATGTAGCAAATACGCCAATTTAAAAAATGTTGTTGACCAAATTCGACACCCTCATTGACCACACAAAAACTCCTTGCTTGGTGGGTGAAACGAAAAAACGCCACCTGCTGGAGGGAGACAGATTTTCCGCAGAGTTGGTCCTCTTTGGCTCCAGTGAGCTCCTGCAAGTCGAGCACTGCTGTCAAAGGATGGTCCCTCCTCACAGGCCCCTGAGCCTGTGTATATCTGTGTGGCGATGTGACTTGAATTGGAATGGTTTTTTTTGTTGGATGATGTCGGTCCCCCTCCCAGTCCTACAATGGATTTATTTTATACTTGTATAGTTTACCACCCGTACAGTAAGAAGCGGTATGCACCTCTAAAGATTGTTTGCGGACAGCCATAATACCATAGAAGAAGAACGAAACGTACGCGAACTGCGCGTCACTGTGAGCGGAAGTGAACAGTGACCAAGAATAATTTCCACGTTATCGTTTTTATTGTTATATAGACGCTTATTAACACACTGGAACTCAAAATATTAATAATTTAACTGCATAATATCACATACTTATCTCAGATATTCTTTAATTCGTGTTGGAGACAGGACTTGGTTGATAGTTATCTAATAGGTAATGCTATCTAGCTGTTAGCTAACAATGGCTAACTGTATGGTTTTTCACACTCAAATAGCCTCCATCATGGAGGTGTTAGCGAATGCAGCAGTGACAGAGATCTGTAAACTCGTAGACGACGACTATGCAGTGCTTCGTTTGGAAATTTCGCAAAGCCAGAAAGAAAATAGGGGATTGCGGAGGAAACAACAACTATTGGAACTGAAGGTGGCACGGGACCGCGCAGATAGGACAATGAGAGAGCGCGTCATCGCCAGTCGTCCCAGTAGTGTCAAGATCCTCGACCGATACAGAGGCATGGCAAGAGGTACATTTTGCAGAGGCTGCGGGCTCCCCTCTGCGCATATGTTAAGATGTGTTACCCAGAATTGGGTCTTGGTCAGTTTTTGGATAGTATGCCATACTTCCCCTAATTACTTAGCTATCTTGTAAAGACATTTATTTACCAGGCAGGTCAATTAAGAACAAATTCTAATTTCACAAAGACACTCATTTTCTAACCAGATCCTTGATTTAATGACTTTCCTATTTTCATACTCAATTAAAGTAATGTGAGGCATGGAAAATAATCAATCAATAAATAATATATCTAGAAGTGATGAGTAGTCTTACCTTCCATCCTTGCCAATTGTAGACAGTGGTGGACAATATAGCCTTGCGCATTGACAGTAACTCACTTAACCACCACTTTCCCCCCAATCACTCTCTCAGGTGAAGGACATCTCACTGGAGGCCACAGGAGCTTTGTGAAGCCAGCAGGACACAATACATGGAGAGATGACCAACCAATCACTGTTGATGAGAGGAGTGGAACCTCACCACAGCACGTTATCGTGATAGAGGTTAGTGTCAGAACATAACAGTAAAAATGACAGGAGATCAAATGTGGCCTGTTTTATTTTAG